>NC_134242.1:38449022-39074022 GCF_965152275.1 Natator depressus | reverse complement strand
GAAATGAATATTGGAGGATGTTTATGGAAAGCAAATTCTGAATTCAGAAATCTGGGTTCCCTTTTTCTCGGTGTCCTATTTCTGTCTCCTTTCTCTTCTAAACGATGATGGCTTTGCCACCCCCACATCCCCAAGAACTGTTGGTGGCTGTGGCTCTGCCTCTGAGTTCCTGAGAAGTGTCAGGGTGGAAAGATATGCTACCTTCTCTTTCACACATTGCAATAGGGGTGTGCATGGGACTGGGGCTGCTTCTCTGCTAAGCAGGCAAGCTGAGGTAAGTGCTAATTGTTTCCATCTCCTGCTTCTGAGCCACCCTCTTCTCTAAACTGGGACAACTGACTGGAGCACAGAAGAGTAGCTGAGGAAGGGAGAGCTATCCTCCTGCTTGCTCAATAGAATGGACTCAAGTAGCAGCTGTCTGGCAATGATTCTAATAAACCTCAGGCACCAGCCAGCAATAGCCAGGGCTTTGGGCAAGTCTATAAAATCCAGAACAGTCCTGAGAGTGAGACCATCTATCCCTATGTGATGTTTAAAAGGAACAGTAGTCATGAGGGTTGGATAGAAAGTTTAACCGCTGCTAAGATTTTTCAGTTGTAACTTTATTTTTTGGTCCCTCTCCCCACCTAACCTAAGTTAAGGCATAACTCCTCCACAAGGATGCTGTCTTCATGTTGGTGTAACTCCACTGAAATCAGTTGAATTATACCAGCATAAAACTTTAGTAACACAATAGTGAATCAGCCTCTCAAAGTTATTTTTAAGTTATCTGTAAATCCGTCCCCAACCCCTAAAATTGGTGGTCAGAATATAAAAATGGTTGCCAGATATTTCTTCAAAATGTCCAAAAAACCCTGTGCAGAAACCAAGCACGGAAATTTTGTCAAATGGGAGAAATCCAGGAAGTTAATTTGTGTCTGAAAATGGGTTTATAGTGGAAAATAGTGTTTACAACCTTAATTATAGAACTTTCCTTCCCAGGGAGCACTACAATAATTTAATAGTGTTTTTTAAAATTAATATTAATAAGATTATTAGAGGACATAAACTAACATTTTATGAACATCCAGGCAAGGTGCAAAATTAGACTCATTTAGAATGAATCATTTGTGTTGTTCAAATTTTGTTTTTTAACTCTCCAGTATAATTCACAGCCATTGCCTGGAAGCTGTGCAGAGTCTGAACACATACTCAGTAGGGGCCTGATCTTCAGAAATCTCAAACTCCCGCCACTCCAGCTGAAGTCAGGGAGGGCTGCAGATGCTCAACCCCTCTGAAAATCAGACATCATTAGATTATCAACATTTCTGTAGTTTTTTTCAAGATACCACAGTGGAGTGGGTTCTGCCACTGGGAACTGACATGAGATAGAAATTGGTACAACTCAGAAATAAATAAATAATTACTGAAAATATGGGAACCCAAATGCTGAAGAAGCCTGATCTATTGTCAGCACTTAAGAGTTTACAAGAGGTCTTCAATAGTAGCCAAATATAAAGTGTAATACAGGAATTCAATCTTGAGTTCAAGTGCTTGGATAATTATGGCTAGATCCAGATCAGAAACAAACACTTCCAGTCACCAATGCCATGCTAAATGCAGAGGATATAAAGCAGTTTTGACAGCATTCTCTATCAAAGGGACCAGAAACCACGCCTGCCATTCTCTCTAGAGCAGTGGTGGGCAACCACTGCTCTAGAGTTTTCCCTAATAAAGATTTTGGAACATGCATCTTCTCTGAATTGAGCCTCAGCTAGCTTGCTGCCACTTGAGTCTCTATCTTAAATCACAAAGATAAGACACTCAAGCATCCAAATTCAATTAAAGAGAGACATACAGCTGGTGTTGGCATTGCAACAAAATCATCTCACAATCTCTGCCACTGAGAAAGTAATTTCCTAGCACCACCATCTGGGATATCTCTTAAAAGTAGGAACCACATGAGTCAACTGTGATACTATCCATCCCAACCAACAATTTTAGTCAAGTCAATAACATTTAATGGGACAAAGTATTAAAGGTTGCTGACTGGCCTAAGATAATTACCATGCACAGTTTTTCTTTGTCCCATCACTAGGAGATAATCAACCAACACGACCAGTATAGTCTTTGTATCGTTATCACAGCCTGAAAATCTGATAGGTAGGGATCAAGGAAATCTACGGACTCCCATAAATGCCAAAGTTGTCATCTCAGTAATGTTGCCCAAAAATGGCACTCAAGAGAGAGCGTGATAATTAACCATTAAAGAAACCATTTCTTTAGAGTAACAAGAACCAATTATGAGGGAAGCTTGCAGCAGGTCGTTAGGAAGAATTAATAATATTGACAAACTGAATTCAGCACCTTTCCACTTGATTTTACTAAGCATAAAGTGCATGGGTTCAGCTCACATATAGCAGTCCAAAGTTCCCCACGCACATCCAGGAACTCATTATGTGAAATGGGCCAAAACTCAACTTGAGATGGGATATTTATTCCCTCCAGATATGGATCTGCTCCCGGAGATTCAGCCACATCACAGCCAATCCGTCTTATCCACAAGAAAGAACCACAGCAACAAATATTTGCCCTTCCTCCCAGATGATGGCAGCCCATACTCTCCAAGCTGTCTGCCATCTGGTACAGTTCTGCTCGACAAGATTTTTGTGCATGCAGTTATGGAGAGGAAGATTCCTTAAAATCTTGGCCTCAGGGTAGAAATGATTGCCAACAACTTCCTCTCGTGGATTTAGTTTGTCAAAGGTCTTCTATATACCAAGGTGACCTGAAGCATGACATTTAGGAACCTCTGTACTGATGGTTGAGGGAGAGACACGACAATAGGTGCCGACTTTCTCTCTACCTAGGGTGTGCTCGAACCCCGCTCTGCCCCAGACCCCACCCCGCCCCCACTCCACCCCTCCCCCCAAGGCTGTCCCCTCACCAGCCTCTTTCCACTCCCTCCCCTAAGCACGTCCCGTCCCTGCTCCTCCCCCTCCCTCCCAGTGCCTCCTGCATGCTGTGGAACAGCTGATCCCTGGAGGGAGGGAGATGCTGGGAGGGAAGGGGGAAAAGTTGATCAGTGGGGCTACTGGGTGTGCGTGTGTGCAAGAGAGAGGCGAGCCGTTGTTTGGTTTTATATATATTTTTAACCATACTGCAGGTTTTAGTTGTTAAAAAAAGGTTGGTCAAGTTCTGCTTTTGCCTGTGACCTGCTGAAGTTAACTGGAGCCCCTGAATGCAATGGCTGCATTTTGATCATTATTAACCCTGCTCCCCAAGGCGTCGTTAAGTGGACTGGACGGCTTTTAAGAGGTTCTGAGCTTACATAAAATGTTCAGTGCTCTCATGCTGCAGCACAAAACGAAACAAAGGAGCCCAGGTTTAGCATCACTTCTCCAACTTAATTTCAGTTTAATCTCATAAATGAAGCTTTCTGGCCTTAAAAAGGCACTACAGTTCTGAATGAATTTCTGACCTACAGAATACTGCTGAATTTGACAACGTTTCCCTTTTCCCAGCTAATAAAAAACATGTCCTAGAGCCTTGATAAGTGAAACTATTTTTCCCTTTAACAGGTGTGTGTAATTTCTCCAACTCTAAGTATTTGGTTCTAGTGAGTATTAGTCACTGTCACTCAATCTCAGTTTCAGCCCCTTTTGACTGCAACAATCCAATCCACATGGTGCTATCGAGTTCCTGCTTTTGGAGACAGAAATGCAAGTTTCATGCTGCTAAAGAATGGAAATTTGCTGATTGTGCACAGTGGCAGCAAATGCTAGCCGCAGCTGCTCTTCTGCCAGCCTCTCACGGCAAAAGCAGAGACACAGGCTGCATTTTTGTAAGTTCCTGTCTTATCTACAGATTTACATTTCTTATTTCCCAAGTTCCTTACTCCCCATGTGGCCAAACATGCAAAAACGTAAAACAGGAATGTTGGATGGCACTACCAATCCTGCAAGCCTTTGCTCATTGCCCTTTTAGTGACCATGGGGATGAGGGAAGAAGACAAATGGAGTCCCATTATAATATGTTTCCCCCTAGAGCTCTGCAAATGGAAGCGCTTTTGACAAGTATGCAAATTTAATTCTCTCTCTCTCTCTCTCTCTCTCTCTCACACACACACACACACACAGAGCCAGCCCCTGAGGAGAAGGTCCCCAATGAAATACCACAATGAATTTAGTCTTCCAACAGCTGGGGGACCATCAAATGAACCTTATTTTAACTGTCTGATAACCTCCAACATAGGTAGAGAAATTGAGAAATGTACTGTAACACCAGAAAGCAAGGGCTACAGGCAGTACAGTCCAACAACCACATGATACAGTATTATTAAATCAATATACAATGTAGAAAATAGATAGCAAGTCTAATTCTGACTTTTGGCTGGAAATACGTGTAATGTGTCCCCAAGCGGGCGTACACATATGCTGCAAAAGCATCAATGTGTGTATCTAGTCTGGAAGAGATCAGCCCCATGTGCAGCCTACTTAGGAAATATATTCCTACAGAGGCCATTGTTAAGTCAGCGAGCACATGGGCACAAGCATGTTGTTTATGTTCCCTGACCTGTAGGCCACAACCATAACACTCCTCAACAATTGCTGTTGTGGAGGGCTTCTCCATGGCATTTCAGAAGAGCCAGAGGAAGTCAACTTCTCTCTGCGCTGCTACTGCTGGAGGTAGTGCTTTGATACATGCCTATGAACTGTGCCTGCTTCAATTTGACCATTATATGACAACAAAATGATTGTAGAAAAAAATACATGAAAATATAATGAACGTTCAAACACATCACACAAAAACTTCAATAAAATATTTAGAGTGTTTTTCAGCCAGATCTCAAACTAGCCTTTACTTTTACTGAAACAATTTTGCATCCCAATTTGATTGCATTCACAAATGTGTAGACAAAGCAGACTCATTGTATAGGTGTATAACTACCAATTTGTACCCAAAAGTCAAGTAGTTAGATGTCTAACTGCTAATATTTGTACACTCTACTCACTGTGGGTGCAAAGATCAGCCACAAAAATATAATTACCTAAAAAAAGTGTAGACTGCCATTGGCATTGCATAAAGAATGCATAATTAGAAAGAAAGAAAGATAGATGTGATCCTTCTCTTGTTTCTCAGTCCCTGTTACTACAGTGTGTTCCTGTCCATCTGTATTTCCCTATCACCATAGTATCTAGTCATCAGCTGTTTCCCTCTTCCTTGTGCTGTGCTTTATTCTTTACACAATTAAAATATTCTGTAAAGTTTTGGTCCCACAGAAGTGACTGGGATGTTACGATTTTTATACGGACAGTTTCATCCTCTCCTTTTAATAGAAAATTAATGGCACACTTTGCATTTGACCAACAGTACTACACAGGGTAGTTGTTTTAAAACAGATACAATATATTCTAAATTCTGTTGCACGAAGTTCAAAGTTTCACAGGCAACAGAATCTTATGTTAGAGATTTTTATGTACTTGAAATTTCATTTCCAACTGCAATGCATGCAGCATCTGAATTGTCATCTGATTAATTTATGATATCTAGAATTTAAAAGCTATTTTAAGAAAACATTTTCAGACAGTTTTTATTGGTGAATCTATGAAAAAACTACAAATGGTTTTACAACAGTGGTTCTCAACCAGGGGTATGCATACCCCTGGGGGCACTCAGAAGTCTTCCAGGGGGTACATCTAGATATTTGCCCAGTTTTACAACAGACTACATAAAAAACACTAGCAAAGTCAGTACAAACTAAAATTTCACACAGACAATGACTTGTTTATACTGCTCTATATATTATACACTGAAGTGTAAGTACAAGATTTATATTCCAATTGATTTGTTTTATAATTATATGGTAAAAATAAGAAAGTAAGCAATTTTTCAGTAATAGTGTGCTGTGACACTTTTGTATTTTTATGTCTGATTTTGTGTCTGATTTTATGTCTGATTTTGTGTCAAATTTTATGTCTGATTTATGTCTGATCAGATTTTAAGTCTGATTTCACTTTAAGTCTGAAAGTGGTCTTTAAGTGAGATGAAACTTGGGGTACACAAGACTAATCAGACTCCTGAAAGGGGTACAGTAGTCTGGAAAGCTTGAGAGCCACTGCTCTAGAATGCAGGAACTCATATGCTCAGAGGTTACTGAAAATGTATCACCTTTTTTTGCTGCTCCCTACACTGACTCCTCATTGAGCACAAAGTCCAGTTCAAGGTCAAAGTACTGATTTTCAAAGCCCTGCTTGGTATGGACCATTGCTACATGAGAAGCACCCTGTCCTTCTGTGATTATGACCTCATACAACAGCTTCACTCGAATGGAAAAAAGAAGTGGTTGACAAAACAGGGGAAGACTTGTATCCTCTGATGACAGAACTTTCACAGCATCCAAATCAAGTCTCTGGAACTCACTTCTAGACAAAATAAGAGCGAGCCCTTGGTGCAATCCAAACTACATGCAAAATTCATTTCAGATCAAGTTTCCACACAATAACCCTCTGAAACACAACATACTTGCACTTTGTATACTTGTATCAACTTAAACAAGGCTGAAAGTGAGAGATATTTATGTTTATTTTTCATGGAAGACACTCAGATACAATGATGGTAAAAACCTATCAGGTTGCCTATCTCGAGGAATGTATTTATACAGAGCACAAGTGTATTTTTGCCAGCATGTATTTATTGTGATGCTAAATCTCACTTTGGATGTGTCTGTACGAAATAGGAACTTCAGAACTGTTTTTTGCAAATATTGAAGAAAACAAATTAAAAGTGGCTTACAAAGGAGAAAAGAACATTGTGATTGTGTTCCTTTTAGATTCTTTATGGTGTCTTTAAAAGATGGTCATGATTTGGGTTTCTTTTATTTTCAAGTCTGCTTTCTACATTAGAAATACCAGTCTGATTTTGCTGGCGGATTCACTGGAGGTCTAGCAAAGTAGTGATATTACCGATACTAGAAGGAGCAAGTCTGAAACATAAGCTCTGGTTGCATTAACTTTGTGGTTAGTTTTACCACTGGTTGCTGGCCAGTGCTGGGAGACGCATTCTCCAATCCCCTCCACCTCCACACATGTTGCTGATCCTTGAGCCTGTGGAGGAACTCCTCAGTAGTCCTAGGACAAGAAGGAATGGTTCCATAGAGGCTGCTGACCCTCTTTTGCAAGGGATAGGGGTGAGCTGCTCATGGAGGGAGCCTCTGTATTCAGATCCTGCAGGGAGGCCCCGGAACACTTAACAATGAAAAGGATACTCATTAACATTAGGCTTTGGTTTGTATAGTGACATCTGTTAAACTGGGGAAGCACTGGTCAGCTTTAAAGATCGGCATACTTGTTCTGTTAAGACCTGGTATAATAGCAATAAGAAATTAAAAGTAGTATGTATAGCTTAGCCAAGCAATGACTAATGGTGCAGAAATGGACAGGTGTAAATATATTGTCTATACATATTTGAAGGGTATAAATACCCAATTATAGAGAGAAGAATTATTTAGGGTTGTACAAGTGGCTATCTCCAGAAGTAATCTGATGCAATTAAGAACATGAAAAACTTGTCATTATAGCAGGAAAACTGCCCCATGGAGAGATCTGTAACATTGTGTCATAGTCTCCCATGAGAAATGGTGGAGACCCCATGCTCAAATGCACTAAAAACTAGACTTCAGCAAAGCAGTATGTAGTGTAGGATGCAAATTTTCATTCACAGGCAGATAAAGTAGATGAACTAAAAAGTCTTCTCCACCTCTAAGTTCTAGAGAAGTGAAATGTTAAAGAGCATGCTATAGAACAAAACAACTTTTCTCACCTCGGTAATAATGAAGTCATTATCATACAGTGTCTGATTTTAGGCTAAGCAGTAATGATTCATTTGGCAATAGGTCAAGTAACCAGAAGGAACACTCTGCACACAGGTTCCAGGTGTACCCAAGTCTTAATGCAAGCCTTTAATTAGAACAGTCACAGACACTGGTCAGGTGTATATTAATAAAGATTTTTGCTTTGAACATTTTTAAGGTGATACAGTCTTAAAATGGTTCTGGTTCTTCATTGCCTTGCACCGTCTGTAGTCATTTACAGCTGTGCAAAGTGGGTATAAAATGCAACCAATCAGAATAACTATTTACGATGACTCCCACTTGGCTTATCAGCAGGGTTTGAACTTCAGCTCTTCAGTGCTAAAAGCCAATGAGCGTCTAGTGCTTGAGCTAAAGTAGTAACTCTATTAGACCGTAGCAGTAGTCGGCCAGTATCCTCTTATGTGGACCAGCCTTATAGGGAGGATAGAGTTCCATCCTAAGTAGTGGGGAGTAAGCCCCTTTCTTACTCCCCTGCTCAGATGGTGACTCCAGAAATACAGATGAGAATAGGGGCTACTCATCTGCTCTTTCCCCATTGTGAACAAGGGGGCAGACAGGGGCTGCAGATGGTGGCGGGTGGCGTGATAAGCCCCAACTCCACGACTAGATTTACCAGCCAAAATAGTTTGTGGACACACTGGGAGGAATAAGCTGTTCACAAAAAGTGGTGAAATAACTTACTTCTCCCCCAGAGCAAAGGGGAGCCAGGGAGGAATTGTGAGTCTGAGTCAGAATTTGTTCCTTGGGCTACTCCCTCAGGTAGTGCAGCTGTGCATTTAGACAAAGAAAAGGAGTACTTGTGGCGCCTTAGAGACTAACCAATTTATTTGAGCATAAGCTTTCATGAGCTACAGCTCACTTCATCGGATGCATACTGTGGAAAGTATAGAAGATCTTATTATATACACACAAAAAGCATGAAAAAATAGCTCCTCCCACCCCACTCTCCTCTCTCGTGTAGCTCACGAAAGCTTATGCTCAAATAAATTGGTTAGTCTCTAAGGTGCCACAAGTACTCCTTTTCTTTGTGTGAATACAGACTAACACGGCTGTTACTCTGATACCTGTGCATTTAGAGTAGACTATAAGGTTAGAATCTAGTCCTATATTACTTTGGCAAGACTGGGTAGGACCCAGATGAAGGATTCTTGTGTTTCCTTTTTAATTTTCTCCACTCCATTCTTCTGGGCTCTGATTTAAAACTTCCAAGCTACACACAACAATTGCCAGGATGCCACAACAGAACTGTAGCCTGCCATCTATGCTGCAACATCATTTAGAAAGAGACCACTGTCATGGACAAGATTTCTTCCTACACTCCCGTAACTTGAATGCACCACCTCTGAAAAGGAATTGAATGCTGACAAAAAGAAAAGGAGGACTTGTGGCACCTTAGAGACTAACAAAAGCTTATGCTCAAATAAATTTATTAGTCTCTAAGGTGCCACAACTCTTCCTTTTCTTTTTGCAGATACGGACTAACACGGCTATTACTCTGAAACCTGAATACTGACAGTCCCTCAGTAGCAGAGTAGTGCAATGCAACTAAGTAACCAACTTGGGAAACTTCTTACAGATGGTTATAACCTCTGCAGCACCAGCAGAAAGAGAGAAAATGTCAAGGTTACATCTTAGCAGAGAGATAACATACAAGGTTACAGGCTTCAAATCAGAGGAATTCTACTTCAGGGCTTATTTTGTTCATGGGAAGCAAGAACATCCATTTGCTTTCAGAATGGTGTATTTTTGTATGCAAATAACTCCTGGTCGGATTTATTTTAATAGGTGGTTAAACATTTTTATGGAAAGTATCTGAAACATTTAAAAATAATAAAACAAAGGAGTTTGTTATTATGGAGCTACGACCAACATGTAGAAAGGTCTTATGTATTAAAAACTCATCTATTATATGTTCGCAAAATAAATCAGTTAAAGAAAAAGTTTGGAAGCTAATATACATACAGAAGAATAAACTTCTCAGTGCCCAGGTGAGTTACTCAGCACTAAAGCAGAGATTTTAGTGTCACAGGCCTCAGTTTGGAAGGCTTGATAGATTTTCAGTATCAAAGGTATATTTAAAAAGTAATAAGAAAAAAGAAAAGGAGTACTTGTGGCACCTTAGAGACTAACCAGTTTATTTGAGCATGAGCTTTCGTGAGCTACAGCTCACTTCATCGGATGCATAGCATATCGTGGAAACTGCAGAAGACCACGATATGCTATGCATCCGATGAAGTGAGCTGTAGCTCACGAAAGCTCATGCTCAAATAAACTGGTTAGTCTCTAAGGTGCCACAAGTACTCCTTTTCTTTTTTCTTTTTACGAATACAGACTAACACGGCTGTTACTCTTTAAAAGTAATGCAATAGTTAGGAGAAGACTGTTTAAACTTTAGACTTGCCAACATGGGTGGTATGCTGGGACCTTTGAGAGCAAAACCAATTGATACTAGTGTAAAATAGATCCAATGATCCAAGGAAGCCGTTATCAGATCCAAATCTGGAGCCTCAGGCTTGGATATGATGGGACTGAAATCTTGTGAGCTGTTCGCAGGAGATTTTGGCCCCAAATGAGTGGAAATCTTGTGTCACTTCTGAAATTAGATTGCAAGCTTCTGGGCAGCCACCCTCTCTTTGAATAGGTCTGTCAAAGCACCTTGTACTTTTGGGGGCCATATTAATAATTAATTGTTGGCTTTCCTCAGAAGATTAGAAACCAGAACCAGAAGTTAGGTCTCTTCTGGTTTTGGATCAGACTTAAAATCAAACCCATAGGAGCAGGTTTGGATCCAGGGATTCCACTTTCACCTCCCTCCGTCTAAGTGCTAAGGGGTTTGGATTAGGTCTCCCTGTTTTAGCCCATCTCTCCCGTGTTGTGATTCTCCGAATGAAATGGTTACCTAGTTACAACAGTGACAACGAGGCACTCAGTTATCAAAGTTCTTACCATTCCCGTCAAGGCAAGTGACTCTACACTATGTACTGAGGGAGCACAGAAAATTAATCTGAACCCTGAGCACTTAAACATAAAACATCCGCATAATCCTACGGGCTGTTGTCAACCCTTACTGAATGAGGATGTGCATTTCCCACCCTTTCACCCTATTTCATTTCCCTGTCTTATCTTGCTACCATCTTGTCACTCACCAAGAGTAACTGAGTTCTCAGAAACGTGTACAAGAATTCTTTCTGAGCACAACTTGTAGCTAGGATGGTTCTGCTTCCAATGTGTGGTAAAGACCTAAAAATGTGTAATTTCCTGCAGGAGAGATGCTCTTCATTAGAAGCAGTAGGGGGATATACTTTATCATGCTTTCATTCCTTCATGTTTTCTTGCCACAAAATAGAACTGAAAACTGGAACCCTTTAAAAAGCACTATATAATTACTTTTTTTTATAAATACTTTAAAAAATCATGTAGTAAAAGACAGGTTGCTTTGCTACTAGCAACAATACTTGGGGTAAGAACACAGTCTGGTAAATTCCAAGGCTTGGTCAGTAACAGCAGCATTTCAGGTTAATTTAAATTCCCTTGAAAAATAATTGTACGTTGGCTTTCTCCTCTTGGTCAGAATTGAAGGCTGTAACACTGAGGTCCACTCGGATCCTTTTTACTCTAACCCTATATACTTGAAATGGGCAGAATCTGTCTGGAAGCCTCAAAGTTCAAATCTGGATCTGAACCGCCCCAAAGTTTGCTGGTATTTGTATCCTGTATAGATTTTGGTTTGGCTCATTGGAGAGATGGGGCTTCGCTGCAACATTTCAGACGCATATCCAAACTTCCTGAAAGTTCAGAGGGGTTGGATTTGTAGCTGCGGTTCACATTGATTTCTACTGAGAAGCAGGAACGCACCAGTAGGTAAAGGGCTGCTGCATCTTGTATTGTTTCAGTATTAGCAGCATTAAATGTGGTGTAGCACCCAGGAGCACTTGTCATGGGCACAGACCTGGGCTTCATCTAATCCCCAAAAGTTTTGATCTTATCTTTCCAAGTTTCTTGTGCTGATGTGAAACTTTTTTGATGCTACTATACAGGCTTTTTCACACACGTACTCCACATAGAAACAAACATATGACATTTTCCACGTATCTCTTATACACTACATGAATGTATTTCACATTTATGTCAGAGTAGATGAAACATTTAAAATATTACTAAAATACCATATATGTTGTTATAAAATCAATCTCCCTGAAGTCCTACATTTCTATCCTAGTATGATCCTAAAATTGTCTACTACATATTATTTCAAATATTGTCACTGAGGCAAATTCATAAAATTCATAGAATTCAAGGACAGAAGGGACAATTGTGATCATCTAGTCCAGGGGTGGGCATCTGGCCCTTCAGACGTTTTAATCTGGCCCTCGAGCTCCTGCTTGCCCCGCTCCACATGTGCCGTGGCTTCCCATGGCTCCCGGAAGCAGCAGCATGTCCCCTCTCTGGCTCCTATGCGTAGGGGCAGCCAGGTGGCTCTGCATGCTGCCCCCACCTCAAGTGCTGTCCCCAGAGCTCCCATTTGCCAGCAATCATGGCCAATGGGAGCTGCAGGGGCGGTGCCTACAGATGGGGTGGTGCCTGTGGATGGGGCAGTGCACAGGGCCACCTGGCTGTGCCTCCAGGTAGGAGCCCTCACCCCCCTCACCACATCCTGAACTCCTTATTTCTGGCCCCACCCCAGAGCCCACACCCCCAGCCAGAGCACTCAGCCCCACACCTGCATCCCCACCGACAATTTTGTGAGCATTCATGGCCTGCAATACAATTTCCATACCCATATGTGGCCCTCGGGCCAACAAGTTTGCCCACCCCTGATCTAGTCTGACCTCCAAGCATAGTTTCATTCTGAATTTAAACTAGAACACGCATTTGTTGACTAATTTCATAACCTTGTTAGGGTAACTTTAGGGTTCTTCCTTCCCCCATCATGCTCCACGGTTTTGTTTTTCCCTTTATTACATCTTGTCTAAAGATGTGTTTTCAGTGAAAAGAAAAAGGTTTATAAGCATTCCAAAAACATTTTCATTTTTAAATTGAAAAAAAAAAAGTAACTTTTTTTAAAAAAGCGGTCTGTTTCAAACACTTTGAAATGAGCACAACTTTGAAATTATGAACTTTTTCATGAAAATGTTTTCATTTTTCAACCAGCTCTAAATGTAAGGATCATGGGTAAAATTTTCAAAAGCGCCTAGGCAATGAAGGCGCCTTGGTCACATTTTCAAAAGTGACTTGGGCACTTAGGGTATGTTTACACAGTACCCGCAGCCCAGGTTGATAGACTTGGGTTTGCACGGCTCACTTCAGCGTTCCAAAAATAGCAGTGTAGACAGTTTTGAAGTGCAGTTCGGCCTGGAGCTCAGGCTCTGAAGCCCAGGAAGTGAGCTTCAGAGCTGCAGGCAGAGTCACAACTTCCAGGCACTGCCTACACAGCTACATTTAAAGCACTAAAGTGAGCCTGAGTCTATCATCCTGGGCTAGGAGACTTGCTGCCACAGAGTTGTGTAGACATACCCTTAGGGGCCTAGGTTGACTTCCCTAAGGCCCAGATCCTCAAAGGCACCTAAATCCCTCTGAAGATCTGAACCTATATCACTTTTGAAAATAGCACATAGGCTCCAATGCCACTGGGTATGTCTGCACTGGAGCTGGGCGTGACCTCCGAGCCCAGGTAGAGAGACTCGCACCAGGAGGGCTTAAGGTAGCGCATGAAAAATAGCAGTGTGGATGTTGCAGCTCAGGATCTCTAGTCTAGGGGGTCAGGCTCAGGTGGATTTCAGTGCTTGAGAAGCAGCCTGCGCCACAACATCCACACTGCTATTTTTAGCATGCTAGCTTGAGCCCCTTTAGTGAGCATCTGTCTAAGTAGGCTGGGTGGCTCACTCCCAGCTGCAGTGTAGACGTATCCTTAGACACTTCTGCATTTTATTTCATGTGTGATTTCTCTGTATTGTGCGACACAGAAATCACCTTTAGATGCTGCAAAACAAGAATAATAAAACAGTTCCAACCATTATGATTATTTCAAAATCATGTGACTTTGGGGCCAAATGTCCATGAAGCACTCTAGCACTATCATGAATTTGCTTCAACAAATAAATAAGAAAGTAAACATGTTCCATGATGTGCATTGGCTGATTTAAGCACGATTAGTGCTAACCCAAATCTTTTCTCTCTTGGGTATCTGACAGCAGCTACTGCAATATGTATCCAATAGGAATCTAACAACTTGCGTACACTAATTGTTGTGTAAATAGACACAAAGTATTCTACAGTATACTTCATGAAACATAAATCTGGAAGAAATATATTAAGACAAGAAAGATTTCATCCATGGTCCTTTCTCAGGAAAAACTCCCAGTGAAGGAGCTTGAGAAATGAGCAATATAGGTCTACCGAAAGGCCATTGAGGTCAGTTAGAAGGTTCACTGGACTTTATTATATATAAGTCTTGGTACAATGTGTATATTTTCTAAGCACTAAAGACTGGTTTTTACTGCAGGCTCTAGCATCGCACAATACCCCTTGCCTGGGGTTAGAGAGGAATTGTGCTTCCTCACAACCTGGGATAAAACCTGCACTGACAGGGATTATTGTTTATGTAAAACTGGAAACAACTAGACAGATTTTTTTTTAAATAATCCCACCGCTCATCATTCTAATGTTAGTAACACAGTTACATAACTCCAGCTGTGTGAGTAATAGGAAATCTGGATCAGAGGTGGCAGACTTTTCTGCATAATGGCTGTTCAAGAGGCTTCGGTTCATATGTCGCTAAATGCTTTTGTGTGTGTTTTTGCTCTTTTTCATGTAGTGAGACTTCTTTGAACTTTTTACAAATAGTATATTACTGCTAAAATAAAAATATTACTAGCTACACAATCATGGTAAGTGGTTCTGGTACTATGAACTAGCAAATTTAAGAGGCAAGAGAAATTACAATTATAGTCACTGGATTAAAAAAAATACGAAATTAAATTACTTTCTAATAAATCTATTTAGAATTCAAATGAAGGTATTTGTTGTCAGTACTAAGTATTACAATAACTGGTAATTAAACATTTGTAATTTTAGTGGTCTCACAATAGCAATATGGTATATTAGTGTCATGATGCTAAATGTACACTTTAGTGATTAGTTTAGCATTTAAAAAAGAATCCCATCTACTATCTTTTGCACACTGTCAGCTGTCATATAGGCCCTGATTCAGCAAGATACTTAAGCACAAATTTAAACATGTGAGTAGTCCTACAGACTTCAATGGGATTTGTGGGTGCTCAGTACCTACTGGGCTTCTTAAAGTGCCTAAATCCAAATTTAGGCATCTAACTTCAGGTACCCACATTTGAAATTTTGGGACTTTACCACTATATATTTCTGTTATCAGATACTAACTTACATCATACATGTTTGTTAACATAATTTTAGTCAGATTATTACAAAGCACGTATATATGTGTGTGTGTGTGCGGGCAGGGGGTGGGGGGAGATATGAGCATGTTAGACTAATTAGGCGCTATAGAAGGTATTCTTTTCAGTCTGAAGGCCCCTTATAATCTAATAAATTGCATAGAGGCCAGGATGGGATGAAACTTATTATTCAGTTGTCCTCTTATTTTTCTTGCAGAAAGATAAATGCAACTTTGTGGATACTTTTCTCATGCCTAAGGCTGAACTAATGTTTCCAGGAGTTGGAAACAGGTGCTGGGTCTCATTCTACTCCCCACTTTGTCAGTCACCACACAATTCAGCATGTCTCTCCTTCCACACAGGGGAGGCGCAGGGTGAGAAGAGCAGGCTTACTGCACTCCAGTAATGAAATGCCTTGGTACAGCTAGATCTAGAAGCCTGAAGCATTATCAGTGCTCTTTTCCATGAGCACTAAATTCACCACACACAATATGCACGGAATAGAACGTGGTGGAAAATGTTCAATTCAACCTTGAGTCCATGTCTCTTGAATGCTTCTCAGATGTACAAACCAGAAATGTACAAACCAGGAAATAGAAGCGTATCAGCTCAAATGACCTACCTTATCTTAGTCATTAGGGGGACAAAAAAAAAAAAAGAGAGAACATTTTCTGAAAGGCCAATTCATAAACTGGACATGCCTCAGGCAAGTACAAGTTTCAAGATGGGCATGTATGTACCTTTTGTCTTGTTGTAGTGCCTGATTACAAGAGAAGGGTTGCTATAGCTGTCACTGCATCTCATGATGTACTGTGCATGCAACCAGCAGCTGAACGGTATCAGACATATGCTACAAAGAGCTTCTTTTAGCTCTTCCCTTTTCCCTCCTTTATCCACCCCATTTCTGACCTAAGAGCCCTCCTGATGAGTTAACTATCCTGCTGGCAGAGAAAGAACTAGATGGGGTTCCCCAGTACACTGCTTCTTAGCTGGTCAGAGAAGTTGCTACCGAGTGCCAAGGCACACATACAAACCCCACCACAAAGGACAGAGTGTATTCTCCTTGCAGCGCTCCCAGTCTCAGCTAGCCGAAGGAACAAGTAGGAGAGCTCAAGCATTGAATTCAGATCCTGGTGGAGTGGCACACACTGCTCAATCGGTGATGAAAACCTTTCTAATTAGCAGCGATAGTTATACATACATACATACATACATACATACATACACACACACACACCTCTATCCATTAGAGCTCACCTTTTCTGTAAACATTTTGAGATCTATGGATGAAAGTATCATATACACACATGTTCACATTTCTGAGACTATTCCTGTTGAAGGGTTTATATGGGTTACAGAGAAAGGGATCTTTTTATAATGATGTAGGAAGCAGAAAAAATTGTTAGTCTCTGGATAAGTGTGGATTGTGTGAGGGCTAGGCAAAATTACAGTGCCTGCATTTAGTGGAGTGCAGAGACTGACCACTTTCGATACCCCGAGGGGTGCATGGTGCCCCACAGGAGGCAGGGGGGATGGAGTGCAGGTGAAGCTCTGTGATCAGCCCCTACTACAGCCCAGCCAACAGAACGGGGGGCAAATATCTGGCACCCCTTTACTCGGGTGTAGCAGAGCGTGCACACAAGCGCACTAGAATACCTCATGGTGCTCCCTTTGGGGCAGCGGAGCTTCATCCAGCCCCACACAGTGCTGTGCCTGAATGGCTCAGTCAAGCCCACAACATTGTATCAGGAAATACTGTATTATAAATATACTTGCGAGGTAGAGTAGGCTCAGACAGAGTGAACATGATTGTAGCTATCAATTAAACTGGATTATTTTTACCACTTACATGAATTGAGGTTGACTCTGCCTTCCGTAATAGTGACAATCTGTCACAAAGGTAGGTAGTCAAGAGTCATATGGTCATTTTTACAGGTACTGCAGTTAGTAACGTCTTTGACTGAAATAGAGCCTCACAGCTGTAAAAATCTCAGACTTGTCTTCCAGAAGCTAAATGCAAAACGACATAATCCACAAACAAATTGTTTTAAATCAGCCTTTAAAGGAAGCATTATAAACCCCATCTTAGAGATGGGGAAACTGAGGCACCAAGAGACTAAGAGCACAATCCAAACCCCACTGACGTAGACTCCTTCCTTGGCTTTCATAATGTCACCTTAACTGACTTGCTCAAGGTCACCCAGCACTCCAACAGCAGAGCAAGGACTGGAGCCCATTTCTGTTGGCTCAAAGTCTCATGCCTTTGCCACTGGATCAAGTTTCCTGCCTATTCCAATATCAACAGGCCAGAAAAGCGAAATGCATATAGGGTAATTAATTTATGTGGACAATAATATCAATAGCATACACAGCAGCCTGACCCATTGCACACAAAGAAAGGAATTGAAGCAGTATAGCTATAATTGATATAATGATAAAATGATAATAATTGATGCTTTGCTGATTCTGCAAGCTCATTAGAGTTGTCCAGACAACAGCAGTTCTGTTAAGCAATGCTTAATCTACTCCCAAGGCTGTACAGTTTCATTCACATCTCAAAAGTACTTTGGCTCAGATCCTCAAATGCCTAACTCCTATGGACACCTATGGAAGTTAGGCATCTAACCACCTTTGAGAACCTGAGCCTTTGTCCATAAGACGTTCCCACAGTGAGATAGCATTACCTGGCTACCAGTTTCTAATGTCACCTTTTGTGTAGAAAGAATATTTTGTAAGCATGGCATTCTCTATAAAATGTAACATGGTGAAAACTTTTCTTCTTTGCTTCCTCGTTCTGTTCTGGTGCAAAGTCAGCAAGAAGCCCATTCACTGATGGTGGGTTTTACTTTATTTGGGGCCTGATTCTCTTTTCACTCACACTAGACTAAATCTAATTACACTGATGTAAATGATAAGAGAAAAAACATCAAGCTGTGTCATTAAAATGACACATTCAAAGCATACATGAACTCCTACACTGATTTCATTTTTAATAATTACCAGGGGCCCCCATCAGGGCAGTATCTGAGTGCCTCACAAAACAATGAATTTAGCCACACAATACCCCTGTGAAGCAGAGAAGTTTTAGCCTCATTTTACATGTGGGGAAACTGAGACAAAGACATGTAGTCTCTGACAGCCTTCGGTGCAGGGGTGAATTTCACCTTACTGAAGTTGCTCAACTCAGATTTGATGTCCAGTCCATTAACCACAAAGCCAATTCTTCCTTTTATAACACTGTCACTACTTACAGATATTTGACTGCACTTTGACAAAGGCAGCTGCGCTGAAATGTTGATTTTTCCCACCAACTCTTTCATGCTATTTCATCTGAAAGGAAGGAAGAACATAATATTTTACATGTGCAGCACCATTCTCTCTGAAAGCTGTGCTCCAAGGAGACAGGAAACTCCAAACATTTACACTCTGAAAGTTTCCAATGTATGCTCCCATTGAGGGGCGGGGCATTGCCCCCCTCTCCCCCCGCCCCATGGAAGTAACAAGGGTTCACTACCTAAAACCAGTGGATCCTTGAAATCTACAGACACGCAGGCCACCCTCATGAAGTCTCTGTGACTTTTTATAGGTTCCAGATCTCCCTGGATCCCATCAAGCCCCTTGGAAACATGGTTTCTACAAGGAGTCATTCTGCCAGCAATTGCCATCACTGGGTCAGGTATCCCTCTTCATATGTGAGGGGAGCTTTGCAGCACTGCATGGCCCATTCTGTAGAGAATGGTAGTCCTCCTGGGCCGGTGCTCAGGCTCCCCTGTCTATAACCATGCAGTTTGAGTTGTATGGAGGAATTTCCATGGGTTTGGGGGAAGGAGAGAATGATACAGGGAAGACAGTGCTCCCTCTTGTGAGCCTCATCCCTAGCTGGGATCCAAAAGGTTTGCATCCAACTTGGGCAGAGAGGGACAACATTTTGTTTTAATCCCTACCAAGTTAGACTTCTGTATGGTGTTGTGCACTACATGTCAGTGTGAGATCAAAAATGTAATCCAATTCCATTCTGAGTAAATGCACACTACAGCAGTGCACTCCATGCATGGCACAGCACACTTCTATTCTTGTTTGGCTTTGATTACAGATTTGAAAGTGACTGTCACATTACAGACTTCTGGATGAAGATTGAATCGATTTTCAAAGCCAGATAGTAGAAATGCAAGATTCATGGGAACAGAGCAGACCGCTGGCCTGTCAAGTTTGGTATCTGCCATCAAGCACTTGCCGATGCCTTCATACTCAGAGCAAAGCAAAGCCTTTCCCTCTCTCCACATCATAACATCTCACTGGTGTGGTTCTGTCCAAGCTGGTAGGTTCCGTCTGAATGCTTTTCTGTAGCAATATGCTGTTTTGCTGAAGTCAGAATGTATTGAAAAGATGTATTGATTTTGACAATGTTTTTGATGGCAAGGTTTCTGAGGTCTAAGGTGGATTCTCTGGACACTTCTCATTAGAAAGAGAGAGAGCATAACTCCATGTTCTGAAAAATGTTTCGAAAATTTTGATTTTGTTCCAGTGTGGAATGAAAAGTTTTTGAAACCTCAAAAGTTCTCAAAGGTAATTGTTGGCCTCCAGCCAAACCAGATTTTGTACATTGAGGGAAAAAACCTTCCTTGACCCCTTCAGGCAATCTGCTTACATGCTAGATCTGAAGCATGAAATCTGATTAACCTTAGCTTTACATAAGAACATATTTTTGGTCATAAAATTATCCTGCCTCTTTAAATATCTAGTCACAGTGTTTGACAGGATTATCTCCTTCGGCTCAAATTATTAAACAAAAAGCACAGTTTGAAATTCATTGATAGTAGCTGACTTCATAATAAAGGATATGTGAAGATCTACAACTGATATCAAGTGGGTATAGCTCTTTTGAAGTCAGTGGCAATTTACAGCAGCTGAAGATTTGGCTCTGAATCTTTCTTACATTAATTTAAACCACATATGCTAATAGACATGGGCAGCATGTGAACCACTGGCTGGGGGAGGCTAGCCCCAGCCCCGCCCCTTCTGACCAAGGTCCCGCCCCTTCCATGCCCCACCCCACCCCTGCCGGAGCCCAGAGCCACCCCCCCCCTGCAGCCACCAGCCCCCGCCCTAAGCTAGTGCCCCCAGCCTCGGAGTGCCAGGTGGCACCACCCCGACCCCAACCCCCCCGTGCCCCGGAGTGCTGGGAAGGTGGATTGTGTGGTCCCAGCTTGAAGAAAACAAGAAAAGAAACTGAGCATCAACAGGTCAAATTCAGTCTCAGCTGATCATGGTGCAGAAAAAAAAATCTATTAAAAAGAAATCATCTTTCTATGCAACTAAAGCACATGTAGTAAAATGTTCAGAAATCAATAAATTAAAGAAGGTGAAGCGGCCTAGTTAAAGCTTAGGGGCCTCTTTCAACATCCCTTGTAATTTAATACAATGAACTCCAAATATGTTAAACTTAGTTCAATAAAGTTTAATTTAATTCAATGAAGTTTATTCAGGATATTGCAGGAAGTGATCAGTCTGTCACAAACATTTATGAAGACTATGATGCTGCCATTTTCCTTGCAGAAAACTATAGCATACACAGGACTCCCAATGGCAATAGATATACCTCTTGATAATGGGATTCACTTCTGTGTGTTTTTCCATTATACAAAGGACATTTCATGTAAAAAGGCTGCTCACAAATAATCAGACATGCCTGGCAACAACACTGCCTGAGAATGAGAAAAATATTACTCTGGCTGCGACACAGTTCCCCCTCTATTTCAGAAGCAAGGTGGTTGAGCAAAGTAAAGGAGCAAAGAGGTGTTATTTATAATAATCTTGTACATTGGCAAGAATTCACTGTTCCTTTACCAGATTTAATATGGAAATGCTGCCTTTGACAAAATGTTTAGTGTCTTGAAAATTATGACCTAAATTCTGTGTTGTGCTGTAGGAGGACTTGTAGCAGCTCCGAGTCAGGAGAGGTTCAAAGGTGGCTTTAAGATATTTTTGCACTCCCCCATTCATGGAGTCATCAGGGCATACCAACTATCAATGGTCCCAGTCTGAGGGCTTTTCCAGTGGCCAGGGATCCGCCAGGGTTAATGAGGCAGCAATTACACAGTCTGTATCCTTAAATCCAGCTGGGTCCCCTACATGGAGGAGGAAGGCTGGAACAGCTACAGTGGCTTTATAACACTAGAAGTTTCTCCTGCACAGGGGGAATCCTCCACTGGTCAGCTAAATCATGTCTAGGTCTGCCTTATGCGCTGGTGTGCCACTAAGGAGTCCTAATGTGTCAGAGAACTGGGCCCTGAGTACTTAACCCTATGGGTAATCTCTGTTTTCAGGGTCTGTCCCTATGTTTTGATGGAAGTGAGGATCCAATACCTCCCTGTTGCATGTACCAAAAGGAGCTTGTTGCCAGCAGAGTTACTGAAAAGTCTAGTGGTCAATTATACAAACAGTAAGAGCTTTAAAGAGAGATTTGTTCAACCTCATAAGCAGGAAAGACACGAGTATTCCTTCTGAACTAACTAGAACCTGTTTAAACCAGCTTTTACAGAGCTCTACCATCAAAAGCATTAGCAAGGATATTATGTTAAGGGTCACTGCTTCACCAGGAAAAAAAAATCCCATTAGCTCCTATTAGTGTGCATACTGTTGTCTAGCAACTCCTGAGAGCTGGTTAACCGCTTCATGGGGGTAGCATAATTATATCACTGTGGTACAGCTTTAAGTTTTGTTGGCCATTACTCCAGGAAACCAGTGTTAATGAAAATATACTTTCGTAGTGAATCCTATTAAGGACTTTCATGTAGGGCCCCCAATCCTACTTCACCTACAGCGCATGCACTTAAAAGTTCATTCTGGCTTTAGTTATGTTACTGGTTCCAGCAATATTCCCTACACTTAAAACCATGGTTACTGCTAGATCTGGTAATATCACCAGACCTGGAATGAAATTTTTAAGTGCACCCACTGAAAGTCAGTGGGAGTTTTGCCATTGACTTGACTTTACCAGGAGCAGAATTGAGCAATCACGTAAGCTAATCACTAATACAAGGTAGAGTATTCACTTTTCCCTCTGTTCAATTATGCTATTAAAAATATAACTAACTGAAATGTTACAGTATCAAAACTTTGTTTACTGTGTTCCTCTTCCAGGCATCATCCTCTCCCCTCCTTCAAACACACCTGTTCAGGAAATCCCCTCTTCCCTTATACTTAACAATAACCTCCTGGCCTTCCCTATCCTGATTCATTGTCTGATGTGTGTTGACATATATATAAAATATATATTAGCCAGCATATATCAATCATATTATGTATTATCCTCTCATATATTTTTATATGATAGATAGATAGGTGCATTAAGCACAAATATTATAACAATACAGCCTAAAATGGCCTATACTATAATCCCGTTCACTTATGCTAAATATCCCATAACTCCTTGCATTGGCTGATGTAAGCATTGGCATAAGCAAATTGGAAACTTATCAAAGTCAAGATACATTTTTTCTAGATCTTAATACAAATTAGAACCAGTACCTGGAATGCTAGTACCCAAAACAAAAAGACAAGGAACAGAACAAATTAGGAAATTGGGACAAACTGATGGGTTGGATTTCATGGACATGTAAAGAGATCCACTTCCTGGACTCGACAGTGCAAATAAGTCACGGTCACATAAACACCACCCTATACCAGAAATCTACTGACCGCTATATTTACCTACATGTCTCCAGCTTCCATTCAGGACACATCACGCGATCCATTGTCTACAGCCAAGCCCTAAGATACAACCGAATTTGCTCCAATCGTTCAGATAGAGACAAACACCTACAAGATCTTTATCAAGCATTCTTAAAACTACAATACCCACCTGGGGAAGTGAGGAAACAGACTGACAGAGCGAGAGCAGCTTTGCCTCTCCTGGAATTGACACCTCCTCATCTATTATTGGGAGTGGACTACATCCACCCTGATCGAATTGACCCTGTCAACACTGGTTTTCCACTTGTGGGGTAACTCCCTTCTCTTCATGTGTCAGTATATTTATGTCTGCATCTGTAATTTTCACTCCATGCATCTGAAGAAGTGGGGTTTTTATCCACGAAAGCTTATGCTCAAATATATCTTTTAGTCTTTAAGGTGCCATTGGACTCCTTGTTGTTTTTGTGGATACAGACTAACACAGCTACCCCCTGATACTTGTAAGGAGATGTGTAACTTGTAAAATCATCATATAAATAATACCTACTGAAATTTGTAACTTTGGAATCATGCCTTCCTCACAAGGTGAATATAACATCGCTGCACAAGATGGCTTCCCAGAAAGACCTTTTTCCTGTACAATATTACCTTTGGCTTAGAGCAATAAACCTGACTGACACTTGTTATTTGATCTCTTGAACATATTTCATAATGAACCAAACTGTGGTCAAGCAATTGCCTGTACAATTTACTAAGAGGTTTGTCTGTCTTGTCATATTTTAATTAAGAAAAATAGTCACCTTTTTCAAGATATAACTACTCCCATTAATGCTAGCAAGAGATGTGTGCACCCATATGCTCCTTGAGGCATATATAACGTTGGCTCAGACTATTAACATTCATTGATTATAAAGCCAGAAAGGACCACCATGATCATCCAATCTGACCTCCAAGATAACACTTACCTAATTTAATTCCTTTTTGCAATATCCAACCTTGATTTTAACATGTCCAGTGATGGAGAATCCAACACAACTCTTGGTAGGTTGTTCCATTAGTTAACTGTCCACATGTTAAAATTTTGAATTTTATTTTTAGTCTATCTTGTTATACCTTTGTCTGCTAAATTGAAGAGCCTTCTATATCAAATTTCTGTTCCCATGTAGGCAGTCTAGACTGTGATCAAGTCACCCCTTAACCTTGTTAAACTAAACAAGATTGAGCTCCTTGAGTCTCTTACTACAAGGCAAGTTTTCCAAACCTTTAATCATTCTCACTGATCTTCTCTGAACCCTATCAATTTGTCAACATACTTCTTGAATTATTGGCACAACAATAAATGAAACTAAGAACCTGAGTCTCCACTGCCTACTGTTTGTTTAGTCACTTATGCTTTTGCAAAGTTGGTATAAAATGCTATCATTCTGATTTGCTAAGTCTGATTCCTCATTTGCACTAAAGTTCCTTTACACAACTCTGGCAATGTAAATGGACCTTAAGCCTGATGTAAATTATTTTTACACCAATTTTAAGTCTGCTTTACACTGGCAGAGTGATCAGACCCATAATTTCTTATACTCACTTTGCAGAGGTGTGACTCCACAAAGTATGAGGCAGTGGTGAATCAGACACTGAAATTTCTTTAGTGTATCACATTTGCATTTGTTGAACATTCTTATTTTTTTTCAGTCCACTGTCTACGTTGCATAAAATCATAGTAATGTATGACTGGAAGGGAGTTTGAGAGGTCATCGAGTCTAGCCCCCTGGGCTGAGCCAGGACCAAGTCAACCGAGGCCGTCCCTAACAGGTGTTTGCCCAACCTTTCTTAAAAACCTCCAACAGGAATTCCACAACTTCCCTTGGAAGCCTATTACAGAGCTGAACTCCCTTATAGTGACAAGGTGTTTCCTGATATCTAATCTATATCACCCTTGCTGCAGATAAAGCCAATTACTTCTTGTTGTACTTCTGGTGGACAGGGTCAGTTCTTCTCCACAGTCCTCTTTATAACAGCTCTTAACATATCTGAAGACTTCAAGTCCGTTCCCCCCCCCCATCTTCTTTTTTCAAGACTAAACATACCAAGTTTTTTGGTTTTTTTTTAACCCTTTCTCCTAGATCAGGTTTTCTAAACCTTTTATCATTTCCATTGCTCTCCTCTGGACTCTTTCTGATTTGTCCACATCTTTGTTAAAGTGTGGCACCCAGAATTGGACACAGTACTCAGCTAAAGCCTCACCTGTGCTGCGTGAGCAGGACAATTACCTCCTGTGCCTTACATACAACACTCCTGTTAATACAACCCAGAATGATAGTAGCCTTTTTCGCAACTGCATCACGCTGTTGACTCATGTTCAATCTGTGATCCACTATAATCCCCAGATCCTTTTCAGCAATGCTACCACCTAGTCAGTTATTCCCCATTTTGTAGCTGTACATTTGATTTTCCTTCCTAAGTGTAGTACTTTGCAATTGTCTTGATTGAATTTCAGTTTGTTGAATTCAGACCAATTCTCCACTCTGTCATGGCCATGAATTCTATTCCTGTCCTCCAAAGTGCTGGCAACCCCTCCCAGCCTGGTGTCATCAGCAAATATTTTAAGCATGCTCTCCACTCAGTTATCCAAATAGTTAATGAAAATATTGAATAATACCAGACTCAAGACTCTGCAGGATCCCTTGATACCTGCCTCCAGTTTGATAGCAAACCATTGATAACTAATCTTGTTAAAGTTGACATGCAAATTCAATCAGGTTCTGTATTTAGTCTTGGAGAAGGTCAGGACAATATTATGTCTACCTACAGTAGCTCAGGTAGAACATCTCTGAGCAGGACAACACTTGTTTCTCAGACCAGCTTTTGAGAGCTGAAGGGGATGGGCTCATTTCACACGCTCCTTTTTTCAGTTCTAATTAGAACTGAGTGAAAAACTGTAGTTCAGGGGAAACAAAACCAACACAAATAACTACATTTAAAAAAAATAAAACAAGCAAATTTTCAAACAAAAATTTTTAGTCAAAAACTGAAATATTTCTGATTTTTTTTTAAAATTTTGTTCCCCGCCCCACTGAAACAATTTGGTGAAGATGTGAAGTGTTTCAGTCAAACCAAATATACATTTATTTATTTATTCTGAAAAGAGCTTCCATCAAAAAATTTCACACATCTTATGTTCTTATCTTTTGAGCTCCTTCGTAACCTTAACTATGCTTCAGAGGTCAAAGTCTTCTGACTGAGTGAGTCTTGAAATCTTCTCCTTATTCATAATTAATAAGTGTTTCCTGAGGAAATACTCATTACACATTTTCTTCTCCATTGGAATTTATGCCACCTGCAGATGGACTTTCATAGAATCACAGAAATGTAGGACTGGAAGGGATTGCGATTGTGACATCCTTCCTCACCAAAACTGGCAAAAAAAAACCCTTTCCGATTTCCAGTGGAAATTCCTCATGTCCAGAACCAATAAAGACTGTGTACTAGAAATCCACAAAACACATAAGAAAGGAAAATTTTTCCACTGAAGTGTATCCCCAGCTTACCTGTTGACTTCCTTAAAAATCACTCAAGGCTGGAGAACCTGTTAAATACACCCCAGGGTAAAGGGTACTGTGGAGCCAAACACATTCCAGAGGAACACTGTTATATATTTCGTCTCTGGTAGGCTGAATGCCTCTCAACTTCTTGATACACACGGGGAGCATGCCTGTTACTAAAGTCCTTTATGCTTCACCTGCAACCTTGGAGTGGGAATTCTATTTCAGTCAGGTTCTTCACTGTTCCCAGCTTCATGTTATCAGAGCACCTTCACCACCTGAGCACCTGGCAATTCCCTTACCCAGGCCACAATGGGGAAAGATTCCTTGTACTCTATCACACATTAGGCCTAGGCACGTTTTGGGCCTTAGTGAGGATGCTTGGCCTGCCTATCTACAATCATTCCTGCAAATATACTGGAAAACCTCTGCCTCTCTCCATAGTGCTATCTTTTTCCTAGGTTCCATCATTGTCCTTGATAGAATGATAAATATTCTATTGCCTTGTCACTGATAACTCCTTCATCTTATCTCCCCGGCTTTCCTTCAGAGAAGCTTGGATCATGGACTTTCTTGTTGCTGACTTTTTCTATGATCTTTATTTTCAAATAGCTCACAGTGTATTCAACCCTTTTCATGTCTTGCTGTTTTCCCCCTTGCCCATACTCTTATTGGGCTCTGTGTTCCATATCGCTTGCTGTGGAAAGTCTGTGGAGCTCCCCCTTATGTATGAATACTTTGTAATTCTCATTTGATTCGCACATCCCTTCCACCACAGCTTGGCATTTATTATGTATCTCAGAAGGCTTTTAAAAATTATTGCTCCTTTCAGCTCCAGCTAGGAAGATCTTAAATTTCTGTTCTAATCTGACTCAAAGTAGATGATTATTCTAATCAGCATTTCTCCATGTCTGGTTTTTGAGCTCCTTTTTCTTGTTGTCAGGCTGTGGTTCCAGGCAGGCAGGCCTGGAGGTTGAAGCAGCAATCGAAGCTGGATGTAGGGTCAGGATTGGGCTGTGTGTAGGGGGGAATGTCCTGAAAGTGGGGTCTAGCAACAGGCACTGAGTCAGAATCGAGGTCAGAGTCTGTAGGCAAGTATGGTGCACAGTCCCACCCACGTGCCTTGCCTGACAGAGCCTGAGTGAGGAGCCTGTGCTGGGGGGATTTTTTTGGGGCGGCGGGGCGGAATCTGGAAGAGAAGGATTTTTTGGGAGTGGGGGAAGCTGGGGTCAGGGGAGCAGCAGAGGTGCAGCTGGAAATTTTCTTCCTCCCTTCCTCAGCATCTGGCTTGCAGGCAGTGGGGGTTGCTATTTTGCAGAGGGGAGTATCGGGGACTCCCCCGTACACTGAGCAGTCCCCTCCATCTTGGTTGCCAGCAGAGAGGTGGGGAGTGCTGTTTTGCACTGAGGCCTAGGGGAACCTCCTCCCGAGGGCATTGACCTGTCCCCTTCCATCTCCGCTGTCTGTGGTAGGAGCCACTCCCACTTCCATTGCAGGCTGCACACGGTGCCCTTCCCAGCCAACCATCCCTTGCCAGGGTGGAGCACGAAGCTGCCAGCAGGAGCATCCTCAAGCTGTCCCCAGCAGCTGAGCTCACTCAGCCATTTTTCTGATTGGGGGCTCCCCACCAAACCCAAGATTCCCTTGCCTCATTCCCCCCAAACTTGGGGTTCCCCCACCCCACCCCAATTCTCCTCCCACACCGTGGCTGCCCCACTCCTTCCAAAACACCCTTAACTCTTCACATGCCTTTGGTCAGATGACACTCCCCATAACATCAACAGCCGCTTATTAGCAACATAGCAAAAGGGCACCCATATGTTGCTACTAACAAGTGTCCATTGTTTTTCCCTTTAGGTTTACCCACGATTTTCCATTGTCCTATTTGGACCTGGAGAGGTCTCCTTTTGAGGTGAGAATATAGGTCGGAATGATCCCAGGCCAAGGGTTGAGTGGGCATATCTGTTGAGACTGCCAAAGGGTTACAAATTAGTACCCGTTGTGGAGGTGGCCACTTATTCACTGAGAACTGGTCTGAGAAGGTAGGCATTAAACCTTAAGTTCGTCTCAGCACCCAACTGCCTATTTGATCTTTAAGTCGAGCCTTAATGTTATCTGCAAACAGATATTGTTGTCACATTTCCCTGTCCCTCTCTTTCTCCCCTTACAGAAGTGGAAATTTACAGAAGTGATGAGTCCTTTAAATACAGAAAGTAACTAAGATACACATAAAACAACACTTACCTGGATGAAAGGCTGTTGTGCATGTTATCTCAGAGTGCTCTGCAAACCCCAAATAAGCCGTACCACATCTCTGAGATATAGTTACTTATTATAAAACCTGTTGTACAGATGGGTTCACTGAAGCATAACCGTATTAAATTAACTATACAAGGTCGCATAATGAGTGAGATTAACACCCAGGAAGAGAACCAAGAAGTCTTGGCTCCCAATTTGTCTGTGTGCTAATCACTACACCACATTTCCTCTCACTCTGTTAAGCCCTGTCTAGTTTTAAGTTAATAGCTGCTAATGCTTGTAAAAAAAATGGGTCAGTTTCTCTGTTGGTATAACCTCAAAGGTTTCAAAGGAGTTATGGCACCAGAAAATTTGGCCCAATATATTTTTCAGCAGCTAGGTAATTAATTTCATGGGATGTTGCTGCACAGTTAGAGGAACTAAATTAAACAGTTGGCAGAACATGAGAAAAAAGTCAACAAAAGCAGCAATTAATTGCTGTATAAGTCATGCAAACTGTGGGGAAACATGAGGAGATGCATCAATGAACCACATGTCCCTGGAATATGAGCAGAAGCACAAAAGTAAAGTAGAATCAAAATGTTGTAACTCAGATTTTTTTTTTTTTTAAAGGAAATGTTAATCTTTTTAGAGGGGAAAAAAATAAGGCTCCTTCAGGGGTCAACAGCAGCGTTCAGGGCGTGGTGCAAAGTCACTCTGTTCCAGCAGAGCTAAGGGAAGGATTGTATGTCCAAGAGGCCCATTTCTCTCTGAGCAATCTGGTGTACAAGATGACTGCACTGCCCCACCACATTCCCCCACCCACTCTGGGGTGTATGAAATGCATTTCCTGTACTCCTGAAATACCTGAGTGCAATGGGCTGATTCATCTTGGTCTTTTGTGAGGCATGCCAGGCAGGAAAGACTCCTTGCACCCTTCTCTACCTCTGGGCAACCAGGCAAGGACCAGGGACAATATGGACCTTCTTAAAACTAATAGCTGTATATGCATTTGTAGTTTAAAAACGCTCCCTGGTCTCTTCAGGTGTTTACATTTACAAATATCAAGGATGTAATGTATTTGCTCTCACACATGTACCCAATGACAATATAATGTTTGTATTGGTTGTTATCTAACTTTTCACTCTTAGCCTGGGGCGGGCCTTTTCCCCTCTTGATTGGGATATTTCTGCTAATGAGGATTATGTATGCACATTAAGAAGGGAGCTCTTAATAATTCAACTGTGTTTTGTGGAGACACCTCTGTAGAGAAACATTTTGAGGCATATATTCTGTCTATCCCTATGGTCTAATTCCATGTGGAGTTGTTTGTTTCCTTTTTCATATCAGTTTTGACCTAACTGGTATGATCATTTAGCAAAAGACTACAATAATTATATTCAGATTATGTTTATATTTCCTAAATCCAAATCCTTAGATACATAACAGGGGTTTTTATTGCACAAATTCAGGAGGCAAACCTGTTTAGGAAACGGATGAACAATTTGCAAAGCATTCACTAATAACTCCTGAGGGCAGAAGGGGACCATTTAAAATGAACCACCCTACTCAAAAGCACATTCAATACCTCTGAGTCATCTTTATAAACACTCAGTGAGCAGATGGCTGCTGGATGCACTGCAGATGATTAAATGCTTTCATTACCTGGATGAAAAGTTTTCAGCTATTGTGGTTGCCGTTCTTTGTTGTCCATCAATTGTTCCTCTTTCACCCTCCAAACTTCTCTGCTGAAAGACTCAACCCAAATACATTTGCTGATTTCAGTAGATGACTGTCACAGCTCACTGAATGGTGAGGCATCAAAGGACATTTTTTTACTATTTATATCCTTACATATTCCAGATTATAGGCTAGTTTCATCTGTGTAAATCCAAAGTAAATCTACTAAAGTTAGATGAAATTAAGAATTTTAGCAGTTGTATAAATATGGATGACTGACAGGCTGACATTTTGAAACCCTGGTGTTAGTAGTTAGATGCCTAAATCCATTTTTAGGGATCTACATTACTGCCCTGACTTTCAGATGTGCTGACAGCCACAAGCTCTCACCGATTACAGAAAGGGTTGTTCAGAGAATACTTCATGAAACAGTGACCCAGCATGTTTTGTACTATCTTAAGGCCTAAACTACAAGCTTTTATGCTGTACTGCTGTTACTCAGGCATTGCTCCCCCTGCTCTCTGTCACTCCTCAAAGTTAAAAGTACATGGAGATTGTTATTATTGACTCTGGCCCTAATCTTTCATTGATATTGCATAGCCAGACTGCGGTTGGGGCTCTGTGTGGGCACAGCACTCTGCTCATATTATCAAATGCAAGATCAGGGCCTATGATCGTAACTCATATGATGACTTCGTTGGGATTATTGCATAAAACTGTCTTTTCATTTTAGATATTGACACTCAGGGTCTCAGGGCAGAGTCTGGAGGAATTACAGAAGTGATGGGCTCTATTATTTGGTGGATGGTTCCTGTTGGCTGAAGCCAACTGGAAAGCCATTTGTTGCCTGGCTACACATCCACCCATCTTCAGCGAAGGGGCTCAAGGAGCAGTCTGTCATTACAGCTGTGTGAAAGTGCCATGTTTCAGTTTGGGAGTATTTGCCTGGAAGATCTGTTATTGCATGTTTTCATGAGAATGTCGGGATTTCTCCAATAGGGAGACTGCGGCATTTCTGCCAGCTTTTACGATGAAAAAATAGCATAGTTCTGTCTCTGGGAATACAAAAGTTCCCCTTGAAAAACTTCCTCCTCTCTCATTTTATTAAAGGCTCGCCCTTCAAACTGTAACAAGTCCACATCTCAATCCATTCACCTTTGAATGGGTTTGCATCAGGTAGTGGCTTCCAGAGAAAGATGGTGGGACAAGTCTTAGGCAAACAGAGGTAATATTTTTTTAATTAACATGGCCACATCTGATACCTAGACATCCCATTGTGTTTTGACAAGGAAGGACAGAGGGGAAGGGGATTGGAAGGTGGACAAAATGTCATCTTACTGCTGCCAAAAGTGATGCAGCATTTTTATAGGACTTAGTTCGTAGGACCTGCCACAGTGGTCTCTCTAGCCTAATATCCTGTTACTGTCAATGACGAGTACCGGCAGCTTCAGAGAAAGGTGCTAGAAATGCTAAAGTGAGTAGTTATAGGGTAACCTGCCCCAGGGAAAGTTTCCCCCAAACCCTCGTAGTTGGTGTTGGCTTATGTCTTGGAGAATGAAGATTTAGATCCCTTCCAAACTCATTATTTTCTTAATATTTTGCAGTAGGAACTTTACACTACAGAAAAAGATCTACTGTTATCCCAAATCTGAGGTGAACTTGCCAATGAGAATTTTTGACCATTTTGCTTGGCCTAATAACTTTTCACATTGTTCTCGTCTACTCTGGTTCTTAAGCACTGTAGCTGTTGTCCGTTTAGGAGATTGTTTTTTAGCCCTAGATTGAAAAATAGTCGCTTCTTACACCTTTTGTCAAAGCAAGTCTATAGCTAATCACATTGGTAGTAATAAAGTGCATGAGTCAACAGGAGTATAAGCCTCTTCTGTTTCACCAGTTCCTGAATACCAGTAACACATTCAGACAAACCCAAATGTGATCATGTAGAGAAGAATTGTGCGAAGAGAAGGAAATGCTTTTTCCAGAAGCTTCCCCCAAATAAGATTTCCACTATATTTAGAGCAGGTTTGCACCTGTAAGATCTCACTTTTTTGGCAACATTTTAGGGCAATAGTTAGAATTATATGAAAGCAAAGAAGAAAAAAAAGGTTGTTTTTGGTTGAAGAGGCAAATTTCAGCTTGAAAACAGTTCAGCTGTTTTTCAGAACAAGGGTGGGGAATAATATGTAGTTCTGCCCTCGTTAAGGAAAATTTTTATAACCATTTAACTGACAAGCAGTAGCACCTCCATGTTTTGGAGCAGGGACTTTAAATTTGGCAGAGGGGTTGCCCTGGTATCACCCTGGCTGTGCCTTTTGCTCTCCTCATGAAAATTTGCCAGCATTTGGCCAAGTTAAGCTTCTCACATCTCTCTGTTCACACAGGGTTGGTAGAGACTAGTTAGAATTTGGCACCTAAATCCTCTAAGAGTTCTGTTTGTCCTGACTTTGCTCCTTCCCCTCACAGCTCCTACATCCCAAATGGACTGTGCGTGCACCATCCCCGCAGAGCTACTGAGAATATTTCACCCTAGAGCCAGAGCAGGACATTCCCTGTAATTGTTCTTCTGGACGTTGCGGGTTACTGCAATACCAGCCACAGGAACTAGTATGTTCTCATAGACGAAGGGCTCTTTCACATTATATGAATTTATTATTATTATTAAATCTATCACAAGACACATGGATTATGGGGCCCAACTTTCTCGTGCCTTAAATGGAGATTGGGCTATCCATTGGAAAATTATGATCAGTCACCACACACACACACAAAGCTTCACTGCTAACTATTTTGCATTGTCTTACAATTAAAGACATTTTATATTTCTATTTCCATTTGGCTTTCATGACTAAAGTGTCAAACTAAAAATGTATGTCCTTTTAATGCAAGCAGCTTGGATAAAGTTTTCATTTTTGTAAATGTGGCTCCATATGTAGTTTTACTGTAGTAATCTGCCCTCTAGTGGTTTAAAAATAATAAAACTTCATTAATTATAAAACATATTAAAAACAACAAAAAAAAACAGAAGAAAAAATACTAAAATGTGCAGAATGACTATTTGAGCCATCATAGGACATCTATGTTTCATACATACTATATCATTAACAAATACAAAGCTGCAGTGTACCTATACTTAAAATGGGGAATTACTGAGGCCAGTAATACCTCTCAACCCAGATCAGGCTTTTTAAATTAATCCTCTATAAAATGTTTATCATATGCAAAGAATAAGAACCTCTCTCTCTCTCTCTCTCTCTCTCTCTCTCTCAAAAAAACCAAACAGACTAAAGCACAAAATATTACTAGCATCTGAACATTTCAAAAGTGTTCTTTAATGTCTTCCAGTGGATTACAGAAGTAATCTTTAACCTACACACTTTTGTTTAGTAGCAGTAGGATGTGGAAAAACTGTACAAATGTTATAAGTCTTTGGATTGGATGGGTTTAGTTGATACCTTTTCTCTTCCAGGAGTGGCACAGATTAACTCAGGGAACAAAATATTTTTGGAGAAAACTGCTCAATTATAGGAATTTACAATTGCTTCTTTCAATTCAAAAGACAGAAATGATGGCTTGATTACAATGGAGCTATGCTGATTGACATCAGCTGGTTGTCACCAAGGAAATAATTTGGAACAATGGAAAAAGTAGAATTGCACCACACACTGAAATATAGTTTCTAACTAGGGCAGTCAAAAAATGTAATCGCACCATCAATCACACTGGTAAACAATAATAGAATACCATTTATTTAAATATTGTTGGATATTTTATACATTTTTAAATATATTGATTTCAATTACAACACAGAATACAAAGTGTACAGTGCTCACTTTATATTATTTTTATTACAAATATTTGCACTGTAAAATAGTATTTTTAATTCACCTAGTACAAGTACAGTAGTGCAATATCTTTATCAAAGGTGAACTTACAAATGTAGAATTATGTACAAAAAATAACTGCACTGAAAAATTGTTGTACCAATAAATTAAAAACCAGCAGGATCTTATTAAAGGGAAAAAGGCAAAATACCACATTTATTGTGAATACAGAAAGAATCATAGTAAGCAGTTAGTTACAGCTGTAACATTCCATTCAATCTCATCTTTATTCACTCATTCATTCATACAAACACACACACACACACACACACAGGTTCTGCAAGGTTGTTATCATAGTAAGCAGTTAGTTATAGCTATAACATTCCATTCAATCTCATATTTATTCACACATTCACACATTCACACACACACACACACACACACACAGGTTCTGCAAGGTTGTCATCATAGTTACCAGCCTTAGAGTTGCTCATGCCAAGCCACTGGCCGGGTGGCCTGGACATGAGGAGGGAGCAGGGCCTTGTCAGATGCTCATCTGATGCTCCTGGAAGTTGGTTTGCAGAATCAGACCCCAAAGTTCTCACTTTTTAAGAGTCTATTTTTATAGGAATTTCTTCCTATGCCAGTCTATGGGAATTGCTTCATCATGCTGTTGCTGAATCAATCAGCAGATAGCACATTCCTGACGGCTCCAAGAAGTTATCTTGTTCTTTGGTTCTCCCATTCTTGAGGCTGTTGGGTGGATTCCAGTCTGCCCTCCGGGGGTCCTCTGGTTATTTCCACTTGACGCCTTCTTCAGCCGATGGACACTGGATTCTTAGGCTGGCACCTCCCTGATCATTCAGTTGTTATCCACACCAAGCATCCGTCCACATACATCCTCTATCTCTATTTTAATCACAATTGTTAATACAACAAAAGGGCGGGGAGTCTCTGGGTGCTGTTTCTGTTGTTAGAGTATTGCTTTGAGTCTCTGTGAATTGCTTTGAGAACAGATTCTGTCTTAGAATGTACTAACACAATTAGCAGCTTGCAAGTTTCACACATAGAGGGAGAGAAACAGTACCAAAACCCAAGAGACCTCTTAATTAGTAATACCCTGGAATTTAAACTATGGGGAATCAAACTCATTTGTGATTTTAATACAGAACTTCTTTAATATGATCCAACAAAATAAAACAATGTAAAACTTTAGAGCCTACAAATCCACTTGGTCCTACTTCTTGTTCAGCCAATCGTTCAAACAAGTTTCTTGCAGAAGATAATGCTGCCTGCTTCCTGTGCCTACGTCACCTGAAAGTGAGAACAGGCGTTCACATGGCACTTTTGTAGCTGGCATTATAAGGTATTTATGTGCCAGATATGCTAAATATTCATACGCCACTTCATGCTTCAGCCACCATTCCAGAGGACATGCTTCCCTACTGCTGATGCTCGTTTAAAAAATGTGTTAATTAAATTTGTGACTGAACTCCTTGGGGCAGAATTGCATGTCTTCTGCTCTCTTACTCACATTCTGCCATATATTTCATGTTATAACAGTCTCAGGTGATGACCCAGCACTTGTTGTTCATTTTAAGAACACTTTCACTGCAGATTTGACAAAACACAGAGAAGATACTAATGTGGGATTTCTAAAGATAGCTACAGCACTGGACCCAAGGTTTAAGAATCTGAAGTGCCTTTCAAAATCTGAGAGGGATGAGGTGTGGAGCATGCTTTCAGAAATCTTAAAGAGCAACAGTCCAATGTGGAAACTACAGAACCCGAACCACCAAAAAAAGAAAATCAACCTTCTGCAGGTGGCATCTGATTCAGATAATGAAAATGAATGTACATCGGTCCACACCCCTTTGGATCATTATCGAGCAGAACCAGTCATCAGCACGAACTCATGTCCTCTGGATTGTTGGTTGAAGCATGAAGTAACATATGAATCTTTAGTGCATCTGGCACGTAAATATCTTGTGACACCAGCTACAACAGTGCCATGTGAATGCCTCCTTCTTACTTTCAGGTGACATTGTAAACAAGAAGCAGGCAGCATTATCTCCTGCAACAAACTTGTTTAACCAATCGCTCAAACAAGAAGTAGGACTGAGTGGACTTGTAAGCTCTAAAGTTTTATGTTGTTTTGTGTTTTTGAGCGCAGTTATGTAACCAAAAAAAAAAAAATCTACAGTTGTAAATTGCACTTTCACAATAAAGAGATGGCACTACAGTACTTGTATGAGGTGAATTGAAAAATACTGTTTCTTTTGATTATCATTTTTATAGTGCAAATATTTGTAATAAAAATAATATAAAGTGAGCACTGTACACTTTGTATTCTGTGTTATAATTGAAATCAATATATTTGAAAATGTAGAAAAACATCCAAAAATATTTAATAAATTTCAATTGGTATTCTATTGTTTAACAGTGTGATTAAAAGTGCGATTAATTTTTTTAATCACGATAAATTTTTTTGAGTTAATCGCATGACTTAATTGTGATTATTCAACAGCCCTATTTATAACCCATGTTTCTAGGGCTAAATACAAAAATCTTCTTCTGTAAATAACAGTAAGTTGCACACATAATATCATCTGGAAAGATGCTTTATATCTGGATTGTGTCTAATAGCCAGGAGTGACTGTGTCTCCATTTCTCTCTCAAATGCAAATAGGATTGTGAAGTGTTAGCATCAGGCGAAGAGCCCTCAGTCACTTTGTGTGGTTTTCGTTGGGTAGTATTTTTATTTATCATTATAGACTTTCTTTTAAATATATCTTTAGAGGAGTTGATACTGAAACATTTGCACTTTTTTTCCAAACATGCATAAAAAAATTTAAAGAGTAATCCGTTCTACTTAGACCCTCTGCAGTATGGGGTTGCATATTACCAGTTAGATTTCCTAACAGAGGAGAATTTGAGTGTTCTATGTGATAACCAAATCAACAACTCTTTTTTGTAGTAGAGAGAATTTGCTTGAGCCTCAAGTTACACACTAGATGCTGTTCCTCATCCATGGCTTAAATCCATCCCTCCCACATACTTTAGACTGTTTCATGTCAATGGGGGTTTTACCATTGATTTCAGTGGAGCCAGGATTTTACCTAAAGCGTGAGACAAATATTCAGACATGAAGGAAACAAAGATATGGAATATTGACTTCACCCATACCCTTAGTGTTATCTTCCATGTTTAATCTACAGTATTTCTCATTCCCATTTCTATTGCAACAGGAGTAGAATGGTAACTGAGAGAAAGAAAACTACCTTCTCAGTTTCAACTCCCAACAGAGACTTACAAATGCTGGTTTTCAAAATCACTAGTAGAATTAGGGACCTAAAAATCTCCTAGCGTCTGTAGGTCTTCGGCAGAATTTAATGATTTTTAAAGCTCCTGGTATCTCTACCTGGAACAAATCTTTGCTTTTTAAATAATTTGTATAACTATTTTTAATAAAAAATATTTTTCAGTGTGGATGGCTTAGACTGGTAAAGATATTTGGAGTCTTCACCTCTAGACTGGGTACTATATAAACATGGTTTGGTGGGCCAGCATCCAGGGGGCCAAACTCTGTTTTATCATCTTATAAGAAACTTACATCGTAACACACACCTTGGTTACTTAATTTAATTAACTAGTTAACTCTGCTAGTTTATCATTGTTCTTTGGCTCTCTATTCCTTAGAGAAAGTGCAGACTGAAGAATTATAACAAAATTAATGAGTTATTAGTGAAGGTTGTAATTAAAAAGCTGTTTTTTCCTGTAATTTACCATTAAAGGTAAGATGACCATGTTTACAATGTCAAAAACTAAGCTGTAACATTCCATGTGGACTTCACCAAGAAATAATAAACCAGTTCAATTCATTTGGGTCTTATCATAGTCTTATTACAGAGACGAACATTTTAACCTGTCCTGTAATCTTCTGCCCAGGTGATTTTGGTACTGTCCTAGTGCAGGCCTGTCCCTAGTGTGACCCCTTGCAGCTGGATGTGGTGCACCTGAAGAGACCAGCATCAATTTTCCTTCAATCTGAAGTACAAAAAAAAAAAAAAAATCCAAACAAGCTTCAGATACTCAGAGCACCCACCCCTAAGGATCTCATTTATTTATGAAAAAGACCTGCACAAAACACAACAAAACCCTTTGTCTCAGCTTCCCCACTCAGAGACTCAGTCAGGCCCATTCTGTTTGCTCTCACCTGAGTCCTCTCTTCAGGCTTCTTCTAGGCTCTGTGTCCCAGGAGCATACCTTCTGCTTAAGTCAGGCTCCCCAGCTCCGAGAGCACAACTTCTAGCCAATTCAAGCCCTTTGGGAACTCTTTCAGAACTTCCTTCCTCCTCACGGGCCCCTCCCTAGCAGCTGTCAAAAGACTTTTATTGGTCCCCGTGCTTCTTTGCTTAATAAACTTTGCTTTCCAATAACCTAGGCTGTTAACTGTCCCCAGGTGAACCTGGGTTGGCTCATTCCCCTGGCAGAGCTGTCAGAGGTAGGCTGGGCCTCTAACCTCTCCAATGTGGCACTATGGATCCTTAAAAATATACATCCGTATTAATTTCCAATCAGTCTTATAAACCAGTAAAATTATGGGACTGCCTGGAGCAGTTCAACCAAACAACTCAAGTTAACAATTTGTTAACAAAGAATGTCAATTCAGTTCAAAGTCACCTTGCTTAGGTGATACTAACAACTAAGTGTTGCCACTTACACACACACATATACTATCAAATATTAAACTCTCAATATAATATGCAGGTAATAGTTTTGAAATTCTAGTTTTATCAATACCGGAGGCCTTTATGCCACTTTAACCAAAGGTTCAAAAGGTGGAAAAATATGTAGCTTGCAAGCCAACTCAAAGCATCTTCCTCATTTTGTCTGCTGAAGATCAGTCTTACTCTAGGGACCTTTCCACATGTGGTTTGTGCTATCTAAATCACGCAAATCCGCCTGGCTGGTAGCAACTGAAACTGCGAGATTTGAGTCCTGTGCAAAAGGAGTGGCCAGACCATTCCAGGTTTGTGGATCACTATGGCTCCTTTATTGGCTGCCTCAAAAGGGGGACTGAATGGGCATGCAGAACGACGTACCCTCACCACAAAGGAAGCCATTCCAGGAACAGAGTGGGCAACGTAGAAGAGCTTGTAGGGACAGCTGCGCAGACAACATCTGTCCCAAAGCTAAATAATTGACTTTGTCCTCCAGACCTGTCACCCCAGCAACTTTCACCAGCACTACATTCAGTTGCAGGACCGGCTCCAGGCACCAGCTTTCGAAGCAGGTGGTTGGGGCAGCATTAAGCATGGGGCGGCAGTCCATGTCCCCCAGCAGCAATTCGCCGGCGACTGCATGGGGTGGCAAAATTGGTAGAGCCGCCCCTGTTCAGTTTCAGTACTGTTATTACAATGTAGGAACCATAATGTCAACATTTTAATAGGGCTTCTTTCTAACTCCCAAGATAAATCAAGAGTAATAAAGAATATAGCAAGTGAGTGAGCAAAATTCTTTTAACCATCTGTTTAAAAGCACCCCACTCTCTTATCCAGTGAAAAGCTTGTGATTCTCCCCCCAAATGTTCAAAGCCTCACTACTTCACTGCTTTAGGCCAAAGTGATCTGGGTACTAAGCTGTAGTGGGAGGTGGAGATTGTCAGGTTTTTATGAGCTGGGTTTTTGTGAAGCAAACATGCCGAATCCTTTCCTGCAAATGTGGCTGCAGAGAGATGCATGCATCCTAGGGTGCACTGGACAGCAGCAGAAACTGAGAAATATTCTCTCCTATAAGATGTTCTCCCTTCCCCATGTTGCAAACAAGAGGATTACCATTTTATTTTCATTTATAATTAGAGTAAAAGTCTTGTTTGTTATATCTTCATAAATTGTATCCTTAATTTTTTCCTTCTCTTTAAATTCAGGTCAGGATTAAAATCAACTAGAGAGACCAAAAATTTCTTTCTATCTTACATCCTGAGAGGAAAGCCGTTGTTCTGTTAGGAAGTACTCACTTTACGTCACATCCTAACAATTCCATTAATTTCCCTTGAGTTTCTCGAAAATTCTGTTGGGAGTTGTGCTTTATTAACACTCTCATGTCCTAACATTGTAGCAACCCTAAGACGTTGCTCCCAATTATTCTGATACCACGGCCTATGCATGATGAATTGCATCTGAAATAGGAGGAGCAAGTACAGATAGATTCTACAAAAAGCATCTCCTCAAGCAATCAAAAATATTTTAAATATTCACAAAGTAAAATAAGGAAGAAAACATAAAACCTCAGGAGAAACAAGACTGCTTAACTGATATGACTGCTTGCCATGGAAACGGCAATTCTACAATGTTGATTCTCATTTAAATTCCATAACCAATACGGAACATGTTCCTAAGCTCAGACACTCATTAGTGATAAAATTATTGGACTTGTAATTGTCAGAAGCTCCTGAAAACCGCTCTAGAATAACCCTATAATGAGAAGTTACCAAGATGCTGTCGTGAGAATTATGAACACTACAAAGCACAATCACTGTGCGTTCTTTTTAATCCAATGTGTCCTCCAGAGAAGTCACCACTAGGTGGCAGGAGAGACACTAAGTTATCCCAAGGCTCTGTGACGCATTGAAATGCTAAGTATTAGTATTAGACTTAAAGAATATTATGAAGAATTGAATAAGATCCATCCTGCAGGAATAATCTTTTGCTCCATGATATGTTTTCTTTTTAAAGATACTGCAAAAGTGTAAGAAGTCAGAAGGGCAACCAAACTGGTTAGAGGTTTGTGGATATAGTGAAGAGGTTGGAGACAGGAACTTTTAAAATGATTAGAACTAATTTATGTGGAAAAGGAAAGAAGATGGGATACAATAGCGGTAAATAAAGCAAGAAATAATTTACAGAAGGCCAAATTTGCAGTCTTGCTTAGTTGTTCCCAGAACAAAAGTACAAGAGGATATTCAAAAGATGATTTAACTTGCATTAAAAGGCAGAATCCAAACAGGCAGAGGGAAACTTTTTGTTTAAATAGAACATCATTTGTGGAACTCACTGTTCCAGGGTATTATTGAAACAAATAGCTTAGTATGCTTGGAAGAGCAACAGCTGTTCTTATACAAACAGAACTACCATCTTCAATTACGTTAGCTAAATTAACATTTTAAATCCGTGATATAATTTTGCCATCAAGTGATGCCTTGGAATAATACCAGTCAGAGTCACTGGTTTTTATTTAACCTTTCAACACTATTGAGTCATGCTCATTTGGAACCCTTCTCTCACATTTACCTAGATGTTTATATTGCACTTTTCACCGTGGTATTCAAACACCTATAGTATCATAAAAAGCACCTCAGATATATATGAATACTCTTTTGCCTGCCCAGGAAACTGCTGATCAAAATTTTTCAAAACTTGGAATTAGGATGATAACTTTAGACACCCAGTTATGAACATTCTGGCTGCAGTATTTTCAGCCTGCAATGGCATGACTCACACACACACACAAAACACTGAAACGTCTCTAGATCAACGAGGAGGCATGGACTGATTTTCGTTTTATGACATCAAGGATTCAGTTCCCCTTTTTACATTAGTTTTCACCATACAAATAGATTCTTTTTATTTGTATTGAAGTAGCCCTGAGAGGCTCTAATCAGGGATGAGCATTTTACACAAATACTGAAAAGAAGGTTCCTGCCCCAAAGAGCTTACAGTGAAATAAAGATGGCTACAGCAAGAGATTGAGAGAAACTTCAGAAAGACACTCTCTATGCCCAGCCTAGAACCAAGTTAGGGAACCCAGGGCTTGGTGACACTTTAAAACACTGCAGCTACACTAGTGTAGCACTTCAGTGAAGACACGACCTATGTTGATGGGAGGGCTTCTCCCATCAAGGGTGTGGATTTTTTACATCGCCAAGCAATGTAGTTACACCAACCTAATTTCCTCGTGTAGACCAGGCCTCAGTTAACCCACTATAACTATCAAATGGTCATGGGTCCAAGGTATTTAAATAATTTCCTATAAGGAACACTCCCAGTGATCTTAATGGGAGTTGGATCAAATAGTAGCAAAACATATGACTCAGTAACTCCCTTCTGGCTAATACTCAGCCTGCTAAAACCCAAGCTTAAATGTGTCTCTATTGGTGTTGAGTGTGGTTTTCAATCAAGTAAAACTAGCTTGATTGAGCTAAGTACACACATGCATGTGCGTACACACACACACACAGTGTGCGCCAGACCTGGCTCCAGCAAAGTTATTGGATTAGATCCCCTGCCGCAAGTTTCAGCAGATGACCTCTTGCCCCAAGTTGCTCCCCCATGTAAGGTGACCAGACGTCCCGATAAAATCGGGACTGTCTCGATTTTTAGGTCTTTGTCCCACGTCCCGACTGATGCATGGTCGGGATGCCTTTGACCTGATATTGCGGCTTTGGCCGCTCCAGCATTTTTTGTTTTTGTTTTGCTTCAGCAACTCCGGCCGCTTTTTTTTTTGCTTCCCCCATGTGTCCCGATATTTTCTCCATTTAATCTGGTCACCCTACCACCATGCCAGCTAATGGTGAGGGAGAAATAAGGAACATTATAGAACTAGTGTGGGTGCCTTTGGAAATGGAGGGGCACTGGATGGAGGTTTCTTGTTAAATAGAAGATATAGTGGAACCTGTGATGTTCTCCATGAGGCTGAGCCTAAAGAGAGAGAGCCTGATTCCTCCCAGGGGGGTTAAGTTATTACTCCAGTGCTCTTCGCTGGCATGAAGCAGCTTACCTGACATAATAGAGCACCAGAGAGGAGTGATAAGTTTCACGCTGGAGTTTCCAACTTGTGCCTGCACAGGTGGCATAAGTGTCTCCTGAGGCTAAAGGTTTGGCAGCATCTGCTCCTGCCTACATCTTCTCATTTCCTTATGCTCTCCCGAAAGCCCACTGCACTACTCTCTCTTTTCAGACCTTGTTGTTCCCTGTTTCTTACTTACACTGTCTTCAGTGCTTGATTTGTAATGAAAGAGGTGCTGGGGCTCAAGCAATTGTTTTACTTTCACAACGGATGCTGCAAGCCCAGAGCTGCCGGGGCTATGAACTGCCAAGCCTGGAGGTGCTGGGGCTCAGCCCTGGCACAAATTAAGCCCTGACTGCCTTCCTCTCAATCTTCTCTTCATGCCTTTCCCTGCATGCCACATATCCTCCATCTCCTTCAATTCTCTCCTTCAAACCTACTTATTTCACCTTGCTTTCTAAACCTCTTCCTGCTTCTTGCCCTGCCGCCCCTCTGATATCAGGACTTGTTTTGTACATATAATGGCAAGATTTGATCCCTTATCCCTCCTTTCCTTACCCCTTCCTTAGTATGTTACCTTCATTTTCAGTGTGTCTTATTTCAGTTGTAAACTCTTCAGGGTAGAAGCTTGCCTTGTATTTTATTTGTTAAATCTCTAAAATGTCATGCACAGTTATAGTACTATATAGAATATTCTATATGCATATGTCTAGGGGACTCTTCTGAGTCTTCTACAGGGAAAGCAAAGAGAGCCACTATTCTACTGCAGCCAGAGGGAGCTGGTTCTCCTCTGATAATCTGTCTAGTAGCAAATGAGACTCTCTCTAGAATGAGTTAACAGTACACTTGAAAAATTAAGTTTGAAACATTCAGTGAGTGGGCGGGGGGGGGGGGAGGGGAATGAGAAGAGTTAATCCAAGGGCCTGATGAGGCTTGTCACATTTATTTTGCTACATATCCTTCAGCTCTGCAGCTCCTCAGATTGGAGTCACAGTGCAGCATTGAATGAGTTGTTCTGTGTAGTTTTACCTCTGCTGAGTCCTGAATAATACAAACATCACAACTTAAATGCTGATAAAACACTTCTCCCTAGTCCAAGCATGTTTGTTTAATGCAGGGGTGAGCAAACGTTTTGGCCTGAGGGCCACATCTAGGTATGGAAATTGTATGGTGGGCCATGAATGCTCACAAAATTGGGGGAAGGGGTGTGGGAGGGGGTGAGGGTTCTGGCTGGGGGTTTGCGCTCTGGGGTGGGGTCAGAAATGAGGAATTTGGGGTGCAGGAGGGGGCTCTGGACTGGGGTGTGGGTGGTGGGGTGAGGGCTCTGGGGTGCAGGAGGGTAGGATGGGGATCAGGTCTGGGGCAGAGGGTTGGGGCGCTGGAAGGGGTCAGGGGTGCAGGCTCTGGGCGACACTTACCTCAAGCATCTCCCGGAAGCAGTGGCATATCGCCCTCCGGCTCCTACATGGAGGCATGGCCAGGCAGCTCTGTGCTCTGCCCCATCCACAGGTGCTGCCCCTACAGCTCCCATTGGCTGCAGTTGCTGGCCACTGGGACCTGCGGGGGGCAGCGCTTGAAGCAGGGGCAGCGTGGGGAGCCTCCTGGCTGCCCCAACACATGGGAGCCGGAGAGGGGACATGCTGCTGCTTCCATGAGCTGTGGGAAGCCATGGCACACATGGAATGGGGCCAGCCCTGGAGCCCACTCCCTGGCAGGAGCTTGAGGGCCAGATTAAAAACGTCTGAAGGGCTGGATGCGGCCCCCAGGCCATAGTTTGCTCACCCCTGGTTTAGTGACTAGTCTGAGCATTGGAGAGGCCTGAGCTTTTAGTGATGTCACTTAAGCATTAAGTAGCACTGAACATGTACAGTTCTTACAATCAAGCAAATACAGAGCCCAGTCCTTCCACGCACGAGCAAACCTTGCTTTTCTGAGTCGTTCATGACTTCGATAGGACTGTTTGTGTGAGTAAGCATTGTTGATTTAGACTCATAAATCATTTCACTTCTTAACTCAGGTAAAAGCCAGGCCTGGTATTTTGCATCAATACATTGTGGAATCAGAATGTCAGTCAAAAAGTTTGGATCCTGAATGACTAAGGGCTTGTTTACACTACAGGCACTATGGGGGCACGATTATGGTGCTGTAGCACCATAGATTAGGAACTTTCCACATTTTTCTGTTGCTGTAGGTAATCACCTCCCCACACAGCAGTAGCTAGGTTGACAGAAGCATGTTTCTGTTGACCTAGCCCCGTCTACACCACGGTTACGATGGCATAGCTAAGGCATACAGAGGTGAGAAAAAATTGGCACTCCTGATTTTTCACACCCCTGAGCAAAGCAGCTATGTCAATCAAATTTTTAAGTGTAGACCTTAGCAGTCTTAAAGGATGTCAGAATATGCATTCTCTGTTTCTAGTCTTACTGCCATGGGTCTGCAACTGAAATAAGTCTACAAGCTTTTGGGGGAAATGGTGCACTCTCTGGGTGCTCTCTCAACCACACTAAAAGTAACACTGTTTCAGATCTGCTATATTTCAGTTATTGCAAAAATAACATTTGGTGTTTCAGGTCCGGTAGCAGTGCAAAAGCGGGGGGAGGGGGACATAACTTTCACAGATGTCTTTCTTGCTACAAAAGCCAGGAAAAAGTAGGAAGTTCAAGAAAAGCTCATAAGGAATGTGGGCTTGGTTTGACAGTGGAAGAGAACAAACGGATAAGAACATAACGACCCTACTGGGTCAGACCAGTTTGTCAGTTTAGCACCTCCTACAGAATACATGTTCAGCTCCATTTTCTGTTATAAATAGGTGCTTAAACTGAATCTGGCCACTGATAGAGTATCTTATATGAAGTGCTACCTCAAGAAGTCCACAGTATTGGTATAATTTTGGGAGTGCAGTGTGAACAACACTGAGGTTTTTTGGGTTAAAAAAAAAAATCTGGTTACAGCCTTGGCTGTTACTGCCAAAGCATTGAACCAAAGAACTTACCAGTTGGAGTCCCATCACTGTGTACTATTGAAAATGCACGACTTTATTCTCATTACTTCCCTGCTTCTCTCACACCTTCTGCTTCTTCTGTTTTTAATCAATCTTTCTCCCATTCATTTTTGTCATTTTCCCATTTTACTCTATATACTGGCTCTGTCCTTGGTTGTTAAGGGCCCAGTCCTATATCTATTGAAATCAATGGGAGTCCGGCTCTTGAATTCAGTGGATGCAGGACTATGCCCTAGGAGAACCACTTGCCCCAATCCCCAATCCACATTCTATTATCTCTTAGAAACATACTTCTGCCACACTCCCCAAATACTGGAGAAGAATAAAAAGGAACAGTCTGATTATGTGGAATCAAATATTCCTAGCAGACTGACTGGGCCAATCCTGAAGCCTTTCTTCGTGTTGACTTCTGTAGGAGTTTTGCCTGAATAAAGAAGACAGGCCAGATATTCAGAGGTGATGAGCATCCATTGTAGCTCCAGTGACCGCTCAAGGGAACTGTGTAGGCTCAGAACCCCCTAAAAAACCAGGCAGTAGGAGCTTACTGCAGTGGCCCTGACTCCCATTGAACTCAGGGGAAGTACGCCTTTGAGCAAGGACTTCAGGACTGGGATCTCTCTAAAACACTTTACTTGGATGTTGACCAGAGAAAACATTAAAATATCTTGATGGGGGTTGTGGGCCCGGCCCCTTTTTAAAAGGATTTACAAATCACTGTTTGTTAGTGGGAATTGGGGGATGTTCAGTGCCCCTGAAAATCAGGACACATCATCTAGAGTTCTGCTCCTGCTGAAGTCAGTGGCAAAGCTTTGTTGCTATCAGTGAAACAGGATTGGGTTTCAAGTGCCTAAGTATGCCCCTATGTTTCAAAAAGGGAAATAAGCTCTGGCTCGTATTTTTATTGTTCATGTGTGTGAATGGAAGAATAGAGTCAATCCCTAGTAGTTAGCTGTTAAACCGCATTTAGCTGGTAATCAAGCCCCTAATGTTTAGTTAGCCTAAATTTTTACTATACATTATGCAAAAAGCAGTGCTTGAAATGTCATAGGTGTGTCTGTTTTTAATGTCCTCTCTATAACTGCTATTTTAGTTACTTTACGCTGTTAAATACTAAGGGGTGACAATGAACAATTTATAATGCTGAACTGATCTCCTCCTTTTGGGCCTAATATACTGTGGGGGTGCTGAGCACTCTCAGCTTAAGAAGAGTACTAGGTAAGAACTACTGTCAGAAGGTTTGCAAGATCCAGATATGTATCCAGAGGTGTAGTAGTTTATTTTCTATGATCATCTTATAAACTCTGAAAAGTAAATTTTATATAATGATTTGTTCTATATCCATAATGCTGCTGCAAAAGTCTGTAAAAGGACTATCACTTCATTCTAATACTGGCTATAGATGAATAGTTTGCTTACAACACAACTCAGAAAACTGCCCGAGACACAATAATCTTATGAAAATGGTGTGTTATTTACTTCAATGCAGTCACACAGGACTACCAAAGTTTTATTCTTGCTTGGTCTTGCATTGTCTGAAGAACATAAATAACTTACTAGAAGAGCTAGGGGTTTAGCAATACAGTACTTCATAAATAAGTAACATTAGCTATGTATATACCAGTAAAACTAGACTCAGACTGTTTAGTGAGAGAGCCAGGCTTCTGCCTTACTTTCTTTTCTAGATTCTTAACTATCCAAATGACCTCATTAAGAGAGAGTATGCTAGACTGGCTTCCCTTTCATCCAGCCTATTACAATAATATTTTCAGCGGATGGATAACAATTATGTATAACAAATACTGACATAGATCTCAGCTTATTTAAACCTCATTCACTTCAAAAAGTGCCACGGGGATTTAAGAAATCCAGAGAGCATTAGGACTGTAAAGACCACCATATGATCTTCTAAAAGAACCTTGTCAAATCATATTAAGGTCCAAGTAGCTATGAGAAATACCAGCTAATTGAAGCCTGTTATTCTCTTACAGCACAGCCCACACTAAACAGCCCCCCCCCACTCCAATAAGCAATCAACTCTTGAGTGATCACTTTCAAGCAACAAAATTACCAGTGTCATTTTATTCAAACTTTAGGTAGAAATTAAGCTGTCTGAAGCAACTGATTTTTGCTGGCCTCCCAAGTAGCTGCTTAAGACAGCAAGCTGTACCTGCACCACCACTCTACAGTGTCCGTCACCCTGTCCCCCCAAAACCCCCCAAACCAAAAAAACAAACAAACAACCCCCCCCACGACTTTACGGGAATTTAAGTTCTCTAAAATGTCTTCACTTAATATATACGGTACACCTACAATATCAGCAGTGCAGTGGCCTTAACCTTAGTAATTGCTATTCTTCTTAAAGCTCGTAACATTCTGTATTCTTTATTATCTCTTTTTTAAAAAAATATATAAAAAAAGATCTTTCATGAGCAGCCAAAAGTACTGTAATTCTAATCCATTAAGAACCAGACACTGCATTCTGCTGTGGTGGGACAAATTCTCTCTCTCTCTCTCAGTTGAAATGGTCATTGCTCCATCTATTCTCTTTCTACAAAGAGCAAGGCTAATCAGTCCTTCACATTCATAAAAAAGGAAGAACTTGTATGCTTTATCTCCTATTTTATTCTGTCCTGATTTTTATAGGTGTGTGATATCATTAAAGTGTCCACTGTACTGTACAGTATGTTTCTGCAACTGTCTTCCAAAAGAGGCTGCTTCAGGAATAGCTGCCAGTCCCCTCTCAGTCAGTGAGATTCAATAACCCATTCTGCATAGTACTTGCTGGGTGCCCAGTGGGAATATTACCTCAGGAAGAGATTGTGTAAATCAGAGATTCTTGCATCTTTTCACTGGAATGTTATAAAAGCAGACTGTTTCTCTCATGCCAGCAACTAGACTTGAGAAAGAGAAACCTGAACTCAATCTACACCCTCTTAAGAAACCTGGTTTTGTTCTTCGGGGCGGGGGAGGGGAATCAAATCCTCAGCCCATCTTTAAAAAGTCAATATATTTTAGATTTTATTAGGAAATTATTATTTATTATTAAGTTCTACAGACTGAATGAGCTACCAAAATTAGAGTGGGCACCAGTTATTCACCCTGAATGAACCAAGTGTGTCTTAACAGATTCTATTAATTATCCTAATTTTGTTGGTACTGTTATTTAATAGCTTAAACAAACACATTTTATCAAATAATAAAGACACCTTATTAATTGAAATAAAGAGCTCTGGTACATGAACAATAACAATCTGATATCAATAGTGCTTTGCACTACACTTTGCACAGTAGCATGTTTCACATGAGGATCTTAAAATGCACTACCAGCAGTGACACCATCCCTGGCTCAGCTCTGGATATTCATGCAGAAAGTCTTTGGGTCCCCTCCACAGCTGGGTGTGGGGGAAGAGTAGTAAAGCAGCATAGAAACAGGGGTCAACCATGTGGATCTAGGCTCCTACCTCTATGCATCTGGAGTTGGCCATCCCTGCAGATGCCCAGGAGCTATGCATTAGGAATGTCAACCCCTGTGAGCCCTTCAGGGCCTCAAACTACTCCTCCTTGAGGAGAAGCTTAGCAATAAACTCCTGAAGGGAAACTTTATAGGGTTTTCCTGCCTCTCCTTTGAGAGTGTTTCCAATGGAAGGAGCAATGTGACCAAAATTTGTATTCCTGTTTTGTACATTGTTATTCCGCTGTTGTGGGGGAATGACTGCTAAGATAAAACATAACTATAATAGGTCATTCCCTCATTTCCTACTTAAGCTAACAGGTTCTTTGAGTTTCAGTGTTCACATTTGCCTAAAGTCATTACTGAGTCTGCTAAGTGCTGAATGATGAGGTTGCCAGTGGAGCAGTGCTACTATATTAATTTCATGAGGAAAATATGCACTAACACTTAGCAGAGAGAGAGAGAGAGAGAGAGAGAGTATTTTGAATTTTTCTCTGATTATTGATCTACACTCTGAAATGCACCTCAGACCTACTGTCTCTTGAACGGATCATAATTTTTAATCACTCGCTTACCATGAATTAAAAGGATCATTTCCAGTAAACCCAAGTACTACCCCCAGCAAATTAGGCAGTGTTCCAGTAAAGTACTGTAACTGACATTTTCAGAAATACATTTACACTTTTTACCTCCTTAAAACAGTCTTAGGGCCAGATTTTTATTTCATTTACTCCAGTGGAAGTCACCGAACTTAGGGGAGTTGCTTTTGGAGTCCCGAGTCCATGATTTACAGAACATTGTTAGGAGAAATATATAAGACCTGCCCATGGAAATACCTACAGGAGAGGGTTGGTGAGCAGCAAACTCCATGAAGTTTTTCTAGACCATTCTGTTAGAGGAGTTGGGCCGTAATCTCCACCATAGAATAGGCTGTGGTTTAGTCCTACAGACATCCCAGGATCTACAGGAGGTAAGCACCTTTTGTACAAAGGTCCTATGCCTCCCAATCATTTCTTGGGCCCTTTGGTTCTGTCGGACTCCCTGAGGCCTCTCTAGAAGTTTTACCTTTAATGCATTTATAAGAAACAAACATTCTTATTCCTGCATATTAAAGAGTGTGTGTCTATTCAGTATATCAATACACGCATTTCTTAATTTACATCCCTAGTATATATGAAAACCCTTGTTCCTACTTTATTTGTATCAGTGTTCAGGGCTGGCTCTACCATTTTTGCTGCCCCAAGCAGGATGACTGAAGACAGAAGCTGCTGCTGAATTGCCATTGCGGCAGCCTGAAGAAAGAGGCTGCTGCCGAATTGCCGCTGCCGCGGAGAGACGAGTGTCACCCTGACAGCCCGCGGACTGCCGCCCCTTTCACAGTGCCGCCCCAAGCACCTGCTGATGCCTGGAACTGGCCCTGTCAGTGTTACGGGACCATTTAACAAACAACTCTTTTACCACTATAGATCCTCCCTCAGTTTGGCATACTGTCTTTTTAAAAGTTATATAACTTACTACAGTATTCCCTTTAGATGAAATCCATTTAATCCATAAAAGCCTGAGTAACAAGGCTCTATGTAGGTGACTTGCACTTTATAGACAGTGTCTCTATAGCAGCGACAGTCCCTTGTGCTGTATGTCCAAAATAAATATGACTCACATGGCTCCTCCCCTGGTCTGCCCCAAAGTGTTCCAAGTACATTTGTTCATTGTAGATTGCTCATCCTAAAACACTTACACCCTCTATAAAACAATTAGAAGTTGTAAGTCTAATATGGCAAACCCTTACTCAGGGAAGTAGTTCCCTTGAATTCAAGGATGACTCACCGAAGAGTTTGTAGAATTATGCTCTATTGGACAAGTTTTGGCAAGCGTACACAATGGTACACATATATTGTGCAAGTCAGTTTTATTACAGCTCTGGTATTCTGGCTGTGATTCACATCTACAGCCTATTCGTATGAAAAGTAACTAGGTTTAATGTGAGGAAAGAGAAAAGGAGGCCAAGACTCTACAGAGAGGGCATTGATAAGTCAACATGTGCATTAATATTTAGAACAAACCCTTGTCCAGCTCTGTCTGGGTTTAAGATTTTATTTTTTCTGTTGAAAGCTCCAGTGTAACCAAATCACATCTGCCAAGTTTTTACAGTCCCCAGTACTGCCTCAAGAGTGTCAGACACACCAAAATCATTGGATGGTCTTAAATGAGATTTTAGAAGATAATACGTGTTGGGGAGGGTTGTTTTGCTTACCTTCTGGGTTTTGAGGCATCAGCATTCACTCAGGTCACATTTTCAAACTTTTCTCAGCAGCCATAAGGACTAGAAACTTACTTCACAAAAAAAAAAAAAAAAAAGAAAAAAAGAAAAAGAAAAAAAGCTGATATTCTCATATTCACATGATTCCAGGAGGTTGATCATTAAGAAAATAAACCACATCAAGTATGAGAACACAGAGAGAGGGAGTTGACAACGCTGCTTCCCATATGATATTTCTCCCTGGTGAAAACAGTCACTAATTTCTCCTTTGGGTGCATCCAAGCTTGCCCAGTTGTGGGAAAGACCCATTCCTTTCAGAAACAGGGAGCCAGACAGAATAGAGGGTATTAGAGAGCCATCAGGGAACAGATTATAGAGGGTTACAATATTGCTGGAGGGAAGAACAGTACGAAGGGTGTTTGGAGCAAGGAGGTGCGGTGGGGGACCTAGTACTACCTGTGGTGGTTGTGATGGTGAAGGAACTTAAGGATATGGAAGGACCTGGGGCAGCCTCCCCTCATGGTCTCTACTTGCCTCTGCTTCATCCCCTTTTGCTCCTTATCAGTTGTTTACGTCACCCCCCACCTCCTGCAGGGGCTCCACACTGGCCTGGCAAGAGCAAGGGAGCAGAGAGAGACAAAGTCTTCTTAAACCCACTATTGCTGCAGCTGACAGTGGCTGGTAGAAGGACAGTGGCTGGCTGTCTACAACACAGCAATCTCAGCAGTGCAGCAGGGAGGCACTTCAGGGTTGGGACATGCAATTTGGCAGCCCAGACAAAACTGGCAACAATGTGTCTGGCTCGGTTCTGGTCAGGCCGTCTACAAAAAATAAACGCCACATACAGAACAGACTACACAGAACCACTCTTACTTTCCCAGAGCTCCCAGGACTGCTGTTGAACACTTCAGCCCCTCTTCAATATACTGAGTCTAAAGAGGACCAGCTGCACTTAGTTGACTCCCATACGGGAGTTCCTGTGTGAACAAACTCCCTGAAACTTCACTAGGAATTAACTCACCAAAACTCAGGCTACTCTATGGCTCTTCATTGGGGCAGAGTGTTGTAGTGTGGTGCGGTCCTGTCCAGGGAACCTCCTCAATAAGCGATACTCTTTGTTTGGTCTCAACCTTGAGGTAAATGTTTTTGGGAAGGCTGAAGAAAATCCATTCAGCCATTTTGGAGTTATGAGAGTATGGGGGGACGGGAGGGAAGAAAAGAAAAGAAACAGACCTGATGGAGAGAACATTTGATTCATCTGAGTAACTTAAACAGCTGACGTTTACCATCTGGAACAAAGGAAATAACAGTTATAAGCATCTAAACACTCAGAGCAAAACTTTTGCCTATTTTGTGAACTACAGTACTAAGCAGCACTCAGGCTCAGATCCTCAAAGGTATGCCTTGCAGTTAGGTCCCTAAATACCTTTGAGGATCTGGCCTAAGTGTCTGACTGTTCTTGGCCCTCACCAGGATGTGAGGACATAAGGAGCAGTTCCCCTTTTCCCCACATCTGTGCAACCCAAATAAGGCCTAAGGCAGTACATTGGCTCAAGAGACTGCTCTCTGTTTATTCTCCTTAAGGCATACAGCCTCCCAGAAGAGGTACTAAAAGTGGTGGAGAGGCAGGGACGTAGCCCCTTTGTGCCATCCCATAGATATCTTGACTATACTGGCAAAACAGGTTGTATTTTAAAAAGATTTTAGCTACCATGTTGTGAGGAATAGAGCTGGGTGAGATTTTTTTCAATGAAATGGTCTTTCATCAGAAAATACCATTTTTTGGCAAAATTGGAACTTTTCAGAGGGATGTATCAGTTTAGACCAAATTTTCATTGGGAAGATGTTTCCAATCCAGGATGGAATTTCTGGTCAAAAGAAGATAGGGAGTAACCCATCCAAGAATAGCCAATAGCCTAGTGGTTAAGGCACACTCACCTGGAATGTAGAAGATGTAGGGACTTGAACTTGGGTCTATGGGCTATTGAGTATTCTGGGGTGGGTCTTTTTTAAATGAAAGGTTTTGGTTTCAGCCTGATGTAGACCAGGACATTTTTTTTGAAATGGCAAAAAATTCAGAGATGGGAAAACTCTTTCCTACCCAGTTCTAATTACTAACCCAATTTTAAGTAGGACTTTGCACCTATCATAGACAAGTGGAGTTTAAGATGTGTTAGTGATGGTTAACCCTACTCCCTCCCAAATTTTCTGTGCTATATAACTTGTCTCTGTGCTTCTTTAAAACCTTTTTTCTTTTAAAGACCAATGCAGTTTTGTGATGTAAGAATACAGAGTTACATCTGGCACTTAGAAGAGAGGAGAGGAATGGAGCAGGGTACGAAAGAAAGCCAGAGTTTGATTGTCATATTCTTTAGTGCCTTCATTATGTTGTTTTTGTGGCGATTGCAGCACAATTGTGCTTATCACTTGTTTATTGAGTAAGATCCAGCTGGGAAAAAGCAGTCACTTCTATGAATAAAAATGGAGAGTTTCTCCGTGGCTTATTTGATTTGATTCTGTTTTGTTCATACACTCATGAAGCTCTAAAATTTCATCTTTCCTGCAGGGGGCATGTTGTCTCACAGGGTGAGTTATGTTGAATTATACTGAATTCTTGTTAAAGAAACTCTGCCTTCCTTCAGAAAAGGTGGAATTTTAAAGATCCTGGGCTCTGCATTACCTGAGCCCTTGCTGCCTGCTACTGAAACATAAAACCCAGAAGTGCTTCCTTATGAATTAGATACTCATCATGCATTTTAACCCCCTTGGAGAAAATTATGCAGTGCTCTGAATTGCCTACATGAGTTATCTTTTATTCATTAGAATCCTAAATATTATTGAAATGTATTCTTAATTATTCCCTGCTGAAAACAGTGGTGATCTTGAACAAGTATTTTGCATTTGTTATGTCCTGCTGCTAGCATAGTTAATAATAAAAAAATCTTTGGAGAAGTAATAGAACTTATTAATATGATCAGATTCAAAGAAATTGTTACTACTGGCTTTCATGGCCTGTTAACAATGCTCTCTGAATATTTCAAGCATGTAGAATCTATGCTTGCAGGACGGCACACGAATACCAACATTTGCCAGAATGGTGACTAGCAAGAATTTCCCACCAGTACATTCCCATTCCCATTCCCTAGATCAATTCTAGAGCAGCACTATAACTATTTACGGGATACTACAGCTGGTCAACATTTTTGTTTTGAGATTAAAAAGAAATTTAACTTCCCACCCCCTTACAAAAATGAATGTTTTCAATGGAACTTTAAGTTTTTGATTTTAACCAAAAAAAAGTTCATTTTCAGTCTTCTGTGTTTCAGGTTTTGCTTTTACAGTTTTCTTTATCTCCCCCCCCCCCCTTCTGAAAAAAGGGAAAAAGGACAAAAAGGGAGAGGGGAGAACCAAACCCCCAAAACTGTTCTGAAAACTATAAAGTTTTCAGGCTCCCCCCCTCTTCCTCCAAATAAAAGAAAAAAAATCTGAGTTTCAGAAGCTTGTACAAAGTTTTGTTGTTTTTTGGGTTTTTTTGCACTAAACAGAACACTTCTCTTTTCTTGGAGCAGCTCTCCTAGATACTCTTATGTAATGCTCAAAGAATCAAATGTTGTTTTGTGTAGTCTGAGGCCTTGTCCAGGCTACATTTCTCTCTCTAAAACTTCCCACCATTGCTACCACCACTTTGGTTACACCAGTGCCCATTTATGTATTATTGATATTAAATTATTCTACTATGGCAGTCACCACTGCTTTTGAGGAGTTCCTCTATCCCTCCCAGATAGAAACAGCACAGGTGTTTTGGGCACCTGCTATCGTGACTTCTCAGCTGCTGATCTGTTGCGTTAACAGAGCTCTTGTGAAGTTATATATCTGTTCTAATGATATCCAAGGACACTACTGCCTGAGTCACCACTGCTGTTGGATGGTCGTATGGCTTACAATATGGCCCTGAATACCTAATTCACTTTTGTTTCATTGTATTCTATGTGTGGCATATTTCCCAGTAGAATCCAGGGTTACCCACTCTAAGGCTTCTGGTCTGGCTTATTTATTATGTTCCTGGCAACAGAAAAAATAATTTTCAATGGTTTTCTTACTTTTTGCCAGGCAGACATCCCTTTGTAAAAATGATTTCTTTAATATTCAAATCTCCGTGGAAAGACTGGCCTTGTTTATCAAAAATGTTCACAAAACTCAAATTTGCTTTGTGAGTTTGTAAATTTGAAATAAAGGAGTAGTCAACTACAATAAGCCTCTTAAAAAACAATAGGCATGATTCTCAATGGCTTTGCTCCTTGGGTAAACACTTGCACCTCTTCTGCATGTGCATGATGGGTCTACTTTGGGGAATTACAGCTCCACAGCGGTACAAGTAAGCTGGTATGGTCACGTACGCTGTACCATTAAGACATTTATTGCCAGTACACCGCACCAGAAAGACACATTTTCAGGAATGAATTGTAGAGCCCTGCATGGATACAAATTTATACCCATGGATGCAGATATCCGCAGATAGCAATTGATATCTGCTGAACTGCAGGGCTCTCCCAGGAAGGGCAGTGGCGAAAGGAGTAGCACGGGGGGCAGCTGCTCCCAGGAGCCAGCGCCCCAGGCTGGCAGCTCCTTGGGCACAGCTGTACTGCCCCCAACCCTGCCCTCCAGAGGGACTGTACAGACCCCAGACAGGAGGGCTAGGGTCGGGGCTGGAAGCAGTACAGCTCCCCTTCCTCCTGAGGGGAGCTTTACTCAAGAGCTTAGTTCACTGGACCTTCTGTCTCCCTTCCATGGGCTTTACTGAGGGAGGATAGGAGATGGCTAACCTAATGAGAATCTCTTTCTTCTTTTATAAAGAGAAAGTGTTTGAAAGCACAAAGGCTACTCTGTCCTCTGTAACAAACCTGCCTCCCATACAACCTGCTTTCTGCAATGCTTGAAAAGAGTATATCCCAGAAAGGCTGCTTAGAGGTGAAAATTCAGAGTCTGAACAACGGCTCCTATCTGGAATGTTGTGAACGGGAATACCAAAATAAAATAAAATAAATAAATAAATGACTACCCTGATGTAATGATGTTGGTTCTGGCGGGACCCAACTGAGAGTGCCAATTTAACTATTTCACATTTGGGGACAATGTATACCTTCAAATCAGCGGCACTGCTATGGGTACCCACATGCCAGCATTTTTATGGCTGACTTAGAACAACGCTTCCTCAGCTCTCGTCCCCTAATGCCCCTACTCTACTTGCGCTATATTGATGACATCTTCATCATCTGGACCCATGGAAAAGAAGCCCTTGAGGAATTCCACCATGATTTCAACAATTTCCATCCCACCATCAACCTCAGCCTGGACCAGTCCACACAAGAGATCCACTTCCTGGACACTACCGTGCTAATATGCGATGGTCACATAAACACCACCCTATACCGGAAACCTACTGACTGCTATTCCTACCTACATGCCTCCAGCTTTCACCTTGACCACACCACACGATCCATTGTCTACAGCCAAGCTCTATGATACAACCGCATTTGCTCCAACCCCTCAGACAGAGACAAACACCTACAAGATCTCCATCAAGCATTCTTACAACTACAATACCCACCTGCGGAAGTGAAGAAACAGATTGACAGAGCCAGAAGAGTTCCCAGAAGTCACCTACTACAGGACAGGCCCAACAAAGAAAATAACAGAACGCATCTAGCCGTCACCTTCAGCCCCCAGCTAAAACCTCTCCAACGCATTATCAAGGATCTACAACCTATCCTGAAGGACGACCCATCACTCTCATAAATCTTGGGAGACAGGCCAGTCCTTGCCTACAGACAGCCCCCCAACTTGAAGCAAATACTCACCAGCAACCACACACCACACAACAGAACCACTAACCCAGGAACCTATCCTTGCAACAAAGCCTGTTGCCAACTGTGCCCACATATCTATTCAGAGGACACCATCATAGGGCCTGATCACATCAGCCACACTATCAGAGGCTCGTTCACCTGCACATCTACCAATGTGATATATGCCATCGTGTGCCAGCAATGCCCCTCTGCCATGTACATTGGTCAAACTGGAGTCTCTATGTAAAAGAATAAATGGACACAAATCAGATGTCAAGAATTATAACATTCATAAACCAGTCGGAGGACACTTCAATCTCTCTGGACACTCGATTTCTGATCTCAAAGTGACTGTCCTTCAGCAAAAAAACTTCGGAAACAGACTCCAATGAGAGACTGCTGAATTGGAATTAATTTGCAAATTGGATACAATTAACTTAGGCTTGAATAGAGACTGGGAGTGGTTGAGTCATTATACTAAGTGAAACTATTTCCTCTTGTTTATTCCTTCCCCCCGCCCCCTCCCAGTGTTCCTCAGACGTTCTTGTTAACTCCTGGAAATGTGCTGGAAATGGGCCACCTTGATTATTACTTCAAAAGGTTTTCTCTCCCGCCACCCCACTCTCCTGCTCATAATAGCTCATCTTAAGTGATCACTCTCCTTACAATGTATATTTTTTCATGGTCTGTGTGTATGTATAAAATCTCCTCGCTGTGCTTTCCACTTTATGCATCCGATGAAGTGAGCTGTAGCTCACGAAAGCTTATGTTCAAATAAATTGGTTAGTCTCTAAGGTGCCACAAGTACTCCTTTTCTTTTTGCGAATTTAGGACAAATTGCTTAAAGCAGGGCAGTTACAGCCCAAGGCTGGGGTTTCAATGCACACCAAGGTAAATCATACCAGCCAAACAGAGAAGACTTTGGTTTTACCTCACTGGCTAACCACAAGTCACACAAGCAATTCCCTTAGACACTCCAGTTTCCCAGTATCACCACCAGTGCCACTCATTATGGGGACAAATGGTTATGAAAACCAATACCCCAGTATAAGAAAAAAGGTTCTCTCGATCCCAAAGGACCAAGCCCCGGACCCAGGTCAATATACAAATCAGATCTTACACACAAATCACGCTGTTGCCAATCCTTTAGAATCTAAAATCTAAAGGTTTATTCATAAAAGGAAAAATATTTAGATGAGAGCTAGAATTGGTTAAATGGAATCAATGACATACAGTAATGGCAAAGTTCTTGGTTCAGGCTTGCAGCAGTGATAGAATAAACTGCAGGTTCAGATCAAGTCTCTGGAGTGCATCCACAGCTGGGATGGGTCTTTCAGTCCTTGGTTCAAAGCTTCAGTGTAGCAAAGTCCCCCCAGAAGTATGAAGCAGGACTGAAGACAAGATGGAGGAGCTGCAGCAGCTTTTTATATTCTTTTGCCATGTGGTCTTTCTTTCTTTTTTCCAAAGACAAGCTGTCCATCACATGGCATTGGAAAACCTCAGAGTTCTGTCCATAGGCATGTCCCTGCATACCTTGCTGAGTCGCAAGGCATGTCTGCCTTCTCTCAATGGGTCAATTGTGTAGCTGATGGTCCTTAATGGGCCATCAAGCAGGCTAGGCAGAGCTGACACCAGCTTCCCTGGGGTGTCATCCAGAAGCATAGCACAAGTTTGAAATACAGACCTATAGAGCCAATATTAATAACTTTAACTACAAAAATTATACACAAATATAGACAGCATAATCATAACCAGCAAACTATAACCTTGTCTTAGACACCTCATTTGACCCCTTTATATAAGATTTGGTGCCACGACAGGACCTGGGTTGCAACCATGTTCTATATGGTCTCAGTTCAAGTCAATAACGTGACACCTGACCACTGTTTTTACAGGTAGTAATAAAACCACAGGCAACAAGCTATAAAATAAAACTTCTCCTTTATGTGGAGGGCCTTGATCTTTAAGAACTGGGAGGCTGCTGTACTTCTACCAGGTACAAGGAGGAACTAGATATGAAGTGCTGACACTCCTGCCATACAACTGAAAGGACGGGGATGTAAGATGGTGGTTTTAGTGATTGAACATTACATCTTAGAATATCTGAGCCAAGTTTTATCACTGGGGTAAACTCAACTTACTTGAAACAAATCACAGTAGGGCTTAAGCGGTCTCTAATTTGTGTTTGTCATTGGGAGGAGGAGATTGTTGACAATGGGGAACATTTTATTTCCTCCATGCCAATGAATTGCCTTGGTTAAAGAAAAAAAATAAAATCAGATACCACAGCCACCTCTGATAGATCAAACAATTAGATTTTACTTGACAAAAGAATTGATCTCAGCAGAGATCAGACAGCTCTCAGAGCTAAACTATTTGAAGAGGCTCCACTGAGTGTGAAAGGTTTTTTTATGTTTATATAGTGCCTTTCATCCTACACAGCACCACTGATGTGCAACCACATGTGGGGGGCAGTAGGGGCAAAAGCAGGGTTACCAAAAGGTGCACAGCACAGTGAACATGGACAAGGGGAAAGTTTCACCAAGGACACCAGAGCAAACCAGTGCTTTCACAGAGAGTGCATGGGATCTTTTTTCAGAGTAACAGCCGTGTTAGTCTGTATTCGCAAAAAGAAAAGGAGTACTTGTGGCACCTTAGAGACTAACCAATTTATTTGAGCATAAGCTTTTGTGAGCTACAGCTCACTTCATCGGATGCATACTGTGGAAAGTACAGAAGATCTTTTTATACACACAAACCATGAAAAAATGGGTGTTTACCACTACAAAAGGTTCTCTCTTCCCCCACCCCACTCTCCTGCTGGTAATAGCTTATCTAAAGTGATCACTCTCCTTACAATGTGTATGATAATCAAGTTGGGCCATTTCCAGCACAAATCCAGGTTTTCTCCCCCCCCCCCCCCAACAAACCCACTCTCCTGTTGGTAATAGCTTATCTAAAGTGATCACTCTCCTTACGCTTCCTGGACACTACAGTGCTAATAAACGATGGTCACATAAACACCACCCTATACCGGAAACCTACTGACCGCTATTCCTACCTACATGCCTCCAGCTTTCACCCTGACCACACCACACGATCCATCGTCTACAGCCGAGCTCTGTGATACAGCCGCATTTGCTCCAACCCCTCAGACAGAGACAAACACCTACAAGATCTCTATCAAGCATTCTTACAACTACAATACCCACCTGCGGAAGTGAAGAAACAGATTGATAGAGCCAGAAGAGTTCCCAGAAGTCACCTACTACAGGACAGGCCTAACAAAGAAAATAACAGAACGCCACTAGGTGTCACCTTCAGCCCCCAACTAAACCCCCCCCAATGCATTATTAAGGATCTACAACCTATCCTGAAGGATGACCCAACACTCTCACAAATCTTGGGAGACAGGCCAGTCCTTGCCTACAGACAGCCCCCCAACCTGAAGCAAATACTCACCAGCAACCACATACCACACAACAGAACCACTAACCCAGGAACCTATCCTTGCAACAAAGCCCGTTGCCAACTGTGCCCACATATCTATTCAGGGGACACCATCACAGGGCCTAATCACATCAGCCACACTATCAGAGGCTCGTTCACCTGCACATCCACCAATGTGATATATGCCATCATGTGCCAGCAATGCCCCTCTGCCATGGTACATTGGTCAAACTGGACAGTCTCTACGTAAAACAATAAATGGACACAAATCAGATGTCAAGAATTATAACATTCATAAACCAGTAGGAGAACACTTCAATCTCTCTAGTCACGTGATTACAGACATGAAAGTTGCGATATTACAACAGAAAAACTTCAAAACCAGAGTCCAGCGAGAGACTGTTGAATTGGAATTCATTTGCAAATTGGATACAATTAACTTAGGCTTGAATAGAGACTGGGAGTGGCTAAGTCATTATGCAAGGTAACCTATTTCCCCTTGTTTTTTTCCTACCCCCCCCCCCAAAAACGTTCTTGTTAAACCCTGGATTTGTGCTGGAAATGGCCCAACTTGATTATCGTACACATTGTAAGGAGAGTGATCACTTTAGATAAGCTATTACCAGCAGGAGAGTGGGGTGGGGGGAGAGAAAACCTTTTGTAGTGGTAAACACCCATTTTGTCATGGTTTGTGTGTATAAAAAGATCTTCTGTACTTTCCACAGTATGCATCCGATGAAGTGAGCTGTAGCTCACGAAAGCTTATGCTCAAATAAATTGGTTAGTCTCTAAGGTGCCACAAGTACTCCTTTTCTTTTCATGGGATCTTTATTATCCATGCACAAGAGACAAGACTGGAATTTTTAGAGGTGTCATTGGAATTGCACAGAGACTGAATCCCCTTCAGTCTGATATCTGCCCTGGAGAGATTAAAATTTGAGTAAGCCTTATTAGGAATTTGAACTAGTGATTTCAATGAGTAGGTATTTCAAACAGACAACTAAGCCAACCCTCTTGTTCACTTACATTGTTAACATTTCTTTCCGTCTTTGAGAAATCACATTAAAAAAGTTTAAAATATTAATTTTTGGTTATACGGAATTTTACAGGACTGAAGGTTTAAACTATTTTTTCTTTCTAAAAAAAGAACATAGTACTTGGTATTACCTGCTTACTTCTTCCCAGAACCAATTCACAACCAAGAAACAATCTCCAACTCTACAAGCTACCATATGCTCTACTGTGCACGTTATATGGCTCCACTGTAATTGAAATGTTACTATGTTGCATGAGTTGGTGACACATCCAATGAGGATTTTAAATTAAACCCATTACTATTTTAATTTTTTGAGATCTCTACCCTTAAAAATCCCCGTTAGTGCTTCTAGTTTTATATTATAAACAGCACATTAGTATAAATGGCTGGGGCTTATCTCAGGGAAGACCAATTTCTTTTAGAAACATTAACAGGGGAACTTTATGGGCTACTACCAAGGCTAGGCTCAAAGTGACTAGAATTAGATGGGATAGCTATGGTACAAATGTCAAAGCTCCATTAAAAAACCTTTTACTAGAAGAAAACACCACTAAATCACATTGTTCTTTATTCTCCCCTGCTTTAGTGGACCTTCTGTCTAGTTATTTTCACCTGTGCAGCATGAGTACAGAGTGGGTATAAAACAGTAGTCCTATTTGGAAGGGTCTCATATCCACTTTGCACACATATAAATGACAATTTGGGCACTAAACACTTTAGTACCACCAACAAACAGTGTAGTCAGTCTCAGACACTGATCCAAGACTGGTAGCACTCTGCCCCCCAAGGATTTGTGCTATCCTAGGGGGAAAAAGAGCCACCATACACTGATTGCAATTTGTAATGCTCCAAATAGACAATATAACTTAGATAATTTTTGCACTTCACGGTCCAGGAGACACAGACAAGGTTTTCATCTCGAGACCAAAAACATCAAGACACTTGATCACTGGCTTGGATAGACCAAGAAACTACTTACACTTTGATTTTAGCTCCAAGGAGCCAAGAAGCGAATAGTAGCCAATTCAAAACTCTTTAAATGAGCAAATTTTTCCATTGGAAGCAGTTGAGAAAACTATTGAAATACTAGACATGTTGTTTTTGCAAGTTGTGACAACTTCACTGGTCTTTGACAACGTTGCCTTATGGAGGAAATGAGAAAACAGAAAAGATTGTGAAACAAAGTAAATGGAGAGAGGTTTATTTCCCTATTTAACAAAATGTACAGCTTCTGACTACATCTAAATATTTACCACAGTTTGGTGGATTGCATGATGAAAATATTCTTCATTAACAGAAGACTGACATTGTGCCTGGAAGAATGGGTACTGGCATTACAGCTAAGGAATGTCTGGTGAATAGGAATGATGAAGATAAGAAGTGTAATCTAGCAGCTTGGCACATTTTGTTTATTTGTAATCTTAGATGGTAAGTAAAGATGTTCCACTGGCTTCTTTGATTCAGCCTTTGAAATAAAAGGCTTGGGGAATGTATTAGTTCAGGAACACCTTTTACCTTAGGGAATGTTAAGATCAACGTGTATTTGAAGGTTTCCCCTTTTAATTGTCATCTTATTTATCAAAGCCTGAAAATTAAAGGCTATTTCCTTAGTACAAAGCCTAAAATGCTGACAGAGGTAGAGACATCAGACTAAGTGCATTGTTTTGTTGCTCTCAGTGCATTTCTTTCCAAATGATAACATTAGTGCTTCAGACACACCATCTGGTATCCTATGGGGGACAGCAGCTTTATGGGCAAATACACATCTTTGGGCTGAGCGCTTCCAATTTTTTAAAAACAGAACAGATTTACTTCAGGCAAGGAAATTCCGAAATACAACTGATGTTTTTGATCATTTAAATCTCAAGTCACATACCCTTTTATCACGATGTAAATCAACAAATGCTTTTGTGTCTAAGTACTGTTGACTTTGGAGATACATAAACAGTGCATAATCTTATGTGCCATATGGGCTGCACTGTGCAATAGGAGTTGGGCCTGTTTACACCAGTGCTGGATTTGGTCCTGGAAGAACAGGGATACGTGCTGAGGAGCGGCTGAAGAGTCTTAAACATGACTTTCCCTTCCTCTGGAGGATTGGAGTCTGATCCATCATCCATTTTTCTTAACGTAAGTTTTTTGTGCCAAGATTTACCCTAAGCTTTGTAACTAGCCTTCCCAGACTGCTTTTCTAATCTGTATACAGTGCATCCAACTGAACACATAACAAGATCTGTGCAGGAATGAGATTAGCTACCCCATGAGGCTCCATTTCATTTCAAATGGAAGCTCCATGGGAACACCTGCGAGATCCTTGCTATTTTTCAGCTGTCAGCACTGTTTGATTTTATGTGCCTTTCCTTTGTGAAGTTAGAAAAACAGAACTATTGTGAGTACAATGCAAATACTCCAATTTCAGTGCATTCATTTTACAATCTAGCCATCTTTTCCATCAAATCACTGTTTACTCACCTCTTTCTACTGTTGATATCAACAGTAATGTTAAACTAGAAAAGTATCAAACAAAATGGCAAGCTTTTCATTTGCTATTGCAAAGCTTGGAAAAGTATGCTTTAGAAATGGGTGACATGGATACGTCAGATCAGTCACAGAGGAGATCCTCTGAGTAGCAAGAGAGTTAAATACTTTTTCTTCTTGTATTTAGCATGCGAGAACATCGTTAGAAGGAAATAGTCACCCAACCACATTTACTGTTAACATGCCAGGCACCAAGCTCTCTGACAGTGTATTGGTTTCCCTAGTGTGTAAGTAACCACAAGATTTGGCCCAAAGAACTTAGGAGTGTGTACAATGATGGTCAATGTAGCAAGGCCCTGATTCAAAGCCCATTGACTTGAATGGGCTTTGGATCCGGTTCCAAGAGAATTGAATGTATACTACAGGAATCAGTGAAAATATAGTCTAAAAATGGGTAAATATGGTAAAGGGACTCAACCATGTATGGTATTATATGATTTAGGCTGTGTTCAGGGTGAATGTGCAGTTATTGTTCTATGGCAAGAAAGTAGCCACTCCCTCTGAGAAAGTTGGAGGAGGTGGTGCCTCCCCTCCAGGGGAGGGGACGTGACAGAGGAGAAGAGGGTGGAAGGTGATTGACATAGGCAGGAAGGGGGATCCCAAGAGAGAGCTTAGGAGTAAGTGAAGAGAAATAGGGTGAGGGGAGAGGGCAGCCAGAGGGACAGAGGCAAACTGGACTTGAGAGAAATCAAGAGTGAGTGGAAAGGCAGAGATTGGGCAGGACAGATGTGCAGGAGGGTCCTGTCAGTTTAAAGCTGGATGGTCAAAGTGAGTCCACATTTGAACATAAGAACGGCCTTACTGGGTTAGACCAAAGGTCCATCCAGCCCAGTATCCCGTCTACCGACAGGTTTCAGACTAGCAGCCGTGTTAGTCTGTATCCGCAAAAAGAACAGGAGTACTTGTGGCACCTTCGAGACTAACAAATTTATTAGAGCATAAGCTTTCATGGGCTACAGCTCACTTCATCAGTTGCATAGAATGGAACATACAGTAAGAAGAAATATATATATATATACACACACACATACAGATAAGTTGGAAATTGCCATACAAACTGTGAGAGGCTAATTAGTTAAGATGAGCTATTATCAGCAGGAGAAAAAAAAGCTATTGTAGTATTAATCAAGATGGCCCATTTAGACAGTTGACAAGAAGGTGTGAGGATACTTAACGTAGGGAAATAGATTCAATATGTGTAATGACCCAGCCACTCCCAGTCTCTATTCAAACCCAAGTTAATGGTATCTAGTTTGCATATTAATTCAAGCTCAGCAGTTTCTCGTTGGAGTCTGTTTTTGAAGCTTTTCTGTTGCAAAATTGCCACTCTTAAATCTTTTACTGAGTTGTCAGAGAGGCTGAAGTGTTCTCCTACCGGTTTTTGAATGTTATGATTCCTGATGTCAGATTTGTGTCCATTTATTCTTTGGCGTAGAGACTGTCTGCAATGTATATGGCAGAGGGGCATTGCTGGCACATGATGGCATATATCACATTGGTAGATGTGTAGGTGAACGAGCTCCTGATGGCGTGGCAAATGTGATTAGGTCCTATGATGGTGTCACTTGAATAAATATGTGGACAGAGTTGGCCTCGGGCTTCGTTGCAAGGATACTCTCCAGCAACCACACACCACACAACAAAAACACTAACCCAGGAACCTATCCTTGCAACAAAGCCTGATGCCAACTCTATCCACATATTTATTCAAGTGGCAACTTCCATCATATGTTCCATTCTATGCATCTAATGAAGTGGGCTGTAGCCCACGAAAGCTTATGCTCTAAAAAATTTGTTAGTCTCTAAGGTGCCACAAGTACTTTTTGTCTACCGACAGTGGCCAATGCCAGGTTCACTCCCTCTGGGGCACCTAACAGGTAATGATCTAGTGATCTCTATTCTGCCATCCATCTCCACCCTCTGACAAATAGAGGCTAGGGACACCATCCTGGCTAATAGCCATTAATGGACTTAACCTCCAGGAATTTATCCAGTTCTCTTCTAAACCCTGTTATAGTCCTAGCCTTCACAAACTCCTCAGGCAAGGAGTTCCACAGGTTGACTATGCGCTGTGTGAAGAACTTCCTTTTATTTGTTTTAAACCTGCTGCCCATTAATTTCATTTGGCAGTCCCTAGTTCTTATATTATAGGAACAAGTAAATAACTTTTCCTTGTTCACTTTCTCCACACCACTCATGATTTTATATACCTCTATCATATCCCCCCTTAGTCTCCTCTTTTCCAAGCTGAAAAGTCCTAGCCTCTTTAATCTCTCCTCATATGGGACCCGTTCCAAACCCCGAATCATTTTAGTTGCCCTTTTCTGAACCTTTTCCAATGCCAGTATATCTTTTTTGAGATGAGGGGACCACATCTGTATGCAGTATTCAAGACGTGGGCGTACCATGGATTTATGTAAGGGCAATAAGATATTCTCCGTCTTATTCTCTGTCCCTTTTTTAATGATTCCTAACATCCCGTTTGCTTTTTTGACTGCCGCTGCGCACTGCGTGGCCGTCTTCAGAGAACTATCCATGACGACTCCAAGATCTTTCTCCTGATTAGTTGTAGCTAAATTAGCCCCTATCATCTTGTATGTATAGTTGGGGTTATTTTTTCCAATGTGCATCACTTTACATTTATCCACATTAAATTTCCGTTTGCCATTTTGTTGCCCAATCACTTAGTTTTGTGAGATCTTTTTGAAGTTCTTCACAGTCTGCCTTGGTCTTAACTATCTTGAGCCGTTTAGTATCATCTGCAAACTTTGCCACCTCACTGTTTACCCCTTTCTCCAGATCATTTATGAATCAGCTGAATAGGATTGGTCCTAGGACTGACCCTTGGGGAACACCATTAGTTACCCCTCTCCAGTCTGAAAATTTACCATTTATTCCTACCCTTTGTTCCCTGTCTTTTAACCAGTTCTCAATCCATGAAAGGATCTTCCCTCTTATCCCATGACAACTTAATTTAGGTAAGAGCCTTTGGTGAGGGACCTTGTCAAAGGCTTTCTGAAAATCTAAGTGCACTATGTCCACTGGATCCCCCTTGTCCACATGTTTGTTGACCCCCTCAAAGAACTCTAATAGATTAGTAAGACATAATAATTTCCCTTTACAGAAACCATGTTGACTTTTGCGCAACAATTTATGTTCTTCTAAGTGTCTGACAATTTTATTCTTTACTATTGTTTCAACTCATTTGCCCGGTACTGACGTTAGACTTACCGGTCTGTAATTGCCAGGATCACCTCTAGAGCCCTTCTTAAATATTGGCGTTACTTTAGCTATCTTCCAGTCATGGGGTACAGTAGCTGATTTAAAGGACAGGTTACAAACCATAGTTAATAGTTCTGCAATTTCACATTTGAGTTCTTTCAGAACTCTTGGGTGAATGCCATCTGGTCCTGGTGACTTGTTACTGTTAAGTTTCTCATTTAATTCCAAAACCTCCTCTAGTGACACTTCAGTCTGTGACAATTCCTCAGATTTGTCACCTACAAAAGACGGCTAAGGTTTGGGAATCTCCCTAACATCCTCAGCCGTGAAGACTGAAGCAAAGAATTCATTTAGTTTCTCTGTGATTACTTTATCGTCTTTAAGTGCTCCTTGATGGCACGTTCTTGAACATTTGTCCCTATCATTGATTCATGTGGTCCCAGAGATCTGGGACAGGAGAACCAGATGTCCTTTAGATCCTGTGGGTCTGCTCTAATGTGCACCCCCACAAGCAAGCAGCACTGACGTCTCTTCCTGAACAGATAGACTTGACAAAAGGCACTTCTGAGGTTCAAAAACTGAGTTGGGCTTTAGACAGCACCCAGTAAGTTTTGCGGGAAAGGGAACCTTGAACTAAAAATAAAATAATCTGTAAGGTAATAGCCAGTAAATATGGAGCTAGAGAGAAATATTGTTTATGTAGAGGGTTATAGTTAGTTAAGTATACTTAGTAATAAATTAGTCTGTGTATTTGAATGTATTAGTTTTGTATATATTTAATGTTATTGTAGGTAGGTAGAATCCAGTTCCCTGTGTTCTGATTTAAATAAAAACCTGGTTCTGGCTGTCAAAAACCACCACCATTTGTGTCATCTTGTCTATCATTAGACACCACCCCCACATCTGCTGTGTAAGTTATACCACCACTGTGATGAACCATTATTAAATCTTGGTCACTGGTTTTTGGACAGGGTGAGCTTGGATGCATTTCAAATTATAACACAAACTCTACACTGAAATCTTATGCTCAAATAAATTTGTTGGTCTCTAAGGTGCCAGAAGTCCTCCTTTTCTTTTTACTGAGAGGTCAGTTTACAAATGTGATAAAGTTAACAAATGATGGATTAAAACACATATATCACTATAGTAATAAGCCAGCCTAATGATGCTGTGCATGAGATGGAGTTGGGAGTAATCTTGCATATGCTGTACCCCAGTTTATTGGAAATATGATGAATTGAGACAGTGAAGCACAGTCTTTGAGGGAAGGGGCTGACTATTCCTGTTATTACAAACCCTGCCTGCCATTGAAAGAAGCCACCAATCCCTAAAATGGTAGTGTTTTTTTTTAAAAAGAGAATTAATAATATATATATCTCCTAATCTCTACTTTAATAAGTGAGAAAGCTATTATAAAGCTGAAATCTGCTATGTTTGATCAAGGAATGTATTAGCAATGCAAGAATGTGAAGGCTTCCTGGTAAAAGTATGATAATTAGCAATTAAATATATTTGTTTTTTCAAGGGAATGTTTAGCTTGTCAGGGTAAAATGAGCCAGTAACTGCAAAGTGCTCTAAATGCATTAGAAGCATTAGATTTCTGGAGGACTCCCTTACGAAGGAGAAATTTAGCATCAAGTTGTCTTACATTCTATTAAAAACCCAAACATGACAGTACTACTGTGTCATTTTGAGATTACACAGACCGCTAAATGGTTCAGTCACTGTCTGCCCTGTAACCCTGGGTATCTTAATACTTGTCTGCTATGGCTAAGAGCCCTGACACCAATATCCTGCTCACAGTCAGAGGTCTCACCCTGGCTTCCACCAGCCTAGCTGGTTCTTTCAGGGTGATATGAGCCATTCCAGTCCCGTCCCTCCCCAATCCATCCACCGAGTTCTTAACAACCAGAGTCCCCTCTGGTTTGTGACCCTCACAGGTGTGAAACCAGTCTCCCAGTTATCAATTCAGTTTGCACACCAGAGACTTGCTTGGAGGTAAAAATAAACAAAGGTTTAAATAGAAAAATAACAGATGCCAAGCTGAAATAGTAAGGGGAAGCAAACACATACAAGTTAGACAGAAAATTAACAAAGGCGCAACCACCGTCTAACTTTCCAATGAGATATGTTCCCTTATCGAATACAAGTTACCTATTGTTTCCAATAGGGGATGCTGCATTTCATGGACAGCATTGACTGTTCCTCAGTTTCTGGATCAATTTCTCTTCAAACCCTTTCCTTCTTCAAGAGGGCTTGCAGGGGGCTTCCCCTTCTTCAGTCACTATAGCTATTCAAAGTGGGGAAAACACCCTCATTTCTTAGTTTCCCAAGACTAGGGTTCTCTTTTCAGTATCAAGCTCTTTCAGAGTTTTCCCCATTAACTTTAGTGACCAATCATTTGTCTTTTCCTGGGTTGTACAATACTCGGTGCTGGGAGCTAGTCTCCTCTGGTTAGGAAGGCAACCCCTTTTTGCCTGGCTGCCCAATGGCCTGCTATGAGTGGAACTGACTGTTGCCGCTCAGATTATGAGCACAGTTTTATATATACCCACACAGTATTCATAACCAGTTCGTATGCACATCTTAGAACATTACAAGCTTTCATAAAGACCTTGTTTGATATACTTTTATACGAGTCACATTGTATATGATCAGTTGATTCCTCTGAATATTCTTTGGCGTTCAAACTCCATTCTCCCCGGAGGGTGTCTGGACCCTGATTGTCAAGACTACTTACTCTAGTAACAATACAAAGCCTCCTAGGAACACAGTTTGAGGTGAGATGAGATAAGTGTTTTAGGGTTCTACTCTGCCAAGCACTCCCATTGTATTCAGTGATTATACTTCTGAGCAAGGGCATGCAGAACTGGGCCCTTAGTCCCTTGTAGCAGGACATACCTGGTCTAGCTTCAGCCATGTTTTTGTTTCAGTTTCCCCTTGTGTATAACCTTCCTTCCAGGGGTTGCAGGCCTTTAGTAAGACTTCCCCTAGCTGAGGCTTCTCTCTACAAAGTTCTTGCTCCTTGTAGGTCTCCCACCCAGGCCTTCCCTAGGGAATTCTAGAAATCTGTCACTTGCTTTCTTCCCAGCAGACCCCCTGCCACACCCACCAGCCCTCTTATCCTCCTACCCAGGAGCTTTGGAAAGCCTCTGCCTTACAATAGCTCTTTAACACCATTAACTCTTTCTCCCACAGTGCTCAGGCTGCCTTTTATAACTTCCAGCAGTCTGGTTCTGAGTCATCTGTCCCATCACATTGCCCTCCTCCCCCAACCGACTCATTCCCTTCACCTGGAGAGGTGGGCTAAGCCTTGGATAAGTGCAGCTGAACCCCAGCCCCCTTAAAGATCCAGCTCATTCTGTAACAGCCCTAATTCAGAAAAGCATCTCTCTTCAGGAAGGGCACATAAGCTTAACTTTAAGTACATGCTCAGTGGGTCCTAAGCACATGCTTAACGTTAAGCATGCATACAAGTAGCTTCCGCAATCGAGGTCTCAGCAGGCACATTGGATGCCTGGGATGTACTACCAAGCCAGTGAGGAAAATCACTGCTATCATACAGGAACTAATTCCCCTGTCATTCACACTGGTGCAGATCTTAAGTCACAAAGGCTATGTCAGATTTATACTAAAGGAGTACTTGTGGCACCTTAGAGACTAACAAATTTATTAGAGCATAATCTTTCGTGAGCTACAGTTCACTTCATCGGATGCATACAGTGGAAAATATAGTGGGGATCCGATGAAGTGAGCTGTAGCTCACGAAAGCTTATGTTCTAATAAATTTGTTAGTCTCTAAGGTGCCACAAGTACTCCTGTTCTTTTTATGGATACAGAGTAACACAGCTGCTACTCTCTGAAACCCGAGATTTATATTAGTGTAAGTGAAATCAGAACCTGGCCCACAGTGTTTTGCGCTCTGCTGTGGTTACAGAATAAACATACACATGGATGTGGATCGGCAAAGGAACTTAGATATTGCAATGCTATTGGCACAGTACCTAGAAAAATCACAGGCACAATATTGTGATCCCCAAAACCTGAGTTAGGTACTTAGTCTCCCTGTACAGTAAATGGAGAGAAATAGGCACCTCAGAAAGCAATCCACAAATGCCAACATACTTGATGTGGAGCTAGCTAGTGGGGCTGACTAGAGGGGCATGTACTAAGCCCTAGCTATCTCTGCTTAACAATCCACAAATGGAAACTTCTCTCCAGAGTCAAGCAGCTTAGACATGTAAGCTGTTTCTTGAGGCAGAGGGGGGGAAATGAGTTAGGCACCTGCATTGCTCCACACAAAAACAGTTGGAAGAGAAGGAGCTGAAGCTGACCTTATGCAACTTTTAGCCCAGTGTTTAGAGGACTCACGTGGGAAGTAGGAGCCCCCTCTTCAAATCCTCTCTCCCCCACAGACAGAGAGGGGAATTGAACTATTTAAATATTTATCCATAGTGGAACAGTGATTGGGCAAGAGAGAAAGAGTGGGAATGATTCTCCAGTCCAGTCGTTAGGGCACCCATATGGGATGTGAGAGACCCAAGGTCTAAGTTCTCCTCCTCTCACTCTTCCATTATTTTTCCACAGCTTTACCATGAGAGACTGAGAGTGCCTCACATCAGAATAGCTCAGTGGTTAAATCTCCCTCTCTGGCCAACAGAGGAATTGAATCTTGGTTTTCTGCGTGCTAGGTGAGTGCTCTAACCACTTAGCTAATAGTTATAAACTGAGCCATGCTACTACCTGCTGCCATATTTTGCATGAGACCTGACTTGGTAGGCAGCCTCAGAGGCCTTCTACCAGATCAGGCCCTGCATATGATGAAAGTAGACGAACGCCTATCTTCCAGTGGTTCATGAATTGCTCGGAGGCTTAAGTGGGTGTCCAGACACCTAGAGTGAGGCACAGTGCACATGCCCAGAGGCAGAAACATAGGTGCCAAGGGAACTGTTACCCTGAAAACTTAGGTGCCACGTGAGTTTAGGTGGCTACAGGATTACACAGGAGTTGTGGATTGCAATTCAGCCAAAAATTGGTCCTTAGGCACCTAAACCTAGGGTGTAGGCCCCAAAGTACCTTTGTGTTACCCACCATTGCCGCTTCCAAAGCTCTGCTGATGTCAGTGGAAATGGCATTGCATACATAAATGCTATTTTAATTTCAAATCCCATTTCAAGCCTGAAAAAAAGAGAGCAAAGCATGGTAAGAGTGAGACAATAGATTCTGAATGGGATATCAAAAACAGTGGATGTGGGGGAAGGGAGTAAGTCTCAAAATATTTGACTGTGTCCTCCTGGAGACTGAGAGATAAATAGCTGCATGGTTGCCCAGAGTGATGATTGTGATGACTGCTTGCTTTAATTAATGTCAAGGAAAATAGTTCCATTTTCTGCAAACTGGGGCAGCTGCACACAACATGCAGTGCTTGGTGCTAGGATACAGATTCAAATCTAATTCTGCCACAGTACAGGTATGTGGAAGAGATTCCAAATTAACTAGAAAAAACGAGGAGTACTTGACACACCTGATACAAGTACTCCTCAGGTTTTTTTGCTGATACAGACTAACACAGCTACCACTCTGAAACCAAATTAACTAGGAAGTGGTTGCAGACTGTGTGAGTGACACTTATTGCATGAAGAGCAAACACGCTCTGACTGTGCATTAGTATGCAATGCTATATATATGTACGTTATTTGTGTCTTGTTTGCAGAGCTGCACAAACATGAGAAGTTCCATGGATTTTACTTGGAACCATTCCGTGGTCCCTTTCACCATGGCCAGACTAGCCTCAGGCTAATATACCCTTTACTCTCATATACCTGGGCCTGAGGCTTTGGTCCTATGGCAGCAAAGAAATTCTCCTTTTTTCCCCCACTTCCACATATGAGAACACACATCAAAAGGTCCTACAGGTAGATCACTCTTCTTTGGGGGATAGAGTGGGATTAATGAATTTCATATTGACGGGTTGATCCATTTCAATGTGTTTGCTTTCAGATGTGGCATTTGGAGCTCAGTTTGGAGTTAAGTGCTTGAGTGTTGTTTGGGCACCCCTTTTCATAATGAATACTGTGTCTTTTATGTATTCTGTGACAGATGGGAGACCTTGGAAGCCTAGAAACTTCAAAGGAGATGTGCCAGAGTCTATGGACACTTGGGATATTCATAAACTATTGTATCAATAAGTGGTGTATGTATTGTTTTCCTGGCTGGGTGGGAATCTGGAATCACTGGGGAGACAGGGTGGGAGGGAAATTACTGCATGTTTTCGGTGCTGGCTTTGCAGATACCCAGCCCTTTGAAGTTTCACCCCCCGGGGGTAGTAGCCTTGACTGGCATTACCTGGGTCAGGAGGCCTGGGAGACAAAGTTCCCACATTGTAAAAGAGTCAGACTGATCTGGCTCAGCAGACTCACTCTGGAATAAAGAACTGAGATGTGTATATGGACCTACCAGGATCCCAGGAAGATGATGAGTGACATCTAGTAAGCATAGCATGCATGTAGACTATTGTTTTATGATGCTTTCTCTGTATTGCTTTTGCCCTAAATACATCTATGGTACTTTGATTAACGCTGGCTGATCATTGATTAATGCTGTCATTGTCCTTGAGACAGAAGAACTGCAGGTGTTGGACTAAAAAAAAAAAAAAAAAAAAAAATCACATCTACTGGGCTAGGCATAGTGAATGACAAGGGGATGGCAGCCCTAAGACTCTGATCTGGAAGGAGAGGAACACAGGTTCCAATCTGAGAAAGGTCTTGGCCTCTTGCCATCACCTAAGTGGGTCCATGTAAGGGGGCGACAAAGGGAGCAGAGGTGCAGTTACCCCTGGAACTGTGCAACATATGCAGTTTCTGTTATTTAGCTATTCTCCGGGGTGAGGCTATTAAAATCTTTTCCTGGTCACACAGTGCCCAGTCCAGCTCTTTTTCCATTTAGACTCGAGTCCCTCCCACCTCTATCCTGAATTTCCCTGCCCTTGAGACATGCTAATAAGCTGTATGCAAAAAACGGATCATCATCATTATATTTGAAGGAACGATTGGAAATGAATTTGTCCAGGGAATATTGCCTGATGTTGGTGTCAAGAAAAAAAACAACAAAAAAACACAGCGGAAGTCTAGCAGTAAACTCATTCTGTTTGTAAAATGAAAATCTAAGGGAATGTATGCATTAAACAAAGGATGTCATCCCAAATGCTAAAGGATTCTTGACTCCTGGACTTCAAGAGACTATGGCATCTGGGCCCTATTCTGATTTAAATCAGGAATAACTACTGTAGACAGTACAGCAATGCCCTTGTAAAATCAGCATGCTAAACCCTGTTTTTTGTTTTGTTTTTGTCAGAAAAGAGTCTACGTAGGGGTTCTGTGACATCACAATGGGGACATCCAACTGGTGGAAAAGCAGCAACTTTAGGCTGCATGACAAGATAAATTTTGTCACATGCGGACCCAGGTAACATATTGCCAGATCCTTGGATCTCTGATCCGTGCTTGGTGCAGGACCCCAGGCAAAGGTGGCTTCAAGCCACCTGTCCAACAACAGGTCTTAGGACTACCCCCTGTGCCTCAGGACTACTTCCCATTATTCAGTCAGTAAGTTTCTTAGGGACTGTTCTGTTAGCCAGGGTTGGTCCCCAGTATGTTCCCTGTGCCAGGAAAGGGGAGCTGGGACTGGGCTTTATAGCATTGAGGGATTCTCTTATGCCAGGAGACTCCCCATTTACCCCACCAGTTTTCCAGCTCTGTTTTGGTGCATGAACAGTGCAAATCAGCTAGCTGAACAGTCCAGGACCTGGCCCAGAGCCTCTAGTTTGTAACTAAGCTCAATGCCAAAGTAGAAATGCTTTCTCTATGGTGTTTATTTTTAGCTCTTTTATTTAAATTTTTTTATTCTACATCACTAAAATTAAAGATTTATTCTGATGAAGACCAGGCCGGGATAGCCGAAGCGTTAATGAAAGACAAACTTGGAGAAATTAAGTACTCTGGCCTCTCCAGGGCAATGAGGAAAGAAGTAGGCAACTGACTGGGTACAAAGTCACAGCTGTAGAGGAGACTGAAGATCTTTCCCCAAAAATGCCACACAAGTACTTGTAAGAGCCATCGTGAATACAGGGAGACTTGCCTGATCTGAAAGTAGTGAGGCATTGTTACAATTGCCTTTTCGCAATTTGGACCTTTCCAGTGCATTGAACCACTCCTGCTGGTTGCAGCTGTTCACAGTAAACTCATGTAGATTTGATGGGATGATAGTATAAAAATAAACAATCTCATTTGAGATTAAGTTTGGATAGGGCTGGAATGAATGCCCACTTTTGACTGTATTTGTACAGAATCTGGTCACTTGTATTCACTCATACAAGTTTCACCCAAAAATAAAGATCAAGCAATGGATAATTGAAATGGCCACCCTTTGTGATGGTGGAAGACACTACAAGGATAGCCCAGCCCCGCTGACAGCTCTTCCTGTCTTCCCTTTGCAGTCTCAGAAAGCAGTGTCTGTTCCTTGCCTGGTCTCTGTCAAAACCCTTCACCAGCCCACCATCTACTACATTCACTACCTTAAAGCGTTCTGTTATTCTTTTTGCTTCCTGATAGTTAATGGCTCTGTTCTGTTACCCTTCCTCAGGGGCTCTATTTGTGATAATGAGCACTATTCACTGTGAGCAGGTTACGGAAAGAAACATTTCCAAGTCTGCATAATCCCTGAATGCAATTAAGGCAGTAAGATAAATTCAGAGTGTTTGGGTTAAGATGCTGTTTAGATGCACAGTACATTAAATATTCTATACAGAGAGAACTGGGATGAGAGCAGTTGCAGTGTATATTGAGATTCTGCAGAGGCAGACAACGTGTATTGGGCAGAGACCCTGACTGATTTCCTGTATCCCTCAGCAGGTGTTAATTTTAAGCAGGGATAAGACATTGGAGTTGAGTCTCACAATGGTATGCATCTTCATTTAGATATGACACAGCTCCAGCTTTTACACATCTTACATTCTAGACACAGAAATGGGGAACAAAGCAGCTTTGGTGTCACAAGTCACATTAGTGTTTCCTCAAGTAAGCAAACCACACTAGTGTGATGTTGCACCCCATAATGCTTTATAGAAATATGCTTATGAATGTAAATATGACATAAATGGAATATGTTTTATGCTACATATGCCATGTAACATATCTTTGCAAAGGTTATGTTCTACTGATTGTATTCATCCTACTCGTATTCATGTATCATTTTTATATCTGAAGTTGTTAGCATTGGCTCTATGCTTGTATTTAAAGTGTTTGCTCTAGGAAGCACCAAGGCAAATCTGGTGAAGATAGTGTGAAGGGATTATTCAACTAATTGGGAGTACTTGTCTATCAAGGTCCATTGTTAGCCACCAATCCACATCTGAGCTTTCCTGGGAACATTCAAACTAGCATGTGGACAATGCCATCAGCCTGTAAAGAACTGAGTTATGTATGGACATGTACTTGCCCATGTGACTCCAAAACTCCATCTCGTAGCTGTAATTCTACACAGGGGGAGAGAGGGGTTTCCACCCACAAGAGAGAAGACTATATAAGTCCTTGGGAAAGCCCTCCATTTTGTCTTCAGCTGGCTCAAGAGATAGCCTCTCCACCCCGAAGGACGCCTGAAAGAAACTAGAACAAAAGACAGTAACTATAGGGGTATAAGTGATTGATGGACCCAGACTAGAAGGAGGCTAGTTTTTCAAAGAAGCTTATTGGAAAATCTGAGGATGATATTTACCTGCATTTAGTTTCCTACTGTATTAGGCTTAGACTTGCCTGTTTTATTTTATTTTGTTTGGTAATTTAAGTTGTTCTATTACTTGGAACCACTTAAATCCTACTTTTTGTATTTAATAAAATCATTTACTTATTAATTAACTCACAGTAAGTATTAATACCGGGGGGGGGGGGGGGCAAACAGCTGTGCATCTCTCTCTATCAGTGTTATAGAGGGCGAGCAATTTATGAGTTCACCCTGTATAAGCTTTATACAGGGTAAAACAGATTTATTTGGGGTTTGGACCCCATTGGGAGCTGGGTATCTGAGTGCTGGAGGCGGGAGCACTTCTTAAGCTGTTTTCAGTTAAGTCTGCAGCTTGTGGGGGACGTGGTTCAGACTTGGATCTGTGTTTACAGCAGGCAAGCATGTCTGACTCAAACAAGGCAAGGTACTGAAGTCCCAAGCTGGCAGGGAAAACTGGTTCACAGGTAGTCTAAGTACATCAGGTGGCAGTCCCAAAGGGGTTTGTGATCCAATCCATCACAACTAGTTTATACACATTTCCTCCACCACCAATCATACTGTGTTTACTTCCTTTATAAGATGGAACAGCAACTTGGGATGCTAGAGGATCTCCCTTGCAAATGTAATTGTACTTGCCTGCTCTAACATATTCCAATATTACCAAGAAGTTAGGAAGAAAGATTTTAGTAACTTGTATGGTCTTTGGGTTTATTTTCTTTTTACAGTACTAGGTCTTATTAGAGAGTGAATTATGCCTGTGTTAACTTGAGCTCATCTGTGTCTCCATCTAATCTTTTTAAGGTGCTTATTACCTTTTTAAGTGGTAATAGGTACAGTGTTATATGAAATGTAAATACACTTGTGTCAAGGTTCCTTCCGCACTCTGAACTCTAGGGTATAGATGTGGGGACCTGCATGAAAACCTCCTAAGCTTACTTTTACCAGCTTCGGTTAAAACTTCCAGGATACAAACTATTTTACCCTTGGACTTTCGCTGCCACCACCAAACGTCTAACCGGTATTATTATTATTAGGAAAGAGTCCATTTGGAAACATCTTCCCCCCCCGCCCCAATCCTCCCAAACGTTACCCCCCCCCTTTCTGGGGAAGGTTTGATAAAAATCCTCACCAATTTGCATAGGTGAACACAGACCCAAACCCTTGGATCTTAAGAACAATGAAAAAGCATTCAGTTTCTTAAAAGAAGAATTTTAATAGAAGAAAAAGTAAAAAGCATCACCTGTGTAAAATCAGGATGGTAAATACCTTACAGGGTAATCAGATTCAAAACAGAGAATCCCTCTAGGCAAAACCTTAAGTTACAAAAAGACACAAAAACAGGAATATCCATTCCCTCCAGCACAGCTTTTTTTCTCAGCCATTTAAAGAAATCAGAATCTAACACATCTCTAGCTAGATTACTTACTACATTCTAAGACTCCATTCCTGTTCTGTCCCCGGCAAAAGCATCAGACAGAGAGAGACTTTGTTTTTCCTTCCCCCCGCTTTTGAAAGTATCTTGTCTCCTTATTGGTCATTGTGGTCAGGTGCCAGAGAGGTTATCCTAGCTTCTTAACCCTTTACAGGTGAAAGGGTTTTTCCCTCTGGCCAGGAGGGACTTTAAAGGTGTTTACCCTTCCCTTTATATTTATGACAACTTGTTAAATGTTAGTAGCAATTTTAATGGCGAGGGGAGGGCAAGGATTTTAAAGGTATCTTCATACCCTCTTATGTATGGAGAGACTAAAAAGCAGCCAAGTCAGCAGGCTTAGCTTAACCAAGGCAGGAGGGGAGGGGGGTTTTTGGGTGCCGCAGAGAGGGCAGATTGACCCCGCATCCTTCCTGATAAGTTTTGTGTTGAAGTTGCTGATACATGCATCTTAGAAGAGCAGGATGTGCCCCAGGAATGTCTATTGGGGCCTCAAGGCTGCAAACTCTGGAAAAACCCACACCTGATTAATCGATAATCAGAAGGAACCCCTCACTTTAACATTGAAACTGCTTACATAACAAGTTTGCTTTAAGGGACATGTCATTCTATTACTAATGTATAAATAAGGGGAAAATTTGAGGTGGGGGGGGGGGGACTCTTCAGGACTGGACTCTCCCTCTGGATGCATCTTGTGTTCCCCACTAGCAGATGGGCTGCCGCTGTGCCGCTTGAGAGCCACATTCAGCTTTGGTAATTATCAAGGGTTGGGGGTGTTTTACTAACCAGTTGCGGACGTGTGTCTAAGTGCTTGAGACGAAGTAAAGTTTAGCTTTAAGTGAGAGCACTCTTGTATTGTCCTGTTTGTGCCAGCCATCTATCAGTCAGATGGCCGTGTCTCCCCTGATTTATTTCCTGACACCACCTCGCACAGAATAAAAGTTAGCAAGAGATTTGGGTTGAAAGAACCCCGGGTAGCACTTACACCCAGAGGTAGTCCCTCCTGGACAGGATTGAGGCATAGTAACTGAAGGGGCAGTAAGGAAGATGGCAATGCCACTGCCCAAACTGTATCTCTTCTGTTAAGCAGGGGACTTCCATGTTCACTATTTCAAGCTAGCATTTCTCATGAACACTAAATGCATTAGAAAAATGTAAAACAAAATATATTTAAAATTCAGGAGTTTCTTGGGCAGATTCTCATCTTATCCAACTACTAAACAGAAAAAAAAAAACCCAACAAAAAACCCCCCTTCCCTAACATAGCATCTACAGATTCCTCTAGCATAAGAGGATCCACAGATTGTTTAAAGCCAGCACTGTTGGCTCTATGCCACCCTATTCTATCCCACTCACTGTGGAGGGACACATCAGGGGCAGGAGTAGCTGGCACTTTTCACAACACCACTGCCCAGGCAACATGGTTCCTGCATGGGTCTGAATTTACCTAAAACCCCACAAAAAATACACACCATTTGTGACAGAAACATCATGATCTGAAAACCCTTCCTCCCCCATAATTGTTCTACTGAAACAACCCCTCAATTACCATGTAAATACTGCAGCAATGTGTTCAGGCCACCAGCGGTTGCCTAGGAAGCCAATTGCTGTTCCTAGGGGATCTGTTTAAAATTCCAATCCAGATTCTAGTCAGGTTTGAGACTATGGGAGTGGAACTCATGAAGAGTAGGTAGCTTTGAGTTTCTCCCTCCCCAGCTTGTCTGGGCTAACAGAAAGCAGCTGTGCCAGACAGAACAGGTGGACTCTGTTACCCTTATAACCAATTAAGGTTATATAAATAGCCTCTCTCAGCAGCATGACAGGAGGAGCTGCCTAGAGAATATGGGATTTAGGAGGGCAGCTTTGTACATACATGGGATATAATCAGGCTATGCTGATTTTCTGCCTTTGCTTGTTTTGTGTCTGCTGGCTCTGGGACAGTGATACTTAATCTGAATCACTCAACCCAAAATGCAAGCCATAGCAAAGAACATTTCACTTGTACAAGGGAAAAAAAATCCTTTGAGATCTGGGTCATTCAGTGGGCTAATCCTAGCTGTGCTCCAAGTTAACAATTAACACTGCCGGAAAAATATTGACTATGAGAGCAAGGATGGGTAAATGGACAAATTTGACAACTAGCATAAATATTAGCAGCTACTGTAAAATGGAGATATATTCACTGGTGGGTTGGGGAGTAGCCTTACTTTGCTGGCCACCCTTTGAGGAGTCTGAATGGTGTGGCAATCCAGCCAGTTATCCCCCTTAAGAGCCTGCCTACTACCTTACAAGGTCATGGGTGATTTAAGGCTAGAAATTGAGGGGCCGGGGCATGAGGAAGGAGCAATAGGTGCTATTCAAAATGGAGGATGGTGGTCCAAACAGCTTTCAGATACAATATTAGGACTATGAATATGAATTAGCCATAACTAATTATCAGCCTATTCACCCATTGTGACAGCAGATTTTAGAACAAGGCAACAAAAGCTAGGCAAGAGAGTCATTTGCTTATGCTGTTAAACTGAGTGTACAAAATTATCCAAAGTTATCTTTAGTTATAAGATATTAACAGCAGCACTGTATTAGATCTCAATTGCAATTCCTGAGAAAAGCAACAATCACCATTCCTGACAACAAATGGTAAACATAGCTTCTTAGTACAAAGCACTTCAATAAATTACATCACAGAGTGCCATTCAAACTCCTCTTCCAGTGGCACTGAGCAAAGTTATATCTGTTGATAAAATACTGTACTAGGCCTGATGTAAACATGTCCATGGTGAATGGGGTTTGGCTACAGAGAGTACTGTTTAACCTCTGCAAAGCAGTAGCAGATGTCAGGACCATGCAAGCTGTTTTTCCTACTGGAATAAAAAAAAAAAAAAAAAAAAAAAATCAGTCACATGGAGTGTGGGTATTTTCTTAGTTTAATTTGGTATTCTGTTCACCACTCCCTAAACAAAATTGCTTGTCCTGAGTAGGTAAGTACTTTTATTCCATTTTGCTGCCAGAGCAGAATCTGACCCACTCTGGCAATGCTACATCCCAGTTGAAATTCAAGAGAAGAGGTGTCCCTGCATGGATTTAGAATTCTAATGGAGGTGGCCAGGTCAAATGTGCATGATATTGCAACCCCATGTACCAGGTCACAAAACCCCTAAAAGCTGACCCCACTGGCCCCCACGTCATGCTGACAGAGGGATGGCCAGCCCCACACCACTCAAATTTGGCCTTACCATTTTTCCATCATACACACCCTTTACTTTTGAAAAATGTTCACAGCAAGTGCACCCCAGCAATTTAAAGCTATTACAACACAGAGAAACCTTCCATAAAGAAACTGCATCATAAAACAATACATTTCTTCAAAACTGTACCTCACTTGCACACTAAGTAGAAGCACTTGTAAGACTGCTGTAGCACCACCTGGTGAGTCCCACAATTATATTAAAGGTAAGTTGCCCTGCTGTGTAGCTGGAGTAATGTCTACGCTGATGTTAAACAAGGGAAGTGCTACACTTACAGCACAGAGTGAAGCTTGCAGTCGCTAGAGAATATTTGCTACCCAAAAGGCTGTAATTAGAATATGTTGATGTGTTTGAGTTTTGTGGTGATGAGCACGTTTGTATTGCCAGAAATGTTACCTCATTTTCATGAGTGTAAAAAGATACTTTTTGGTTCTCTTGGGAGAAAAACCATTGTTGTTTTTGAAGATGCTGGAATTAAGAGATCTGATGTTTCAAGCAGGTTAGTAGTTTGCAGGTTAGTAGTTTGCTAGCAGGCCCATTATTTATACCCCAGAAAGCGAAAACTTAACAATTAGCACTGTTCAGCACTCATACTAGAGAATACAGAAAGGGCGATTTTTACAAGAGAAAGAAGGATATTTGCATGTACAGCTGGAGGAGCGTCCTTTGCTTGTTTAATACCCTATGGTAACAATACAGATTTTGTAGATTACCATTAGGGATTAAGTCAACTGGTGAAATAATCCAGAAAAAAGAAGGAAATTGTTAGTAATATTCCTGGACTGTATGTACTGTCATTGCAGATTACTTGATTATTGCTTCAACTGATGAATCTGAGCATGATAACATTATCAGGAAGTTAATGCCAAGAGCAAGAGATGAATATACCACATTTAACAGGAACAAAATACAATACAAAATAAAGCTTTTTGAAGGTAAATGTGGCGATTCCCAAAGAAAGCAAGCAAAGGTCATAATTTAAATATCATAAGCTCATAAATGTAGAAATGGCAGACATCTGAGACTGAGGTAACAAACTCTAAAAGGAAACTGGAAGAGATGCTGAAATGCAATGCTACACTTATATAGAGGTGGTTGACTGGCTTTGCTGACTGAATAATGTCAGTCACCAACTGAATGTCATGAAAGATTTTTGCAAAGACTCCAGATGGACTAATATTGATAGGTAACAATATACAATATCCCAGGAGGAAGTAGGAATATAATGTTAGAACAGGTTTCAGAGTAGCAGCCGTGTTAGTCTGTATTCGCAAAAAGAAAAGGAGTACTTGTGGCACCTTACAGACTAACCAATTTATATGAGCATAAGCTTTTGTGAGCTACAGCTCACTTCATCAGATGCATGTTAAAACAGTTACATGTGCGTGAGTCATCAGGGTATTAAAAGGAATAAAACCAGGGCTACCTCACTCAGGCATTGATCATGTATGTCATATGACATTCCAAATGCTCTAGAAACATGCAAAATTTGTACAACATGAACAAAGCAACCCAAAAGAACCTGGGAGACCACATTAGTTTCCAAGTATGCTGTGGCAAAAGGCAGGCACAGAACTGTGATTTCAAAGGATATTCTATTTAACTGATTATTGGCTGTTCATTTAAATGCTTATACATACTGAGAATGAGTGATGAGGCATCCCAGCCTGTAATTAACAAGCTTAAAGCAGTGTTTGCTAGGCATGAGATACTATCAGAAATGGTTAGTGACCTGTGTCTAGATGAGAGATTAAAGATTTAGCGAAGCATTGGGGAACATGTTAGAGAAATACAAGTCCAGGGTATCCACAATCAGACAGTATAACTGAAAGAATGATTAGGTAGTTAAAACTATGATTTTAAAAAGGAGAAATAGATCCTCAGGTTCGGTTAGATTTAAGAAATAGCCCTGGAACTGGTATGTTATATTCTTCTGCTCAATTGGTAATTGGTATTTCACGTAGAAATAGATTGGCATGTGCCCTACTTGTGCCCAGTTTCAGATAAAAGTGGTTTGAATATCTCTTTTAAGTGTAAAACTCAGCTTAAACTTAATTATGGAACAGCAAGTTGTGCCTCAAAGAAAACAGGCTGCTTCATGTTTTGGGATTTGTGTGAGTTATTCTGAATTTTAAGAAATAAAATGTTATATACCTTCTAGCAAGAGAAGGTATGTTTTTATTTGACTTCTGTTTGCTTTCAATGAAACATGAGAGAAATGTTACCAGGGTGGCTAGTTACAGTCTGTCAGGATCATAATACGGACAGCCAGATCCAAGGGTTGGAGCAGCATCAAACCTCAGGCTGGGAGTAACAGAAAAGTTGTTAAACAGGTTTCAGGGTCTGAAGGCAAAGTCCAAATCAAGCCAAGAGCACACATGGCCATAGCAGCGACAGAAAATCCACACTTATCTGAACTGCCCCTTGTGTTTATATTGAGTGGGGAGCCAATCAGGAGCCATGAGCCTGCTGCCTGTCAAACCCCTTCAGGCAGGACTTCCCACAGTCCGTGTTCACAGTGGGTCATGGGCACTGAAGCATAAGCAGGTTACAGCTGTTGCTGGGTAGCAGCCTGGAACAACCATCTACCCCGTAGACCCATTACTCCTGGGAGAATTCAGCACAACTGTGCATGTGCAGAATTCATGTCCCCCACAGATTTGCCCCTCCCCGCAGAAAATACATTCTGCCAGGAAGGCGCTGCAGTGTTACCTACCAGGAGCTGCTGTCATGCCAGAAGAAAGGACTACTGGCTCAGCCTGCTATGGAGGGGGACGGGGAAGGAGATAGGTTATCTTCCTCACAGCAACTTGCCTGCAGGGCCAGTGAAGAGGCACAGGATATGGGGCGGGGGAAATGGAAAGAGCAGGGCACACGAGGCTGCTGGGGGGGACCACACAGACTGGGGTTCAGAAGGACTAGTGGGGGAGGACAGACACGGGCAGGGGCACAGGAGCTAGTGGGGTGATAGCATTGAGCCAGGGGCTGAATGGGAGTGGGGGTGCAGAGCCACATGGGGGTGCAGGGACACGTGGACGGGGGGAGGGAATGGCTGTGTGGAGACACTTGGGGATGGGAGAGGAGGGACAGCTGAATGAGAGTGCAGGAACACATGGGACCTGGGGTGGCTGAGTGGGAGTGCAGGGACACATGGGGATAGGGGCAGTGGGATGGTTGAGGGGGTGCAGGGTTACCTGGGGATTGGTAGAGGGAGGGTGCAGGGACAATGGGAATGGGCAGATGTACCTGACTGAATGGGAGAGGCTAGGGGTCTGCCTGGGGGAGGCTCCCCAACTCCCTAACAATCCCTCCCCCCCAAAAAACGTGTTTATAATTCTCCCACTCACACCCAACAACCCTCCAAGTTCACTCCCAGGTTCCTTTCCAGCAATTACTTCCTTCTCCCTCAGCTCATCCATTACTCCTAACTCCCCCAAGCCTTTACATTGCTTCTGAGGGGTGAGGGAAATCCATTTCTGTGCTGTAGTTTAAATGAATTACTCAAAGTTCTGTATTAATATGTCTGGTAAGAAATCGATTTGTCAAAAAAGATTTCCTGAATCTTTTTTTGTTGTCTGTATTGTTACAGGCATACTTGCTGACAGGTATTTTGAAATAAATTATCAAAATAATTGAAACTGGCATGATTATATTGTGTTATTTTGACAAAATATGCAGAATTTTAAAATATTGTGTGCAGGATTTTTAATTCTTTGGTGCAGAACTCCCCCAAGAGTAACCTGTGCGGTCTTACAGTGTTTCATCAAGAATAGGAGCAGAATCCAAATCTTATCACACTGATACTACAAAATATGGCACCTATTAGAGAAACAGGAGCTACCTAAAAGAAACCTGGCATAGACCATCGCACATTATCACTTCTGTAGGGGAGAAAAGACAACCACAGGACACTGCAGATCCTAATAGGATGAATGAAGATAGTGATGGCCTGAAATGAAAGATAATGATGAACCAGTTACTGCATATCCAGACTGGCATCAACATTAAGACGGTGGAATGTCTGTTTTCCAGAAATATGTTGTATGGAACAGAAATCTTCAGGGGGAAAATGTAATAGATTGTGGTATAGTAGAAGAAAGAAAACTTCCTGTTTGTGGGTGAGAGTCAGGGTAGTAACAGGCTTCAAAGTTCTAGTTACTTCTCAGTAAAGTTCCAGTTTGTTTATCTGCAGCATTAACTTTCTTTGCAGCATTCAGAAGTCCTAGATCCCATGATGCATTCCTAACACTTGGACATGAGAGGTTCATGAACACATTCTTATCTTATCCAGGAAGGTCAGGCAGTCTACAGGTAAGGTAACACAATCTTCTAATGGATAACATTTAAATTTACAAGGATTCTTACAATTTCCAGTGTAAACAAATGGTCAGAAATTGTATATTGTACCATATATGGCAAGTGACTTTACGCTAAGAAATCAATTGCTACTGAAATTCAGATACACAGTAGGACCCAGATCTTCAAAGGTACGTAGGCACTTAACTCCCATTCGGTTCAGTAACCGCTGGACTACAGCATCATTCTTATTCTCTTCCTGCAGTCCAGTTACTGTCCCACTGTGGATAAATACTGAAACAATCTTTAGGCCAGAGAGAGAGACACACACAAAATCTATAATCCAGTGGTTAGGGCACGAGCTGGGAGACCCAGGGCCCAGTTACCTGCTCCAATCGCTCTTTCATTTATTCACAGTGGAACAGTTTCAACAGGAGAGCTTGAGGGAGTCCATATCAGAATATCCCACAGCTCAGTTTTGTGCTAACAGTTATATGGTGGGCATCACCTCCTCCTCCAGCTGGAGTTTCAGTTAACCCAATCTAGTAGGTGGCCTCTGAACACATCTACCAGACTGGGCCCTGCAAGCAACTTAGGCGACCGATCACCTTTCTTCCTTTGGTTCATAAATTGCTCAGGAGCTTACGTGGGAGACAGGCATCCAAATGCCTAGAGGGAGGCAGAAGTGTGAATGCCTAGGGGCAGAAACAGGCACCTAGGGAGCTTTTATTTTGAAAATGTAGGTGCCTACAAGGAGTTTGGGTCCACCACAGTGGCCCCCAAACTGGGATTAGGCACCTAAATCAGATGTTTGTGTGCCTAGGTATCTTTGAGAATCTGGACCAAGTTGCCTTGCCTCACTGAGGTGGTGGTATGAGAGCAGTGAATAGCTAGGCTGTTCTAAATAGTTTAAGACTGAATGCTTAAAGAATTCTTTTCTTTCTGACAGACAAAGGGAAAATTTCTCAAGTGCTTGAATTGTTACCCAGAGGCTGTCTTGAGTGAATCATATGGAGTCTCACACTGAGGCAGGTTTCAGAGTAACAGCCATGTTAGTCTGTATTCGCAAAAAGAAAAGGAGTACTTGTGGCACCTTAGAGACTAACCAATTTATTTAAGCATAAGCTTTTGTGAGCTACAGCTTATGCTCAAATAAATTGGTTAGTCTCTAAGGTGCCATAAGTACTCCTTTTCTTTTTGCAGACACTGAGGCAGGTGAGACTTCTTATAGCAATTGGAACAGATAAAAAGACTAATGATAGTCTTGGTTAAATAAAACTTATTTATGAAGTTTGTTCTTTGCATTGTGGCAAATTGCCAGTACAATTATGATAGGTCCCACACTTCCTCTTCTGGGGCAGGAGAGGGGAGGGGTAGTGTTCAGGGCACAGTTTGCTGCCCCTGAACTAGGGTATCTACAGTCCCACTAGTAACCCAGAGAAGTGTAGTGGAGAGAGAGGGACCCAGGCCCACCCTCTACTCCAGGTTCCAGCCCAGGAGCCCTAGGGATAGCAGTAAACCACTTGAACTAGTGCTTCCTTCCTCTGGGCTACTTCCTTCTCCTGCTCTTCAGCTTGTGGGGCTTCCATCTTTCTCTCTCCCCCCGCACAAGCCAGAGTGTCTTTTTACCTAGGGTCAGGGTCTTGGTCTTGTAACCAGCCACACCACTTCTCCAAACTCTGCTCCTGCTTCCTGCTCCTGTGCCCTAGCTGATTGAAGCAGGGGGTTTTTATTAGATGACTAGCTTCAGGTGCTCTAATTGGCTTCAGGTACTTTTAATTAATCTATAGAAACCTTTCTTCCCTTTACAGGGAATAAGGCTTCTCCTCATCATGGGACTTACATATCTCTCTTATATCACTCTTCTACTACCTTCTGGTCATGCTGTATCACAGTATGTACAAAGTACATTTTCCTTCTGGTTTGTGGGTGTATAATTTAATCCTTTATAATCCCAAGTTTCTTTTTTGTAATGAGATCATAGTATTTATGTCACATCTATGAATACATTTGTCTTGCTATTTTTCCTCTCATCTTGTATCTGTTGTTTAGCTCCCTAAGAAATGATAATAACATAAATAGAGTCTCATGAAAATATCAAAAAGGAGGCAGCCAGGTACAAACACAACAAGGGCTATTTGGTGATAATGTACTTTACTCTTAATTTTCTTTTTAAAATAAAATAATACATTCTCTTAATTTGGCCAGCTTTGGGGTTGGCAGAAGTCAGATCTGAGAGTCTCATTTTCGTATCAAGCAGTACCTTGAAAACTAGTTAAACCATGAAACTAGTTCCACCCTTCCTCCAGAGGGAGGAGGCTGTATTAATACCTGACAGGGCTGGGTCTCTCAGTAACTTATAATTTCTTATTTGCAGGTCTGCCTGTCGAACCTTGGGCAGAAGTCAGATAGGGAAATATCAGAGTATTTAGACTCATAGACTTTAAAACCTGAAGGGACCATTGTGATCAAGTCTCACCTCCTGCACATTGCAAGTCACAGAACCTCACACACCCGCTCCTGTATAGACCCGTAACTTCTAGCTGAGGTACTGAAGTCCTCAAACCTTGATTTAAAGCCTTCAAGTTACAGAGGCTCCACCATTTACTCTAGTTCAAATCAGCAAGTGATCCATGCCCCATGCTGCAGATAAAAGTGAAAAGCCTCCAGGGTTTCTGCCAATCTGACATAGGGGAAAATTACTTCCCAAATATGGCAAGCAGTTAGACCCCGAGCAGGTCAGCAAGAATCACCAGCCAGACTCCCGGGAAAGAATTCACGGTGGTAACACAGAGCCCTCCCCATCTAGTGTACTGATACTTGCTACTAGCAGAGGCAGATGGGCCACATGACATTGTAGGAAATTTCATAGCATCCTCTCCATTTTGACCCAATGCATAATGCCTTGCGTTAGCAAGAATTTGGATTCAGTTAATGGGCCTGTTGACAGGTTTTGTTTCCACATGCACACCAGTAAGAGTCTGCTAAAGTTTTAAGTTACTGCACAAAAACTTTTACAATGTTGAAATTCACCCTGATTCAAGGATACCTGGTGGTGTTGCTAGCAGAGTGGTTTCTGTGTAATGAAAAGAATATTTCTGCTACACCTACAAAGACCTATAGGGCCATAGGGGCTTTGGATATAGACTGGGAAAAGGGCCATAGGATCTGCAAGTATGTAGGTCCAGTTGAATGAAAATTTATTAGACGTGATAAAGTGGGACTGTGGCCACTATTCCAGGCTGTATGCTGGAGTAGAGTCCTGAGCTGTAGTCCACATGCCCTGGATTCAGGGTGAGAGTGGAGTTTGCCTCCCACATACTATGGTATAGTGTAAATAACCCAATGTCTTTAACTCCAAGAAAATTACCAATTCTTTTGTGTGCACAGAGAAATGTGTTATTCTCCAGAGCAAAAGGATTCTGTGAAGGAAATTAAATCCTTTTCATTAGTTAGAGAACAGATTGGGAGTTCCTAACTGCCAAATCCTTTGTGAATTATATTTAATTCTAGGCCCAGATGGGGATGTAACTCTCCTCGAAAGCACTTACTACCATGCCTTAATCAATGAGATGAGTCATGACAGTTTAACTGTTCTTGGTAATATTTGCAGGATTGGGCCCCAGGGTTAATACTACAGACCTGAATGTATTGTGTTTGCTTTTTCTTTTGATAGTCAACAGCTGGTGTCCAATCCCTGTTATACACCATGTAACTGTTAAATTTAATTTGTGTCACTAAGCAGAACTATTCAACTTTTTAAATGTAGCTTATGTACCTAAATATGAGTCAAAGAAGGGAGTAGGTTTTACACCAAGATTACAAAAATCTGTACAATTTCGTTTAATAGTTCCAGAGATTTAAAAAAAAAAAAGGTTTACTCAAAAGAACAGACTTTAGGAGAAAATGTGGGACTATGATGGTGTAGAACAATCTTCTACTATGGAAAAAGACTGTTTTATAGTTGAGGGTTATAGATTATCAATGTCTCCAAGTAGTTCATAGAGTTATGAAATAAGGAGTCCAACTCAATTTTATCTTTTATTGGAAATTTCAACAGTGTGCCTCTGTCTGTAACTGAAATCTGTCTTTCTTAAAGGGGCAATCCTGAAAAGACATGCCAGATCTCAACAGTAGATCTCAGGAAGGCAACTGTGATGACAAAAACAAGGAGGAGTCCTTTTGGCACCGTAAAGACTAACAAATTTATTTGGGCGTAAGCTTTTGTGGGCTAAAACCCACATCATCAGATGAATGGAGTGAAAAATACAGTAAACAGTGTATATATATGGGGGGGGGTCAGTGCTAAGGAGGCCAATTCGATTAAGGTGGAAGTGGCCTATTCTCAACAGTTGACAAGAAGGGGTGAATATCAAGAGAGAGAAAATTACTTTTGTAGTGCTAACGAGGCCAATGCAATCAAGGTGGATGTCGGCCATTTCAACAGAATAGGCCACTTCCACCTTAACTGAATTGGCCTCCTTAGCACTGACCCCACCCCACTTGGAAAGGTAACTCACATCTTTTCATGTGCTGTGTATATATATACTGCTTCCTGTATTTTTCACTCTATGTTTCTGATGAAGTGGGTTTTAGCCCATGAACGCTTATGCCCAAATAAATTTGTTAGTCTGTAAGGTGCCATAAGGACTCCTTTTTGTTTTTGCTGATACAGACTAACACGGCTACCACTCTGAAACCTGTAATGATGGAGTTTATCAGTATTTTTGCACATGGTGGTCAACTATAGTTTGCTTTCTTATACAGGGAATTAATCACCATACACCTAAATCTTGGGAGCAATAGGAGGTAGTAAGAACAATACATTGATCGGTAGGTATGTATTCAAGGTACTATTAAACCTAGCTCTAGCTTTTGATCTTCACCAATTCAAGGAAAAACAGAGAAGTTTCAGATTCTCTATGTTATGCATCATGACACTGGTGAAGTCTCAAGCACGAGTGAGCTCATCCTGTGGCCTGTCCCAATGCCCAGGGCACAATCCTGAGCGGGGCTTCTGGTTGACACTAGAATACAAACCATATCACCTCCCCTGTGCAGACGGGAAACTGAGGCACGGGCAGGGGTTGATTTGCCTGGGGTCACTCACTCGGGGAGGCAGTGCCCGCGCTGGGAGGAGAGCCCAGCCCTAAACCCGGGCTCCCTTCTGCCCCGCACCTATTGGGCGTCTGGGGTCACACGGAGGAGAGCGGGGTGGCTCAGCGCGGAACCCCGGTTCTGGGCAGCGCGGCTAAGCCGGAGGGGTCACCGCGCCGCTCCCCGTTCGGGGGAGGAGGGAGCCCAAGCTGCAGCCTCCCGGTTGCGGCGGCAGGTGGCGCTGGCGGCTGTCGTGCTGGGCCCCAGGGAGCCCCGCGTGTGCGAACGGGGCAGGAGGCGGCGCTCGGCAGAACTTGATCCGCTCTGCGGAGTCCGAGTTGGGGCTGTCGCTTGGCGGCAGCAGCAGGAGGCGGCGGGTTCCGGCTCCAGCCCCGGGCGGAGGCGCTGAGCGGAGCAGACGGCAGCTGCGGAGGAGGTAGGAGCCGCCCCCGGGAGCCCCCTTCCCCCGCGCCGGGCTCCCCGGGCAGCGCCGCCACCGCGCGTCCTGCTCCGGGCAGCCTCTTCTCCAGCGGGCACCCGCGGCTCCGCGCCCCCCTCCCGGGCACCACCGCTGCTGGGCACCCCCGGCTCCCCGCTGCGGGCACCCAGCTCCGCGCAGACCCTTCCCTGCACCCGCTCCGGCCGCCGCCGCCGAGCTCCCCTTGCCCTCTGCTTTGCCTGGCGGGAGCCACCGCGGTGTGTGACCCGCTGGGCTCCTCCGCTCCCGGGGTCCCGGCCAGAGCAGCCGGGCTGGAGTGTGGGGCGGGGCGGCCCCTGCTCTTCCTCCTCCTTCTCCTCCTCCTCCGGGGTGGGCTCGGGCTGCGCCCGGCGCTCCCTCTAGGGGTAGTGTCACTTCCCCCAGTGCTGGGCAGCTCGCCCGGCGCCAGCGTGGGGCGCCCGCGTAGCCCAGTCCCGTTAGGGGCAGTCGGTAGCCGCGCTCCGGCTCGAATGAGTCTCCAGCAGCCTGGACTGGGAGCTGCTAGCGCGGCGGGGTCTGGTTCGCAAAGGGTCCCGTAGGTGCTGCTATCCATTAATTAATAATAACAGTGCAGCGGCTCTCCAGCGACATCCCCAGCGCAAAGAGATGGGGTGAGATTTTCAGAAATTACAGAGCTACCAAACAAGGTGTTTACAGCCCCAAAGTTATCCTGCTGTAACCCCGTCCCGCAAACGACCCCCCCCAACAAACTCCTCCCTTTTGGCATTGAAGATTAAGCAGTGACAGCCCATTGAGGTTTAGTGGCCTTGTCTTCACTCGGGAAAATGTGTGTTCTTACCTTGACATAAGGAAGACAAGGCAGTTTGTAGCTTTCACTCATGCCAGCTGATGCAGAGTTTATCTCAACCTGCCAACACATCTAAAAACTACAAACTGCCATCTCCTTGCTAGGATTTCCCTTTGTTACCATGTGTTAGCTAACAAAAGGTGAGAGCGCATTTTTTTTTAAATTGTGGATTAGCCAATGAGATTTAGCCCCCTAAATTCCTAAGGCTATGTCTGTACAGCCACCGGCAGCAGTCGTCCCTGTCCTAGTGGACAGTCTTGGGTTTGTGGTAGCCAGTATAGACAGCGCTTTGAAGTTGTGGCTGGGTGTGGAGCTGGGACCAGAGCAGCAACTTCAGAGCTGTCTGTGCAGCTATTTTTAGAATGCCATTAAGCTACAAGCCCTACTAGCTGGAGTCTCTCAGCCCAGGCTGGGAGGTTTGCTTCTGTGGACTGTGTAGACATACCCAAAGTCATTTTACCCATTGGCTTTGTCTGCATGGGAAAGTTTGTCAGTATAATCTAAAGCGTGACTTTACACCTATATGGTTATCCTGGTATGACCTCCCTTTGTGGACACTAACTTTGGGATGAGAATGGCTTTTTTTCAGTTCAGTCTGTTGCTTGTGGTGCGGTAAAAAGTAAACCGAAAAAAGTTACTCTTACCAGAATAAATGTTTCAGAGTAGCAGCTGTGTTAGTCTGTATCCGCAAAAAGAATAGAAGTACTTGTGGCACCTTAGAGACTAGCAAATTTATTTGAGCATAAGCTTTCGTGGGCTACAGCCCACTTCATTGGTTTCATGCAGTAGAAAATACAGTAGGACGATGTTATATACACAGAGAACATGAAACAATGAGTGTTACCGTATGCACTATAATGAGAGTGATCAGTTATAAACTATTTCCCCATGTTTATTCCCCCCCCCCCCCCCGTTCCTCACACGTTCTTGTCAACTGCTGTAAATGACCCAACTTGATTATCACTACAAAAGTTTTTTTTCCTCTCCTGCTGGTAATAGCTCACCTTAACTGATCAATCACGTTATAGTATGTATGGTAACACCCATTGTTTCATGTTCTCTGTGTATATAAAATCGTCCTACTGTATTTTTCACTGCATGCATCCGATGAAGTGGGCTGTAGCCCACGAAAGCTTATGCTCAAATAAATGTTAGTCTCTAAGGTGCCACAAGTACTCCCATTCTTTTTGCAGAATAAATGTGCAGGGAGGTATAACTAGTAAAATTTCTTTATAAACAATTCTTTAGGTGTTTTTGAAAATTGTACCCTAAAATTTGTTGATTAGAAGTTAAGCTTCTAAGCATCTAAATCGGAATTAGGAGCCCAAGTCACGTAGGTGACTGAAAATTTTACCCCAGCTTGTCACTTGCCAGTCTGAATGGTCTATTGGTGGCAGCATCCCAGGCAAGTAACTTTTTTAAAATGGCTAAATAAATAATAAGTAATATTAATAGTAAAAAATAGAATAATCCCTCAAAATGGCAAAGGCTAGACGGAATTGCCCCCGTGACACTTGATTTGTCTGCTTCCCTCACAAGTGTCTGTGCTTTCTTCCATACCATCCTTAGCGCCTGGAATAGTCCTCCCTGAACTGATCTATAAGGTGCTCCACTCTCCTTTAAATTCTTTCTCAAGACCCACTTGTGCCATGATGCCTCTAAGAAATTAGCCAGCCAATGGCTAGCTGGACACTTAGGCCTCAATCCTGGAAATCTTAATTTTATGCATGTAGGTACAGTACACCCTGGGTATAATGAGCCCTTTGGGATCCAAGCCATTTGTTAGTTATAGCCAGAGGTTTGTTATGGGGAGGTGAATTACCTGCACCAATGGGAGAAGGCTTCCTGTTGGCATAGGTAGTGTGTATTTTGAAGCGCTGCACCATTTTCAGTGTATACATATGTGACTGCGGTCCTAATGGGGAGCCAACTGTGGTCACTCAATTAGGGTGAACTGCAAAGAATGGGGCAGACAGTCCCCATAAAGCTGGTGGATATTCCAATACCTGCATTTACCAAACCAGCATAAAACTGCTTCTTTATTACCTCACTGGTTACTCAGAAGTCCAAACAACACAGTTCCCTTAAAGTGATCCAGCCTCAGGCCTCCATCCAGGTACCCATGTCAAATATGATGAAAATTTCTGTAAATCTTATTTCATCATATAAAAAAAAAGGTTCTACCAATCCCAAAGGATCGGACACATTACCTCCCAGTTTAACGAATGTTTCAGATCTTACCCAAATTCACGCTACAGCCAGTTCTTATTAAGTAAAATCTAAAGGTTTATTTATAAAAAGAAAGAAAGGTGAGAGTTAAAATTGGTTAAAGGAATCAATTACATACAGTAATGGCAAAGTTCTTGGCTCAGACTTGTAGCAGTGATGGAATAAACTGCTGGCTTAAGTCAAGCCTCTGGAGTACATTTACGGCTAGGATGGGGCATTCAGTCCATTGTTCAGAGCTTCAGTCTGTAGCAAAGTTCCTCCAGAGGTAAGAAGCAGGATTGAGAACACAATGGAGATGTTCCCAGGACCTTTTATAGCTTTTGCCACATGGAGAGCATCCCATTGTTCTTACTGTGGAAAATTACAGCAACAAGATGGAGTTCGGAATCACGTGGGCAAGTCACATGTTCATGCCCCATTTCCCTTAGTCATTGCAGGAAGCCATTACCTACATTCCAGACAGCACATTTGCATGACAGTCCACTCGATGTAGATGGGTGTCTCCCATAATCCATTATCAACCAAGTATTTCTTGATGAGCCACTTAATTTGAACAGTCCCTCCAAGATGTGCTGGGTGTTACCCTGTGGGTGTTACAAACAATTGAAATCCAAGTATAGAGTCAATACTTATAACTTCACATACAAAATGATACATGTATACAAGTAGCAAAATCAGAACCAGCAAGTTATAACCTTTTCATAGACGCCTCACTCTACAACGTATGTACAATATTTGCTGCAAATATATAACAGTGGCTGCAACAATGATCTATACGGTCATAATTTAATCAGATACCGTCACAACATACCATTAGCTATGATATGTTTTTAAGTAGTGTAGTATGTCAGGTGTCAATTTTTTAAAAAAATTCAATCTTTGTGAAGTTCACTGCCTTTAATGTATTTAAGGAAAGTCCACTTTTTTTCAGTGTACAGAAACTTCATCCTAATTTTTTTTTTGTTTAGAAAAGACTTTTTGATTTTTATTGAATCTCCCTTGAAATTTCTTGTGTTGTGCATATACTGGGTCCCTTATAGAACGTAGCAGTTTTACATCGGGCCCTACCAAATTCACGGTCCATTTCGGTCAATTTCACAGTCAGAGCATTTTTTAAAAAGTAAATTTCATGATTTCGGCTAGTTAAATATGAAATTTCGTGGTGTTGTAGTTGTAGCAGTCCTGACCCAAAAAGGAGTTGTCGGTTGTGGGGGTGTCACAAGGTTATTGTAGGGAGTGGGTGCTGATACTGCTACCCTTATTTCTGCACTGCTGCTGGTGACGATTCTGCCTTCAGCGCTGGGCAGTTGGAGAGGGGCGACTTCTGGCCGGGAGCCCAGCTTTGAAGGCAGAGCCCCCGCCAGCAGCAGTGCAGAAGTAAGGATGGCATGGTATAGTATTGCCACCCTTACTTATGTGCTGCTGCCTGCAGAATGGGGCCTTTAGTCAGCAGCTGCTGCTCTCCGGCCACTCAGCTCTGAAGGCAGCCGCACAGAAGTAAGGTGGCATGGTATAGTATTACCACCCTTACTTCTGTGCTGCTACTGGTGGGGCACTGCTTTCAGAGCTGGGCACCTGGCCAACAGCCACTGCTCTCTGGCCGTCCAACTTTGAAGGCAGCACAGAAGTAAGGGTGACAATACCACGATCCTCCTAAAATAACCTTGCAACCTCCCTGCAACTCTCTTTTGGGTCAGGACCCCCAATTTGAGAAATGCTGGTCTCCTCTGGGAAATCTGTGTAGTATAGGGTAAAAGCACACAAGATCAGATTTCACGGTCCGTGACATGTTTTTTGTGGCCGTGAATTTGGTAGGGCACTAGTGTTACAGAATTTTTGCCTCTTAATTTCAGTAAAATGTGAGTTCCTTCAAAAGTGGGAGAAAAGAAAGGGTTAAAAGAGATGTTCATAACCATGGCTGTCTGAAGACTGAACTCTTGGCTGATCACTTTATGTAAGTGCTATGAAAACAGAATGACCAAGGGGATGACCTTGTTACTGCCGATTAAGGGACAAGCACCCATTTTCATCCAAAACTTCATCTTTTGAGAATATTTATGCTATAATTCTTTATAGGTGGAGAAAAAAATCTCTGGAGCAAGTGGATCCAGCATTGAGTAGCTGCATGAACTGTCACACATTATAATAAAGTTATTGTGCCAGCATTACAAGAATAATGGGATGCTAGACTAACCGATTTTGGCAATGAGTAGTTTTAATGCTGATGTCCTGTTTTGACATCTGTGGAAGGAGGATTAAATCAGACAGAATTTGTAGTGGGTGAGTGTGAGTGGAATGAAAAGGAAAAGCTTCTTAATTTTAATCTCTTTTCAAAAAGGTGACTAAAAGTAGCACAGAAGGATAAATCATATTAACCTTATCATAGTGGTTTTTAATTGTAGTCATTTAAATATTTTGTGTAAACTCAGCATTAGTAAAACACTACTTTAATTTTTATATCAGGCAATATAAAAGTAGGCACAGCTCCTTGTCTCCTAGAGAGTTTCTGCTAGACCATCTCCTCCCCAAATAGAGGGAGTCTGATTTGCTACAAAGGTGCCTATGGCAATACCTCCATAATTAGGGTTACATTCTAGAATGGTCTTAAAATGGGCCATAAATTCCTGCTTTTTGGTTTTTTTTCTTTTCGTAAAAGTAGGTGACCAATTGGTGTAACATTTTAAGCCCTTTGAATTTTCTCTGCAGCTCTTGTCTGGTTTTTCTTCATAAATTTTTAATAGGAGGTCTTTGAAATGGGGCTGTCTGAAATTTTTCTGTGTCAATCTGACTTTTTGTTGTTGACTTTTTCTTTTTAAAACAAGATTGTCCATCTGCACAAAACTTGGCAGGAGGTGGATGCTCTGAGTAGATATGGTGCAGTGGGTAGGCCTTTTTTTATTGGATTTAGGCTTGTTTTTTAGCAGCTGTTTACATTATTATTGAAATCTTACACAAAAGAGAAAGCCGATCTGAGTGATGGAGGCTGGGCGCACAAAATCTTCCCTGTCAGGAACTACCTTTCCTGTCACTTTATCACATGGTAGAGAGGGGTTTCCTTTGAAGTTGTTGACACACAAGGTTTTCTGCACAGCTATGGATGGAGAAATGGAGAAAATCTTCTCCATTAGCTGCTGCGCTTCTGCCTCCAACACAAGTTCCCACCCTGACTGTAGTGTTACAAAAATCTAGACGATGAATACACAAACAGCTTTGTTAAGAAGCAATTAGGGTTGATACACTCACAACCTACCAGACACTAAATCACAAAAGCAAAGAAATGAAAAGTTAACCAACCTAACATTATATATCCTCTACTCTTCCCCCACATACCTTACCACAAACACTGTACATCATAGACCAGGAGTACTTGTGGCACCTTAGTCTCTAAGGTGCCACAAGTACTCCTTTTCTTTTTGCAAATACAGACTAACACGGCTGTTACTCTGAAACCTGTCATCATAGACCAAGCACTTGAAACTTACTTCTGTCCTGTGATTCTCAACCAGGGGGTCCAGGGCCCCTTTGGGGGCCCAAGCAGGTTTCAGGGGGTCCTCCAAGCGGGGCCAGCATTAGACTCGCTGGGGCCCAGGGCAGAAGGCTGAAGCCCCACCACATGGGGCTGAAGCCCAGGGCCATGAGTCCTGCCACCTGGGGCTGAAGCCAAAGCCTGAGGAACTTAGCTTTGGTGGGGCCCTGTGGCGTGGGGCTCCAGACAATTGCCCTGCTTGCTACCCTGATGCCGGCCCTGGCTTTTATATGCAGAAAACCAGTTGTTGTGGCACTGGTGGGCTTTGGAGTTTTTAGAGCATGTTGGGGGGCCTCAGAAAAAGGTTGAGAACCCCTGGCCTAGGACAATACCTTGCGACACTCCCTTTATCATCCTTCTGTTAACAGCAAAACTAGCCTCTCCCACCATAACCAACTACTACACCAAACATCTGCAACTGCTAGTGTTTGGAGAGGTGGGGAATCTGATAAAGGGGTGTACGCAGATTTGTGGGAGGACAAAATGGATGGAGCCTTTTGTAGGTGATACAGGATGGGTTTGGAAACTAGGGTATGAGAAAAATGGCATGGTGCTCTAATGAATGGTTTTGAGTACATTTTGTTACCAAGTGTGGATGCCGCTAGACTATTTTCAAAATGGTACGCAAAGACTCTGAAGTGTCTGTTTAAAAGAAAAATCTTAACACCTCAAACACCCCAGTTTCTTAAATTATCGTTGGAGAGAAGTTTTGACAGGGTTTGGCTGTGTCCACGTTTGCTGGCTGTGTTCAAAACCACTCCAGAAGTTTGAATACAGTTTGCAATCATGACTAATCATGAATTAGTGATGATGGAGCCAGTAAGCAGTAGCACTGCGTTGATTCACATTCAAAAGGTTATTTATAAAAATACTGTAGCTTGGCTAGAAACCTTTCTCTTTTAAAAAAAAAAATGCTTAAAATCTGTAGGACATTTTAGGAATACCAAAAGTCTATGTGGAGATTTTAAACCATGGAATTTCTACTTGCTGGTATTTTGAGAGGGACCTGGTAATTATATTGAAATACCATGGAGATTATCTACTAAATCTCATTTTACAGTATGGCTTTTTCTGTGTAGCATCTTTCAGGCAAAATGTATCCTGAAATGCCTTAAAGAAGTAAGTGTAGGTATAAATTACATGGAGGTGGCAAGTATAAATTAAAGCAGTCAATCATAAGGTCAGTAACAGGGTGATAATGACTTAAATTTATATAAAAATGTATATAATCCCTTCTATCCGGAAAGATACCAAATGCTCTCTAAATTATGAATTACTTCATCTGCCATCTATGTGGTGAAACAGTGACTCCTTAGTGAACACTATAACACTACACAACAGTTAAGGGCAGAAAATTATGAATACTTTCTTTTAAAACTGCACAGGGTACTCCAGATAGGCTGATTGTAAGTACCTGGGCCTCAGTTTAATTCAAGTCAGTGAAACTCCATGCAGGAGCATTCATTTGATTCTCTTTGCAGTATCAGGATCTTAGTTTGGAATTTGGCAGCACTCAGGGGTTAGCATTCCTTTTTTGTGTGAAGTGTCATGTGATCTTTGATTACGGCTGCCCGATACCTTGATTTTTGTCTCACTCCGGGAAGAAATTGAGGCATATGCAGAGGAGGTGATGAAAGATGAGACTTGTAGTGTTGGAGTTGATATCTTGGTACATGTCTTATATATATCTGATGGTATTTTAATATATGGCATGTATTTTAAATTTAATTGGTTGATCTTAAGGAGCAAAGATATTTTCATTGTGCTGTATAGTAATGAAATATGACATATGTGTCAGGCAATCAGATTGAACAGACACAGGAGGTAGAGGCTTGTTCATGCCCAAAGCAGCATCTGACGCTTAGGGCATAAATAGGATTCAGATTCAGAATCAGATTGGTGGCAAGTTGATTTAAATTTTGATTTATTTTGATTTAAACAAAACAAAATTTCAGGCAACAAGAAGTAAAATTACTTAAACAAGAAGACATGTAGAGATGCTTTAAAATAACTAATTTTTTGAGCTGAAATAATTACGTTTGTTTTCGGAGCCAATCAGAAAAGAAGATATTCAATAATGCTGCAGTGAGTAAGCATTACTCAGATGACCCATCTGTTAGATACAGTTTTCAAAACTGCATTAATCAGATGATATAATAGGAATAAAGTCAGCATCACAGAAATTTGTCTTTGGATTACTGTGTCCTGTTTTGAAAATAAACCCTATGGCTTTGTCTCAGCATCTGTTTTGGTAAATTGCACAACAAACCAGGAGTATTCATGCAGTAGATCATTATCCTGTGGTGATCTTTTTCCATTTATGTTCTCTTATGAGTGAGATACAGAGGCTGTATTGTATTGTATTCTGTATTGTTAATGATTATTTTAAAGGGACAAACTAATACCAACACTAATTTTTACCATACTCGCTTCATTTGACTTTCTTCACATTTCTTTTCTTGGGCTGGCTTACGTTCCCCATGTATTCGGACTTCTGTTTCATGCTACTTGAATTTCTGCTTAATGTTTTGACAGACGTTCCCGGTGATGGCAATCTGGCCTATGATTCCTGAAAGGAATTTCTTAGAAATAAATGGAAAAAACAAAACACAAACTATTGTGCAAACATTGAGTTTGCATAGGAAAGCATTTAGAAGTCAGAAGGAGTAAAAATTCAGGTGGACTATCCAACCATCAATCTGCCTGTTAGTGCATACGTTGTCTAATAGCCTTTAATTGAAAGATCCCATGCTATTTCCACAGCTTTGCTTGTTGTACTGTCGTGGGGCTCAACCTGCTTTAAAGTCACACATGCTGTTCCATTGCCATTCCCCGAAGAAAATGTGTCATTCTCTATAGCTATGGAGTGGAATCATCACTGAACTCTATCCCCACTACATGCTCCAGATAAATCTCCAGTGAAACTCTGGGTTGAAGAAAACAGAAGACCCTGCCTGCTCCTAATGTACCACTAGCCCAATGTCAGGTGGGAGGAAGCTAAACTTTCTAAACAGAGTCTTAGCTGTGTTCCTGCAGAGCTGAGATGGGAGTGTGGCTTCAATATATGCTGCTGCCCATCAATAGCAGCTGAACCCCTGTTCGTTGAATATTGTGATCATGAAGCTAGAGACCTGTAACTGCTGCGGCAAGATTTTACCGAGTTACCTGAAGTGTCTTTGTGGGAAGTGAATCTACACAGTCAATACATGAAATTTGCACTGAAAAAATAAATCCTGAAATGCTGGAAGTTAGTTATGTACATTTCTTGCAGAAATCATAGATGCTCTAAAACTATAAAAATTGATACTAATGCAATAATAAATCACAATAGATGTAAAAAAAAAAATAGCTGAGGGAAAGAAGGGTGAGCACATTCTGCTGGGATGGAGAGCCACACTTGCCCAGCTCTTTTGGATAGAGGTGGCAGGAAGCAGTTCTGGCATTTAACTGCTTCAAAGTTTTACCTCAGCTCTGTGACATCACAGCATAGATAAAAGTGATGGATAGATAAGTGGTCAGGAGACCCATCATTCAAGGAGAGAGAGCAGCCGCCGTAGTAAGAGTAGGACCACAAAAAAAATCTGAAGATGGGAACCAGAAATCCAACCTGGGAAGTACAGAGCATAGATAATTTTTATTTTTACTGGTTAATGCTTTCTGTGCTGTGATATTTCCTGTATTTACCACAGGAAGCACCTCAGTAAAATTAAGTATAAAAGTATGGTGAAAACCTTAGTGACAACTACTGCAGAAGAAAATTGTTTTATTTTGGGGTTAGTGAGAATCAGGTGAACTGTAATGGTTGGATGCTATAGGATTTTAAGCTAGTTGCCAATGAAGGGAAAGGTTTCAGAGTAGCAGCCGTGTTAGTCTGTATTCGCAAAAAGAAAAGGAGTACTTGTGGCACCTTAGAGACTAACCAATTTATTTGAGCATAAGCTTTCGTGAGCTACAGCTCACTTCATCGGAAGGGAAAGTCAGCTAGATGACTGGATGCAAGGTTTGGCTTAAAGTGGTAGGGAAGTTCCAGGCTAGTCTGGTGAGTGGACAGAAGAGTTTAGTCAATTACACCTTGAGACATTAAAGGCCAACTGGACTCTCCGCAAATGCATAGATTCTGTGATTGAGGAACAATACACCAAAACAGGGTGGTTTTGTGTACGATAACAATGGATACATCTCCAACCCTAGCTGCCACATAAAGTGTGATATTTAGGTTGTGATACAGAACAGGTGGAGAACAGCTAGAGATACAGGATCACATAGGAGTTCAAAAAAGCCTAAATGACTTAAGAGCACAAGTCACATTGACTTTCTGCAAGATGAGGACAATCTGTAACTTTTATTACAAGTGAGATAAGCAAAAAGAAATGTATTCCTTCATACTAGTACTAATTCAAGTGTTGGACATGGTGCTTGCAGAGAAGTCTGCAAGATTTGATTACTCCAGACAAGCTAAAGATTTTTGTCTCCAAAATTCATGACTGGTCACCATACTTTGACCTGAGTCTGTGACTTGATAACCAGTTCATTCTGGCTGGATCCCTGCAAGACATATCTCCAATGATGTTGTGGGGAGGAGAGTGGGGGCGGGGAGGAATACTGTATTTTCTGTAGAAGAGAATGTAGGGCAATTGGAGTAATGGAAGGCAGAATATGCATGATAAGGATTAGATAAGGAAACTGCAGACGAGGGGGTGTGTGTGTCTGCCTGTGTCGAGGCGGGATAATAATCCACATCATGAGAGAGGTCTTTCAGCAATTCAAAAGTGTTTAAAAAAATCAACCTTCCCGTGCCCCAGCCTGCAACTTGTTTGAGGTCATAATGTTTTCTGAGCATCCACTGTTTGTGAACTGTGTGTTGTCTGTTTACAGTGTTAAGCTCTTAGAAGGCATGGTGGTACAGTTCTGAGTGTATGGCGGCCACTTAAGATTTGAACGTATCAGGGCATGTGTACGCTGCAGAATTAAGTTACGTTGATGTACAGCCACTGCAGTAATTAAATTGATTTTGTATGTCCAAACTAGCTCCTTCTGTTGGTGGTGCAGATCCTTACCAGGAGCACTTGAGCCAGCTGTCAGTGTGAGGCATTGTGGGGCACTGACAGTGAGAGCCCCGCCAACCAGGGCTGACAGCCACCAGGGGCTGACAACTGGAACAGTCAATACAGTGTCTACACTGACACTATGTCAACCTAACTGCACTCATCTAAGTGCTATGCCTCTCATGGAGGTGGAGTTATTAAGTCGGTGTAGTGGCCAACTTATATTGGCAGGAGCACCATTGCAGTGTAAAAGCTTACAGAGTTAGGTTGACGTAAGCTGCCTTACGTCGACTTAACTCTGTAGTATAGACCAGGCCTCAGTCATTCCATAGCCACTGGTGCATTATTATAATTTAATTAAATGTGTATATTCTGGGATGTTTGCAGTCAGTCAAGCAGAGTGCTTGGGGCCATCACTACTTCTCTGCCTCCTTTCAAGTTCCAAATTAATTTTGAATTAGCTTTATTAAGAAAGTGATGCTCAATTTAAAAAAAAAATTTTAAAGCAGAAATGTATTTTTACTTCCTTCCACATCCAGATGGCTGAAGGGATTTTTTAAAATTTTGTTTTCAACCTTTAGAAACCCACCATCTCACTAAATGGGGAAGGGATTACCCTGACATTCTAGCCTTTTCATATGATGTGGTTTATGGAATATAAACATACCAGTTCAGGAAGTATGTAAAGTCTGTGTCTCGTGGGGCCTGCACAGTGAATCCCTGGACAGTTGGGTTATCAGACAGCAATTTGGAAGGAGAAGGAAAGAGCAAGAATGAAGTTAGCCCCGAAGCAGTGTTAGGCAGGAAGAGGCACTGCAGGCTGCTCATGCTTAGATTTCACAGCCAGGCTGAATTAGTTGTTAGGAAGGAGTGAAAGGAGCTTTTGGGCCAAAAGGTGACATCTGGTGTCTCACTACTTCTGAGGGAAAGTGGGATCCTGGTGTATGGGGTGGCCAAATGAAGCCTGAGCTAAGAACACCCATTTGTATTTTGTTCTGTGCATGTCTGTCTCTCTCCCCTTGTCTCACCAATAAGTATACTGTGTTCATTAGCACAGTTACCTTATATTAAGGATTTTCTTTAAAGCAAGACCTTTGAGTCCGGTCAGACTTAAGCATGGATAATTTGAGCTCCAAAAAGCAATGGTTCAGCAAGTTAAGAGCATGTGAAAATGGGAGGGGAGGGTTGTTAAGGTTGCACGACACTTTCTAATATTATAGTAATAGTTTCTGGCATAGCTGTATAGTACTTTTAATGGGGGCATGCCACAAAGTGTAAAACTAAAGGATTTGTTTATGATCAAAAGTTATTTGAAAACTGTTAAGCTTCATCATTTGACAGATTTGATTACAAAGTAATCTCCTGGCGGGGAGGATTGGGGGGCGGGGGGGTTAATGTACAATGTATTCTGTGGTCCAGCATCTTCTTTTCCATTGTAAAATGTATTCTAAAATTCTCATTTTGTCTTAAACTTGAACCCATATAAGTCTTAATAGCAACTTCTCCATTTACAGAAATTTTATAGCAGCAGTTTGTAAGTGGTTTTCTGCTGCAGTGATCTAGTTTCTCAGTCTTCATTTTGAAAACCTAAAAATGTGCAGAATCCTTTGAGGTTTTTTTTTTAAAGGATAGTCATTTGTACAGGTTTGTGACTGACTGGTTTAGCATAAAATGAATACCCCCAATAGGCTGAAATGTAAATTTAACAGCATATTGGGGGTAGGCAGAGGCGTATGAAGAGAGTAGCAAAAAGTACTTGGCTTCTTTTAAGTTAAAGTGCTAGTGAAACTGTCAGGGTTCCTTCCACACTCTGAACTCTAGGGTACAGATGTGGGGACCCGCATGAAAGACCCGTAAGCTTATTCTTACCAGCTTAAGTTAAAAACTTCCCCAAGGTACAAACTTTGCCTTGTCCTTGAACAGTATGCTGCCACCACCAAGCATTTTAAACAAAGAAGAGGGAAAGAGACTGCTCGGAGACGTCTTCCCCCAAAATATCCCCCCAAACCCTACACACCCTCTTTCCTGGGGAGGCTTGAGAATAATATCCTAACCAATTTGTTACAAAATCATCGAAGACCCAAATCCCTGGATCTTGGAACAATGGAAAAATCAGTCAGGTTCTTAAAAAAAAAAAAAAAAAAGAAAAGGGGGGGGGTAAAAATCATCTCTGTAAAATCAGGATAGAAAATACTTTACAGGGTATTCAGATTCAAAACACAGAGGATCCCCCTCTGGGCAAAACCTTAAAGTTTCAGAAAACCAGAATAAACCTCCCTCTTAACACAGGGAAAATTCCCACAAAACAAAAGAGAAACTAATCTGCCTTGCCTGGCTTACCTATACTGGTTGCAATATTGGAGACTTGGATTAGGATGGGTTGGAGAAGATGGATTTCTGTCTGGCCTCTCTAAGTCCCGAGGGAGATCAACCAGGTAAACAAAGAACACAAAACAAAAGCCTTCCTTCCCCCAAGATTTGAAAGTATCTTGTCCCCTTATTGGTCCTTTGTGTCAGGTGTCAGCCAGGTTAGCTGAGCTTCTTAACTCTTCACAGGTAACAGGATGTTGCCTCTGGCCAGGAGGGATTTTATAGCACTGTATACAGAAAGGTGGTTACCCTTCCCTTTATATTTATGACAGAAACACACGTGGATACAACGTTTCCTTGTACTTAATGCACTGGTAGTAGATCTTTTGCTGTTTTCTTCTTTTCTTTGTTGAATGCAAGGAGTGTGGATAATGGTTTAATTTTTGTCATCTGCAATAAAAGGAAAAGGAGTACTTGTGGCACCTTAGAGACTAACCAATTTATTTGAGCATAAGCTTCCGATGAAGTGAGCTGTAGCTCACGAAAGCTTATGCTCAAATAAATTGGTTAGTCTCTAAGGTGCCACAAGTACTCCTTTTCTTTTTGCGAATACAGACTAACACGGCTGTTACTCTGAAACCTGCAATAAAAGGATTGCAACAAGTGGCAAGATACTGTATATTTTTTTCCTTAACAGATGTTAAAGAAATAATAGTATGTCTTTGGAAATTCAAAGATTTACAGCAAATATATTGTTTAATTTTGTCATATGGTATGATGACAGACATGTAATGCAAGAAATTTTTCTGAAAAAATTCCCCTATAGATAGGTCTGTAGTGATACTAAAGTCTTCGTTTCCTTTAGTAAAGGTGTACTGGTAAGTAGCTTAAAATGGTATTACTTATTTATCATATTGGCTAAGCTTTTTGTTTGTTTTTCTTAACTAATGGGACTATAAGAAATGTTAATTTTTTGAACTTGAGTGTCCAAAACTAGAAAGTCTGAAATGGCTTAGAGATATTACATCTGTAGATCATTTTCTGAAGCTATGGTTCTTAGTTACTGCTGAAAAATGTAATGAAATGGTATCCATTAGTGTATGAAGAGCCAAATTTTACTATTATTTTGGTGTAAATTGGGATTAAGTCCATTGAAGCCAAGGGATGAATTTAATTTGATTGGAAACATCAGAATAACTGAAGCTAACTATAAACAGAGCCACAAAACAAGGTACATATGGAATTACTTTTTTACCATACATCTGTAAACTCTAAATTGAAAAAAGTCAATAAATCTACTGTATCATGCACCGTTGCTCCTGTATTTTTGTGCACAAGCTTCTATGCACAGATATAGAAATAAGCATAGCAAGATAACCCAGATACGTCACATTCCATTACCAGTTACTTCTTGGTGATCTTCTATTCTTGATCAGCTGCTGCAAAAATAAAACTGCTTTGATCTGGTTTAATGCTTGTAATCATAACAAAAACTATAACAAACACAGACTTAGAATAAATGCATAATAACAGTTCTGTTACACACAGCAATCTCAAGGCTCCCTCACCATCTTTTCCGCTTGCAGCTGTCCTGCTAAAGAACCATGTAAATGGAAAATTTAAACTGTAAAATAAATAAATTTTGTATTATAGATGATCTTGATATTGAGATACATATCCTAGATAATTGGCTATTTGATATACAAATTGCATATAAGCATAAAGACAGAATTCTAAGTTGAATTGGGGAAGAGTGGGGGGTGGCGGCTAAGCAATTATGTGGGTTTTAAAGTACCGAGAGTTACACAGGCTGTGTCTACACGACAGCTGCAATGCGTCAGTGTAGACAGTACAACGACAGGAGGGGTTCTTCCATTAACTGTAGACAGTTAATCCACCTCCCCAAGAAGTGGTAGCTATGTCGACGGAATAATTCTTTCATTGACCTAGCGTAGTCTGTCCTGGGGATTAGATCAGTTTTACCACATCACTCCAGGTTGTGAATTTTTCACACCCCTGCACAACATAGCTGGGTCGACCTACCTTTTATTGTAGTCCTGGCCACAGACTCTACAGAAGAGACCAGATTAGAAGGGTGGATTTATGTCTTGTAACATAAATGACAGAGATCAAGGACCTTAGATGGGGATAGAATTATCTGGTGCAAATTAGAGACAAAGGAAATCCATTTGATAGGGTTTTGTTATAGGCCATCTGATGGGAAGGATTATCAGCATGAGTATAATTGGAAATTCAGAGGCCTCGTGGAAAGGGCAAACAAATTCATAATTAGAGAAATCAGTTATTCAGATCCAGACTTATGGCTGCAGTACTCCATTGGAAGAATTGAGAAGTAGTCCTATGGGTATGGGTGCATGACAATACCTGCCTTCCTTACATCAATGGTAAAGAACAGAATTATGCAGAAGCAATTTTAGATTTGGTTCTGAACGCCATAGAAGACATGATTGCAGATGTAAATAAAGGAACTAATACGAAGAGTAAATACTTGAACTAGTCTACAGAATTCAAGGATTTCAAAGTTGACGTGCACCCTGGCATTTTGTCCAAATGTTTTCCAAGTTTAATATATTATTTTATCTAAAATAAAAAGGAGCTAATAAGACGGATGTAACAATAAGTGCAACTCATAATCTCTTCTGGATGGAATCCTCTTTGTCTTTCTCCCACCCTTTGTTTCCTATCATGGCTAATTTAGACTTTTGTAAGATCCTCAGTGCAAGGATCTGTTTTTTTTTTTTGTCCTGACAGACATGTTTCAGCTCTTTATAAATATAATACTGAAGGAGGTAGAACAATTGCAATAAGGATATTGCCATACTCCTAGAAAGACAGGGTGAGACATCAAGTTGTCTTAACATTATTCCTCTGAAGTGGAGACAATTCTGGAAAAAAAAAAAATTAATCACCTTCCCCTGAGCACTCTATTTGATATTATCTTAGACTAGTAGCAAGGGAAGGCTTTTGGGGAGGTAGTGCAGAGCCTAGAAAATAAAATCACGGTGCAGTCACCACCATTGAGAACGTTTGTGAAACTCTTGTGGCATGACATATATGCAGTAGCTGCACTAACAGAGGAGAAATGCTCACTCCCATAGGCAGATCTAGAAAAACTACCTAGTACCTTGTGTCCTGTCCCTATAATTTCCTGTTACTAAAAATGAGCAGATATTAATTTTCTTCTCAAATGTCTGTCTTTAGGGATCATTGATTATGCTGAAACAGCTGAATTTATTGATGGTCTCTAATGGCTATACTTACCATAAGTAGTAGTAGCTTGTCTGGCCAAAGTAATGTTTCACTATTCAAGTGACTAGCTTGTTTTTGTTTAAGTAATGTTTAGACTTGTTTGTAATATGAGAGAGACACATCCTCGAGGCACTTGAAATTTTTTTAAAATGTTGCTGTTTGAAGCTGCCAGAAGCATGTAATATTAATAGTCCTTACAGAGATGAATTAATGGGCAGAGTACCGGTGAGATGGTCAAATGAATATTATATGCTATTCTTCATATAGAGGTGAAGTTTATTATATGGGTATCATTACCACATGTATGATATGAGTGCAAGAATCCAGATATTTAGTGACTATTTCAAGCTATTTCACAGTCCCCATAATTTTTTAAAATTATTTTTAACAAGTCTCTAGAGTTGTTTCTTTGTAACAAAAAAAAACCATTACTGAGATAAGAAGATGTTTTCTTGTTGCTGTACTTTTAACAGTCCATCTTTAGTCTTTATGGTTTTACCACATCTCTGGTTTGAAGCTTCTTGTGTATCCAGTTTTTTATAGGGATGGGAATATTTTCTCAAATCCGCAGTTATGTAAAACTGTTAAGGGGCTGACTTAAGTCAAGGCAATTCCAAAAATGAGGAGATCTGTGGCTACAAAATTAGCCAGACTTCAGTACTGGAAAGCACACTAAGTGTAGCCCAAGGTGGGTATAGCACTGCATCTATAGTTAAGTGTATCAGTCATGACTGTGATCTTTGACGTGCAGTTCTGCATCACTGTGTTGAGACCAGGCTTATTAAAAGTTCTGTGTCCAGTAGGCTTAAGAAAACTAGGATTTGCTTACAAAAGAAATACATTTAGAAAAAAAAAAAGGAATGTGACAATCAGTGCCAATATATAAAACTTGTTCTTCCCTCATCTACTTTCACACTGCACCCCTAAAAGATGCAAAGTCCTTTCATTGTGCCATCATGAGCTGTATACCACCATTACTTGGAACAAGATTTTTAACTCTCCTAACTACTCTAGTCTCTGTCAGTTTCCAGAATAGACTCTCTTAGTAGTTCCTAGATTGGTCTGCAGAGCACTTGCTGCTGGTGCGTGAGAGCATGCTGGTCATAAAGAGATTTCTCTTTATTTCCAGATGGAAGAAGGAGAAGAAACGAAGAGTAAATGTAGTTTGACTAACTCTCCTCCTCCACCCCCCTGCCCAAGAACACTTCTTGCACTGTAGACAGATAGCATTACATAAATATGTTCCTAATATTACTTTTACAGTAACTCCTTACTTAAAGTCGTCCTGGTTAATGTTTCATTGTTATGTTGCTGATCAATTAGAGAACATGCTTGTTTAAACTTGGGCAATGTACCCTTATAACATTGTTTGCCAGTTGCCTGCTTTATCCACTGCTTGCAGAAAAAGCAGCCTGTTGGAGCTAGCTGGTGGGGGCTTGGAACCAGGGTGGACCGAAAGCCCCCCATCATCTCCCCTAAGTTCCCTGTATGGCAGCCGCCCGCCCAGCAGGCTATCAATTGCTGGGCAGTTCAGCTGTCCCTCCCGCCACTGCCGTGTGCTTCTCCTGTCCTCTGCCTTGGAGCTGCTCCTGGGAGCCTCCTGCTTGCTATGCAAGAAGGAAGAGGGAAGAGGGGTGCTCATGTCAGGGTGGAAAAATCATGGAGCAGGTCCTCAAAGAATCAATCCTGAAGCACTTACATGAGAGGAAAGTGATCAGGAACAGTCAGCATGGATTCACCAAGGGAAGGTCATGCCTGACTAATCTAATCGCCTTTTATGATGAGATTACTGGTTCTGTGGACGAAGGGAAAGCAGTGGATGTATTGTTTCTTGACTTTAGCAAAGCTTTTGACACGGTCTCCCACAGTATTCTTGTCAGCAAGTTAAGGAAGTATGGGCTGGATGAATGCACTATAAGGTGGGTAGAAAGCTGGCTAGATTGTCGGGCTCAACGGGTAGTGATCAATGGCTCCATGTCTAGTTGGCAGCCGGTGTCAAGTGGAGTGCCCCAGGGGTTGGTCCTGGGGCCGGTTTTGTTCAATATCTTCATAAATGATCTGGAGGATGGTGTGGATTGCACTCTCAGCAAATTTGCGGATGATACTAAACTGGGAGGAGTGGTAGATACGCTGGAGGGGAGGGATAGGATACAGAAGGACCTAGACAAATTGGAGGATTGGGCCAAAAGAAATCTGATGAGGTTCAATAAGGATAAGTGCAGGGTCCTACACTTAGGATGGAAGAATCCAATGCACCGCTACAGACTAGGGATCGAATGGCTAGGCAGCAGTTCTGCGGAAAAGGACCTAGGGGTGACAGTGGACGAGAAGCTGGATATGAGTCAGCAGTGTGCCCTTGTTGCCAAGAAGGCCAATGGCATTTTGGGATGTATAAGTAGGGGCATAGCGAGCAGATCGAGGGACGTGATCGTTCCCCTCTATTCGACACTGGTGAGGCCTCATCTGGAGTACTGTGTCCAGTTTTGGGCCCCACACTACAAGAAGGATGTGGATAAATTGGAGAGAGTCCAGCGAAGGGCAACAAAAATGATTAGGGGTCTAGAGCACATGACTTATGAGGAGAGGCTGAGGGAGCTGGGATTGTTTAGTCTGCAGAAGAGAAGAATGAGGGGGGATTTGATAGCTGCTTTCAACTACCTGAAAGGGGGTTCCAAAGAGGATGGCTCTAGACTGTTCTCAATGGTAGCAGATGACAGAACGAGGAGTAATGGTCTCAAGTTGCAATGGGGGAGGTTTAGATTGGATATTAGGAAAAACTTTTTCACTAAGAGGGTGGTGAAACACTGGAATGCGTTACCTAGGGAGGTGGTAGAATCTCCTTCCTTAGAGGTTTTTAAGGTCAGGCTTGACAAAGCCCTGGCTGGGATGATTTAACTGGGAATTGGTCCTGCTTCGAGCAGGGGGTTGGACTAGATGACCTTCTGGGGTCCCTTCCAACCCTGATATTCTATGATTCTATGTTCCCCTGCCCCCGCTCCTTTACCCCATTTCCACAGAGCAGGGGGGGAGACGACAGGGCTCAGGATGGAGGGAGCTTGCTGACAGTAGCTGCTGTCTCAACTTGCTGATTTACTTAAAAAGGCAGTATACTTAGAGTGGGGTCAGCGTACTTAAAGGGGCAGTGCATGTCTCTCTCTCTGTCATACAGGGTGTGTGTCTCTGTCTCTTTCTCTGCCATGCTGTCTCCCCTCCCTCCATTCATGCTGCCTTGCAGAGTGTGAGGCTACATTAACAACAATGTGTTAACCCTTGAGGGCTCAGCCGAGTGCTAGTTCATCATTTAGCAGTAAGGTATTCCTTGGGAAATATCCCACCCTCTTCCACTCTCTGACTTCACCACCTCAACCAAGCTTCACAATCATCATTGCTCTGTACAGTATTAAATTGTTTGTTTAAAACTTATACTGTGTATATCTATCTATCTAAGTATAGTTTTTTGTCTGGTGAAAAAAATTTCCCTGGAATCCTCCCCCCCCCACCCCCCATTTACATTAATTCTTATGGGGAAATTGGATTCACTTAATATCATTTCGCGTAAAGTAGCATTTTTCAAGAACATAACTACAACGTTAAGCAAGGAGTTACTGTACCTAAAATACTGCTATAGGAACTGTAGGATGGAATGCAGTTGACCACCTCTCCATACATTTGCACTGAGACTCTCCTTTTCATGGTGTGGTCCAAACTAGTAAAAAGTTTAACGCCTCAACTATCCCTAATGGGCAATGTACTCTCCATCTGCTAAAGAGGCTACAGTGTTGAAAAGCTGGTCTACTACTTGAAAACTGTATGTTGGTGGTAAGCCAGAGACTTCCATTAACTTCTACAGTTAACAAAACTTTGGAACACTTCAGCTCAAACCTCAAAGTTGATTAGGATTAATTTAAGCAAATGTGTTGTGTGTTTGTGTTTTTTTTTTTTTTTTTTTTTATGCTCATTTATGGTGGCATCTGCATTGGCACTTGGTCTTTCAGATGAGACTTAAAACTGAGGTCTCAAACACTTAGTATGAATCTAATGAAAGTTTTTCTTAAGAAAAGTAGAGGTTACCTCTAGTATCTGACCAAATTCCCATATAACTAGTGTCTCCACTGTAATTTTATCTTTCCAGCATAAAATCCAACTACTGCATCATATTGCTAATGCAGGATGTCTTCTTCAAGGTGTTGCCGATATTTCTGACATATGTGAATAACCCTTGTATGTATTTTAAGCATGTGACTCACCTGCAGGCTGGGCCTGGCATAACGGCTCTCCTCCTTTGGCGCCAACTGCTCTGGGCCTGTGGTGGTAGTCCTCGTCTTTTCACTAGGATGGTGGTGAAGCACTGGAATGCGTTACCTAGGGAGGTGGTGGAATCTCCTTCCTTTGAGGTTTTTAAGGTCAGGCTTGACAAAGTCCTGGCTGGGATGATTTAGTTGGGGATTGGTCCTGCTTTGAGCAGGGGGTTGGACTAGATGACCTCCTGAGGTCCCTTCCAACCCTGATATTCTATGATTCCTCTTCCTGAGACATGGCCTCCGGCCAGGTCACTTTTAATCCTACCCCTTCGGAGGTCGGTTGAACTTAGGTTTCCCCAGATCTGGTTTGGCCCACCTTCAGTCATTTGGACCTGCCAGCCCTAGGAGGGCCAGTAGGGGAATCCATGCATGCCCTCTATTCTGGGTTTGTTCAGATCCTCTTTTGTATCCCTGGATTGCTTCTTAGCAGGCCCTGCAGGCAGACATTTCTTACAGTCTCTTCCTTGGCTGACTCTTCTGCCAAAACAAAGGGGATCCAAGCTAGTTGAGGAACAGAAAGAAACAAAAAGGTTCTTCACCATGCCTGTCTGCTCCAAGGAGGCTCTGGCTAGGCTCTAGTCCAAGCTGATCCATCCTTCCAGACAGCTTCAAGGCAGTGTCTGATTAGGCTCTGGCTCCAGCCAAGCCATCCTTCATAGGGCCAGCTCAGGGGTGGCCAATCTGGGCCTGAGAAGGAGCCAGAATTTACCAAAGTACATTGCCAAAGAGCCACAGTAATACATCAGCAGCCCCTCATCAGCTCCTCCCTGCACCTCCCCACCAGCTGTTTCATGGTGTGCAGGAGGCTCGGGGGGAGTGAGTGCATGGCAGGCTCAGAGGAGGGGGTGGGAAAGGGTGGAGTGGGGGCAGGGCCTCTGGCAGAGCCAGGGGTTGAGCAGTGAGCACATCCTCCCCCCCCTGGCATATTGGAAAGTTGGCGCCTGTAGCTCCATCCCCGGAGTCGGTGCCTATACAAGGAGCCGCGTATTAACTTCTGAAGAGCTAGCTCAAGAGTTCTGTTCCCTCTCCGTCGCTCACCATTGAGCTGGGCTTTTCTTCTTTTATTTCTTCCCTCCAGGCTGACACCTACTGCAGGCGTAGTGGGCTGAGGCTGATTGCACCTTCAGGCTCTCTTCAACTCCCTGAGGCCCAGTTGGTACACCCCATGAGTACAGTATCCTCTTTTTTATAAATAAATGGCATGATCCTTCAGGATGATACTATAGCGGTGACAAGCTCTTCTATGTTTTTATTATTTATCAAAAAGCTTAAGGTAATTATTTAAAAAAATCAACTTTAAAAAAGTCCAGTTTCTGGTGTCTGTGCTGTGTGTGTTTTCTTGGACTCGAACTTGCAAGAAAACATACTCCTATTTTGATAAATAACTTGTCTTAGAAAATTAAAAGTTTGACATTTGCCAGCTTTTTATCATAATGAAGATTCTGAATAAACATGATATTTTTAAAACACATGTTCACTTTGAGTTTTCAGGTATTATGTATTTGGCTTACACCAAGCATTTAGAATGAACTTTTTCTAGGAAAGCAACTCTCTCTCCCTTCTGTCACCAAATTGGCTGAGTCAGAGGCAGTTTAAACCTGTCCAGCTACCAGTGAAAGCTAAGCACTTAAAATTAGTTCCAGAGAAGCTTTAAATGTAAGATTGTGGCAGTCCTGGACTTCCCATTCCTGTCACTTTTGAGGCTGTGAGATTTTGATTCTACGTGAGCTGTGAAAGGTTCCAACTTTGCACATGTTGATATGGAAGATTCTAGGAATAGGGTGACCAGGTGTCCAATTTTGGACCGGAACACCTAGTGGAAAAGCGATCCTGGCAGCTCCCGTCAGTTGACTGTCCAGTTTGTAGTGGTGCGCAGCAGGGCTGGCAGACTCCTTGCTAGCTGGTGTGCCTTGCGACTCCCAGGTTGGGAAGCAGTTGGCATGTCTGGCTCCTAGACTTAGGGGCTGGTGTGTGTGTGCGCATTTGTGTGTCTGCATGCTGCCCCCGCCCCCCACCCGCAAACACAACTCCCATTGGCTGGGTCAGGGCAGGGGAGGAACTAGTGTGACTCGCGAGCGCTCAGCAGGCAGCTGTTGAGGGGGTGCGGGGTGCGTGCCTCTCCCGGCATTCTTCTCAGGCTCCTCGTGTGGCTAGGCTCGATGTGCAGCGCATGTCCTGTGGCGAACCGCACTGTGTCGCCCTATTGCTGGCACCCAGGAGTTGGAGGTATGTATCCCTGTCTCCAAGTGCTGGGAATGGGGCTACACCCCATCCCCCGCACCCCCCTCATTGCATCCCATTCCAACCCCCCCTGCACCCCGATCCTGCTCACTGCATCCCTCCTCTGTCCCATCCCACCCTACCCTACCCCCCACACCTACCCATCCCAGGCCTGTACCCCTTACAGCGCTCTCCCACGCATCCTCTCCACCTCCCAGAGCCACCACCCCTGTGTCCCTCACCTCCCACAGCCCTGCACCTCCATACATTGCTGCACTCCATTAGGTCCCTATAGAGCCCTGTGCCCCCCACATCCTCATGCACCTGTAGACTTCTGCCTCCCTCTGCATCCCCGTCCACCCCACATACCCCCTCACACCTCCTTCTCTCTCCTTCACTGCCCCCTCTCACTCCCACCCTGCTTTTGTCCTTGTCCTCTTTCCTTCCCCATCTTCTCTCCTTCACCCCCACCCTATCTTTTCCCCTCCAGCCCACCCTCCTCCCTTCCCGGCTGGGTGTCTCTGTGTAGGCAAGTGTGTACATGCATGCATTGTATGTGTGTAAGAGACTGTGTGCCTTTGTGTAGGGAGGTGCGTGTATTGCTGCATGTGTATATGTCTGTGTGAATAAAATTTGCAGCCTAACTCTTTGGCTTTTATTCCTTTTGCTGGCTTGTGCACAAAAAAATTGATGACCTAAAATATGTGAATTAATTTCATAACAAGTGTTTAAAAGAGAAGGGAACTCTAAAAGAAATGTATTATTTCTTAAAAAGTGAATGTTGGTGACTAGTAATTGCAGAAGAGCCAATGTATCATACATTTCTCCCCACCTAGACGCTACATTATAAACTTTGTGGCAGACTCTCTCTTTTTATGTGAATGTCCAGCACCTACCACCCTGGAGCCCTGATCTTAGTTGGAGTCTCTAGGCACTAAACAACAATTGTTATAATAAATAATGTGGAAGTATGTGTGTTAGTACATGCTAGACGTGTATACATGAATACACGTGTGTATCTGCATGTAGGTGTGGGAGTCAGTTGCCACAGATTTATTTATATAGGTATATGGACAGGTGTGCATTTCTGTGGTTGTGCTCTATGGATTTGTATTTGGGCTTCAGTAGTGGGCCTTTAATGGACCCACTGTAGCTGTGATAATGTGTGGTCCTAATTCCACATAAAATTACAATAACTTGAGTGAACAAAAAAACATGGAGCTGGTTAGAAAAAATGGGAAGAGGAGAGGGAGAGAATCATGAAAACCTTCGTGAGATTTCATTTAAAAAAAAACGACTACTAACCTTTTTGACTATTTTGCTGCCAGCTCTAGCATCCTGTAACAAATAAAACCTGAAATTAGTATATTATATCTTTCAAAACAATAAATATGTCTGTTTGGGCCTTGCAGCGAAAATGAGCATGTGAGCGGGGGTGGAGGAGAGCAAGCGATGGAGTGGAGGGGGGATGGAGTGAACGGGGGGTGGGGCCTCGGGAAGGGGGCGTGGGGCCTGGGGAAGAGGCGAGACAGTGGGTGGGGCAAGGGTGTTTGGTTTTCTGGAATTAGAAAGTTGGCAACCCTATTTGAGAAGAAGTCAATTGAAATTTAATTCCTGGAGCTGCTCTCAGCCCAGATCCTTTTCTCACATTTTGTTTCTTTTAAGATGTCTGCTCCTGCTCTCTTAACGCTATTCCGACTGTTTTGGCCGAGGCTGGAGCTGCTTGCCTTGCCACATTGATGAGTTTTACTCTTCAAAGGACTTGCAGAGGCTTCTGGATACTTTGCAACAAACAGAAACCTTTGAAATAGCTGGAGCTTTACGACTTAGTCAGAATAATGAGTGTTGGGGGAAAAAAAACTCATTTTTTGTATAACTTTTCTGGATTCCATATAATTGATTTGAAGAGATGAGAGATTGTGTTGGTTAGTTTGACAGACTGTTCAGTAGAGCCAAGTCAATTTCGAAGCCTTCTGCTTTTCACAAAGGAGGGTAGGATAAAGTTGAGTGAGGCGAGTGGGTATAATTTTATACAGTGATGGGCAGATTGTCTTACATGAGGAAAATATATGTCTAGGAAGTGGAACAACCTGTTGTGAATGGAGAATATTTTATTTAAAGTGAACTGCTCAGCATTGTTTAAGAGAACCAGTGAAGAGATATGAGAGTGATTGTATAATCTTCTCTGCATGAGGATAAGGATCATTCATAGTTGAGATTAACAATATTAAGGCTAATTGTTTTGTTGCTGCATGATGTTCCTGGGATGTCAGTCAAAGTGCACCTGCAGTATTGCCTGATGTACCAGGAATAGTGTATCCACTTTAAGATGCTGAAGTTCCAGTGGAATATTGAAAGGACACCAGCTGTGGTTGATATCGGGAAGGGGAGGGGAAGGAGGGAGGTGGAGTGGGGGGGAGTTAGCATTTACTTAATTAAGTGCAGCAGTGACCAGTCAAAGCTGTCAACATCTTTGGTGTCTTCTGAATCATTTCTGCTCAGTGTCACTATTTCTTTCTTTGCTGCCTTACTTGAGCAATGATGAATCTGGCCATATCCACGTGAATACAACTGTTATTCCCTATCCTCTGTAGGAGTGTGTCCCTGGACAAAGTCAAAGGGTAAAGAAAACGTTTTGGGCTACCCCACCTACGAGCTGCCAACATCCCTTATTTTATATACTTCATGAGTCCTCCCTTTACCTTTATTTTGTGTGTAAGGAAAGATGTCTGCTGGTCATCTTTGCTGAGATGTGAATGCACAACAGACTAATGGGTATTAGCAGTTAAAAAGAATACTGCTTAGTAGTCAGTGTGATGGGTTGTCATCCCCGGGGTGCAGTCTGGGAGCCATTGGAACCACTCTGCCCCCTAATGCTTCAGCTGGGTTGGGCTTTCCCACACTGCTTGGCTGGTGTACACAGCCAGCCTCTCCAGGCCCTGTTATCACCCAACATGAGAGCAGGTGGCACCACACACCCAGCTCAGTTATCTGAGTGCTCTACCTAAGCCACTTACAGATTTACAACAGAGCACCAGCCAATTCCCCAGCTCCCCAGCCTTGCATCCCTACTGGAGTATAAACCCAGAATTATACCATCTTGCACTGCAGTGGGATTCACCACCCCACTCCCTCCTTGATGTGGCGAAGATATGCGATAGCTTTTGTTTACCAAGCTGAGATTTTCCCAGACATTTCATTCAGAAAACACTGGTTAAGGTAAAACATAAAATAAGTTTAACTACAGAAAAATAGATTTTAAGTGATTATAAGTGATAGCAAACAGATCAAAGCAGATTACCTAGTAAATAAACAAAACCGCAAACTAAGCCTAATATACTAGATAGGATTTGTATCAGCCACATCTCACCCTGTCTGATGATACAAGCAGGCTTACAGATTCTTGAGGCACAAGCTGCATCTGCCTTGCAGTTTGGGTCCCCCTCCCCGTTCCAAGTCCTTTGTCTTCCAGATGTTCTTTCAGGTGTTGAGTTGTGGGGGAGTGAAGACCAATCATGATGTTACTCCCCACCTTATATAGTATCTCCCTATGGCAGGAACCCTTTGTTTCAAGCTAAGTTCCCAGCCCAGTTTGTGGAAGAATACAGGTACCAAAATAGAGTTCAGTGTCATGTGGTCTGGTCACATGCCTTTGCATGCCTTGCTGAGTCATAGCAGCCATTATCCATAGGCTGTCTGAAGTGTTCACAGGAAGGCTAAGCTCTTCCATGGTCCGCTGTCAGTGCTGATGGTCATCGGCAAAAACAGTCTAGCTTCTTCATTGTTGTACCTGAAAGACTAGTTGTGGGTGTTACCCGGAGTAAGCACATTTGAAATACAGGTACATAGTCAATATTCATAACTTCAGATACAAAAATTATACATGCACACAAATAGGATAATCATATTCAGCAAATCATTACTTTTCATAGATACCTCACATGACACATTTTGTACAAGATGCACCATAACAATGTCATAATCATATCATAGTGATACCACTATGATGAATATGTGGTGCAGTGTCACAGTCAGCTCCCTTCTTATAATTGGACATCTTTTTTAGGACCTTAAACTGGAGTTATTTTGCGTTTTGGTGCTACCCAAAGATGTCCTGATGAATGTAGATAACACTAATGTGGTCTGCCTAGCCAAAAAGAAGTGGGGAATCAGAGATTTCTTCTTGTAGGTATTTCACTAAGTGAAGAAGCATTTATCCTCCCTCACTCACCCAAATAGAATCACGTAAGCTACTATATAACTTTCTGAATTTGGTCCTGTTTGTGAGGCATTAATAAAGTATCTATGTTCTGTTATAGAGAGACGCTTACTGTGTGCAGTTTTATATATTTGATTTCAAAGATCTTCACTCAGTGTTCTTTCCCTTCTTTAAAATAGACCCTTCAAAAGTACAGTACTTCTAACAATTCAAGTCTGAATATGGAAACTGAAAATAGAACAAAAATTTTCATAATCACATTTGCTGCTATCACTTTCTGTTCAGTTACCTTCAAAACAAGGCTTTCTTGCATGCAGGAAAAAAAATCCTTACTATGCAATGAAAGGATACAAGACAGATCAAAAGCAATTGAAAGCTCTCAAATAGAGAGAACTGTCAGTAGTGGATATGGGACTAGTCAGTGGGCGGCCTAAATTCTTCAGTAACTTCCCCAAATTAATGCATGAATGTCACCCCGCACCAGCCCACATCTTTTTTTTGTTTCCAGGCCGTCTCGCCTCAATTTCCAGACTGGTCTTGCTACTGCAGAGCCTGATAGCACAGTATGGTGGTTGTGTCTGTCTTTGGCAATCATTCACTTATAGACTTTGAAGCTTTCTTCCTTACAACTGTGACTGTTTCCTTCTCCATTTCATAATGACCACTGTCACTCGCTTGTATCTTAGCAGTTTGTCATTTTGATGTGATGTTGCTGGATCTGGCATACGAGATAAGTATAGTAATTGTATGGAAGCAGACTTTGAAGAGTAGTATTGATTATTATGGATACATGCTATTTTAATCAAGTAAATTCATTCAGCTGTCATGGTGATTCAGTCAAATAATGTGCTTACACGCTAAGTAAGATGGTAGGTTTACATCCTAGATGGATGCAGCTCATTTAGAGGTAATGTTATTAGTCAAGTGGCACAGATGTACAGAATGGTAATGATTATTTTGGAGGGGTTGGACAAGTCTAATTTCTCAAGAACTTTTAAAGTCCTTGGTGGTATGGATATATTTTCAGTACATTGTGTGAAATACTAATAAAAACCACCTTTCTTACATAAACCTGAGAAGACCTTGCAGTGATTTGTAAGCATTCACAAATTCAGTCATACAACGTTTCTGTCAAGTGGGTATCCACTTCTGCAGTTGAGGAAACTGATGTAGAAAGAAGCCTTGACCAGTCCAAGAAGCCTGGTAGAGGCAGGAATGGATCCCAGGTCTCCTGACTCCCTCTCTCCTGTCTGTTAATAACAGTACCTTTTTTTCAGCCTTGAGTGAATATGCAAGAAGTTGCACAGCTTAAGTTAGTACATACTGAAATCTTTGTGCTTGAGTAGGTGACAGTGGGGATATTTTAAACTAGATCAGTAATCTTCTGCCTTTGTGATTTGTTATAATAAATATTGGACACAATTTAAGAGGGAGGAAAATAAAAAAAATCATATAGCAAGGACATATACTGTATTAGGTGTCGGAATAGCTTTTCTTTTAATTATTAGCTACATTTGGTTATAGGAGGTATTACATCATTCGATTTTAAATTCTAGGTTGATTTTGTATGTCTTACGATTAATAATGTCTGAATGAAGTTTGTGGTTCAGCAGAATTTCTTTATCCAGACTAACATTGTCTTGAGCTGAATATCTATATCGTCAGTTATGTGCAATAAATGCTGTGATTTATACCAATTTATTAACCTGCTGATAGAATGCCAGTGCTGAGAATGCTGAGTGTGGACTGCGTTTCTAGCAGTACAGTGTTTATTCATCTTGTAGAACAAGAATGTCAAAGCCTGGAGGATCACGAGCCAACAAGTAGAGCCAATGTTATGTCAATTGTTGGTGATAAAATTGGCCTTCGGGTACTGAGAGCTTTCAGGTGGAGACAGTGAGGCTAGGACATGACCTGCACTCTGAACCACCCATCAAGTAAATAGATAAAGATCAGTATACTCCAAATGTCATCCAAACAGCAGCTGCTCTGTAATACTGTGAGCTTTAATTCTGCAGCAATATCTCTAATTCTGTAACAGTGTATGTCTAAGGCTTGGTCTACACCACAGAGTTAGGTCCACAAAAGGCAGCTTACGTTGACCTCAATCTGTAAGTATGTACATTACAATGTTGCTCCCGCCAATGTAAGTCTCCCACTACATCGACCTAATAACTCCACCTCGGCAAAAGGCGTAGTGGTTAGATAAATGTAGTTAGGGTGACACAGTGTCTGTGTAGACCAGTGGTGGGCAACGCGTGGCCTGTCAGGGTAATTTGCTGTTGGGCCCCAAAACAGTGTTTACATTGACTGTCCACAGGCATAGCCGCCTGCAGCTCCCAGTGGCTGAGGTTCACCTGGCCAGTGGGAGCTGGAGGAAATGGTGCCCAGCATGTTCCTGCAGCCCGCGCCACTTCCCGCAGCTCCCATTGACTGGGAACAGCAAACGGCGGCCCCTGGGAGTTGCAGGCGGCCATGCCTGTAGACGGTCAATGTAAACACGGTCTTGCGGCCTGCCAGCAGATTATCCTGACAGGCCACAGGTTGCCCACCACTGATGTAGACATTGCATTACCTACATTGCCTGTTGGCTGTCAGCCCTGTGCAGGGCTCACAGCTGTTGCCTCCCCACCCTGGGGCCGACAGCCCACGCTGTCAGCCCCACGTGAGGCTCACAGCTGGAGCCCCCCTTTCCCCAGGGCCAACAGCTCTGGCTGTTAACCCCATGGTGGAGGGGCTCCAGCTGTCAGTGCCCCACATAGTTAAGTCTGTGGAAGGGCTCCTGGTGAGGATGTGCATGACCGGGGGCATAGTGTGGACATGAAGCACTGCAGGAATTACTGTGGTGGCTGTACGTCGACTTAACTTAGGTCAGCTTAATTTTGTAGTGTAGACAAGGCCTAACACCAAAAGCACATTGACTGTGTGTTCTTCTCCTCCTCTTTTTTTGATCACATGGAGGGGTTTTGGTTTTGGGGGAGAATTCATTTTCCTGCCCTTAGTTTACACTTTCTAACCCCCCTCTTTTTGTGTACTACTCAATTAGCATATACTTCTCAAAGTTGCCAGTTGAATGTCCAGCCACTATAACCAACATCTATTCTTATTGATTGTATTTGCTTCTACTTAATGTTTGCAGTCTTAATGCTGTTTTTCTCTTGAATACCACACCTATCAGTATTTTAAACCTGTTGTTTCATTTCACAGTACTGTATATGTGCATCTGATCCCATGATACTTGATATCAAGTGAGAGCTGATAACGAATTTCATTGGCAGACCATTTATTGAATACAGTTACTCTACAGGGACTGTCACAAATCAATCATAACATAATGATTATAATTCGTTAGCATGCCAAAACATGTATAATTTAAAAAAGAATCTTGCTTTCTTATTTACAATTTCTGAACTACTTAGTCTAAACATTAAATCTTAATTGCAAGAAGAGTGAAAGTTTAAGCTAATTAAACTCTTCCATAAATATCCCGGCTAATGTAAGGCATCTGTTCTCCGTACTTTCTCTACGCTTCTGTCTCTCCACTTTTTGTGGCATATTGCATTATATACCAATATTATTCACTAATGATATTGAGGTGAGGGAGTTTGGTATTAATTCTTGAGATTTTTCTTCCTCATATATTTTACCTTTTCCTCCCCTGTACGTTTAATTTTGCTTTTCCTGTAGTTTTCCTTCTGTCCTTCCATCTGTTTAACTTAGCTGCTTCTTTCTCTCCTGGTAGTTTGTAATCATCCATCCGTATGTCTCACTTTTTTCTCCTTCACAGCTCAGTTTAGCATCAGTCAGTGGGCTGGCACACCTCTCGTTAAGAGATTACACTAGTTACAGTGAGAGCTATTATTCTGGAAAGTTAAAAGGGCCCTTTAAACTACAGGCCTTCCTTCCCATTTATACTGTCTCGTTTCTGCCATGCATTTCTTACTGTGTTCCCATGCCAACTATGGCACTGGTGGCATTTTGAAAAAGTATAGCAACAGGCATCGGTTTCTAGTTTCTCAGAACCCTCAGTTCTTTATAGTCTCTTGGAAATTAGTATAACAAAATGGAAAGCCAGTTCTCCCAATACAGTCAGTATCCTTTGAGACAGAGAGAGAGATACAGTCTTGCAAAGACTTATACCTCCTAGCCATATGTACTGAGAAATCCGATTAATTATTACCAGAAAAGCACAGGTCCCCATTACAATACTTAAAGCTCATAATAATCAAAATTACATGAGGCTGCTTAAATCTACTGTTAGATTAAAATTTTTAGAGGTAGTTAATTCATCCCCACAGTCTAATTATACCATGTTAACAAATACCCTATCCTGTCCTATTCTCAAGGGAAGTTATAAGCTTTTCAGTGTGTCTAAAAGTTTAACAAATCAAGGCTCTGGGGGTCTAAGTGGGGAAGTGCCTTTCCAAGCTGGTAACCCCTGCCACCAGTCCATCCCCTTTCTGCACATTCACTGACTACTGCTGCGGGAATAATGATTTGAGGGAAGAGGTGGTCGCTCCAGAAATGTGGCCCATTTAGGACTTTAAAGGTCAATACCAGCACTTTGAATTCCACCCAGAAGGCCTCAGGTAAACGGTGCAGATTTCTTGTGCACCAGTATCATGCACCCCAGTGTAAGGTCTAATTAATAAATGGGCTCCTCGATTCCGGACTAGACATCTACTTTTTCATTCTCTTGATTTATCTCCTCATAAATATATGCTCCATCGTGCTGTGTGCTAGCCACATTGAGTAACTATGTAATCTTCTTGATGTTGCCCTTGTTTCTTTCCTTTTGCCAGTTTGATTGGTTAAGTTGCCTTTAACACTGTTTGACACCCAAGAAACAACCCAGAGGGCTACAGTGGTGCTGCTTTGAAAATGATACACAAAGATTAAAAGGCCCATCAGGACAGAACCAGTGCTGCCTTGATATAGATGAACATCTTTGTCTCATACATTCATCACAACTCTTAGGGAATGCTGCATACAGGTCCATAAATTTTGCTCTGACTTAGCAGATCAAGACAGGAACCACTAGAAACTGCAGCAGGTGTCGGGGTGCCCTGCACTCACGGGGCGGCGGGAAATGGAGCGACGCAGCCCTAGCCTGCTCTGCGCCGCTGATGAGTGGTGGAGGGCGGTTCGCCCTTGCCCCCCAAGTCCCAAGCCTGGGAACCAGAGGAGCAGAGCGGAGCGGGTTGGGGCCTGGTCACTCCACTTTCAACCACCCCATGAGTGTGGGGTGCATTCACTGGGCATCAGGAAGTGGAGTGACCCGGCCACAACCCTCTCTGCTCCACCGGCTTGTGCTGGGGGGAGGTTTCCCCTCTGGCCCCCAATCCAGCCCCTTGCGGGGGCACTGCGTAGGGTACCAAAATGTCTAGGGCCGGCCCTGGCGCTACAAGATAATTGTTAGAGACTGGAGAGAAAAAAATTACTTTGTTGCAAAATTTGCTCAGTTTGGTACACTGGCCTGAGAGGCAAGGAAGAGACTTGAAGCGTTCTATTACCAGCAGGAGAGTGGGGTGGGGGGAGAGAAAACCTTTTGTAGTGATAAACACCCATTTTTTCATTTTTTTGTGTGTATAAAACATCTTCTGTATTTTCCACAGTATGCATCCGATGAAGTGAGCTGTAGCTCACGAAAGCTCATGCTCAAATAAATTGGTTAGTCTCTAAGGTGCCACAAGTACTCCTTTTCTTTTTGTGAATACAGATCAACACGGCTGTTACTCTGAAACCTGTATCTTGATCAAGGTTCTGCATCTCTGAAACTTGCATACAAGAAATAACCTCATGTCTCTCTTGTACTCCTACCAAAATTATACTTGGATTTATTTCAGGGTAGCTGTAAGCTTCCACTTGTTAAATATACACTTGTCTGTTTCGTTCACAGGAAGTGTTCATGTATGGAGATGAAACCATGAAGAGAGAGCAGAACGACTAATAATGCTTTTCCGAAATCGTTTTCTGATCTTGCTGGCTTTGGCAGCCTTATTAGCCTTTTTGAGCCTCAGCCTACAATTCTGTAAGTAAAACCTCCTTTTGTTTTTGCCTACAATATGCCTATAGTGTAGCCAAATGTGTTAGGTTTTTTCCTTTAAAAAAAGCCTTTTGTGTCCTTTCTTAAGCATTTGTGTTTTTTATATAAATGTACATATTTTTTTCTTTTAAATTTCCTTTTAGAAGGTAAAATAATTTAAGAATAAAAATAGTGAAATGGTACATTGCACACTGTATTATAAAATCAGGACAATTTGACAAAAGATCAAGTTATGCAAAGCTGATGTAGGTAAAAACATTGATTTGTTTTATATTGGAGCAAGCAAGACGGAATCCAGTGTATTGCTCTGACAGTACTGAGTGCTGAGACTCTTCCCTTCTTTCGTCTTATCTGCACAAGGAAATTTAACTGAGTTTTAACAAAACTTTTGACAATTGAGTTAGCTGACACAATGCTGACCACAAGCGACTGATTGATGTAGAAAAAGGCAAATCCATGTTTCGTGTTCTGTCAGCTAGTCATGGGTAGTTCCAGTAAGGTTTACCCAAAACTAGTAGATACAGTGCTAAGCATGACTTGTCCTTGTCTCCAGGCAGCACTGTGTCAGCTAACTCAAAAATCAGCTTTACAAATGAAATTTCCTAGTGAAGGTGAGGCCTATGCACAAACCTAATCTTTCTACTATTACGAACAAAAATAAATAGGTGTTGACTGAAGGTAAGGAGAAAAGTATAGACAGAATTTAGGGAAATGTCTTCTCCTACACTGGATGTGTGTAGTTTAGTTAGGAAATACTTGAACTCTTCAGCCCTTGTATTCAATTTTATCAAATTTTCATTGTAATTCTCTATTTCTTTCACATCCATGGAGTAAAATGTGCTCTGTTTAGCAGCCAAAATAACACCTATAAAGAAGTATAGTAGAACCTCAGAGTTACGAACACTTCAGGAATGGAGGTTGTTCATAACTCTGAAATGTTCATAACGCTGAACAAAATGTTATGGTTGTTCTTTCAAAAGTTTACAACTGAACATTGACTTAATACAGCTTTGAAACTTTACTATGCAAAAGAAAAATGCTGCTTTTAACCATTTTAGTTTAAATGAAATGTGCACAGAAACTGTTTCCTTCCCTTGTCAAATCTTTTTTTAAACTTTCTCTTGATTTTTTTAGTGGTTTATGTTTAACATGGTACTGTACAGTATTTGCCTTTTTTTTTTTTTTTTGGTCTCTGCTGCTGTCTGATTGCGTACTTCCAGTTCCAAATGATGTGTGTGGTTGATTGGTCAGTTCATAACTCTGAGGCTCTACTGTACCTTGCATTTAAAATGTATCATATCTTGAATAATATTTAACTGGTTTTTCAGGCACAGGGTTTTCACATTGCATTTTTGCATTAACTACTCTTCTGCAAAATGTAATCCAAAAACCTATGGCTCACCAAAAAAAAAAAAAAAAAAAAAATCCTCTTAGAGAATTTGCCCTTCTTGGGTAGGATGTGAGCCAGGCACACTGAAGGCTGCTGCATGCCATGCCTTACGGCTATATGTGCCTCTGCCTTAATTTTTTGTGTGGGAGGTGATAGTCCTTGTCAAGGTTCCTCCCCCACTCTGAACTCTAGGGTACAGATGTGGGGACCTGCATGAAAAACCTCCTAAGCTTATCTTTACCAGCTTAGGTCAAAACTTCCCCAAGGTACAAAATATTCCACCCTTTTGTCCTTGGATTGGCCGCTACCACCACCAAACAAATACTGGTTACTGGGGAAGAGCTGTTTGGACACGTCTTTTCCCCCAAAATACTTCCCAAAACCTTGCACCCCACTTCCTGGACAAGGTTTGGTAAAAAGCCTCACCAATTTGCCTAGGTGACTACAGACCCAGACCCTTGGATCTTAAGAACAATGAACAATCCTCCCAACACTTGCACCCCCCCCTTTCTAGGGAAATGTTGGATAAAAAGCCTCACCAATTTGCATAGGTGACCACAGACCCAAACCCTTGGATCTGAGAACAATGAAAAAGCATTCAGTTTTCTTACAAAAAGACTTTTAATAGAAATAGAAGTAAATAGAAATAAAAAAAAAATCCCCCCTGTAAAGTCAGGATGGTAGATACCTTACAGGATAATTAGATTCAAAACATAGAGAACCCCTCTAGGCAAAAACCTTAAGTTACAAAAAAGATACACAGACAGAAATAGTTATTCTATTCAGCACAATTCTTTTCTCAGCCATTTAAAGAAATCATAATCTAACACGTACCTAGCTAGATTACTTACTAAAAGTTCTAAGGCTTCATTCCTGGTCTATCTCCGGCAAAGACAGAATATAGACAGACACACATACCCTTTGTTTCTCTCCCTCCTCCCAGCTTTTGAAAGTATCTTGTCTCCTCATTGGTCATTTTGGTCAGGTGCCAGCGAGGTTACCTTTAGCTTCTTAACCCTTTACAGGTGAGAGGAGATTTCCTCTGGCCAGGAGGGATTTTAAAGGGGTTTACCCTTCCCTTTATATTTATGACAGTCCTAGAGAGAGGCCAGTTAAAATGTGAGACAGAAAAATATTACCTCAAATGTAAAAATGAGTGTGATACCAAAAATAGATACCCCATAAAGAAGAATCCTTACTCAGAGAGGATATATATAATCCATTAAACAGAGGCAGAGGTAGGTGTGTGTGACAGAATCTGTTACATTTTCAAGAAATTGAGTCTTTAAGAGAAAAAGGCACAATGAATGCATAGGGAAGTGTTCAGGTGGACAGGCCCCCAATTTGTACAACTAGTAAGTATCCTGAGTAATGTTTTCAAGTAATGGGCATCTATTTATGTCCATAACTCCTCTTTCTATTTTCCTCCCCTTGATATATGTGGCAGGGGGGTTGTTCATGGATAACTTTTCTTTTATTTACTTTTTCTAGTAAGTGCACAGAGGATTTACAGCATTTTTCTGTAGTATTTTGCTTAAGTATATAATATAAAACTTTTTAAAAGACTAGTTTCAGAGGGAGTTCTGGACATCTTTTAAATAATTTACTTTATTGATTGTGTGGTCTAGTGTTTGAAGTAAAGGATTAGGAACCAGATGCGTTCTCTGTTTCAGTTGGCTGATCTACTGACAAACAGTACAACATTATACTCAAATCAGCTCAGCTATAAAGCAAGGTTTCCTTGAACAGATGGTGCCTCTGAGTTGATGTATGCTTTACATTTTTAAATAGTATAGAAAAGTAAGTGCTGCTTAAAACAAAATTCTACTTGAGCTAATTGTCTCTGACTGCCAGATACCACAGCATATTTTCAACTAGCAGATCTTACAACCCTGAATTATTATGTGGTAGGCTAAATCTCAAACAGTATGCAGCTGTTGACAATTAAAGTTTATTGGTAAATGTGAGCTGTTGCCCTGTTGCAAATATATCTGAGTACAGTAATGTTACACATGTAAATGGTGATTATATATTTATTTCTATATAACATTATGCTTCTAAATAGCCATGATATCCTTTTTTGCCTCTTTGTATACTGTTTTTGTCTGCCTTATGGCTGCCACGGGCCTGAGTGGCTCCCATCAAACTGTGGGGTGCGCCGGGCCATGCCCCCGAGTTAGAACCTCTGTGCTAAATGGAAGACGGAAAGCGCAGGGCGGGGGCACATGACCCTGTCTGCCCCCCTTCGCATGATGCCTCTGGGGTAATTGGTGGAGAGTGCTCCAGCTATTCCTGCTGGTGGCCGGGAACCACATGCTGAGTCTAAATGCTTTTCTTCTGTAATCAGCAAGCAACTCCCTGCAGGAGCTGCCTTTTCCGGTTGCTGCTCTGGCCCTTCTCCCCAGACTGTTTTAGGCACTTCTTTTATCCTTCCGGGAAGGTTCCATGTACTTTTTAAAAAAACTGATTTTGTGAGACCCTTTTGCTTGGGTGCTTTAGCACTCTGGGAAGTGCTTCAGATCTGTTTTGCTGTAGGAGGCTTTGGCATCTGCCCCTTCATTTTACTGCTTTGATGCTGTATTGGTAGAGTGCTTGTTTCTTTGTGTTTAATGTGGGCCTTGATTGTCCCACCTAGTTTTTGTGGTGCATCAGCATCTGCCTTAGCAATTGAGAATTGGGGTTTTTTTGTTACTGCTTGGGCACTTACATCGGTGCTTCAGTGCCTGTGTGTGTGGCGCAGTAGTCATTCTGGTTGTGTTTTGGAGCACCTCCTTTGACTCCACTTTGGTACTTTTGCCTTCCTGTTTTGCATTGTTTTCTGCTTCTGGTTTAGCCGTGTGGGGTGGTGCTAAAGAGACATACAAGATTCTCCTGTAGTGAGGCACTGGACTCCCACATTTAATGGGTTTATTGTTCTGCCTATATTCTTTTCATACTCAAACGGTCCCTCTTCCTCATATGTTCAATGTAGAGACACACTTCACAGATCTATTAAGTGAACTAATGCCCTTGAAAGACCACCCAACTTCTTGCTCCATTTAACGCCAGTTTGCTGGGCTGTTACCCAAAGGACCATCCCTAAATAGCTTTCTGACTTGTCACGATTACAACTTGGTTGGCCATGTAAAGGCTTTCTTGAAGCCTTGCAGTTCTACTTCAGAGAAGCAGAATTTCAGGTTGGTAATTTTCTCTATCAACACCATGGAGGTTTATGTAGGAAACTGAAAAGCAATTTTAGGTAACAGTTAACAATTTTTAGGGACTGTATTATGTAAGTTGTATCATTGCTTTGTTTTGGTTGAGATAACTGACTTCCCTGAAACCCACAACATCCATCCTTCCCAGAGTTGTCTATTTAGTTCTGTTAATAGACTCTTATTTCGAAGGTGAAGTAGTTGCATTTTAAATGCTCTGAAATAATTGGATGCAGAACAACATTCCATGCAGTAATGGAATAATTTGTTAAATGATAACTAGTTTTATGGTTTTCAATTAGAATAAATCTTCCATAATTAAGAGAATTCCTTGCTGCTGCATAATAAACATGCAACTCCTTAAATTGACAATTTCAAGGAAAATTACTTTATGCTTTTAGTGAGAAAGGGAAATCAAGTACAAAAACACACTTTGACGTTCACCAGGTTAACTATATTGAGAATGTAGCTTAACTTTAGAATGATCTTCTGTAGTGCAAATACATTTGTTTTGTTTGTTATGGTTGTCATCTGTATCCAAAGAAAATCAAATTAAAACAAAGACAGAAATTTTTTTCTTTCTCAACTTGCTATCAAATTAATACAAATTAGTAAGCTAAACCTTGGCATAGTGAAGGTCTCTGATTGTTTATCTTAGTACCGTAATAGCAAAGAAAAATAAAGCACAAAACAAAACACCCAGAACTTTGTACTTTGAATCGAGAGAATGAACAATAGTAATGATTCTTCATGTGTGGTTTATATATTAAAATACTATATGTTTTTAAATCACACCACCTAAAGTTTATGGTACAATATATAATCCATTAAACAGAGGCAGAGGTAGGTGTGTGTGACAGAATCTGTTACATTTTCAAGAAATTGAGTCTTTAAGAGAAAAAGGCACAATGAATGCATAGGGATGGATGGCAGCTCCTGCTTCTTTCCACAAAGACCACAATTGAGTATGTTAGAGGAACCATTTTAAAAACTCTGCTTTACCACAGCTCAGGCTGACTTGGTTTAAACAGGATTTGGTCAGTTAATATGGAAAAGTGTGAAAAAAGTATTTTCTAGGCCACAGAACTGTTTGTAAACTCAGTTTAATCCTATGTTTTGACCCCGTCTGTGATGGTTTGCTGAGCTCTAAACACAGATTGTGCGAGTCAGGTTAAAACATGATTAAAAATGTGTATGTATATATATGGGGGAGGGGGAGAGAGAGAGAGAGCGAGAGCGTGCAAGCTTAATATTTGGCAAAAACTAATTCTAAATCAATAGCTAGGTTTCTAAAAATCTTAAGACATCACTCAGACCAAATTATAGCAGGAGGGAAATGAGAATGGAAAATCAAGAGTGTTGGTAACAAATAGCTATCTCATACAAGCAGGCTTGAATCTGGTGACTGAATGTGCAAAAAGTGTTGCATGTAATTAACAATTATATTTAAGCCTTGTAATTGTAATAGTCATCTTTATTAATATAATTCCTACTTTAAATACTCATCAAAATAAAAAACGAATTCCTGCTTCCAAATTAAAAAAGGTGGAACCCTAATAAATGCACCCTAATTCCAGTTTAATTCTTGGTTTGAATTTTGGATAAATAGTAAAAGTAGTTCAGACTACTGTGGTTCAACCAAGCAAAGGGTTTTGGATAAAACTGGAACCAAACTATATTTGCTAGGAGTTCCCACCTTTATGAGTCTTTCCGTGTCCAATTAACCTTGATATCTAATTCTCGGTTTTGTTTCTAATAACTAAGGCATCAGAGTGGAGTTTTGTAGAATACCTGTGTGTTTGGTTATTACTTTGCCTGTGAAGTTGTACCCTGTCAAGTCTATTCAAAAGACTCTGAGTGAAATCCTCTCCCCATTGAAGTTGAAGGGAGTTTAACTTCACTGGAGGCAGGATTTCACCCTCTGAAATTAGCTGTTTTAGAAATGTAACTATTAATTTTATATTCTGCATCTGTACTTGATTTTAAATTCTGCTCACCTTTGAATGTATAAACTAGATTTCTTCACTTTGAAAATGTGTTAGTCTTTTCTTTCCTAATATATCCTTACCAACATAGGTAATTCAGCAGTTATTCAACCACCCAGCCACCTACAAAAATTCCTTTTCATCCATTGATTGACTGTTGCTCTGAGTCATGCTGCTTTTCAGGGAATTAAAGATGCATTTCTGATTCCAATATGTTTTTATCTTCTATGCTACATGACTCAATATCTTGTGGAAGTTGGTTCCAGAGTTTATGTATTGCGTAAACATGGGTTTTGCATATCAATATCCATTTTAAATTATTGCCTTTTCATTCCAAAGCCCATCTTGTTTTTGTTTACAGGAAAGAATAAATAGGCGGGGCTTGATTGGCATCGATTTATTATTGTCTATCTATTTATCATATCTTTCTTTCCAAACTATGTAGCCCTAGGATTAAATTTAGCTTGCTGCTTTCAGGGAGGTGCAAACTTCACCAACTTGAGCCAGCCTGGCCCCTTAAGTCCCATGGCAGATATGCCTCTTAGTGCAGCGTTTGCATTGTGATTCGTCCTTGGGATTTCCATGGTAGTGCAGCTTTTAAGTTAGAACTGTGGCTGAATAGGAGCCACCACACCTCTGAGGGTTACCCAGAGGGATATATTTTGGAGCCATTACTGCCACTCTTTTTGGGTTGTGCTGGCTATTTGTGTGCCACTCAGTGGTGGGGAGTTTGGGTGCTTTAATTCCACCATCCTGCTCCTGGCAGGCTTTCTGCTGCTGGGGTGGTGCACCAAGACTTGAATCTAGCCCCTTGTAGCTTCTTAAATCATTGTCAGATGAAAGTTCTCCTATTGCCCCCACCCAGACCTCTATCTGTTGCCTTCTTGTAGACTCTTCTTTTTATGCTGGATTTTACTGAGATGCTATGATCAAAACTAAATACAGTGTTCAAGGTAGGAAAGTACCTTTAGCTTTCATAGTGACATTTTACATCTCTGTTGTACTCTGCCCCCTTTTAATACAGCCTCTTGTTTTTTAGGCTGATGCTTTGTTGGAGCTGTTCAGTCACGCTTGATCATTTTCCTGAGTGCTCACAATTAATTCAGAATGCATTAGTCTAGCCCATTTCATTTTAGTTCAGAGCTTTCAAAATGAATACCATCTAGTCCTGGTTATTAATTGCAATCTAATTTCTCATAATAGTTCATTGGTCTTCTGCTTGGAACTTTTTGTCTCTGGCTGTGCCTTACCCTTCAATGAAGAATAACTCTGGCATAGGTATCTCTTAATCATTCTCTGTGATGAAGAATGTAAATAGGTCGTTGTGTATCTTTCCTGAATTTTCCTTTATTCTTCTCAGTTGCCCCCTTGTTACAACCCTGGCGCTCTAGTAGATGTATAGGTGGTCCTGCAAGCTTTTATTTCTGATACACTTAAAATTCCTTTTTCTTTGGCTAGCTGTTCAGGTTTCTTCTTAGCCCTCTTAATCTTCATCTTACATTTTAGCCCTCAGTCTGTTCTGTTCCATTATCCTCAGTTGTGCTGGTTTCCATTTTTTGAAAAGAGATAATAGTTTATTCAGACTAAAGTATCATGTCATTTAATAATGCGGGAGTTTTTCCTAACCCTTTCTTGTATTCCAGGGTTTGCATATCTTCGCTGACTAATAAGATTTCTTAAGTTGCTTCCATGCTGATTCTGTGGATTTTAATGCTTTCCCTTCAGGCAGGTTTTGATCACTTACGTTTTAATGGAATCCCTTCTCCTGAAGTTACTTTAAAAAAAAAATCATTCAATAAAGTTTCCCAAGGATGTGGCAGGACATTGCTATATCTGTCACGGGTAAAATTAGTGTTTTGAAATCTTCCCATTTTCATTTGGAGGAATTCAGTGTGCCAACTGTTGTTTTGGACCCCCAGCATTCACAATGCACAGATGCGCACACCACTGTTTGGAGCAGACAAGCGAGGCTAACCTTTGTCGACTTTCTCTGTGCCACTCTCTGCTACTTCAGTGCCAGCGTAGGTGCACATGTTTGTATAAAAGTCCCAGTGGAGCAAATTCTTCTCCCACAGTGCACAAGTCACTGCGTAGGTGCCTGTCTGGTAGAGTTTTTGAGCTCTACTTCTCCAAACTCCAAAAGACACTTACCTGTACATTTAACATTGTGTGCTTCCTCAGCGTAAACTTCTCCATTGTAGTGTTGCTGTAAGATGACTTTTCAGCAATGTCCTCTTGGGCATGTGCTCCTTGCTAGTCTGAGGCAAACATCCATGTCCTAGTGGCCATTATGACCAACTGTGAGATAGGCGCAGCTAAACTCTGTAATTTGGAATAACTGGTTTTGTGAACACTTTGCTAAGCAGGGCATTACTCAGTATCGCTAGCAGTGCAAGGATAAAATAAACGAAAGATTAGTTCAGGATAGCAGATGGTCAAGCACAAGAGGGAAAACCTGCCAATTTTATGTAGCAGTATATACTTTGGAAGAAAATGTAGGTTTATATCCTTAGCATTTTGTCTCTTGTAAGAAAGCTTTGGAATTAAAAAATGAGCAGAAAATGTTACCCTTACCACATTCCAAGGATTAACTATCATTAATATGCCTGTTAACCCTCTCATTTCAATGGCCACTGCTGAATTACAAACATTGAAAAGCGGAAGAACAAGATGTCTAGTATCATAATTCGCCAGTCACTTGACCAATTTGAAGGGAAAGAAAAAGAGAAAAATTGTTTCTGGAAATGCAGAGGGAAATGAAAAAGGTTTCTGAGGGTTTTTTTTTTATTTTAAGAGAGAGAAAAAGAACAATTCAGGCACAAGGAACTGCTGCACACTTTCACCTCTGCCACAGATGAAGACAAAGAAAACTAGAACACAGAGCACCTACATTTCATGTCTCTGTTCTTAAGGCCATGCTTCTTTCCCGGTTTTCTTCTCTTACACTGGATACTTACAGCAATTGGTGTCCATGTTTGTGGTGTTTGTTACAGTTAACTTGTACTAGTTTCTTTTGTCAAGAATCTATCAAGCATACTTCATTTTACCATCAGTAAGTACGTTATTCAGTCTCTATATCTTTCATCCTGAGTTGAGTTTGGCAGACTTTAGGGTTCAGTCCTAATTAGCTCACAGTGTGATGTGCTATGACAGCATTCTAGATAAACTGGTAAAAATTATACAATTTACAAGATTACATTGCACTCTACATACCACCTTTCATCCAAGGATCTCAAACAAGCCCCTGCGGGTAGGAAAATAACATGCCCGTTTTACTGTATGTAAGCAATCGTGTTCACATCTTGTTACTAGATCACGCATAGCACAAACAATACATTGATTTTAATAACGCTTTCAAAGTGCAGGATTACATTTGTCTTCTATAGAATTTGAAAATGTTTACAACCAGTATGGTGGTTTTATTTTTGACAAGTCAGAAATGCTGAAAGTTCTCTAAGCAATGCCACATATCCTTGCTGTTATGCCAATTAAAAAAAAATCTATAAAAGTGTTCTGGAGCCATATAGGTGTACTGTGATGAAATTCAAGCCTCCATTATACAGTTTAACAGATTTAATTTAACTCAGTCTCAAAACATAACACTGTTATGCCTTCTCTGTTGCACTTTGGTAAAAGTAATGTCATCAGTGTAGAACCTTGCCTCTGCATGCCAACTGCACAATGGCCAGCCACGTATGATTTTGTTTACTTCATTGAACTATTGCAAAGTTTCCAGATAACGCATCTGGAAATAGTAAAGCAATCCTCAGAAATCTCAGTTGGAGATGGTGAGGCTAGTGGGACTGCAATGCCACCTGCATGCAGGTGGCATGCAGTGCTCTATTTCTTTTTTCTTACATGGGCCATGCAGCATCTGTATCTTCCCCAGTATCTGACATAGATAGGGCTATAATGAAAGCAACCTAGCTGTGGCTGCATGCAGAGAAGATGGGTGTCTGGAGCAAATGGAAGGTAAAATGTCTGCCCCACATGATCGAGGAAGTTGGTTTTGTGTTTACTAACTTTCACAGTTGCATTTCACGTACCATAGTTCAGTAAAGTTCCAAATTAGAGGCCTCCTCAGTTGAAGTTCCGTACTGATGACCCTGTTCTGGTTATGACAATAGTAGTGGCAAGGCAGTATTAAAACTAACATCTAAGTGGAGTTTGAAGTGTCACAGTGTTGTTAAAGGTGGGATTGCTTCCATGTGTGCTAATGCTAAACTGTAAAGAAAAGCAATAGCACAGGGTAGGAAGGGAACTCCTGACCTTCCCTCCTCCCTTTTTTGGAGGGAAGTGGGGACACGATAGCCTGGGGGAAGTCTTGTTTTTTTAAAAATTCATTTGACACTCTAAAGTCTATCAGTAGAAACCTGAGCAGCATCTGTTCCACAGTCCCTTTCTTTTGAAAACTTAAATTCCATTCCACTTTGTTAAATCATGCAACTGCATGTTTAATGAATGGGTGAGGTCTCAGAATTTCAGTGGAAATTTCCTCACTTTCTACATGCATCCATATGTCTTGTGAATGGGATACTGGGAGCTCATTAATTTTGTTTAGGGCTGTCGATTAATCACAGTTAACTCATGCTATTAACTCAAAAAATTAATTGTGATAAATTAATTGCGATTAATTGCAGTTCTAATGCATTGTTAAACAATAGAATGCCAATTAAAATTTATTAAAAATTTGTGGATATTTTCTACATTTTAAAATATATTGATTTCAATTACAACACAGGATACAATGTGTACAGTGCTCATTATATATTATTATTTTTATTACAAATATTTGCATTGTAAAAATGTTAAACAAAAGAAATAGTATTTTTCAGTTCACCTCATACAAGTACTGTAGTGCGATCTCTTTATCCTGGAGGTGTAACTTACAAATATATATTTATTTTTGTTGTTGTTACATAACTGAGCTCAAAACCAAAACAATGTAAAACTTTAGAGCCTATGAGTCCACTCAGTCCTGTCTCTTGTTCAGCCACACGAAGAGAAACAAGTTTCTTTACATTTACAGGAGATAATGCTGCCCACTTCTTATTTACAATTGTCACCTGAAGGTGAACAACACTCGCATGGCACTTTTATAGTGTTGCAAGGTATTTACGTGCCAGATATGCTAAACATTCATATGCCCCTTCATGCTTCAGCCACCATTCCAGAGGACATGCTTCCATGCTGATAATGCTCATTAAAAAAATAATGCATTTATTAAATTTGTGACTGAACTCCTTGGGAGAGAATTGTATGTCTCCTGCTCTGTTTTACCAACATTTTGCCATATATTTCATGTTCTAGCAGTCTCGGATGATGACCCAGCACATGTTCGTTTTAAGAACATTTTTACTGCAGATTTGACAAAATGCAACAAAGATACCAATGTGAGATTTCTAAAGATAGCTACAGCACTGGAGCCAAGATTTAAGAATCTGAAGTGCCTTCCAAAATCTGAGAGGGACGAGGTGTGGAGCATGCTTTCATAAGTCTTAAAAGAGCAACACTCTGATGCGGAAACTACAGAACCCGAACCGTCAAAAAAGAAAATAAACTTCTGCAGGTGCCATCTGACTCAGATGATGAAAATGAACATGCGCCAATCCACACTGCTTTGGATTGTTATCAAGCAGAACCTGTCATTAGCATGGATGGATGTCCTCTGGAATGGTGGTTGAAGCATGAAGGGACATCTGAATCTTCAGCGCATCTGGCACATAAATATCTTGTGATGCCTGCCACAACAGTGCCATGCGAACACCTGTTCTCACTTTCAGGTGACCTTGTAAACAAGAAAAGGGCAGCATTATCTCCTGCATTTGTAAACAAACTTGTATGTCTGAGTGATTGGCTGAACAAGAAGTAGGACTAAGTGGACTTTTAGGCTCTAAAGTTTTACATTGATTTGTTTTTGCATGTGGTTTTTTTGTGTACATAATTCTACGTTTGTAAGTTCAACTTTCATGATAAAGAGATTGCACTACAGTACTTGTATTTTGAATTGAATGGTATTAGGTGAATTGAAAAATGCTATTTTGTTTTTTACATTGCAAATATTTGTAATTAAAAATAAATATCAAGTGAGCACCGTACAATTTGTATTCTGTGTTGTAATTGAAATCAATATATTTGAATGTAGAAATCATCCAAAAATATTTAAATAAATGGTATTCTATTATTGTTTAACAGTGCGATTCATCACGATTAATTTTTTTAATCGTGCTCTTAATTGTGATTAATTTTTTTAATCGCTTGACAGCCCTAGTTTTGTTTAACATAAACTAATGTGAATGCACAAAATAACTTTTTTTTTTTTAACTACTGCAACTCTGGCTCTGTCAAATCAAATCTGATCTTTTTTGACCAGATCAATAAAGGGGGAACCTCCACAACCTAGTATCGCTGCCAGATTTTCACTTTCCACCAACTTTCCTTGGTCTTCAGGCTGTTTAAGAAAATAACTGACATTTTTCATTTAACAGAAGAACTACACTCTTTTACTCCTGTGCTTAAAAATAGCTCAACCTTTTTAAAATTAGAGTGGGGGGAGTGTGGCGAGGAGAGGGAGGGTTTTCTCTTTGGTTTAGAGCACACCTACCAAATTTTAAGAAAATTAAAAAATTGAGAAAATTTAAGAGACCTCAAATGACACTTTATAATAATGGAAACATGTAGGTAAGTTTAATTATAGGTGTGTGTGTGTGTGCATGCCATCTATAGTAGTAATATTCCCAGACGGTAAGCACATCTCATCTCTAAGGAACTGGGTAGGCAACATTCAGGGCTCACGGAATATAAAAAAAAACTTGTTGACTGGAGTAATTAAAAGAGAAAGTATCAACCTGCATTCTTTGTGCCCCCTTTAGAAAAATGGTTAACAGTGATGGAGTGCAACACCAGTGACTTCAAAATATGGTTGGCACCCTCCTATTTTGCACCTCTCTGCTGCAGCTGTCCCTCTTGATATCTGACAAAGATAGTTGCCTCTTCTTCGCTTCTGAATGGACTCTCCTTATGGCCTGCTGTGGCATGGCTGAGCTGTTAATTGTCCCTAATAACAATTTGGCTGGAGGGCCATCTTCAGCTGTTAGTTTCTAAGATGTCACCTTAGTGCCTGTGTTTTAATGTCCGAATTTTAGTAGTTTTAAAACGCTGTTGGGCTCCTCACTCACCCACGCTGATGAGTAGGATGATGACCAGTCAGTATCCAGGATTTGCCCACTCTGTTGGACTTCTTACTCTGCTTCTCCAGTTAGATATTTTGTCTCTCAGAGCAGGAAGGTGTCTGCTGCCGCCATATCAATCTGCCTTTTGTCTCTTGGTGACAGAAGGTTAAAGAAAAAGAGTAGGCAACCCTCAAGTGTGCTTCCTACAGCTGCACTTTCACATGAGGGACATAAGTGTGTGTTCTGTTTTGGAAGCTGTGGCAATCAAAATGCTGCTTCTGCAAAAGGGGAGAGAAGCCCCTGTGCAGGGCAGAGACACTCTTCAAAGCAGCAAAATCAGTGGCTAAGTTTGTTGCTCAGGCTGGAAGAGACAACATCAAAATCAGCCTACTCACTTCTTCAGACTCCTTGGTCCTTATCCATAGTCTCTCAAGAGTATCCTCCCAGTCACAGGATAGTGATCTCTCTTTCCTTTTTTTCAGAACAGCAGGGGCTTTTGTCTGCAAATTTCCCCACACCTGTGGGGTTTGGGGACTGTGTTCTTGGCTCTGGTTGAACAGATTTTTAGCAGGACAAGTTATACCCAGACTCTCTAGGGACTGGTCCTCCTTTGGTCCGTCAATACAAATGAAGAGGGAAACCACCATCTTCTGTCTCAACCAAGGCACAGAAAGCAATTTAACCAGTAAATGGGAATATAATTTGCCTTTTGTCATTTTGAACAGCAAACTTTCCTGTGCTCCCAAGGCTACAAATACAGCAATAAAGAGCAATAAAGGAAATTTAAAAAATGTTGTAAATGTCTAATATTATCCAGTCTGATCTTGAAATAGACCCTCCAAAGGTCAGTGAACAAAATGAAAACTGAGTTTGTGGATTTTAGTGATTGCTGCTGGCAGCCTAATATGTATATTTAAAAGTTCAGAAAACAATATTTCCTTTGAAATGCCTGCTGCTGTATTGATCATTGCCATCAGACAGTCATGGATTTATTTCTCTTTGGTAGGAAAGGAGGTTTGCACCCAATAGCATGAAGAGAACTACTCCAGTAAGCTTTTGATGATGTTTTTGTTCTCATTTGTGCTGAACGTTTGCTGCAGACATCTATGGTTAAGGTGAACTGCAACATAAAATGCTGCCACAGCAAGTATTTGTTCAGTTCTGTTGATGAAAAGCATTGGCCTGACAAGAATGTTTATTCAATGATATCTACTCCTTGGTCACTGTGCTTTTAAATATTTTGCTTAAATATTTGCAGTATGAACTCTTTGGCCCTCAGATCTACTTCCCAGTTTATAAGTTACTCACTGAGCTGCATGTCACAGTGTAGGATGCTCAGAATTGTATTCTGCTGTGAATTAGCTGTCTCCAACAGAAATGGCCTCAATCAGTATGACTCTAAATACAGATAAATGAGGAACAGTAGTAGATGCTATAATCCACAGTTAATGCAGATTTTGTATGCGCGTGCACACACTGCTCAGCCCCAAGTTCACCTTGTGTAACAGGGTAGGGTGCTGGAGTACTCTCTGTGAGGCATAGGAGAAGGAAGGAATCCTCTTTCTTTCCTTCCTTCCTTCCCTTCCTCATTCCCCCCAGTTCTGACCATTGAGCTGCTGTGTGGCTGGTACTGTGACCTTGAGGCTGCAGTTTGCCCCCATCTAGCTCTTGTCTCTGTGGTTTGGACAAGGGACTGGGTTGGTGGATCTGCACAACAGTGAATCATCCACTGGCCTGTTTCCAGACCTTTCCCCATGTGCATGGGAGCAAAAGGAGGATTGAGTTCTTGGTATCTAGCACAACCCCTGTACAAGGTAAGTTTATGTGAGGATGGCTCTATGCAGTTCAAAGGTGGGGCTGGGAATGGGGGAGATTTGACCCATAGTTCTAAACTAACTTATTTTAGCAATATAATTGGCCCCTACTATACATTTTTAATGGAAAGTTTGAAAAAATATATAAAAGACACTAAATGTAGCTTGATGAATTGAGGTACACTGTTTTACACTATTTTCTTAACCTTCTCCAGAAATTAACATTTTTTATTTTAAATCAACTTTATGAAACATGTTTTATAAATTATTTTTTCTCTGCTAATCCAGAATTAGAGTAGTAACTTTGTCAACAATTTACTCCCCTGTTAAGCACAATCACGGTAGTTTATAAATTGCAAACACAACAAAAGTCGTAGAGTATCAGGATTCTAAAGTGGGACTACTGACAGGTGGGTAGTGGGTTTTTATTTATTTAGCTATTTATTTATTAAACTATTGCGTAATCTCAGGAGTAAAGATTAGTGTATGGAAACAGAGTTCCTAAACATACATTTCCATTTATTCTATATACTTAAGTACTTAGTCCTTTTGGTTTAAAAAAAAAAAAAAAAGTACAAAGGACACTAGAAAATGTAGATCTGTTTTAAATAATGTGTACAATTTTGATAAGTTAATAATATCTGTATATAGTTAATCAGTTTACCAGTTGGTTAAAAGAACAACAAAAATGATATTTATGTACAAAGGGCTTTAGGTTCAGAATTGGCAATTTACATTGCTCACTATTTCTACCTAATATTTTTGTAAAAGGAAAAAAAATCCAGTACATTTTGTTCAATGATATAGTACTCTTCATACCTGCTTTTATGGCACATGAACAAATACAGATGGGTGGATTATTTTTCTGTGCTTAGTATTAAATGCTTATTCTGAGTCTCCAGTTTTCTGAAAGTATCTGTAAATCTGAAAGAGCAGAGATGCTTGCTTCTAGAGGAATGGGTGAGTGTCCCCTTGAAGTTGGAGGAGTTTTTAAGGTATGTGTACTTGGCCTTGAAAATAGTACTTCTACTAGACTAAACTAGCACTTGTTTTGGAGAAGAGCTCTACTTCAGCCAGTCCTCCAATGGTTTGCCAGAGAGCTTTGCGCTGATTAAACTGTAAGAGGTTTGTCAGAGTGGAGCTCCTTCCCTTATTCCCCCAGTTAAATCCCTTTATCAATGCTATTGCTCCTCCTCTTCCGGTTCCCCAAATGACCCCCCTACCCCACATTCCCCTTGTTTCTTCAGTATGTCGCAGAGCCCAGACGGCAGCACTGTGGGAAGCCCTTGACACACTGAGCCATTGTACGGGTACATCAGGCAACAGTATCCATTGCTGAGCTATCTGTGCTTCAGGGGTTCCCAACACCACTGATGCTACATGGGAAGAAAAGCCAAGGGGGAGTGTGTGAGTGAGTAGGAGGAGGGTGTATGGTACCAGGATGGGTGAAGCAGGGTTTTAGAGTGGGGTGTAGAATGTGGAATGATGGCAGGCATTGTGGACAGCCAAGGTGTGAGGAGTGAGCATAAGAATAGCCATACTGGGTCAGACCAAAGGTCCATCTAGCTTAGTATCCTGTCTTCTGACAGTGACCAGTGCCAGGTGCCCTAGAGGGGATAAACAGAACAGGTTATCATCAAGTGATCCATTCAATATCGCCCATTTCCTGCTTCTGGCAAACAGAGGCTAGGGACACCATCCGTGCCCATCCTGGCTAATAGCCATTGATGAACCTTTCCTCCGTGAAGTTACCTAGTTCTTTTTAGAGCCCTGTTATAGTCTTGGCCTTCACAAAATCCTCTAGCAAGGAGTTCCACAGGTTGACTGTGTGTTGTGTGGAAAAAAATACTTTTTGTTTGTTTTTAAACCTGCTGCCTATTAATTTCATTTGGTGACCCCTAGTTCTTGACTTTTGAGAAGGAGTAAATAACACTTCCTTATTTACTTTCTCCACACCAGTTATGATTTTATAGACCTGTATAATATCCCTCCTTCCTTAGTCGTCTCTTTTCCAAGCTGAAAAGTCCCAGTCTTACTTTGTTCCATACTCCTAGTCATTTCTGTTTGCCCTTTTCGAAACCTTGTCCAATATATCTTTTTTGAGATGGGGTGATCATATCTGCATGCAGTATTCAAGATGTAGGTGTACCATGGATTTATATATAGGCAATATGATATTTTCTGTTTTAGTATCTATTTCTTTCTTAATGATTTCCAACATTCTGTTGGCTTTTTTGTCTGCCGCTGCACATTGAGTGGATGTTTTCAGAGAACAATCCACAATGGTGCCAAGATCTCTCTTTTGAGTGGTAACAGCTAATTTAAACTTCATCATTTTATATGTATAATTTGGATTATGTTTTCCAATATGCATTACTTTGCATTTATCAAGTTGAATTTCATCTACCATTTTGTTGCCCAGTCACCCAGTTTTGGGAGATTCCTGTATAGCTTTTCGCAGTCTGCTTTGGACTTAACTATCTTGAGTAGTTTTGTATCATCTGCAAATTTTGCCACCTCACTCTTTACCCTGTTTTCCAGGTCATATATGAATATGTTGAATAGTACTGGTCCCAGAACAGGCCCTTGGGGGACACCACTATTTACCTCTCTCCATTCTGAAAACTGACCATTTATTCCTACCCTATGTTTCCTTTCTTTTAACGGTCCTCTCATGGATTGGTAACTTTCCCTCTTATCCCATGACAGCTTACTTTGCTTAAAAGCCTTTGGTGAGGGACCTTGTCAAAGGCTTTCTGAAAATCTAAGTACACTAGGTCCAGTGGATCCCCCTTGCCCACATGCTTGTTGACCACCTCAGAGAATTCTAGCAGATTGGTGAGGCATGATTTCCCTTTACAAAAACCATGTTGGCTCTTCCCCAATAAATTATGTTCATCTATGTTTCTGACAGTTCTGTTCTTTACTATAGTTTCAACCAATTTGCCTGGTACTTAAATCAGGCTTTTTGGCCTGTAATTGTTGGGATCACCTCTGACATCACATTAGCTATCCTCTAGTCCAGTGGTTCCCAAACTTGTTCCGCCGCTTGTGAAGGGAAAGCCCCGGAGGGCCAGGCCAGTTTGTTTACCTGCCGCGTCTGCAGATTCGGCTGATCGCAGCTTCCAGTGGCCGCGGTTCACTGCTCCAGGCGAATGGGAGCTGCTGGAAGCGGTGGCCAGTATGCCACCTCAGCCCACACCGCTTCCAGCAGCTCCCATTGGCCTGGAGCAGCGAACTGCGGCCACTGGGAGCCGCGATTGGACAAACCTGTGGACGCGGCAGGTAAACAAACTGGCCAGCCCGCCAGGTGCTTTCCCTGCACAAGCGGCGGAACAAGTTTGGGAACCACTGCTCTAGTCATTTGGTACAGAAGCTTATTTAAATGATAAGTTACAAACCACATTTAGTAGTTCTGCTATTTCACATTTGAGTTCCTTCAGAACTCTTGGGTGAATACTGTCTGGTCCTGGTGACTAATTGCTGTTTAATTTATCAATTTGTTCCAAAACCTGCTCTAATGACTCCTCAATCTGGGACAGTTCCTCAGATTTGTCACCTAAAAAGAATGGCTCAGGTTTGAGGGAATTCCTCACATCCTCAGCTGTGAAGACCGAAGCAAAAAAATTATTTAGTTTCCCCACAATGGCCTTATCGTCCTTGAGTGCTCCTTTAGCATCTTGATCGTCCAGTGGCCCCACTGGTTGTTTAGCAGGCTTCCTGCTTCTGATGTTCTTAACAATTTTTTTGAGTTTTTGGCTAGCTGTTCTTAAAATTCTTTCTTTTTTGGCCTTCATAATTATATTTTTACACATCAGTTGCCAGAGTTTATGCTCCTTTCTATTTTCCTCACTAGGATTTAACTTCCACTATTTAAAGGATGCCTTTTTGCCTCTCATTGCTTCTTTTACTTTGTTGTTTAGCCACAGTGCCACTTTTTTGGTTCTCTTACTATGGCTTTTTAATTTGGGGTATACATTTAAGTTGAGCCTCTGTTATGGTGTCTTTAAAAAAAAGTTTCCATGCAGCTTGCAGGGATTTCACTTTTGGCACTGTACCTTTTAATTTCTGTTTAACTAACTGCCTCATTTTTGTGTAGTTTTCCTTTCTGAAATTAAATGCTACTGTGTTGGGCTGCTGTGGTGCTTTCCCTGCCACAGGGATGTTAAATTTAATTATATTATGGTCACTATTACCAAGTGGTCCAGCTATATTCACCTCTTGGACCAGATCCTGTGCTCACTTAGGACTAAATCAAGGATTGCCTCTCCTCTTGTGGGTTCCAGGACTAGCTGCTCCAAGAAGCAGTCTTTTAAGGTGTCAAGAAACTTTATCTCTGTATCCCGTCCTGAGGTGACATGTATCCAGTCCATATGGGGATAGTTGAAATCCCCCATTATTATTGAGTTCTTTATTTTTATAGCATCTCTAATCTCTCTGAGTATTTCAGGGTCACTATCACCATCCTGGTCAGGTGTTCTGTAATATATCCCTACTGCTATATTATTATTATTCGAGCATGGAATTACTATCCACTGAGATTCTGGTATAGTTTGCTTCATGTAAGATTTTTACTTCATTTGATTCTATGCTTTCTTTCACATATAGTGCTACACCCCCACCAGAACGACCTGTTCTGTCCTTCCAATTTATTTTGTACCCTGGTATTACTGTGTCTCATTGATTATGCTAATTTACCACCTTTCTGTGATGCCTATTATATCAATATCCTCATTTAATACGAGGCACTGTAGTTCACCCATCTTTTTATTTAGACTTCTAACATTTGTATATAAGCACTTTAAGAACTTGTCACTTTTTATCTGTCTGCCATTACATGATGTAATTGAATGGGACTCTTTTTCATTTGGCTGTTTCTCATCTGATCCTACCCGCATTTTATCATCGTCCATCCTCTCCTCCTTACTAAGATACAGGGGAGGATCTATTAATGGAGATTCTCTAAGGGATGTCTCTGTCCGAACCACATGCTCCTCCGCACCTGTCGGCTTTCCCCCAGCCCTTAGTTTAAAAACTGCTCTATGACCTTTTTAATTTTAAGTGCCAGCAATCTGGTTCCATTTTGGTTTAGGTGGAGCCCATCCTTCCTGTATAGGCTCCCCCTTTTTGAAAAGTTTGCTCAGGTCTTAATAAATCCAACCCCCTTCTCCCTATACCATCGTCTCATCAACGCACTGAGATCCTGCACTTCTGCGGGTCAAACTGGCCCTGCATGTGGAACTAGAAGCATTTCAGAGAATGCTACCACAGAGGTCCTGGACTTCAGTCTCTTGCCTAGCAGCGTAAATTTGGCCTCCAGAACCTCTCTCCTATCCTTCCCTGTGTCATTGGTACCTACATGTACCATGACTGCTGGCTCCTCCCCAGCACTACACATAAGTCTATCTAGATGTATCAAGAGTTGCGCAGTCTTTGCACCAGGAACGCAAGTCACCATGTGGTTCTCCCAGTCATCGCAAACCCAGCTATCTATGTTTCTAATGATCGAATCCCCCATAACTATTACCTGTCTCTTCCTAATAACTGGAGTTCCCTCCCCCTGGAGAGCTATCCTCTGTGTGAGAGGATACCACAACATCATCTGGAAGGAGGGTCCCAACTATGGGATCATTTCCCTAAGCTCCTGTTGGATGGTCTCCTTCCCTGAGACTTTCCTCCTCCTCAACAGCACATGGGCTGTTAGACCAGGGGTGGGACCATTCTACTGTGTCCCAGAAAGTCTCATATGTGTTTCTCTCTGTCTCCCTTAGCTCCTCCGTTCAGCCACTCAGGTCTCTAAAGCCCGTACATGGTCTCTTAGGGCCAGGAGCTCCTTGCACCAAATGCACACATACGCAACCTGCCCATAGGGCAGGTAATTCTACATGCTGCATTGAGTGAAATAAACTGGATAGCCCCCACTCTGTTGCTGAACTTCTGCCTGCATTCTCCTTTTACTTCAGCAGCTCGTTCCTTTGTTGCTTTTTTTGTTTTTATCGGCGGCGGGGTTTGGCCTTACATTTAAAGAATATTAAGGGTACCTAACCCCCACTCAGCTCCCTCGCAAAACTCTCCTGTTCGCCGCTCCTATTCATTAGCTCCTTTGGTCGCTTGTGAGCAGGCTTTTTAAAGCCCTGGTCTTCCTGAGTAGCCTCGCCCCCTGCTAAGGGTTGATGGGTGCTAAAGGGCTTAGGGTTCAAAGCCTTATTAAGAAGCTCTCAACTTTGCCTAGCAGGCCACTAGGCTCAGCACATGGTCCCTCAAACCATAGGCGCCGAGTTTGTAATCTGCCAGGGAGTGGTCCCACAGCTCCGCCCAGGCCCCGCCCCCACTCGTTTCCCCCAATGCCCCACCCCGAGCATGCTGCGCTCTCGCTCCTCCCCCCAGTGCATCCTGACGCCGTGAAACAGCTGATCCGCAGTAGGCAGCGGGAGGGAGGGGGAGGTGCTGATCGGCGGGGCCCGCTGGCTGGCAGGAGGCACTGGGGGTAGGGGGAGGTTCTGGTAGGGAGGCTGCCTGTGGGTGCTCAGCACCCACCATTTTTTTTTCCTGTGGGTGCTCCAGCCCCAGAGCAGGCGCCTATACCCCAAACAAACAGACCACATGGTATATTTCAGTCAAGCAGCAAGCACACCACAAGCACACAAACTACTGACAACAAACTTACCCCAAGGGTCACGTAATCACTCCTCCTTCACCTGAGCATGAGGAAGAATTTGGGATTCAGCTGTGGATAGCCTGGAGGGAGACATGTCTCCAAGAATAGCTCTGCACTGACAAGTCTCCTCTTCCAATGCTAGACATTGTCAAAGTCCAGTCTCTTTCCCCTACCTGCATTGATTGACTAGCTCTTAAATGTCTTTTTTTTTTTTTTTTTTTTTTTTTTAACACCCTTCTACTCATAATGGCTGTGAATATGACATCTACTGAGGTGAGAATTGTTTGTCCAGCACTGGCCAAACCAACTTCTCTCTAATGTGGTAGCAGTTAAATGGAACAAATAGTTGTACAGCTGTACGTGCGCTTAAGGTGAGAGTGCTCAGCTGCCACAAGACATCCTTATATCACAAAATTGCAAAACGTATGTACAGCTATCAGAAAGATTCAAGTTGGACAGGTGGATTCTATTCTGTCACACACAAGCGTATTTGAATGTCACTGGTGTTCACATATGCATTTGTATAAAAAGCAAAGCTCTAGAAGTGGCCCTACGGAGAGGATGCAGGATGGCAGGAATCATAAACTGGTATGGCAGGGTCCTGAGTTGAGTGCACTTGTGATGCTACCTTGCTTTTAAATTGACAGCACTATAAGTATTATTTTACACTAGCACCTCTGCGATTCAAACCTTATCTGTCTTTTCCAGACTGTTTTTAATGCTGTATATCTGCCAGAAGATTCTTCCTTCCCCATTCCATGTTTCATTCTTTCAGAACCCTTCTACCCTTTCTTCTTGTTCTTTCCTCACCAGTCCTCTGCTTTACCCTTCCATTTTCTTCCCAGACAAACAAAATAAAACACAAAAACCCTGCGGCTATCATGAGGATTTCAGAAACTTGTCTGGTCTGCAGTGTAACATGTGACCCTTGGAATGACCTATTAATACCAAAAAATCTTTACCTTGGAGGGAGGGATAAGTAACTTTTTTGTAGTTCCAGACGTACTTGTTTGCTTTTACAGGCTAGCGTAAGACTACCGGATAGTCTTTTTGCGTTTTTGCTGTGTGGCTTAGTTCCATGTCAATGCTTTAAATAGTTTGCTCACATGGAACTGAAAGAACCATCTGTCTTATAAATGTAGAAAAATTTTAGATCACTCTGTGGCAAGAGAAAAAAAAAAAAAAAAGCACGTGGCCATTTTAGCCTTGCTCCACACTTTCTTCTCAGACCCATTGCAGTTCTAAAGGAAAAAAAGTTTGGGACATGGCTTTGTTGTCTACTTTTATGCTTCTAGGTAAATATAGATTAATTTTTTCTAAAACTGTCCTTCTTCTGTATAAATTGCTACAGGACCATTATGTATGTTTTTAATATTCAAACCATACTGGAAAGAATGGAAAGTATTTGTAATGCAATAGGTTGATAGTTGATGTTATACAGCATATGCTTTGTTCTATGGGGACTGAAGTTTGTAATAATTTCATTTTCTGCAGTGTATAGTTTTTTGTTCCTGTCAGTTTCATCTGTATTCTTTTTACATACTCAAAACCTATATAGAACTGCCTCCCTACAGTTATTCATCTGAGTATAATATTTGATTTGTTCAATTGTACTTTCTTTCTAAGGGGACTACTTCTCATGTAATCATGGATACAATTATTTTCAAGTGCCTGTTGTAATGATTGCATCCATTGCTTAGAAACTATATGTCTAGTATTTATGTTCTGAGAGCTCACTTTCTGGAGTTCATAAGTTGTTCTGCAAAAACAAGAGAACAAATTAATCAGACCCTTTTTAGATTTAATAGGTCACATTTAAAATACAGTGAAGATAAAGCTATTCAAAGGAATGTTAACATGTTTCAAAAGTAGCTATTTTTTATTCATACAAAAGATTTTCTCTGTTTGCTTAGCCAAAACTGTTTACATATTTAAAATGTTTCCTCGGCTTCTGTAAAAGATAAACTTTTTTTGTAATACACTCATTTATATAAAAGTCTGTTTTTGTTTAAATATTCTGTAATATGCAATTCAGATATTTACATAGCTAATAAATTTTAAAAATACAATGAAAACCTTGGGACAGACAGCTGGTACAAATTGTTTTAGCTCCATTGTCTTCAACGGAGTTACCCTGACCTACATTAGCTGAGAGTTTGGACCCTTTTCTCCAATTAAAATTTTTGTTAATACAAAACACATGAGAATTCAGACATAAAGATTCCTAGACCATTGATTGTGGTGGTGGGTTTTTTTGTTTTTTGTTTTTCTACCATCTGGACAGCCTCCTGCAATTCTTTTAGAGTTAACTGTACAGATTGCCCATTTTGGCACCTTTTTATTTTTGTCTGTTTGCTAACGTGTTCCTTTTTTTCATGTTTCAGACATTTTCTGGCGTGGCAGGACAATAGTCAGGGCTTCCTTGCTGTTGTATTTGGATATTAATGAAAAAATCATATATTGTATCTTGTTTCTATTAGTCCTGACTTTTTAAAATATCCTTTAAAATAATTGAATACTACTGCTCCTCTAGTTTTAAACATTTTTACAAGTTGTAAACTTTCTAAGCTACTTAAATTTCATCTCTGTTGTCAAGCTGTTTGTATAATAATGATATACATACATAGTCTGTATAGCATAGTTTCAGTGTAGGAGAGGTTTCCAAAAATCTCCAAAAGCATACTTTAAATCTTCATTTTTATCCATTGCACTGACTTCTGGAAATGCTCAGATAGCAAATTAATTAAATCTGTTGAAATTTTCATCTTACACTTTTGGGTCCCTCTCCTGACAAGAGAAATGCTTAAGTCCTGGCAGGATAAGGGCCTTATTCTAAAATACTGTTAATTGGGGCTCTAAATTTGAAAATGTAAGCACTGACAGAGAATTGACTGTTCCACGGAGATACATTTAGCTTAGTTTCATTTGATCCTGTACAGCATGCATTATATTGATAGCACTAAAGGCTGAATTCACATAATGTAAAAATAACTATAATATGTCATAGCCATTTATTGTAATGTAAAATACATTGTACAGTAGAGATTTAACATTATAGCAGTTTACAGCAGAAAAAGCAGCAAAGAGATGGGACAACATTAGGTAGCCAACTCCATGAGTTACATGCTGTAGCGATCCCTGTGACCCCATATTGTCATGGGCTTGTTGGTCAATAGCTCTGCTCAGGGGCAGAAACAGGATTGACACTAAGGAGTAGGAGTTTCAGTAAGGAGTCTGACAGAGAAAACTGCTGCTCTTCTAAGAGCTTTTAATAGCTGCTGCTTGTGGAGCAGAGATGAGGTGGCACAGTTGGAGAAAGGAAATGTGTGTGCCAAGTAGTGGGGAGTGGGGGAGGAGCCAGGCAGTGGGAGGAGGAGGGGGATGCATGCAAAGAAGGATTAGACAGGGAATATAAGAGTACAAGCAATGGAATCAGAAGGGGAAAAGGCACAATAATAAAGACATCAGACTGAAAAGATGACATAGAAAAGGCAGAAGTGGAGGGGAAAAAAAGAGAAGTTGAAAACAATTGAGAGAAATTCTGAGATTGCGCAGGGCAAAGTGGGAATGGATATTAATCATTTAGTGAGGGAGAGGGAGAAAGGACAGGGAGGCAAAGATATAGAATTGAAACTTTAAAAAGAGCCACAAAGAGGTATTTAAATTACAGTATTTTTTATTGTTCACTTCTGACATTGGATAAGTAGAAATAACCTTATTGTATACAGCCACTAGGAGTATAGAAATTGCCGTACCAGATCAAACCCGTATCTGAATAGAACAAAACATAATATCCCAACTGAGGGCTTATATAATAGACTGATATAATGTAACTATAATATTTTCAGTGTTGTTTTCCTATCCTGTTCCTTACACATTCAGAAAAAAAGTTTGCTTTTTTGATCACTGCTACACATTAAGCAGAAATTTAAATTGAAGTGTGTCCACATTCGTGTCCAGGGGTGTTGCCTGGGTCTTTTTAACCCGAGTGCTTACAGGTAATTAGAAACCTCAATTTGTATGAGGAGTTCAGATCATTCCTTCCAACGTGCATTATTATCTTGTATTTGTCAAAATGGAATTCCATTTGTGGTTGGGCTACTCATTCAGCTGACTTATCTGGGTCCCTCCAAAGTTCTTCAAAGATTTCTCTATCTTGACTAACCTAAATAATTTTGTGTCATCTGAAATTTTTGCCACTCAGCTGTTGACCCATTTCCATAGAACTGATAAATGTGTTAAGCAATACTAGTCTTTGTACAGAAACTTGGGATAGCCCACTGTCAACTGGTCTGTAAGTAAAACATTTGCCACCATCCAATCATGAATAGTTGCAGCTGATTTTCAGAGAATGCATATTAGTTTTAGCAGTTTAGCCACTGGATTCCCTTGGAACTCTTGGGTTTATACCATGCGATCTTGGTGATTTGTGGCTCTTTAATTTATCCATTGTTCCAGTACTAATTCTTTTGATACTTCAATCTTTGGTAGTACCTCATCTTCGTTAACTGGATAGCGTAGGCCTGTGTAATTCCCCCATACCCTCTGTGGTAAAGACTGATGTAAAGAAATAATTTTGTTTCTCTGCAATAACTTTATTATCCTCTTTATTGCTCTCTTTTCTCCCTGATTCTGGCTTCCTGTTTCTAGTATACTTAAATACGTTTTTATTTTTTGTTTTTGCTTCTTTGAGGGTTACACATCTTCTTTATCTTATACTTAATAGTTTCAGAGCTAAGTCTAATGATTTTGATATATATTTTTTTTTACTTTAGATATAGTGTCACTGTTAGTTGTTGGTATGATTTTCCCCCAACCACCCACCAATGGATGTTGAACTTAATTATATTGTGTTCCCTATTAGTTACACCAACCCTGTAAGTTACTTAAACTGATAATAGTGTCTCCTGTTGTGTGCTCTGGAATTAGCTGTTCCAAAAAGCAACTGCTTATAGCATTTGAAAGTTGTCTGTCTAAACCGTGTCTCCTTGGGACATTGGATCAATTTATATGGGGTAATTGGCGTCCTCCATTAACTCTTTTATTAGGCATAGGAACTACTTTGATCTCCTTTAACAATGTGCATTTACAGAGGCTGGTAGTATAATCTTATTAGTATAATTAAAAAACAGGAGTACTTGTTGCACCTTAGAGTCTAACAAATTTATTTGAGCATAAGCTTTCATGGGCTACAGCCCACTTCATCGGATGCATAGAATAGAACATATAGTAAGAAGATAGATAGATAGATATAGAGAGAGAGGGAGGGAGAGAGAGAACGTGAAAAGGTAGAGTAAGAGGCTAATTAATTAAGATGAGCTGGCATTGGGCTTTGTTGCAAGGATAGGTTCCTGGGTTAGTGTTTTTGTTGTGTGGTGTGTGGTTGCTGGAGAGTATTTGCTTCAGGTTGGGGGGCTGTCTGTAAGCAAGGACTGGTCTGTCTCCCAAGATCTGCGAGAGTGAGCGATCATTTTTCAGGATAGGTTGTAGATCTTCGATGCGCTGGAGAGGTTTTAGTTGGGGGCTGAAGGTGACAGCTAGTGGTGGTCTGTTGTTTTCTTTGTTGGGCCTGTCCTGTAGTAGGTGACTTCTGGGTACTCTTCGGGCTCTGTCAATCGATGCCAACTCTGTCCACATACTCATTCAAGTGACACCATCATAGGACCTAACCACATTAGCCACGCCATCCCCATCATTTTCAATAAGAAAATTTTTCCCTCTTTGAAAGGAATATGTTGACAGGGGCAAAGCCTTGAGAGTTCATTATTATAGCTGCAGTTTTCAAGGGCTACTACAGAAAATAATCTTCAAACCTAGGCAATCTGAAGAGACTTTGTCAACTCAACTTTGTCCAATATTTGGATTTTGTAGAAACAAGCTTTTGCAAAGCCAAAGACCTATGAGAAATATTTCCATTTATTTTGTTTCACAAATTCAAGTTTGAGTTGACTTTCAGTTTAGTGTGATACTGCCAAAGGCATTTTCACAACAACATTAATGTTCACTTTTGTTGACTTTTTGTTTTTGTTTTAGTTGGGTAAATCCATAGTAGTTAAACTGGGTAATTTTTTCTGTATATTTCTAAAATATACTCTGAAACCTTTCTAAAATCCGTATTTCTTACATTCTTCTGAAAGGGCACTGAGATGTTGTGGGCACCATGCATGATCTAATGTAATTTAGCTTTTTCTCATATATTTTAATAGCTTTTTCCAATTTAAAAAGTCTGTGCTATCATCTAACATGAGTGAATTCTATTTTTAAACTTCATCTGTGTGCAGCATTTCAGTTTCAAGTTCAGTGATTATAAAGTGAAAAAAATTATTAGATATATTTTGACATCCTTAAGAATGTTATTGTACAAGTAAACAACAACTCTGGATGGGGGGAAAGGGTGATATCTGAAAATTGTAAAATCAAAGTTTACTAAGAACAAGTTACTCAAGTTTATCTATGAGACAGCTTTCAAGGGGAAATGTCTAGGAATATGTGAGCCCACTGCAGTTAGCTTCACATGTAAAAAACTGCTGCTTTAGACTGCCATTTGGACAGCAGTCACTGGTCCTCCAGCGAAAGTGCGTCCATGCGGACAGCTGATTGGCAAGAAGTGATCCTGCATGACAAGTAGTGGTTAGGCCATGCTTGATCCCTGAGCTGGGAAATACTCTGTGATATAAAAATTACTTCAGCTGAATTTTTCTTATCACTTAACCATTCTGGACTGATGTGATTTTTTTCCTGTGTTATTTTTGCCATTCTCACTGTTTACTAGATCGTAAATTAGGTAGATAGAACAATCAAAACTGAAATGTACTACTTTCTCCATACATTGTACTTCCCAAGGCCCCAGTCATCACTACATACCTTAAATTGATGACCATTTGTACTGAAAATTTTCAGTGGGTTAAATTGTCCTATGTGTAAAACAAGATCGGCTGCCGCTCACAAAAAGATGACATGTTGGAAGTGTAATAAGGGTACTTTAGACCTGTTCACTGGGTGTTCTTCTGTACTACTGGCAGTGAAGACTTCTGATGTTTCCAAGGAGGTGATGAAATATAAAGTCAGCAATCTGTTGTTGTCTCCCTGCCTGAACTAGTCTCCAGGCAGGCAACCAAAGCAACATTTCCAATTAAGATACTCTGTAGAGTCAAGTTTCTGAAGTAAATGCTTGTGATATTTACTGTCAAGAGTGCCTAACAGAGTTAATACTATCCTGAGCTATTAAACCTGACTTCAGAATAAGAAGAGTTGGGGAAATTCAGTCATTCCCATCCCCATAAAGAACAGACCAAAATCTGTTTTTCCCCTTTATATGGTGAAGTTCCTTTTCTAAATATTAGATTTCCTAAACTATTTTCTCAGCTGCTTTTTACCAAGAGAAGTCCCAATAGTCCTATGGCTACAAGTTCCTTTACCAAGATGTGTATCTCTTTTTTTCTTCAGCAACTCGTGTCCGACCTCTCAGGGTCTATGCTGAAGAGTCATTATATCTGCAATCATGGGAGATAATGACTCCTGTCTTATCCACTGTCTGTTGATATAGGTTTTTAAATTCCTAGTCCTGCTGCTGCTCTTATCATCCATGGAAAAATCCAACACAAGAAGCTGTTTCAAGGAAAAGAGTGCAAATGGCAAAAACAGTGACTCTTTTATGTCCAGATAGATTTCAGAGGTCTTACTCCAAGGAGAGCTCTTTAGGGTCTTCCTGATTTCATTATGTAATGGCATCAAAAATTGACAGGATGAACCCAGAACTAGTGCTCTAGTGTGACTGATTTTCATGGAAGTCCATTTCCTGGTAAAATAACCAATTTTTACAACTGAATATTTTGCACATTATTAAAATAATAATATGGATGTAATGACCAGTATTAATTTACTACAAATGTTATTAATTTTATGTCTTTTAGTGCACTTAATTCCAGTCAAGGAAGATGGGCTGAACCCTAAGAGCCGAAAGAGAATAATGCCTGATCCACTGACCGAACCCCCTGCAATTGATCCTATTTATGAAGCTCGTGTTTACTGTAACGTTCCTAGCATAACTGAAAGCAGCATGGAAGGTAGGCTGTGTGACATGGTGTAGACAATTGAAAGGGTTTATTTCATTATTAGGTCCTACATGTTAGCACTGGAAATGGTGATTTTAAGTGTGTATTGTAAATGCTTTAGAACTTGGAGCTAACCGCAAAAATCTTGACTGGCTACTGAAATATATTTTCAGTTGCCAAAAATGCTCAATTCCTCCTTCCCCTTATTTTGTATTTTGATTTTGGAGTTGGTTGCTAAAGGAGACCTACAAAGGTTCTTCTGACAGTTAAATTTTTGTAAGATCCACAAAGGGACGGGGGGGGGAAAAGGAGAGAAAATATAAATTGTAGCTGTTGTTTAAAAATATTTAGCATTTTGTTTGAAACAGTGTAATCACTTCCTAGTGGTGTGAAATTTTGAACATGTTAATGCTGAAGAGTCAAACTGGGACCCAAGCAATTGGGGTGCTTCCTCAGAAATGACAGGTTAAGTTGGTAGGAACCATGGAAAGAGATAATGATGGGAGGGGAAAGCGGCCTCTAACTTCAGCTGAGGAAGACATTTTTTGGACTGCTCACCCCATAGTATGGCACAAAGCATCTTATATCACTATACCTTTGTATCATCCACTAATGTCAGTTAAGTGCTTATATCAGTCAGTCCCCTTAGAAAGTAAACCTAAGGTAAAGATTAAAAAAACAGTACTTGGATCCAAAGTAGCCCACATTTTGGTGACTTTCTAGGCATCCTGGAAAAGTCATCTGCTGAATTTGGTTTTTGGAGAGGGCTGAGGGTATGCTTCCCAGAATGATTAAAGAAGGGGAGGAAAGGAGCTTTATGGTAACAGAGTTTCTTTTTGAATAATTTATTCTGACATTTCTGGGGTTCTGTTGTAGTAGTATATGTTGGGCACCTAGAGCTGTTACAGGTGTCTATTATTATTTAAATTGAAATAAATACTTCAGGATAAATGACTGTCTCTCCTCCATATTCTCTAAGTACTGAATACAGTGTGGATAAACAACAAATAATTAACAATAATGCATGCTTTTTTACTTGGAATAGTAGAATTGGAAAACATATGGAGAGGATTAAGACAGATGTTTAATTTTACTTCTTCATTCCGCATAGGTCATGCACCCCATTATTTTAAGCTTGTGTCTGTCCACGTGTTGATTCGCCATGGGGATAGATATCCACTGTATGCCATTCCCAAAACAAAAAGACCAGAGATCGACTGTACATTGGTGTCTAGCAGGTAAACGTCCTGGATTTTACCATTTCTCTCTCAATGTTGACATTTACTGTAACATTTCCAAATGATGTGTGAGAGCTGAGGCATGGTCATGAACAAAATTAGAGAGAGAGAAATGACTGTCGTTGTTGTTGTGCATCCAGTTTGTAAAGCAGCTATCTGGGAATGGTTGATTATCTCTTCACTCAGCTATGAACAGTTGTCCAAGTTTTTTTATTAGTCATGTAGCAGTCTATTGTATTGAAGTCTCTTTAGCATGTCTACTACTTGGATAAAGTTAGAGAGTCATGGCATTATCAAAAAATCCAGTGTGTGTTAGCTACACACAAAATAGTTTGTCATTGAAAAGATGGCTTCTGTCATAGCAGGCCGTGTGCATTGAGATTATATTTAATCTCTTCATTTGGTCCTTAAAAATGTAAAAAAATCAAATGATATAATAGCGCACAGATGCATATGAATATTTTTCACACAAATTATATTAATGAAGCATTTTGATTGGGATTAATTGGATAAAAGTGTAGAAATTCCAAGTTATGGTTCTTACAACTGTAATCCAGCTCACTCATCCATGTATAGATTTTGTATTAACGTATATTAATGTTACGATAAATGCCTTACTTTTAATGGCCAATTTGTTGTCATTTTGTGTGAGATTCATAGTTTCAATTTCTGGAATTTGGAGCAATTTTAAATTTTAACCTAATATATTAAAAGACAATTCAGGTGGTTTTTCAAAGTGACAGAATCATAGATTTCTTTAAAAAAAAATCTACTTTTAAAAATTAAGATATTTAGCAAAAATAATAAAATGTAATAAGATGTCATTAAGGAGGCCATTTCCTGGGGCCAGACAGGAAATTCAGCTGAAGATGGTGGTAACTCTTCAATTGATTTAATTGGTAAAACAATTGACTTTGACTGCCGTTTTTAGGTACGGTTCAACTTGTATTTAATAGTTCTTGAGGGAGTGGATAAGTGGAGCTTAGTTTTATATTATCTTGGGTACTTGTAGACAGATGTGATTAGCACTTGAGGAGAGATACTACCCCTGAGTACTAGGGCAGAGTTAATGTCCTTGTTCACAACTACAGGTTGAATTGGTAGTTGAAAGTGCTGTTGGTATGTAAACTGAATGTGTCATTCCTATTCCACAGTAACTTTACTTTATTCATAGTACTTCTTTGTAGAGAAGCTTCCTTGGTTAGTTCTATTGCTGGAATAAATGAAGTTCTGCTGGTTTGCAGCGCTCAGCATACTTTCTGCTGTGGGCGCTAAGTATGTTTTGGCCCCATTCACACAAGTATTTGAACAGAATTCAGCATGGTTGAGGATGGCATGGGTCATGGGGGCCATTTGTGACCCATCTGGAGTCAAACAGCCGCCCACTTGCTGGTACCTACAGTGTCAGACTGAACTTACCCCCAGTTGCTGGTAAGTCTCTAGGCCTTTAGTCTGTTTGATATATCTCATTGTAAGCATCCTGTTTGTGACCCAGCTCTCTGACCATCTTCTCTGAGTGGCCCCACATGAAGCATTTTCACATGTTCTCTCCTCCTCCTAACTCAACAAGCTGGCTCCCCTCTCTGCTGGGAGCAAGTCTGACTGCTGTGAACTCCCATTAGGTCCCTTTCATCCCTATCCCTCTTCTTAGCTTGCAGCATCCTCAAAGCCTTGTGTGCTGTCCTGCTTCTTTTTTGAGGTAACCATCACTCCAGCAAACTCCAGAGCACCATTTCCTTGCCACTTCCTCACTCCAGTAGCTTGGTTTAAGCAAAGATAATTTTCCTAGCCTGCCACTTTGACCATGTTACCGCTTTGCATCCCCCTGCTGGCTCCCCCTTCTCAGTCGCATCGTACAAAACTACTTGTCTTCACTTTCAAGGCCCTTTACAATTTATCTCCATCCTACTTCTTGTCTGCCATTCACAGTTGAGATGTCACTGCCCACCTCCAGTCGGCCCACTGTGCCAGCCTCCATCATGCACTGCTTACATTTTCAAACAATCACCAATCTGTTTCTCCCATGCTGCCTCTCAGTCTGGGGAGGAACTCCCTGTAAACATCCACGAAACTACTTAATTATCATCCTTAAAACGTTCATCTTTTCCGTGATGCCTACAAAAAACTTGACGGTGGTTAGAGACCACTGCCTGTCATGCTGACTAGTATTGTTTCCTTGTACTCCCCATCTGTCTTTATCCATCTGGGGGTCTCCTGATTTGCACTTATACTGTAAATTTGGGGTAGGGGCTATCTTTTTATTCTGTGTCTGCACATTGCCTAACACAGTGGGGTCATGGTGTACGATTAAGGCTATAAGGCATTACAGTAATACAAATAATCTTACGACGAACATGTTATGTTTAAATAAAAGTATCATATTCTGTTACTAGTTCAGAGCAGCACATATTCTCAGGGATTATCTATCTTCATCTGCAAATCCTGGGCTACATCTGCATATAAAAAAACCAAAACCAATTTAATTGAATATCTACACTACATACACTGCCTCTTTCAAATTTTAAATACCTCTTGTCCCTTATCTAAATGAAGCATTAGAGATTGACTGCTTTTTCCACATCACTAGGAAAGAATTTCCATCTCAGTTAATCAAATCTCCTTTCCTGCGTGATAACAGTAAATTGCAATCTCTGTTCAGTAAATTCAGATCCAGCCTCTGCTATAGAAATTTTGAAACTTCTAAAAATATGTATATTCCACATGTATAAGTTACCTTTGATTTTTATTTCTTAACATTTATCCTTAGTGTTGAAGAGAGAAATAATGCTTTTTCTTCAGTTTAGTTTCTTTTTGCATTGAATATCTTTTTTGGGTGGGGGGAGGGGAGATGGCACATCTGTCATTTTAATTTGAGCTCTTTGAGGTAAACAGATACAATGTCACTATTCAAAAATTGCTATTTACCAACAGTTACCCCTCAGTGCTATTTGAGATGCCAGGGTGAAAGCCAAAGTAAAAAAGAAAAATATGGTATGTCAGTTACCTCTGTGTAATAAATATTTTAATGACAACCACTTAATTTGAATGCTTGGTGCTTTTATTTCACATTATAAGGCTGTCTCCAGCCTAGCACTTCCACTGGTAGCAGGCCCAGTTCAGGCTGCAGACATTCTGAGTGTTGCCGCTACTTTTGGCAGCAACATTTGTTCTTTTTTACTTTAGGCAGTGCTCAGTGATGTGAGAGGTTCAGTATGGAACAATCAAAAGTGGACATTAGGAACATACAGTATAAAAAGACTTCACCCTAGTTTGTTTGGTTTTACTTATACTGTACTTGAGGCATTGGTGGTGATTGAGTTCCCAAAAGACACAATTTTCCCCAGTGAACGTTCTGAGGTTATGTCTACACTCAAAACCTGCACGATCAAGTCTCAGAGCCTGGGTCTACAGACTTGGGCCCATGCTACAGTGCTACCAGTTGTGTAGATGTTCTGGCTCAGTCTCTGAAACCCACCCGTTCCCAGAGCTTCAGAGCCTGAGTCTGAATATCCACACAGCTGTTTTTAACACCGTAGCTTGGGCCAGAGCCTGTAGACCCAGGCTCCGAGACTCGCTGTCACAAGTTTTGAAATGTAGTATAGACGTACCCTCAAAATATTGAAAGCTGAAAGTAAAAACAAAAAATGAATGCCCAACATAAATATCCTTTTCTATCAGTATATTGATTACCTGAGACAGAATGAATAGCTGCAATAATTTTTTGTTAATTATTTCTTCAAATATATTTGTCCTTCTCTAAAGTTGGGACTACCTGACTCTCTTTCCATAATACTCACAGTCCACAGTGAGGGGCTTTGAAATCAATGTATCCAAAGCAACGTGCGAGAGCGAAGTGTTATTAAGTAATGTCTTGCAAAACTCCTTTGTCTTTCTTTTTACTTCTTCGCTATGGCAGGTTTGTGGACCAGAGCAGTTGAGTAGTTGATTACAAATCTCATTTGGACAAGGGCTGGGTTTTTGTAAGATTTCCAGTACTTCCTAGCAATTACTAGAGTTCCAGATATCCTCATGAAACTGCCAAATGCAATGAAAATAAAACCTCTCCTAACCTGAACAGAGCTGCAATTTAGTGTAAGGAGTAGGAGAAGTTAGTTCATTATCTGACAGAGTTCTCACATCCTGGTTTATATGTATAAAAATATTTCTTGTAAAACAATGTTTCCCTGATACCATATGTCACCACTGAGGGAAACTCCACCTGTGTTTTCTCTCAGTGGTCCAGCAAGCACTCCTACTCTCAGGCTTCCAGCTCCCCAGCCATTGCCTTTTTTGGGCACAGACCACATCTCACTCCCTTCTGATTGGAGTATGTCCCGGCTGCACAGTTCCCTTCCTACGCTGTGTTAATCCCAGCAAAGACAGCCTGCCTAAATAGACCTGTCTGCTCTCTCAACTGTTACAGGTGTAATTGCTACAGTTATAAGGGATCACACAGTACTTCTTTTTCCAGCCTACTTTATTCTTAAGGTAAAAAAGCATTAAAGAAAACATGGTAAAAACACTAAAAGAACCTACGGCATGCTAATAAGCTTACCAGACGTCACCCCAACTTTAACATAGGTTCTGGCAGGATAAATTCTTCAGCACTCCACCCTAGGGGAGTCCTTGTGATTACCAGTCCATCACAGCTTCAGCTCAGAACAAAGCACACTCATGACATGTTTAGTTCTCCCTTCATACAGTTCAGGCATCTTTGATCTGGAATTACCAGAAGCGGGTAATTGGTACACAATGGGTCTCTCTCCCAGGGCCGTCCCTAACCATACGCAAAATATGCAGCTGCGTAGGGCACCAGGAAATTTGGGGCACCAGATTTCCTGGTGCCCTGCGCAGCTGCGTGCTGCTCCAGCACCCTGCCCCACCTCTTCCCCATGGCCCCCGCACCTGCTCCGCCCCAGCCTCGCCCCCACTCCACCCCTTCGCCAAAGCTCCTTCCCCTTTCCGCACCTGCATCAACCCAGCCCCGCCACCACTCCCCTGGGGACTGCAGCAGTGCTGGGCCTGTACTCACCGGCGGCGGGAAGTGCAGCAACCCAGCCCCAGCTGCGCCGCCAGTGAGTGCTGGGGGGCACAGGGCTCCAGAATAGCTAGGGACGACCCTGCTCTCTCCCCAGGGCGTGTCTTCAAAAGGTTGTGTTTAAAGTGGATCATTTGCATTTCCAGGTATTTCCTAGAAAATCCACTTCACAGGTACTGTTCCAAAAAAGTCTATTGAAGTTTCAATATCTTCCAGAGATTGCATTAGTCAGTCTCGTAAGAGAAGGTATATACATACAATTCCACAATAACACATACACAATTGCATTTCTAATACAATGGACCCCAAAGATGTTAAACTTAATTCAATGAAGTTTAACCTAATTCAATAAAGTTCATTAATGATATTTCAGGATATTGTCACTGTCACACTCTTGATGATTTTTAAAGAGAAAAATCTTCTAAATTAAGCTTGAGCATTTTGTACTTAAGGAAGCCTGATCATAGTGCATTTTGAAAAACTCCTACGCTAGTATATTTTAGAACTTAAGCTAGTGTTGGCTGCAGTTTAGTGAAAACCAGAAGCTTTATTGTTACTGTCCACTCAGCCATGCAAGGGTCAAGAGCAGAGATGTCAGCAGGATTGTCTGAATTGCAGTGTTTTCTTGTAGGCTCTGGAGACAAGTGCCAGCGGTATAAATGCATGGGTGTTGCTTCCTCCACATGTCACTCGGGCAAGAACTGACCAATAGATGAGCAAGCATTAAGTTACTCCTCCAAGCAGCACACAGGATCTCCATTTTCCTTTCCAGCCAGTTCTTCCTGCTCCTGCACTGTAGAATTAGGCAGAGAGGTGGTTGTTCTGTGGTGCATTTTAAGGGTAGTAGAGCAGGAATTTGGATCGATTTAATTTGTTTTTTAGGTTTGTCATTCTCACATGTAAGCACCTGGTCTCAGGAAATACATAAGATGCCTTCCTGCGTGTCCCCCATGCCTCCAGAATAAGCAGCACCTGTGGTTTTGTCTTTGGAACCAGATTACCTCACCTCTTCAGTGTCTAAGTGGTTTTTATGTAACTAATGACTGGACAGTGGGTATTGTGATATTCCTTGTCTCCCTGACTGGCTAGTCTTGAGCAGTTCAATTTAGGAAACTATTAGACAAGTCCCAGACAGTGTCCTGTTTCAATTCTTTGCCCTTCTCATTATATTAAAATCGGTTACTTTAATAATCTTGCATGATGGGGATGTTGCTAACATATGCAGAACTGGTGTGATAAACTATCTGGAATGAATCATTAAGCATAGTTTAATCCCATACTCATAAAACTAATAGGAACCTTTACTATAGAGGATGATTTACTAGACATGTAACAGAAATGGGTAGAAAAGCTGGCTGAGTCGGAATTCAGTAAATCCAGTGTCTGAAGAATACTGAAACATGAGGTGCTCTGCTCACCACAGGAGCGCCGCCTTGTGGCCATGTCTGAGAATTAGCTCTGCTCGTCTGATGCCCCCTTCTGCAGTTGCTCACTCTACCTCTGTCTTTATGTCTTGCAGTCTCAAGACTCAAATGCTCCCGCTTTGTGGCTTGGCCCCCGGCTGGGTCAGTGTAGTCCACCCCTTCCAGGGCATGAAAGGCTCTTGGGATCCACTGTCCAGTGCTGTCTTCCCTCTCATTGCCCCTTAATGGCGCCTCTGCTCAGTGGCTGGTGGGGACCCAGGCCTGCCCTTGACACTGGGTTCCAGCCCAGGGATGCTACAAGCAGTCAAGGTCTGCTCAGTCCTGAACCGTACTGCTGTATCCTTAGCCTGCTCCTATATTGCCTTCTCTCACCCTGAGAGTGACTGAAGCCCATCTCTCTCTGCAGTCCCCATCAGCTCTCAGCTACTGGGATTTATTCAGGCCCTTCCTGTCCAGCTGAACCTCATATCTAATTAGTTCTTGCCCCCTTGCTGCTCCTCCAGGTACAGTGTAGGTGGATAACTAGCCTGCCTAGCCACCTTAACCCCTTCAGGCCTTGTGTGGGATGGACACCCTATCACAACTAGATTTATTTTTTTTAGTCAGGCTATCTGACTGCATAAGAAAAACAACCCGGAAGTAGGTATATGTCCTGAAATTTGCAATATTTAAGATATTGCCTTCAGTAGCAGGCAGTGCTATAACCAAGCGTGAATAATTAAACAGTAACCATATAGCGGACCAAGCTAATACTCTGATTGGATGACTCCACAAAGAGTTGCAGAGTTGCGTATGCACAATCTGTTTTGCTCCATCAGTGCATCTACTGTAGCAGCAGGAAGAAAATGTACTTCAGAAGGCCCTTCAGACTTTATTTAGCTTATCATTCTTCTATTCTGTAATACAGCCCAAATTATTTATGGAAAAGAAATGGAAATAAGATCCTCTTCCATAACCATGTCAAGATAATAGCAACATTGTCTCCATTTTGTTGGTCAAGAAGTTTATGCCATTATTAAAGATTTTTTTAACATTATTTCATTTCATGTTTGAAAAGAGAAACAGAAAATGTGAAGGCCTTTTCCCCTCCTGTTGTATAAAGCAGCCCCACTTCTAAAGCATTTATTCCTTCTTAGGCATGGAAAATTCAGGGTAGAACAGAAGTAAACAAAACATCAGTCAATACGAGGACTCCATGTGGTATGTACAATGTTGCATTAAGAAGCAGAAGATTCAAATAATTATTTTCACTGTCTTTTGCAAAGAAACAAACAGTTATAGAAAAGATCATGGGCAGAAATTTAGGGAAAACAAATTACCTGCACACCCTCAGTTTGGAAGGGAACATGAGTATTAATCTCTTTTGCTGTGATTTTTCACTGGTATGGTCAAGTGAGAGGTGCAGTGCCTGAGTGGTTAAAGTGCTTGTTAGGCAAGAGTTAAAAACTTAGTTAGCAGCTGAGTCAGAAACAGAAACACCAGAGGCCCAAGGACACTGGTAGCTGTAAACCACTTGATAAACTTATATGGTCAAATGTCCGCCCTGTAACTCAGCTCTTAGAACAGAACAAACCCTCCCTTCACAGCCCTCTGGATATTTGTAAACACTCACCCCCACCCCACCCCTTCGCCTTAAGATAGTCATGGATAATTGAGGTAATCAAAATAGTTTTGATGCATATGTTCTGCTCCTGTCACTGTCGTGTTAAGTGCATTCTCTGTCTCTGAAACAATGTTTGTCTCTGTAAGAACAAGATACATGCAAATGAAGTAATGAGAGAGGTATATAATTGGTCACTGTAACCCCACACTTTTGAAGCTATTTATCAGTCGTCCTGGTACCGTGAATAAAACCCCCTTCAGGCAGGCACTGAAGACAATACTGATTCTTGGGGAAAAGAATCTCCTTGCTTCACATGCTCAACTACAGTCCTGAAGGTTGTGGATTTGAGTGTTGCTCTCTCTCACGCAGAAATGCCATCTCCAATTCACCTAACTGCAAAACGGATACCTGATCCATCGGGTTAGGGCAGTCAGATGTGATGCTGGCCACATTACTCCCTTGTGTACCGTTGGCTGTGAAATTGATGTGTTTTAACTGCGTCGGTCCTGTGAGCCATTGGCTTGTGGGTACTTTGATAGTCAAGGGTCAATTTAGTTCAATGCACGCACATTTTTTCAGGAATTTTAACTTTTTTATCTTGTTAAAACATGGAATATTGTATGAAAAGTGCTTGCTATTTTGTGAAAAATTTCTTCGATATAATGTTCAGAAAAATATTTGGCTGTGTACAGGTTCAAATATATACTGTTTACTGTGTTTAGAAAGCTAGATACAGTTTAAAATTGCATACTATTATTTACCCCAAATATGTTACATTTTTGAAACATGTCACTGTGAATTATTACCATTAAACTTAAAAGCCCTGTGGATACTGTATTGGATCCACAAAAAATCACAGAGATCTGTCCTGACCAATAGTTCTGTTAATTTGCTCCATCCAGTTCTGAGATGTTAAAGTGTAAAACTTAGGTAAAAGGACCAATTAATCAATCAGGATTCTACTCACTTATCTACGTGGGCAAAGTTAGGTAAGTATGGATTGATCCATTCTAAAAATTTTCCATGTGGTTAGTCAGTCAGTTTCCAGTATCTCAAACATTATACCCTAAGCATTTATTTATTTATTTAGTCAGATAGTTTATAGTGTAAAAACACTTGTTGTTTGAGGATATGTCAGACCGAAATCCGCTTTTGGTGAGCATGTGCCTCCTACATGTGAGTTCGGCTTCTTTTGAATAGCAGAGTCTGGTGGGACTGGGCATGTGCCCTGTGTTCCCCCGCCCTGTTCTCCAGTGCCAGGGCATAAAAGGCAGAGAGGTCCTATCTGTTCCCTCTTTGCACCTTTGGCAGCAAGATGTAACCCAACAAGTGTAGGACTTGCTGCTACTCTTCTTAGAGACTACAGTCAGATTTTTCAACTACTCTCACGTAAGAAAAGTTAATCTTCACACTTCCATTTCCTTAAATTGTCCATAACCCAAAAAGCAGCAAGCATTGGTCACTTCTTCCTCCATATATGCCCTAGTAAGTGAAGGGAGGTGCTTTGTGCCAAAAGCTACACTTCACGGTGGACTCAAACTGTTGGGCAAACCTGCCCGTCTTGTGACGGACCTATTCACATCAAAGGCGGACATAGTGCCTTTCTTGGCTAGGGGAGACTCGCATCCCAGGTAGGTGCTCTGTGTGAAAATCCTTCTCTAGTTTCCGCAAATCCAGGGATGCTCAGCTCAAGTTATGTCTGCTAGAGCAGTTCACATGGTTCACTTTGGCCTCTGATGTGATGGTATATACAAGAGTGTAGCTGGAAAAGTCACCATTGGCCAGCGCTTTCTTGAGCATATGCCATGCTCTGGGATCAGAAAGTGAAAGGAAGACAAAGAGGATACCTGCAAAGCCAGCACTGGTGTATTGATGCTTGTGACCCTTGGCATCAGTGAAATCTTTACTGTGATGAACCAGGGTACAATCCAGACTAATGAGCAGCTATGTCACCCCTACCCTGCAGTCTTGGGTGCCTTACAATGTCTTGCTGAAGTAGCTTCCACCTGGGCTGGTCACAAATAGCCTTCCAGTATGCAAGCCACACTCTGAATGTCTGTGTCTAACTGCAGCCTTCCAGCCACACTTGGTTTACAGTCTGCTTCTCACCAGCCATTATCATATTGCAGGGTGACCCCAACACAGTCTTAGATTTCCACCCAGAAATGTAAGTCCTGTACTGCACAGCCCTCTTCTGGACAACACAAGTTACATCAGGTCCATTATTTCTTTCAAAAAATAATGTACACCCAGCTTGTCATCCCAAATGAAATTTCTGACATTTCAATTTAAACACACTGGATTAGAGAAAACAATAAAAAAGTTTAACTACAAAGAGAGATTTTAAGTGAGTACAGGTAATGTGGCATAAAGGTCACAAATTGTTACAAGAAAAATAAAGATAAGATGTTTACTAATACCTAACTTAACAAACTGTATCAGATTCAAGCAAAGTTTCTCATTGTATGCTTATGGGCCACATCCACCTTAATTGAATTGGTTTACTTAGCTTTGACTCCCAACTTGGTAAGGTAACTCCCATCTTTTCATGTGCTGTATATTTATACCTGCCTACTTCGTGCATCTGATGAAGTGGGTTATAGCCCACAAAAGCTTATGCCCAAATAAATTTGTTAGTTTCTAAGGTGCCGCAAGGACTCCTCATTTGTTTTTTTGTTTTTTTTATGAAATCCTAATGTAGAGCAGGAAGACGCCCACTGGAAGGATCTACTCAGCTAAATGAAAGCGGTTCTCAATATGGGCAACTCAGCAGGGACTTGACCTAGGGCAGGTATCAGAACCAAAGATCCTGGACTACTTATAGCACTTGAAACAGCTGTCCTTCCATTCAGCTTAGTTAAGGCCTGCTTTTCATCAGCCTCTGCTTGTCATCCACCTGTGCAGTTGTGTTTGATCTCTTCTCACTCAGCAATAGTGAGGTTTCTCTAGGGTCTCTTACTTACCCAGTGGTCAGAACTTACTTCTGTCTAGTACCTCAGTTTAGTCCTCTTCACAGAGCTTCCCTCTGACCCTCTTTTGGAATGTGCTCTGTCTCCTCTCACTCTGAAGATTCTCTTTCTAGTTGCTATAACTTAAACCAGAGAGCTTCAGGTGCTTGTAACTGAACCTTCCAGAGTGATAAGGTGGTGCTGAAATACCATCCAAAATTCATCGGCAGGTGGTTTTAGAATTTCATGTCCATCAGTCAAGCTACTGTCTTCTTTTCTAAGCCACACTTTGCACCAGGAGAGAGGGTATTGCACACTCTGGGTGTTTCCAGGACCTTATTTATTACATTGGCAGAACAAAACAGTTCAGACTATCCCCCGGTTGTATCCGGTGCGACAGGGTCGGACCAGATGGCTACAGGAGAGTGATAGAAGGCAGATATATTAGCCCCAGGTTAAGTAGGTCCCTTTTCCCTGGGGAAGGTAACAGGGAAGGTTCCAGAACAATCAGGAACCTTCTGGAAATAATTAAGACAGGCTGATTAGAACACCTGCAGCCAATCAAGAAGCTTCTAGAATCAATTAAGGCAGGCTAATCAGGGCACCTGGGTTTAAAAAGGAGCTCGCTTCAGTTTGTGGTGCGCGTGTGAGGAGCTGGGAGCAAGAGGCGCTAGGAGCTGAGAGTGAGAACGTGGACTGTTGGAGGACTGAGGAGTACAAGCATTATCAGATACCAGGAGGAAGGTCCAATGGTGAGGATAAAGAAGGTGTTGGGAGGAGGCCATGGGGAAGTAGCCCAGGGAGTTGTAGCTGTCGCACAGCTGTTCCAGGAAGCACTCTAGACAGCTGCATTCCACAGGGCCCTGGGCTGGAACCCGAAGTAGAGGGCGGGCCCGGGTTCCCCCCAAACCTCCCAACTCCTGGTCAGACACAGGAGAAGTTGACCTGGACTGTGGGTTCATGAAAACAGCCAAACTGAGGGCTGCCATGAATCTCGGAGGTGAGCAAATCTGCCAATAAGCGCAAGACCCACCGAGGTAGAGGAGGAGCTTTGTCACACTGGCAGTAGAGCTTGGTTTTCTTTTTTTTAAATGGTCAGGCCATCTGGTCACAGATGTGATTGAAATGGAGAGCACAGTGTATCTCACTGTGTAACCAGTTAGCTGGTGTACTTCTCCCACTAAACGTTACAGCTTACTCCACCAGAACACAAGCCCCATCGTCTGCCTGCTTCAGAAATGTACTAATATCAGAAATCTATGAAGCCGCACGATGGCGCAACCCACTATGCCTTTGAGATAGCCGCCTGGTCAGATGTTAAGTTCAGGAGAGCTATACAGCAATCTCAGTTTAACTGATGTGGCAAAGGCTCCTCATTCCACCCTCTGGAGATGAGATGATACTGCTCACTCGTCACTACAATGGGATCCACACTTACATGTATTCTAAGAAGAAAGAATGGTTACTTTGCTCTACAGTAACTGGTTCTTTGAGTTGGTGTCCAAGTGCATCCTACAATCCACTCACCATCCTTGCTTTTCAGAGACCTCAGCAACACTGACTTTGAATTTTGAGGGTTCTGAGGGAGGGCCAAAGCCTGCCCACTCCTTAAGCCCTTGCATGGGAGTACAAGGAGGCCCAGGGCATATGCACAGCGCCGACAGATGCTTCTGTTCAAAAGATGCCAATCTTGCATATGAGGCGCATGCACACATACAGTGGGATCCACACTGATTACAGCATCTCAAAGAGCCACAATTACTGTAAAGTAACTAACTGTCTTTTGTTCTTCTTGCAATTCAGGACAGAGGTGAGTTCAGGACAGAGGGGCATTGAATATAGTTCACTTTAACATTAGCATTTGTAACTGTGTTTGTTTGCAGGAACAGGGCATAAATTCTGATAGGAGAGTGCCAGTTCTTCAGTGCCTTCATTGAATATATTCCACAGCAAAACAGTAGTGTATTTATCTATGGCCATAAGCCACATATTATAACAGCATTTTAAAAAAATATGTCTGTTTCCTGGTTGTGGCTCTCATAGTAATGAAAATGAAAAGGCTAATCCTCCAAATGTGGTGGTCAGTGACCTTTTACAATTCCTGTAAAACTTTCTTCTGGTACCACCCCTGCCATTTTTCTCTCATGCTGCTTCTGTCACTGAAGCATGTTTTTAGTCAAATAACTAATAATCTGCAGCATCCTACCTAGAGGGTCTTCATTCAGTGGGCAGTATGGGACACTAATAGAGTACATTGGTCAGCACTCTCCACGAATCAAACTTACTGTCTGAATTAGGTCATATAAAGCTGAGATTGCTCCCAGACTTTGGTTTTTTGTATGCCACCAAATAACTCTCACTGGGCTGAGGAAGCAATTAATTTCTCTAACAAGATGAACCAGGAGCTAATTGCTAAAATAGGATTTTTAATTATCTGTCTTTAGGGAGTGAGATAATATTTCCTTTGGAAAATAAGGAGACATAATTCAGATCCATTTAGAGATCATAAAGGGTCTGATCTTTTCATCTCAAAGTATGTCTGCTATGTTTTAATATATACAAGAAAGCACCTTTTCAAAGATAACTGGAAGTGACGATGTTGGGTGACTAGATTTTATTTCTCTGGATTACAGGGGGATATGAGACTTCAGTTTGATATTTTTAAAGAGAAGTCAAGGTTGATGGATGGCTAAAAAAAGCATCTGCAGTTCCTTGTCTTTACTTAAAAATACCATGCAAAAGTCACAGCTTGTTTTAAACTGCTTACTCCCTCTGAGTTGGACTGCTCAGTGGAGTTGCTTAAATAAAAGAGAGAGAGCTTTTCACCTGAAGGCTACTAGCTCAATCTACCCAGGGACCTGAATCTGCAATCCGATCTATGCAGGCAGACTCCTGCACTCGTGTGGAGCCTAAACTGAATTAAAATAAAAAACTATTTACAATTGTAATCTGTGTTAAGATCACAACTAATTATAATCTATTAAAATCATGCAAATTAAATAAAAAGTAAAACTAATTGGTACATATTTGCTGACAGGTTTTAAAGAAATTTCCCACCAGTTCAGCGGTTTGAGTCACTGGCTAACCACCTGGAATCAGTGTTAGTTGAAGTGAAACCAGTTTTGCTAGTAATCTCTTCTGCAGATGTAGAGAATATTTTCTTCATTTCAGTTTATTCCACTGGTTCAGTTCATTCAAAATTAAGAAATCAGTTTGCCATTGAAAAGGCAGAAAAGCTTATTTTTCTCTTTCAGTCTCTGAATAGAAATTAGGTGTGAGAGGATGAGATCTACTAGTTCCAAAATCCTGAAGGACAGCGGGACCAGAAACAATCAGTTCAATTAACCAACTGCACATAATACTTCCTTTGTTTAATAAATCAGTTTTAAATGCAAAACAGGGCTTGATAAACCAGTTTAATGTCACTTCTTTAATTTAGTTTTATTTAGTAAAAATATATTAAATGTTTTTGTGCATTTTTAATTGCATTTGAATTTCCATCCAAATGGAGCTTGACACAAATCACAAATAAAAAATTAATAATCTTGTAAATGACATGTACCATTCACCATTTTCTGACATAAAGTAAAAATTAAAAATCTAAGTATAAGTTAAGCTATATAGTTTCTTAAATAAATTAGTGAAGATGTAGTATATCTTCCTGATTAGCAAAAAGAAACACCAAATTTAATGTAAAGGTTATACTTAGTTGTGAATCAGTGTGTTTTAATGGTTGCCAATCAATGCAAATCAAGCTTTCTTCAGGAAAATGTAAAGTACAAAAACAAAGCATGATTAAAGTTAATTATATAAATCAAGGTTTTCTGCTTGCTGATTTAAATCATAATTTAATTCAGTGATTTAAATCACTGATATAAATTAGTCTACTCTGTGGAGCCCCTTTGTGCTAGCAGGATTCTGTATGGATGGAAGGGTTCTTTACTATGCATCAGATTGTAGGAAAAGGGTGTAGGTCAGTAATGACTGAAAATAATTACTGTTTGATGGCTATTTGATTCTGCCTGTGATCTCAGTATGTATTGTAGTAGAAAGGAGTTTGTATCGTGAAAACTACCCATAAAATTTAACTGACTGGTAACCCTGCTGGCATTCTCAGCAGAATGGCCAGGTCAGAGTTAATGGCTTTACAATTCAAGAGTCCTCTTACCTCTGGTCCCACTAAGGCAAGGTGGAAGGCATGGCAGTCTGCCCATTCCTGTTGTTAATTTGTGGATTAATAGAATGTCAGTCTTCAGATTTGTGTATCGACCACCTTTCATAGCCACTGAAAATGAGAACTTATCTAAAACTGAAACACTGTCTCTCGGAGAACAATCCTCTTGTAAATTAAAACCCTGCCTGCCAGAAGAGTGCAGCAGTCAGTGAAGGGGACAGCTTGGAGTGCATGTGCCATAATTTCAAGGCTTGGCAGAGGTGTATCCCTTAGGTAAAAACACTGGCATTTTAATTTTGCCGCCATCATTCTGGATGGTATATTGTTTCAATGTCAGGAGGATGTTTAGTGTCTTTGCCTGTCAGCCTTGAGTTCCTTTATGACTTTATATTGGTTTTTAATGGCAAATTTGTAGTCAGAATATTAAAAGATATATAACTGGCACTTTTTTAAACTGTAGGTTTGTTGCTATTGAACAATTAATCTGAGGTGTCTAATATTTCAATTTGTTTAAGCTGCTTGGACTTTACTTTCTGATAAGTGTGCCATTCAGATTCAGTCCATTTATTGTTTGATTTTAGTATTCTGCTGATTAAATTCATTGATTACACAGATTATGCTGCAGCCTGATGGACTTTTAATAGATATGTAAAACAGCTTTGCGAATTACGGATTGTGGCACGTACATAAAATGTGGGATGAATAGAAGAAAAATGGATGAAATTCTTTGGAGATTTCTTCTGTCTGTAACGTCAGTTAACATTTTTACTATTTTCAACATTCAGAGTGCAAATTTCCAGAGGGAACTTAAAAACACATTTTTCTCTATGAGAAGAATTATTTTTTATGCTTTTGATCCAAATTTTTCCATAGTAGTAGTTATTTTTTAGGAACACAGTAACTATTTTGTCATGTTTTTCCTCCCTCTGTAACAAATACTTGATGATAATCATGTGTCAAATGCATAAAAAAAGAGAACATCAGTTGTATTTAGAAAATTTTTTGTATTTAGAAAATTGTATTTAGAAAAATTTAATCAGAAGGGATTAAAACCATTACAGAAGAATGTTCCAGTTTAATAGCTTGCTGGTTTAATTGGCAAGTGCTTGTGAGATATTGATGTGACTAAGTTAAGTAACAATATTTGAGTTTTGGGTACGTTTCATACACAAGTGGGTGCAACGCCATTTACTTCAGAAGGCCTGTATCTGCTTACAGTAGCAGGGAATTTGGTCTGTGGTCTGCTGTACTCCCACCAGTGCTAGAAGGCCTGTAATGGTCCCTGTGTCCTGGTTACATTCATGCTCCGCTGCTGTCACCATTGTAGCTCTCCAAGGCTAGTGCAGTGTTGGGAGAATTTAACAGAAGAAATAACAGCTGAGTCTTCTCAAAATAAGGTGCAGAGGCTGTCAAGAATTATACTAAATCCTATTTAGAGGCTGACCCACTTACCATCCTATAAACCACATGGCAGAAGCACATGGCAAGGCTAGAAAGTGGAGTACTTCTACAAAAATAGTTACAGGCTGACAAAAGCTGAAAAGTACTAATTTTGGGGGAGTCGTGCCCAGTGACATGAGTTTGTCCTAAGAAAGTGAAAGTTGCTGCAGTTTAGTGAGTAAATACGGCTAAACTATATTGTGTTTCTGTTCAAAGCTCTTTATACAGATTAGGATAATTTATTAATCCTATATCTCTGGCCATTCATTTGTCTTCCAAAGAGGGAAATAATCCATTCCCTCGATCTGTAGCTATTTGACTGCTCAGAAGTTGACATCAGGTTTTCATAAAAATGTAGTATTCTCTTGTGGAGTTATAAAATCACCTGAACTCAGTAAGCATTAGAAAAACTGGATTTAGTTTCAGTATAACTGTGAGCCAGAATATATTAAAATATAAATACAATAAGATGGTGTAAAGCAGCGGTTCTCAAACTGTGGGTCGGGACCCCAAAGTGGCTGGCTTAGACTTGCTGGGACCTGGGACCGGAGCCCGAGGTGTTCAGCCCTGGGCATTGGGAGTTACGTTACAGGCCTCCTGCCTGGGACTGAAGCCCTTGGACTTCAGCTTTGCTCCCTCCCCCACCCCCTCCACCGGGGGCTCGGGCTGGCTCAGGCTTCTGTCTCCCCTCCTGAGGGCGTGTAGTAATTTTTATTGTCCAAAGTGGGTTGTGGTGTAATAAAGTTTGAGAACCCCTCGTTTAAAGGGATACTCCTGGGGAAATTCAGCAACAAAAAATTATGTGCACAATATTTTCAAATTTGCATATTTTATTTGTCAAAATAACACAATATTCACGCCAGTTTCAGTTATTTTGGGTCATTTATTTCAAAATACCTGTCAGCAAATATGTCTGTAACAATACAGACAACAAAAAGATTCGGGATTTTTTTTTTAAAAAAATAGATTCCTTATTAGGCATATTAACACAGAACTCTGATAATAATTCATTTAAACTACAGTACAGAACCATATTTCCCACACCCCTCAGAAGCAGTGCAAAGGCTTAGGGGAGTTATGGGGTAACAGAGGAGCTGAGGGAGAGGGAAGTAATTTCTGGGAAGGAGCCTGGGTGTGAAATTGGAGGGTTGTTGGGTATAGGTGGGAAATGTATGGAACGGGTGTTTTGAGGGGTGGGGAGGGATTATTAAGGAGCTTCCCCCATAAAGATCCTGCCTGACGCCTAGCCTCTCCCATTTAGTCAGGCACATCTGCCCCTATCCCCATGTGTCCCCGCACCACCATGTGTCCTTGCACCCCCTGTCCACATGTGTCCTTTCACCCCCACTCAGACACCCACTCCCGCCATCCCTATGTGGCCCTTCACCCTCTCTCCTTGTCCCCACTCAATAACCCCGTCCCTATGTGGCCCCACACCCCCTCCCACTGTCCCCAGGTGTCTCTGTGCCCCCACTCACCCACCTCCTGTCCCAATCTGGCCCTGTACCCCCTCCCCCATCACCATGTGGCCCTGCACCTCCTTCCCCCCTGTGGCCTTTCGCCTTTACTCCCATTCAGTACCATCCCCAGTCTGTCCTCCCCAACTAGCCCTTATGAGCCCCTGTCTGGCCCCCCCAGCAGCCCCATGCTGTCTGTCTCCCCATAGCCCCTGTCTCCTGACGTGGCTGACAGGCACTGTAAAGAAGGCAGGTTCTTTCTCTTCCCTAGCTGGTCTGGAGCTTCTGCTCTGTTTTATCACCACAGCGCCCTCTGGTGGACAAAAGGCAGAACTGCAGCAACTTTCCAGCCAAAGTTATTTTCTGTTGAGGCTGCTCTGTTCTATCATCACAGCGCCCTCTCCTGGGCAAAAGGTGGAACTGCAATAAATTTCCAGCAGAAGCTTTTTTCTGCGCAAAATATTAAAAATATCCACATTTATTAATTGTGGCACAGAATTCCCCCCAGGAGTGAGAGGGAGAAGGCTCTGAGCCATGTGTGACCAAAAGCTTGACAAATCAGTAGGACCTATTGAGGGAGATGTCAGATAGAAACACGACAGCAGGCACTATCTCACCTAGTAAACGAGTGGTGTGATCTGGGTTCTGATGCTCGGTGCTCATAGGATGAGAGAACCTGTTCACTTCTCATCTTCTGGAGCACGTCTGTCTGGCTCTAGCCTGACTTCAGTAACTCCAGTCAGTACCCAGAATGGGAAATTTGCTCACATTCTTTCAGCAAGTTCCACTTCCTTGTGGACATGTGGAGGCGAGGAATCCCTTTTCCTGGGTATCCTCACACACTTCCACAGGTTCTCTCCTGAGGTGTGCAGATGTCTCTCAGAGCACAGATTCCTGTTCTGTGAACACAGCACCTTGCCAGAGAAAGATTTAACAGAGAGGGTGCACCCCACTGCGTTCTTGTGTACATCTTTAATCTGTCAAATTGGCAGCTTCCTATTTCATTAACTATTCATTTAACTTTTCCTTCTTGCTATATTTAAGACACATTTTAAAACGTGACTGAGTAATTGGACACAATGATTAAAATATCATATTACAGCGCAGTTTTCCTTTAATCATGGTCTGACAGCTTGTCTTCTGTTTGTCTTTAGCATGTTGCATGTTGGGGGAAGCTACATTATTTATTCTATTTATGAATATTTACAAATATTTAAATTATTAAAAAATAAACATGTATTTTCTTGTCAAGATAAGATTTTAAAGTCAGTTTCACTAATAAATGCTGTACTCCATCATTTTATTACTCAGTTTGACCCTGTAGTTTTCATGGAAGTTTAATCGCAAATGACTTGTGGATTCCAATATCTTTTTCTTTTTTTTCTTTTTTTTTTAACCTCACTAAAACAGACATGTGGAGCATAGTGGTTTGCCAAATGTCATAAGTAGTCATGATGATTTGAAAGAAAACAAAACAAAAAAATTTCTATTCAGTTTAGTCCACATTGTGTGGTAAAAGGATATTTTAAAATATGCAGCCTACTTATAGCAAGAATACAATTGTGCGACAGAATGTGATCTGAATTATTAATCAAAAAAAGGTTCTAGCCATGATGGTTGTGAAGAAAATCTTCCAGATGTAAATTGGATGCACTGACAGTGTTGTTTTCCTGAGTCAGCCTCAAACAGTAGGTCTGAGGTGCATGATCTGTCCATCTCCCTGTTTTAACTCTGAAGTCTTGAGTTGATCTGTTTTTATGCTCAGCATTTGAATGAACATATCCAGCGTAATGAGTTTACTGTATGATCCTGAATGACCTCCCAGGCCTTCTGGTGTACTAAGAGCAATACCTTTCTCAGTGGCAAAAGTTCCAGCTAATTCCCTGACAATTTCCATGTACTGATTTGAGTTCCCAGAGTCAGTAAAAACCTCCATTTAAAAAATTTTAAATAACTGCAGCAGAATTTCCAAGCTGTTGCCGCAGAGTATCACAGAAGCAAGGGGCCTTGCTGCAGAATGTATGTCCAGATTGTTGAGGACTTAACATGACCTTTTGTGCATAAATCACATTTCATGTATATACCTAAAACCATGTGTTCATGTGTGTGTGTGTCCCCTCCCCACACTATGTACTCCATGGCAAACTGGACCCAAATTCTACAACGTGGCTCCTCTTGGTTCTGTATTTGTTGCAGTTTAGGATTTTTTATTTTTTTTTTTAACAAAGATACCAGAAATAGGGATTTCCCAGTGTGCTCTACACGTTCAGAGGCATCCAACTAGTTAACAATTTAAACCACAAAACGGAAGTTATGGTTCATTTCTCATCAAAGCAGCTAAATTATCTCCAGATTTTCAGATCCAACCCAACAGAAAAAAGGACAATTTCATTTCACAATGAGTCAGTTGAGTTTTTGGCATTGGTGTATATATGGTTCCTTTTCATGTAGTTCCACAATATACTTTTCTTAGTGCATAGCAATAGCAATATAACATGAACGGAACGGTGTCATAGTTGTGGCATACAATTATTTTTTTCTAAAAAGGATTCTAAAAGATCTAAGATAAATGCTTTTAATGACTTTTAAAAAAAGAATGTTTGTTTGGATTTAAACATTCTTCCACATTGGTGCTAATGCATGAAAGCCAGAAAATGAAACTGGCAAATGGTTTGTTATCCCGATACAGATCTGTATCTAACACAAGTGTAGTATAGTGCCTTGATAACAGGAAGTAACATGAAAAAAGCAAGCACGTGTTATTGTTAAAGGGAAATAAATTCTTGTATTTTGTTGTTTTATTTTACAGCAATAAAAACATAATTAAAAAAGCAAACCTACAAATAAGTCATTCAACTAATAACTAGAAAATAGATGTCCATGGTCAGATAAAGTTAGATGGTAACAGCTGATGAATCTCACAATGTACTTGCTGACAATTTAAAAACAAATTTTGGACTGAATTGATTTGAAATAGCTGCTATATTAACTCCTGATTCCCCAACTGCTGTTTGTAATGCTCTGATACAATAATAAAGAAGTCAGTCAAATTACACAATGAGTCCCTTTTATTGCACTTTGAGTCTTCTGTGATCTTATGGAAATTAAATTTTACAAATTTCTCTGAGGGTTTAATCTTTTCAACTACACAACTGAGTCATTTTCTTTGCTTCCTGCTCAGAAGCAGTCCAAGCAGTCTTAGGCGTGTTGCCTAGATACTCCATCTCCTGTGGCATCTGTAAATTGGCTGATTCAACAGTAAGATTGGTAATCTAAATAAAAAAATCTTTGGGAAAAAGAAATTTGTCAACCAGCAGTTTAAATACTACTGCAAGGATTGCTTTTCAACACTACTTGCGGAATTCTGTTTGCTCTTATATAGAAACTTACCACAGTAAAACCACTAGAATACTTTTTTGTTTGTTTGTTTTTCATACTGGAGTTTTACAATAAGGATAGAAGGCAGAAACACATTTTAGTCTGAAATGTCCCATTTTGGCAAAAAATCTCCATCATATCTGGATTGCTTCTCCACTTTTCTGAAATTATAGGAAGCAACCAGAAAGCTTTCCAGGTCTGAAATCCAGCTTTCAGAATAGGAAATCCAATCAAGTAATCTTCTCTACTGATTTCTGTGGGTGTATGCTTGTATGTTTAAAAAAAAAAACTTAAAAATGAAATAACTTAATATATCTGTTTCATGTATTGTAATTCATTGATATGCAAAGGTTGCTATTAAGTCCTGGATATTAGTTGTTCTGTCCTAGTATTCTGTGTATTGCTCCCTCTGCATTGTACCAGTAATAACACTGATTTGAGAGATATTATTTGCTATGTGGTTTCCATCAAAAAATTCCTAACAGTTTCACCATTGAAGGTTTTAGTGCACTAGAATTACAGGGGATATAACAGAAGCAGCAGAGCAAGTAGTAGAGCAGCTCTTGCAATTGTCACACTATTATGTTGTTTGAAGAGCTTAACAAAAGAGCTAGAAATTTCATTAAAGGGGAGCATTGCTGGGAGAAAATTACAAATGGCAGTTTATGCAGGCTAAAGTTTATTAAAAGACCACAAAAGTTTTAGGCTTTTTTTTTTTTTTTTTGGTTAGCCCGCCTCCTCCGCCCCCCCCCCCCCCCCAATTGTGGTGATGTTCTAGCCTTCAAATTTTGTACAAACCTGTCGGCAGAAGAATTACATACACAATAATTTTCTTTAAATGTATTTCTTTCATTTTAGCTTCTTGTTCCTGAGACATATCAAATAAATAAATCTACAAAAAGTTTAGTGCAAGTTCCATATTTAGAACAGGATTAAGCTCTGTGGTACGTGGCCAGAGTTGGTATAACAGGAAACCTGAAGTGATCTAGAAATAAAGGACACTTTTTATGGCCTGTACTTTCCTAACACTGCACTTCATTTGACGTACATAAAAATTTCCAAAATCTGGAAACAGCATTGAATTTGCTAAAATCCTATAAATTAATTTGTTTTCCTTCCAAACTGTACATGCATCGGATGAAGTGACTTGGAGCTCACGAAAGCTTATGCTCAAATAAATTTGTTAGTCTCTAAGGTGCCACAAGTACTCCTGTTCTTTTTGCGGGTACAGTCTAACGCAGCTGCTACTCTAAAACCTGTATTAATACTGTAAAATTTAAACTTTTTTTCTTTATGCCCTTCTTCTTTTCTCACAGTTTGTCATTCCTTAATGATTTTCCGCTTACATAGTTACAGTAATGTACAAACAACTTTTTTCTAATCCCTTTATAAAGAAAAATATAATACACACTGTGGTTTTGGGAATCGATTTAAAACTGCAAACAAAAAAGAAAGGGGCATTTTGATCCCAGTTGAGGGAACTGATTTGCCTGAGAGCTAATGCAATTACTGTATTTTCATGCTAGATCCATTCTTGTTAACAAAAGACATCTACTCCCTTGGAACAACGCATCTAGGAAGATCCCACGTGAGCACTGTTGCCTTTATATTGAGAAAAATCTGATGCCAGATTTCTTGTTTCGGAATGCTTTTATTCAGATGGTGTTGTGGCACCCTCTAGTGGTTCAGATAACTTTCAGAGAAAAGCATAATGTTCATAGACACGAGTTTTCATATCAGGTTTCAGAGTAACAGCCATGTTAGTCTGTATTCGCAAAAAGAAAAGGAGTACTTGTGGCACCTTAGAGACTAACCAATTTATTTGAGCATAAGCTTTCGTGAGCTACAGCTCACTTCATTGGATGCATCAATGATGAAGTGAGCTGTAGCTCACGAAAGCTTATGCTCAAATAAATTGGTTAGTCTCTAAGGTGCCACAAGTACTCCTTTTCTGTTTTCATATCAGTTTGCTATATTGCTGTGGCAAAAGTCAGTAGGGTATAGAGGTGTGTCTCTCTCTCTTTCTTTCAATAGTTCTATATAAACTTCTCCATAAAAGTACTAGAGACCCTTTAATAATTTCTCTTAAGTCAAAGTCAGTTCTGCTTAAAACCAAAATCCTAGTCGAATTAATTGTTTCTAAGCAATATTAAGAAATGGGTGGCTATATCTCATTGATAGCTAAAAGCCATATCAAGGAAATGTCAACAGTCTTGGATTTCCATGGTTAAGTGGGCTGTCTAGAGCTGGAATAGGAATCGGGGGTAGGAGTTGGAGGGAATGGGGGGAAATACAATGACACTGGACTAGATGAAAAAGTAGAGCCTTTTAGAAGTCTATCTTGTATGTAGTGGAACATGAGAATGCAAACACACCATTGTTATGATTTTCAAAGCTTGGGTGTGTGTTCCATATTTTTAATTTCTGCATGCGGTAAATATATGACTTAACATGTACATATGTGATATAGTCCTGTCATGGAATTTGAACTTACACTTTTGGGAGTTTTAAGTTCCCACCCATACACAGAAAAATCAGTCTATTCCTTTGCTTCTCTCCTCTAATTTTTTTTATTAGTATTATCTTGCTTAATCTTCAAGTACCTCCTTCAGTAACCCACCAATAGCAATAATATAAGAGTTCATATTGTGGTATGGAATCACCTTGGTTGAGATTTTCAAAGCAGTTTAGGGGATTTAGACACATCTTCCATTAATTTGAACTGTTGTGTTAATTTCAGATACTTTTTGCTTATATCCATGACATTTGTATCCATGACACTTGTATGATAAGAGAATGTTTGCAGTCAGTTATGTTACTGCAGGTGTATTTGTTTTAATTTCTTAAAATAAACACACTGCTTCCCCAGCTGTCTCAGTGAAAGGTCAAAGGAACAGCTGTGGAGTAGCCATATCCTCCTGATGGGGTGTAACCTTAGGGTGGGATTAACCATCTTTCTGTTACAGCCATCTTCACTGATGAGAAGGAAAGGCCAGGATCTATCAACCTCCTTGCTCCATACTGCTGCCCTTCTGTTTCATTCTCATAGAGCTGTCCATTTGGTTACATGCCACAGTGCCAAGGACACCTTGGAAGCTTCAAAGCATGAGAGATTTTAGTGGCACTGAAAGTTCCTAGGTGTGCCTATATCCCAGGACATTGCAAAAGGTTGAAATGGAGCAACAGCCAAGGCCTGACTACTTCAGAGCTAGAGATATGTTTCTTGTTTGTAGTAGCAGGGAAGTCAAATTTTTACTTTCCACATGACTGAAATTATTTGTTGAAACAATGTTGTTTGTTGGGGTAACGTTTAAATATTGATCCTTGTCCGTGTTATGACTGCATGTCCAGGGGCAACTTACTTAAGCTTTGTGCTGCTCAGTTTTTCTGTCTGTAAAATGAAAATACTTGTCTCGGGGAAAATTGATGAATGTTTCATTCACTTTGAAAGGCTAGGAAGTGCAAAGTTTTATTAGTAGTGGAATACATACTCCATGTATATAAATCAGGGCATCAGGGTATCTTTGCAGGGATATTTGATCATAAAAAATGACTTTTAATCACTCTATTAAATTGTGAATACGTAATTTAGATATTGCCACTAACACTGACAATTTATACGAACTAACTCACTCTCACACTCTGCTGCTAGACAGAGATTAGAGAGAGATTATGGAGAATATTTGATGTTCATTGTCTGTTTGCCTGCCTGGGTAAAATACTGAGTGTTCTATGAATATTTCCCCTCAATCTTACTATGACACTGCTTGGTTTGTTTTGGCCTCATCCATAATGGTCAACTCAAGAGTGTTAGGATGCATGTCTTCTCATGTGTCTGTATCGTGCCTTGCACAAAGGGCCCCAATTCAATTAGGCTTTTTGGGTGCTGCTACAATATAAATGAAAATTTAGCTGTAAGGTCATGTAAAGTATGTACAAGGATAGTTTTTTAAAAGCACTCTTGCAAGGTGGTTGTAGACTAACACTTTACTATTTTGTACAAGCTTCAATTAAAGCTGAAGGTGAATTTGCAGGTGGGTAGTTATCCATGAATTATCTACTAATTTGGCCAGGTCATGTGGGTTAATTCTTCTACTCTTACAAAAAGCACCATGGTGTTTTTAATGGTCAGGAGAAGTTAGGATGTTGCTTTTACTTCTCATTTAAAGACAGTTCCAGCAATGGCACAGCACCCTTTAAGAACCCAAGTAGAAATGTAATTTGGACTCAGAGAAAAGCATGATTTACTGCAGTGCCAACAGCACTTCCTGCACTATAGTACCTAAGAATTCCCTGAAGATCTCCCATCTAAATACTGACCCAGTCAGACCTGTTTAAATTATCAGACCTGACAAAATCACAAACCAAGGTTGTGTGGCTACAGACCATGCTGTTGAAATGGAGTAGTCTTTCTGGTTCTGAAAAAAAATCCCTCCACACAAGGGATTTTTCCCAGTATTGTTATAATGATATTGGTGCAAGTAACCGCAAAAGTTACTAAACTGAAGAATGTGGCCCCAGATCGAGTTAACTTTTATTGAATTTTTTATGTTCTTGTTGGACATTCGGACACATTAAAGTCCTATATTTTGTCCTCACCAGTTCTTTAATATTAGTGCACAGCTTTGTGGCTGGATTTTTTAAGGAAAGCCCTGACCAAGAGCAGATGTTTTCTCGACAGGAAATATCCCCTTATCATGAGATTGCGGGAACTGACATAATTAGAACTCTTCACTTTTCTGAGCTATTTTTGCATGCACTTACGGGAGTGTTCATATTTTGATTTACCTCTTCAGGAAGCCCTCTCACCCTCGTCTTGAAGCTTTTGTTAGGCATATGTCCCAAGGCTCTGAAGCACAAATGGATGGCACCCTGGGCAGCCTGCCTCGTTACCCCAGTCATTCTTTGTGTGAAATGGGAGAACTTACACAAACAGGTGAGGTCCTGTAGCACGTTTATTTACTTTCTTCTCGGTCTCCAACAAAACATAGTCCATTTCCAGGGCTCTATCGCCCTGTTTAGATAGGAATTCAGTGTGTATTAAGTAGAACCATGTTGAAAAATTATTCTGCTAGCTAACTTTGTTTCCAGTCCCAGTGTAGATGGGGTATGGCCATGTAAAAAGCTTAATATACCACACACAGTCATGATAGTGTCTCATACCTTGCCTACATTCAGCCTACTAATGCATCACTGTTGGGACTAGTTCTAACATGTTAAATCTCAGAACGGCAAATAGTTGCCATTTTAAAAAAAATCAACTTTATTTCCTTTTCCCTTCTCTCCCAAACATGGAATTTCTCTCTGCATCCCCTAAAAATGTACATTAGTCCAACATCCAGGAAGAATAATTAATGCTGAGTTGGTAGCTGGCTTACAGTTCAATATCTTATGATCCATCAAATTTAGAAATGATTGGCAAGATTTAATTGCCAATTTTCCCCTGTGATGAAGTTGCTGCTTCTAGCCCAGGGAGATCCTGAGAGAGCAGATGTCAAATTGTGGCACTTGTCGGTAAGGAAATGGAAACGCTATTTTAGATTGTATGAGGGGCTTTTAATGTATGAGTTTATTTTTCTTTCTTTCACTGAGTTCTGTTCAGTTGGATTAAATTGATATTAAGGGAGCCGAGCTTTACAGATGATGGGATTAAAAGGAAATTGCAATAAATAGTTTAACAATTCTAAAACATTCCTGAACTAGCTTGGCTCTAAAAGATGACGTGTATAGGACACATCATGGCTTTATGTGGTGTATAGCTTTCATTGGTAGCAAATGGGGATTATTTGCTTAATTCTGTCATGGCTTCACTCCTCGTGAGTAACATTCTGTCCCTCATTTATTCTAATAAAAACCTTTATATTGCACCATCATGCATTTCCCTTTTGTAAAACCATGTTACAGTTTAGGTCAACCAGATACATTATCCTCAATATTATAATAAAAACGAAATGTAATTATCACATGATATATGAAAACTTGTTGGACTCGGTCCTCAAATGTATATGTGTATTTTATGTGTATTATCAATTCTGATCAACGTATAGCACCTGTTGTGTATAAGCTACAATCCCTGTTTCTTCATTTATTTTTATTTGCTGTCCAAATATTTTCCTCCAAAATTAACAAAAGCCCTTATAAAACAAACAAAAATCCCTATCTGTAAACCTAGGGAAAGGAGTCATAACACAGTTGGGTTGAAATGTGTTGTGAGCAAGGAATTAATTTTGTTGTTGTTAGATTTCTTACCTTAGTATATGGATTTATTTTCCATTTAAAAAAACACACTATCAGCACACACCTCCGTGCTCTGGACTCTCTTTACAATATTTAAAACAATACTGAACCATTCATATCCACTGTTACTCCGGGGGGAATTCGGTGCCAAAAAATTAAAAATTTTGCGCACAGCATTGCAAAATTCTGCAAATTTTATTTGTCAGAATAACTCTACATAATCGCGCCAGTTTCAATTATTTTGTTAATTTATTTCAAAATACCTGTCAGCAGGTTTTTCTGTAACAATTCAGACACACAAAAATTCCCCCAGGAGTAGAGAGTTAAAGAAACCCCTATGGCAATCCAGTTCCTGCTTCTCTGCCCCCCCCGCCCCCTGGCCCCGAGCCCAGCCAGGGGGTTACACAGTCACATACCCACTTTCCCCCAGAGCCCAGCCATGGGCCCTGCCCCAGCCAAGGCACTCACACCTCCTCTCCCCCCAGAGGCCAGCTGTACCCCCACCCCCAAGCCCAGACACTCAACCCCTAGCCCTACCCCACTCCCCAGTGGCCAGCTGCATCCCCCCACTCTGATCAGTCAGACACAGACCCTGCCTTCCCAGAGCCCAGGGATCCAGAGGGAGAAACAGCCTGATGCTGGGTCCCAGGCTTGCACAGAGTTTCCTGTGTGCTGCTGCCTCTTTCCTTCAGGGTGTGCTGGGAACCCTCCAGTTCCCGCCCCCTTCCCCCAGCTTTGTCTTCTGTTTGGGAGCTGAGCTCTGCCAGGTCCAGTGGTTCCTAGTGGCAGCCAACATCTCTGCAGCCCATTTCTATGGGGGAAAAAAGGAAATTCTGCATGCAGAACATTAATTTCTTCAAAATTCTGCATTATGCAGTGGCACAAAATTCGCCCAGGAATACACTGTGGACCACCTGCACATTCTTCATTCCTGCCCCATAACATCATTATACCTTAATTAGCAGCCGCCATTCTATCTCTTCCCCAAACGCCTATGAATAATGGAGTTCTTTGCAAAATATCTGGAAGGAGAAATCTGGGCTCTGGCCAAAGAGGGTGGTAAACACATTGTAGAGTTGAAGAGCCTCTGTGGAGAATGCCAGCAGTTGCCTCCCTTCTGTACTGAGGAAGCACCACCTATAGTGTCTCCACTGATCAGACTTTTGATAATGGTCAGTCATAACACAGTAAGTTCCCTCAACCTTCTGGAGCCTGTCAGATCTCAACAATCACCTTGGAGTGGATCATTGAAACAATGGCCAGTCCATGCTGAGAGCGTAATCATAACTTCTGCAGCCCATTCCTAGCACTAGATCCATATTATGGCCAGCTAGATATGTAAAACCAGAAACCAGCTGGGGTGGCCCTGTGGCTGTCACCATAACCGTAAATTCCAGAGTCAAATCAAAAGAATCCTCCTCCTCATGGGCATCAAAGTCACTGAGCGAGACTGGCCTCAGCCCCTGCAATACCACCCCTCCTGAGGAATCTGCAAAGCTATCCCAGGATTTCTGCCATGCAGCAGGGTAACCTATACATCAATCTTAAATCTAACTTTACCCCATCCCAGGACTCATACATCGGCTGTGTGGGTCAGTTAGTATCCAGGACTGACGCTCCTTGTGACATGTTAAGATGTTCTGGCATGCAAAAGGTAACTGAGTTCTTGCCCGTTACTTGGCTGCGCTGGACAGGGTTATAAAAGGAAAGGGGAGTCTATTGCAAAGGAACTTACTGTAGAGGAAGGGTGAGACTTCTCCCTTCCCAGCCGTTTGAAGCTGTAAAGGCTTGAGATGTGGAGGGTAGTATGTAGTATGAGCTGATTTGTACGGGTTTTGAATTTTGGTTTGGAAATAAAGCAAGTTCTGAAGAAAGAATGTGAAGAGGCCGGTAGTTGGGACTTGATTTCCTTTCCCTAGTTTGAGAGTCTGCACACCAGCTTACACTCCCCTAACCCATTCTGGATTTGTGGTATGCACTTCTTAAGGGCTGTTCTGAAACTGTATGGCTGTTTATGTGTGCAAGCTGCACCGTGTTAACAGATTTGTCCTGGAAACTGAGTTAATCTCTGAATGTGGATCCATTTTATAAACTACATAGTATTTTTCATAGATCATCAGACTGACTTTCCTGTTCAATTATTTTAAAGTTCTATATCCAGTACTATTCATGAATGAGCTGCTTTATTATAAAAAGTTATAGAACTGGCTGTTTCTGCACTGAAGAGTATACAGAGCTAACCTATATTTCAGATTTAGAAATATATATAATTTGCATATTTTGTGAAATCTTCCGGGATAATAGCCAAGCTTAAGTGAAATTTGATTCCTGGGTAAGATCAACATTTTTTTTAACTAATTTGTGCACATGTTAGAAAACTGCTAATGTCATATTCCAGAAATGTCAAAGTTCTAGACATTTCCTATAACCCGTTTATCCGGACACTGGTAACAGGATTTTTTAAATCTCTCCTAGGTGTTGTACAGCACTTACATAATGGACAGCTATTACGGGACATTTATATAAAGGGACATAAACTGCTATCAAGTGATTGGACAGCAAAGCATCTCTACTTGGAGACAACAGGAAAAAGTCGAACCCTGCAGAGTGGGCTAGCACTTCTATATACCTTCCTTCCAGATTTTGATTGGAAGAAAATTAATATAAAACATCAGTGGAGCACTATCTTTTGTTCTGGGAGCTGTGATTGCCCAATGAGAAATCATTACCTAGAAGAGGAGCAACGCCGCCAGTATAGCTTAAGGGTGAAAAACAGCCATTTGGAGAGAACATATGTGGATATGGCAAAAATAGTCGGCATTCCCACTAGGCAATTAAGAGCTTCTAACCCAATAGATTCTATGTTGTGCCATTTTTGCCACAATGTCAGTTTCCCTTGTACTAAAAATGGCTGCATTGACATTGAACACTTTAAGGTAATTAAGACACATCAGTTAGAGGATGAGAGAGAGAGACAGGAAAAGAAACTTTATTTCTGGTATGCACTGCTGGCCGTTCATCCTCTCCTTAATCAGACTGTTAACCGGATGCAGCGCATTGCAGACGGCAAGAAAGAAGAATTATTTGTCCTTTACTCAGCTCATGATGTCACCTTGTCACCTGTTCTCAGTGCCTTGGGCATTACAGAAGCCAGGTTTCCAAGATTTGCAGCCAGATTAGTCTTTGAGTTGTGGCAGGATGAGAAAAAACCCAGAGAACACTTTATCCGCATCCTGTATAATGGGGTTGATGTCACATTCCAGACCTCATTTTGCCGGGAGCATAACATGCATTCCAGGAATCCCATGTGTCCTCTAGAAAAGTTTGTTCATTTTGTCAAAAGGGGCATGTTTTCAGTCTTTAATAGCACTAATTATTATGATGCATGTCGCAGGAGACCATTTTAAAGGGGGGTGTTGAGGAGAGAGAGAAATTTTAATTTGTGTATTGACACAAGATCTGTATTGGTGGAAGGGGTGGAGTTCACCTTTTGGGTTTTCAAATTCTTGTACATTAAAGTACAAAATATTGCTTGAAACAGATTTTAATACAGTTTTATTTTCATCAGAAGACATTTCTAGATGTTCTGGAGTAGAAAATAATTTGCTAGGTTATTTTATTATGCATTTGAACACATTTGCTAAATTATCTTTAATTAATTGATAAATTAAGTGTGCTACTGTAAACTGGACATTGCTTGAAAAAGTTTGAGAGTATAGGTTTAGTTCCTCTGTATTCCAGGGCAGTATTTGGACACTGCAAGTTACCATTTATAAATAAAATGGTGTTTTCCCACCATATTATCACAATAGTTTTAATACATAAGGAGCACACTGGATCAAAAGTATTTATGAATTCCAACCATCTGTATTATAGTCTTGCTAAAGAAATCCTGTGATAGGAACATCCTTCCCTTAGCCAGAAATATTAGGGAACAAGTTGGCAGAAATACACGCATGTGTTTGAGCATGCGCAAATGTATGCATGCTTTTTTGCACACAGCCTTCTGAAAACTTGTCCCTCAGGTAGGTGTACTGAATGAATGGATATAAACTTCTCTTCTTTGATTGCACTTTCAGCACTTTCATAAATAGTTTGAACACAATCCAGAAATGTTAAGGTTGTGTGACTGTCACTAGAAACAGATAAGTAAATGCTAATATTACAGTTAAACGTGAGGGGGAAATTAGAACACTAAATCAGTCAGTCTTATGGTAAAGTTTTTGGATCTTTCCTATTAGTAATTGTATTCATGCTGATAGACTGTGGTATAAACCGATGCGTTTCAGTCTGATGTAGTGGCTGTGTGAGGCAGAAAGACAGCTTGACTAAACGCTCAGAAATTTTGTAGTCCAATTAGTATATTTATAGACTAGGACAATGTTATTTTATAAGACCAGTCTGGTACATACTGTATGGTGTGTATGTATAGCGCACTAAATTTCTCTTACCTGCTTGGTTTGCAAACGGCTGTGAAAAGCTGATTTTGTAGATGCTCTCCCTTGATCGGGATCAACAGACTTAGGAACAACCTGCTTTTATGGATGATTTACCTTGGGCCACCATAGTAGGTATGAAAACTTCATTTTTGAACTACTTTCATCTCTTACAAGTAGTTAATTCAGATCCAATTTTTAATACAAATGTTTGAAAAAGATTTTCAAGACCAGAGTATTGCATTTTATAATGGTGGAGTTTTTTACATGTCTAGAAATAATTATGATTTAGTTTGTGGTTTGTGACTTAATGGTGCTAGTTAATCAAAGAAAATGTAACTGAACATGAGGTTCTCTAACTTGATCAGCATTCCAGTCTCTCTCTCTCTCTCATTTTCAAATGCTGCATTTGAATACATTTCTATAAATAAAGTTTTGGGGAATATTTGTACACTTTCATGTGCTTTGAGTTCAATATAATTCTTGCTTTTCTTTACTATACCCAGTTTTTAAAATTTGTCTTGCAAACTGTTGTTTGCTTCATTGATGATTTTCACTGTCACTGCATTTAATTTTTTTTCTGCCTCCTTAAACTGTTTCTGAGTCGGAGGCTAATAAACACATTGTAAGATCTTAAAGAGAAATAAAGGTATAAATCTTAGGTCTTTTATGTTGCATTCGGAGTGTGTAACCACAGGAAAGGTTCCTCTCCCTCTGTATATGTGGCAAATTTAAATGGTTCTTCTGGTGGGTTGGGAAGGGTACAGAGTGCATCAAGTTGAGAGATTTAGCTGACTTTAAACAAACTTTTTAAAAACCATTTCTGAGGCTTTTGGGTTGGGAGGGCCAGTGGTAGGGAGTGGCCCAGAGAGACAGCCCTGAAGCACTCCTTGGTGTTTGATATTGCTACCTGTCATAGGCTCCTGGGCTGGAACCCAGTGGAGAGGGGAAGGCTTAGGCTCCCTTACCAACCCCTTTCCTGCAAAAGGGTACAAACCCCTTCTCCCTGGAGATAAGGGGGGATAGAAACATTGTAAACCCCAATACAGAGGCCTGGATGTGAGCTGAAGACTTTTGTTTGTGGGAAAATTAGATATATATTTTGTTGCATTCTGTTAACCCCCTGGAAGGGGGCTGACTCAACTGGCAATGTGTCTGGCGGGCCGAGTCACATACTACCAGAAAGGAGATTGTCACAGTGCTGGGAGTGACCACCAGCAGGGGATGCTGGAGACAGGACTGAGTTGTGACCCAACTACCAAACCCCTGTGCAGCGCCACCAGTAAGTGCTGCCCATCGCAGGACCTCTGTACATTTTCAGTCGTGAGACTGGTGCTTCCTGGTGCCTTTGCTGCGTCCGGGTGCACCATAGAGGTCTGTTCCAAAGGATCATCTTGGGAAAAGTGTCTGTTTCTTCCTTTTATTAGGTGTGTCCTGGGTACCACAGTGGGGTTTTCTCTTTTTTGTTTTTTCTTCACAGGAAGCATCTGCTCTGAGATATGATGGCTCTATGGTATGGTGTCAGTGTCGTGTTGGGGTGGGTACAAGAATGGATTCCTCGTGTCAGTAGGTAAAATGATGTCACAGGTGAATGTGGAGGTGGCAGGCCCACGGGTCTATGAAATTAGCTTTTGGTGCTATTCTCCAGGCCTCTGGGTGAAGATTAGCCAAGATAGAAGGTTCCATGGGCTTCTTGGTCCTGTTCTCAGAGGACAAAGATATCACAGACCTTGCACTTGAGCCCTGCTTGGAATTGGGTACCCAAGGAGAAATCGGGGCTGATAGTTTAGCCTGTATGAGTGATTGTGAGTGCTGACAGCAGCCATTATGGGCCCTATATGGGGCCCCAGCCCTCAAGAGTCTCAGTCTGTGCCTTTTAGGGGTTCGCCAATCAGAGTGGTCTCAGCGTGAGACAAGCCTGTGAAGGCTGAAAGTTTTGTAATTGACTGGAAACGACAAACGTTTTCCTTAAATGTAACACCTTACACTAGATGCAAAACTGTTACAAAACTGTAAAAGGGGCTCTGTGGAAGAGCCTATGGCGAGGAAGGTAAACAGCTGCACTTCCTTAGGCAGACTGAGGTGTGGAATGCTTGCCTCCAGTAGAGGGTGCAGGTGTGCAGCCGCCACAGACACTGCTTTGCATTGCACCCAAGGCAATGGAGGTGCCACTTCAATGAGTGTCAATGTCCAGAGGCAACTTGAACCTCTGTTACTGATGAAAAGCATTTGTTTCCCGACAGCCCTCTTCACCCACAGCCTCCTCTCCTCCCTCAAACTCCATTTCCATGCCGCTTTTTCTCTCACGGCTGGCCTTGTATGGCTGCACAGGATATTGATGGAACAAGAAATACACACAGCAACTCATTTATCTAAGGCAACATAGTTTCAGACAAGGAAATAATGGGCACCAACACTCTCTTCATAGAACGATCTCTTTAAGAAGGTCAAAGAACGGGGACAGAGCAGCACTTAGAGCTCATTGCTTAGAATGGTGCTCTCAAAACTTCCAGCCTGGTATCTTTAATTACTACAAAGGCATGAGCTGAACTAATGTTGATTACTCACAATGTGGGTTCAGTGCCAATGGATTTGCGGAGTATCATGAAAAGGACCAGGGGCATTCCATATAAATGGAGGTGTAATTTGATCCTTCAGCTTTATATAAAGGCCAAAAGAAATGCTTACGAAAAGAACTGCATGACTAGGACATAGCAAAATGCTAAGAAATAATGAAAAAGGGGGCAAGGGCCTTAATAGTCTGGTTTTCGTTTCTAGCATTTTCGGCATCTCAGTTTGTACCACTCTGGCTATGTGCGTGCATTAGGGTAAAAAAGGGGGTGGGGGAGGGGGAGGTCTTTAGCGGTTTCCATGTATTGCTGTTCCAGGATACTCTGTTACGGTGCTGTATATGTGATTTTTATAGAGAAGTAAAGGTTATGTCAAGTTTAAAAGCTAAGTGCTTTTTTTTTCCCTTCAGGAGAAAACCATTCACTGCATCTTTAAAGGTTTCGAGTATTTTAAACTTACAGGAAATTCATTTAAGGGTTTTGCTACTACTGGAACTTTTCCAGAATTCAGACTAAAACTAGTATCTTTGCAGCATTGTAAACAAACTTACTGAAAAAGAGAGAGAATTAGGGCTGTTTGTGGGTGAGAAGGAGAGAAGCAGAGTAAATTGGGGCTCATGAGAAGAAGAGGCATGACAACTCTGTGTACTGAAGCTTTCTGTTACTAGACACCAGCATCACAAGCTTCCCCACATGGCCCACAAAAATGCCTCAGTGCTAATCTGGAACAGTGGTTTGGTCTCCATCCACATTCTTTCACTAGCCTGTCTGTAAAGACTGCCAGTGAATGTGCCACTCTCATGTTTTCCATTGTTTACTCTGAAAAGAACCTCGGAATCTGGATCTACTGGAGGAACGGTGCTCTACAAACCAAGATGGCCAAGTTTCCTTTATGTTAAAAATACGGAGAGAAGCCCAAATGGAACAGATGATCTGAGCCAGCTCCCTCACAGGGGAGTTGGGAGGCATAATTAATGTTTATACTATTAACTGTAATATATTCCTAGAAACATCAGTTCTAGAGCCGTAAAGCTAGCTTGATGTCAGGATAGTCACCTCTGCCATCTGACCTGGACACAGAGGGAGTGAGCAGAGGCACTAAAATGAAAAAATTCAGCTGATTAGAAAAAAATGGCATAGTTCGGGAAAATCAGATTGTCACCTTTTTGAAGCCACAGGCTTTTAGGGTCCAACCCAATTCCCATGGAAGTCATTAGGAGTTAGATCAGACGGAACTAATTGTGGTAACTGAACTGTGCCGCAAGTTCCGCAGTCAATATTCTTTCAAGGTTTGTAAGGAAAATGAGACTTACCACCCCCAGCACTCACAAAACTCTTCACTGTTGGTAGAATATGCCCATGTCCCAGCAGCACTTTTTCTTCCATTTTGAACATCCATTCAAAAGGATGGAATGTTTGTGCACAAAGTGGTATTGTACATCCACCACTTAAGGGGCTAAAAAAAAACGGCCATTGCATGGCTTAGTTGTGTTCACACCACTGACCCTTCTATGGAGAGGAAATGATGAGCCAGGCAAGCTATTAAATTTCATTCATGACTTTCATGACTAGATCGAAAAGTTTTGCATCATTCATTGTCCAATTGACAGTTGAGAATGGATTTATATTTGGTACACGACCATAATTTTGCTTCCTGGATGACTAGATTAGATTAGATTAGATATACAAACCGGGAAAGCTTGACTGAATGAATGGCTATGGGTTTAATCAAATGGACAGAATAGAAGTAAAAACAGGTGACACTTTACAACGAAGCTTAAAAAAAAATCTTGCTATCCTGAAATCATCCTGTTAGTTTAAATAAAACTTAGGTCCTGGTTCAGGGGTGCTGAGTTCACCTACCATTCCCATTGGCTACAGCTGGGGTTGTGAGTGTTGAGTGATTCTCAAACTCATACTCTTCTTGCATTTTCATGGCAGAAACAGGGCAGGTTATTTCCCATTCTTCCCTTTTATACAGTATCATTTGTGAAATGACTAAGGATACTAGAACGGGTTAACTTCCTTTCCCGCATTTTAAACCCACTTGAACACTGTAATGGTCAAATGGATTGGCTTGAGCCCTCGATTAATTGGCTTTGCATTCAGGAGAGTTTGAAGCAAAACCTAATGATGAAATGCGAAGATGAGAAATGGGACAGCAAGCAGAGGGAATTTGCACAGTGCAAATACAGAGAAGTAAGACTGAAAATGGGCATGGATATGGGAAGGTGAGAAATCCTAACAAAAATAAATACTATATTTTTGCATATGTACAGATAGGTCACCCCTTTGTGTTGGCTTCCTGTTTTACAAAACTAATTTTTGTGTGATTTGATGTGAAAAACAGCCCAAGGGAATTTTAATTTTTCCATGTGAAACTGCCTATAACTTACATGTCTTTTGCACAATGGCTTTGGGGAAAAAAGTCCTTCCTTTTGCACAGCTCTAGTGTTAGTCCCTCCGTCTAGGAGATATTGCTCAAAATACACTGAATGGCAGATTCATGATGGTATCCAATCTTCTGTATCTATTTCTCAACTTTCTGGTGATGGATTAAATGCAGGGGTTGTGTTAACAGGAGAGATGGTGATAGTGTAATAAATGGAAAGGGATGGTTATTTGCCTGTCTTGCAAACCAACTTATTTTTAGCACATTATTTGTGTCTCAAACTGAACTACTAATTAACAAACTGGCAGTAACGTACCAACTGCTGTACCATCAAGAAGATTATAGAACAGGAGTAATTGAATTTCACACTAGACATACTCTATCAATACACTGTGGAAGAACTGCTGAGACTGGTGACATCACCAGCAGTGACATTCATCAGAGGGGGCAGAGCTTCAGCGGAGGATTGACCAAGGTGATAGTGGGAGAGTGGGTCTCAAGAGCGGGAGACCTGGGAATGGTAAGGGAGTTGGAGGGCAGACAGAAGACCTGGATAGACTTGCCCAGAGAGGCGGGCTAACTGAAAAAGGGTTAGTAGAGCTCTGAGGAGGGAACTAGAGGAGGCTGAAGAGAGCTCAGCTTGGTGTCCCTAGCCCCAGCTGCTTTCCCACCTAGGTCATGGTGGACTCTGGAGGGGAAAGAGTTCTCAGGAAAAGTGAGGGACTTCCAAGGCTGTTCCAGTAACCCAGCATCAAGGCTGGTGCTATGTAATAACTGCAACAGGCAGCAAAGGTGCCAGAGAAAGAATTACCAAGTGTATATATGTGTCAGCTGTTTGGGGAGGAAGGAGGAAAGCAGACTGTCACACTGTACTATTAAAAACTAAGACACGGAGTAGGAACTGGAGGGCTCAAGGCATGGTAACAGGAGATAGTGCATTTAGCTTTCCATACTGAATCAAGCCCAGGTTGTTGGTATTATACGGTAGTTACCATCTGGTGGCTCTTGGTAGCTATGTGAGGTGAATCAGCAGTATCAACAGAGCAGCCAAGAACTGAACATAGTGAGTGTGTGAACCCTCTCTCAGCCAAAGAAGTTGTCCTTTCAGAACACGATTAAGGCTGCCGGGGCAGTGTGAGGAAGCTTGGATTGCCATATTGTCTCTGGGCTGTGAATAAAGAGAGGGCTTTGTTTTCCCATGTGCTCAATCCCACTCTTTTTTCACAAGTAGTAAATTACAAAATAAATGAAGTTCCATGGTCAGTGCACTGTGGTATGTGCTAGAAGACAAACACCATTGATGTTTCCCTGACGCTCTTGGGGGACGGGGGGGTGCTATTTTTCAGTTGTGATTTGATCTCGTCTCCTTTTCTCCTTCATGCCCATAAAAGGAGCCATCCCACTTTGTGCTTTCTGGCATCAGTTTTAAAGTGGCTAAGATATGACACACTGTTGTGGGTTGCATAGCCAGTGTCGGGACACTTCAGCCATTGCCTTGGAAATGGGCCCTGGCCTCGGCACTGCTTGGCCTCTGCTATAGTTAACATCCAGAGCTGCACAGAAAAAGGCTGTGAGGAATTGCTTAGACTGTCTTTGAAGGCAACTGAAACCTAATAATACTTTATCCTTAGGGGTCATTCATGTGTTGCTGCTGAGTGCCTTCAACACCCATTAAAGACGATGAAGATAGAAGGTAATTTAGTATCATGCTTGACTGGAGGCTGCCAAAGCAATTCATAATCCCCCCTCCCTGACCCTGAGGTAGGTGTGCAGTATTGTACCTATTTTACAGTGAGTAAACTGAGGCACAGATGTTAAGAGACTTTCCCAATGTAAATGATGGGGCCAGATGGTGAACCAAGAATCCAGCTCCTGGTGACCTGCTCTAACTATTGCATCACGCTCATTGAAATGCAACATGGACCTTTTAGATTTTATTGCTTCTAAAGCAGGGGTGGGCAAACTTTTTGGCCTGAGGGCCATATCAGGTTTCTGAAATTGTATGGAGGGCCGGTTAGGGGAGGCTGTCCCTCCCCAAACAGCCAGGTGTGGCCTGGCCCCTGCCCCCATCCGACCCTCCCTGCTTCTCACCCCCTGACGGCCCCCCTGGGACTCCTGCCACATACAACCCTCACTGTCCCCTGATGGCCCCCCAGGGACCCCTACCCCATCCACCCCCCTGCTCCCTGTCCCCTGACTACTTCCAGACTCCCTGCCCCTGACTGCCCCCCACCGCCCCATCCAACCCCTCCTCTCATTCCTGACTGCCCCCCTAGGACCCCTATCCCTGACTGACTGCCGCCACTCCATCCACCTTCCCCCCCCGCTCCCTGTCCCCTGACCACCCCCAGCCCCCTTGCCCCTGACTGCCCCCCACCGCCCAATCGAACCCCCCTTTCCTTCCTGACTGCCCCCAGGACCCCTGCCCCCATTCAACCCCCTTATTCCCCGCCTTCTGACCACCCCTGCCCCTGACCACCACCCTAAACTCCCCTGCCCTCTATCCAACCCTCCCTGTCCCCTTACCCCATGCTGCCTGGAGGCTGTGGCTGGCAGCGCTACAACCAAACTGCCCAGAGCACCAGGACAGGCAGCCGTGCCGCCCAGCTGGAGCCAGCCACGCCACCGTGCAGCAAGAGCCCCGCCGCCCAGAGCATTGTACCGGTGGCGCAGTGAGCTGAGGCTGCGGGGGAGGGGAAAAAGCGGGGGAGGGGCCGGAGGCTAGCCTCCCAGGCCAGGAACTCAGGGGGCAGGCAGGAGGGTCCCACGGGCGAGATGTGGCCCACGGGCCATAGTTTGCCCACCTCTGTTCTAAAGCACTTCCAACAAATGAAAAAGAAATGGCCACCTCTTCTCCATGGTCAGCCTTGGCAATAGATTTTGGAGTAGTGCAATTAAATGCAATCTCTTATGCACGTCCACAATGGATTGCTGGTGGCGTTTTAGGGAATGCCTGTTCTCTCTGTTAGTGCAGGCACTGTCAGTTTTCTGCAGTTAATTCCAGTCACTACATTAACATCTACAGTACATCATTCTTCTGAATCTGTGATTATTTCATGTGGCGTTAATATGCATCTGTAGCCCAGGCAGCATCCTGCAAACTTCTGCTGAGCATTTTCAGTTTTGTTTACATTTCATAGAGATGGATAATTAGAAATTATGGGTAAATAGCATCTTTCATCCTGATAGATCCCACTAGGCTTTTACACTCTACGGTGTCCTGTCTTAAGGGACCACCCAAGGAGCTAGCAAAAATCAGCTGTCAAGTAGAATGTTGGTCTTTAAAGTCTGAATGAAATTGTACAGTACTGGAAACCTCAGGGATATTTTAAAGTGTAAGGCAGGGGCTTGCGTCTTAGAAGTGGCCCTTATTGTAGGTTTTGCAGGTAGATACAGGGAGCATTTTACTTGCCACTCATATTCAGCTATGCTGGAAATTTTTGTTCACTTTATAATTACATAAGAACTGGATATTTACATCCTGAAGATTGCAATTGCCACTGTCAATTACTAGCGCTTCACCCAGAAACTCAAACACTGTATGTTGTTCATAGATGTGTATGCGGTAAGTTTCACTTTATTTGGAGATGAATATAGAGACATAGGGTAACATTTTCAAAAGGGTCTGTAAGACCCATTTTCAGAGGTGACTTAGAATCCTATGTCACTTAGACAATATGAAAAATCTACCTATAATAACTATCCTATCTCCCTGGACCTAGGCATTCACTTGGTCATAGTTTTTGAAATTAGAAAGAGCCTCTAAGCATTTAGTAGTATTTGTGCAGCTTTTGTCGGAGAGCTGGTACAGAATACACCCTTCGCTATTTTTGCTTTTAAAATGAAGCCTTACTGCCAATTTTTGTTCTGTTTTTGCTTTCCATTTAATTTTCTTATTTCCCACTCTTGCATGGAGAGTTATGATAGTGTGAGGTGGGGGACTCTGCTGATTGAACACCAGTTTGCCTCTGTGTCTGACTTTGGGGTCTTCTGCTACCTGACCAGGGATAACTTGCCAAAGGGGGCAGCTGCTGTGCCACACGGTACTTCTCCGTAATGGAAATGGGGCGGACGTAAGACTATTGGCAACGACCCTGCAAATTGGGTTAGAGTATAAAAGCTTAATCCAAGCAATAAATCGGTTGCCAAATCCAAATTTTGCTTCTCATGCTTCTGTTGCAGAGATGGGAAGGGGGGCGGGGGGAGTGCCAGATGTGGCAATCAATCCAGCGTCCAAAATCTGCAGATTTCTGGAGGTTGTCTAGAGCCCAGGGTCATCCATGCCAAGGCCTGCCTTATTGCACTACCCTGCATTTGACTTGTACAGTCCCCCCGCCCTTCCCTGCCCCACCACAACTACTAGCAGACAGTCCTGACCGCTGCTACCCCGTCAGGCCTTTTCAAGGAGTGAGGCTGGTAGTGCAGCAGGGGAAACTGCACAAATCGGTGCTGCATTGGAGCTCTCCTAGAAGAGCATCCGAGGACTGAGGGAAAAGAGGGTATGTTGTACCCATTGGGCCTCAAGATGTACAGGGGCAGGTTTCACTGTGAGCAGGAGGGGTGTGACAGGGAGCATTTAGCTTGACTTTTCATGTCAAACAAGAAAATTATCTTCTGTCTCTTGGTAGTGGAAGTAATTATTACATCAGATACAGTTGCATGTGTAAAATTCATGGTCTCACTGCATTTATGTTTCTAGCATTATTCTCCGAATCATGTAGGGCTCAGGTGTGTGAGTTCATCTCCCATTTTTAAAAGTCCTTCTCCCCTTTTATACATGCAGATCTCATAGGAGTGAAACGGCCAGGGCAGATTCCACATTCCACTAAGTACACTCTGCACCATGAAAGCAGCAGTGCAAGGTGGATTTATAGCTGCCGGAGATGGCCTGTTCAGTAATAACCCTGGTCTGGGGAGTTCTCAGTTGGCCAAAAGCTGGCAGAGATGGTTGCACTACCTCTGGCACCAGCTGCCCCCACCTCCACTCTGGGTGATGTAGTGGGAAAAGAGCTCTGCTCCCCTTGACCCTCCACTGGCCTAAGTTAGAGCTATAGAGAAGTAACGAACTTGCACCTCGGCGGAGCAGCTCAGGATCAGGGAGTACAACTAGCTTCCTGTGCAACCCTCTCCACTTTGCCCCAGCTCCGGTCGGACACTGGAGAATCCTGGTGTACATGGTGCACACATCACAAAGCTGTACTTTGCACAACTTGCAAGAATGGCTGCCTGCAGTACAGGATATTTCATGTCATTTTGTCACCTTGGGGAAAGATTGTTTTGTAAAGAAAAAGGAGTTAATATTACATTCCTCGTCCTCAGACTTCCAAAACCCTCTTTCTTGTGGAGTGGAGAAAGGTGTAGGACTCCCTCTTGTGGTCAAGACCAATCACAGTGACTGTAAAATAGCCACTGTTAATGCAACGCAAGTCAGATTGCACACGTTAGGCCAGAAAACAAAGAAATCATGAAGGTTTAACAGCTCATGGTAGAGAATTACAAAGTTACACACTCAACCTGAGACTGAAAGTGTTTTGTTCACTGTCAGCTAAGAGTTCTATTTTGTGGTCAGAATGTCAGCCTCTGTCTCCAGAATGAGAGGAAGCAAGAATTTCAATCTAAACAGACAAGGCATTCTCAAACCTCTAGAGAACTGCCCTGTGTATGCATCCTTATGAGAGCATATAACAAGATCCCTTGTCCTGAGCGATAGTGAATTGGTCTAATTTGGGGATATGTACGTGGGGGAGGAAATGTATCCTTGTAGGAAACATGGAAGGGTTATAAAAGGTGTGCTTTGCTACGTGGGGTACTGACTCCAAAGCACAGGTTGGGGCAGGATTTAGAAGGTTCACCGGAGGCAGACAGATCTTGGGGAAGTTTCAAGTAAACCTTGAAACAGGGGAAACCTCTTCCAGTATAATATAATTTAAGAGAACTGAATGATTGTTCGTATGATTTTTTTCAAAGATAATATAGGTCAGAGTCAGAGCAGGATTGAGCCCATCCAAAATGGGAAGCAACAAGAGTAGGTGCAAACAAAGCCCTGCTGTGACAGAGGGCCCAGAGCTGGCAAGTTCAGCCCCAAACCTGAGTAGTGCTTGCTGGGAGATGGGATAGCCAAGCCAGCTGAGTCATTTACTTGATTCAGTGCACTCCCCTGGCAGACTCCACCAATAGGATTCTAGACTGAAAAATAAAACTGGTTTACCTTGGCAAAACTCTCAAAGAAAGGCAATAGTGTGAACGCCACCTGCCCTTCCCTCTTGGTTCAAAGATGACTCCACTGAGATGACTCTCAGTGCATGAGTTCTGTTGAGTAATGACTTGTGAGCAGTATGTCATTGGAAAAAATCTGTCTTAAACTTAAGATCAGACTAGCCGTGATTATTATTAGGTATGAACATGTTAGTAAAACGTATTAAAGAGTTCAATTAAAAGATTCTGTCAACAGATGAAAAGATGCCTCTAATGAAAACTGCAAAAACTATTTGTGACTATTTGATTAAAAATGCAAATTTGGGACACCCGAGGGTGGTGCAGATGAGGTGGATTCAGGTTGCTTGAGTCCTAAAGCATCCTACGGAGAATCCCCAAACATCATCCAACCCCAAGAAATATTCTACCCGACTGCTGAAGCCCCCAAGGTGACTTGTAGCTCTGCAACTTCCTCTCTAAGTCAGAAAGCACCAAAAACCAGAGAAGATCTGCCCTTCCTCTCTTCTACAAACAAAATGGTGCCTGAATGCAGCTGATGGCTGTGCTGCAACAGGTGGCCGCAGCTACTGTTGAAATTATACCTATAGTTTCCACCTTATGGACCACCATGACAGAGCTTGTAGTGCCCTCTGAATCTCAGTGCAGACGGATGGGGGAAGCAGAACATAAAATTTCTGAAGTGGAAGAGGCTTTCAAAGAGAACAACTTACAGGTTGTGAAGAACTGTAATAATATCAAGACTATTAAGACCAAGCTAATAGATCTGAAAGCTGCTCAAGATGATGTAACATCCTGAGGGAAAAGAGAAAAGTAAACCCTCTGAATTTGTCCTGAAACAGAGAACTAAGTTGTTCGATCTGCCAATAGATTTTTATTTTGATACCGAACAGGTGCACACCGTGCCCATGTCCCCATGCCCATTAGTCTAGAGCATTGATTGTGAAGTTCCTGAAGTATCTGCAAACTGCTCCCAGGCAAGAGGAGATATCTATGGAATGATCCACCCATATGGAACTTACAGATTGCCCTCTGAGATCTTATATGGTCGCTCTAAACAAGTTGATGGGTGCTGGTGGATACTGATACATTAATTCCTTTATTTCTCTCTCATTGGGGTTGGAGGGTTATAATCAATTTACTTCCTATTGCCTTAACTCAGTGGTTTTCAACCTTTCCAGAGTACTGTACCCCTTGCAGGAGTCTGATTTGTCTTGTGTATCCCTAAGTTTCACTTAAAATTACTTGCTTACAAAATCAGACATACAAATACAGAGGTGTCACAGCACACTATTACTGAAAATTTGCTTATGTTCTCATTTTTACCATATAATTATAAAATAAATCAATTGGAATATAAATATTGTACTTACATTTCCGTGTATGGTACATAGAGGAGTATAAACAAGTCATTGTCTGTGTGAAATTTTAGTTTGTACTGACTTCGGTAGTGCTTTTTATGTAGTCTGTTGTAAAACTAGGCAAATATCTAGAGTTGATGTACCCCCTGGAAGATCTCTCAGTACCCCCAGGGTACCCTTGGTTGAGAACCACTGCCTTAACTCATGGGAAATGAGCATCAATGTAAGAATCTATCATTTGATTAGTAATTATCTATTATCATTGCTGTATTAAATGGTGATTTCCTATGGACTAATATATGAAGGTTCTGTTGGTAATAAGTGATTACTGTAATTGTAAAGTTTGGGACCTCAGGTGCTATGAAGATATATAAGTTTCACTTGATCCGGCTGCCCCCTCTGGGTGTCAAATGTGTATTTTTGGACTGTTTAAACAGATTCTTCTTTTAGATTATATGGTACTAATAAGTATTTCTCTCTCTCTCTCTCTCTCTTCTGTTTTGTATTTTCAGTTATTTAATTCCTCTTTCTGCCCTCCTACTGTTACCCTCCCATGCTGGGAATTTCTTTCCTATTCCTGTAGAATATGTACTGGGAAACAACATCCTACCCAGGGATTATATAACTTGGCTGCATAGTTATACAAGAACTGTATGCTGCTCAGGAAAATTTGCAACTTCTCATTTATTCACAAATAGACTTTATATTTTATCCGGGATATATTTTAAAAATGATGGCTCTGAAATTAAATGTGTCTCCTGGAATATAAAGGGGTTTAATAATCCTATTAAAAGAAAAAAAAATATTCAAAAAGTGTTGATATTGCCATACTCTGGGAGAAACCTCTGACAGAATCTGAAGCTTGTAAATGGAATAGTTTCTAGTTGCTTTACTTCTAAAGTGAGGGTTATTGCTATACTAATATATAAAAAGTTAAATATTAATATTCTGAGCACAAGGTCTGACGGTGAGAGTGAATTTACTGTCTTTGAGGCTGTAATTGGCAGTTCTATAATAATCTTTGCCAATTGCACTGGGCAAACTAGGATGATCCCATCATTCATGACATGGGCCATCATCCTGTTATCTCTGGAGACTTGAATGAACTCTAAACCCAGTCCTTGATAAATCATCTCCATCTCAGAACATAAATACTCATCAAGTACTTCATACGTACGTGGGCGATTTAGGTTTACAAAATGTGTGGTGACTGCAAAATGTGTGGTGACTACAGCCAGAGACTATAGGTTTTTGTTTGTTTGTTTGTTTGTTTTCTCTCCCTGCAGTTCATTCAACATATTCAAGATTGGACTATTTTTTTTTGTCACAAGAATTGATCAGTTCTGTCACTGATTGTGACATTAGTACTATTGCTATATCTGACCATGCTCCTATACGGATGCCTTTTAGACCCCCCAGAGCATGTACCCTCTACTAAAATGTGGAGATTAAATACCTCTCTGATGTTTGAAACATCATTTGTTAACTATCCAGCAGGAGTAAGAACTTTTATTAAAGAACAAATGACCTCACTACTTCACCAGCTGCCAACTTTGGGAAGCTTTTAAAGCCTTCCCCATAGGCCATATCATCTCTTATGGCACCTTTAAAAAAGAAATGGAGAGAACATAGAACCGATACCCTTGTGAAGGAAATTAAGGCCTTGAATATAGACTATGCTTCTGGCCCCTTCCCTGGAGAAACTCTGAACCCTCATCAGTATAAGATATGACCTCAACAATCTTCTGTCCCAAAAGGCTGAGTTTGCTCTATTCTGTTTGAAGCAAAACTACAGGGAATCTGGCAAGGGAGTTGGTGAGCTGTTGGCATATAGATTTAAGGAAACTATTGCGGCTATTCTCGATAGTACAATACATTATATACAACACAGATATAAATAAATAATTTCAGCAGTTTTATTCAAAAGTAGATTTAGCTGAAGAGGGAATCGGTAAAGATGCCCTGGATAACTTTTTAGTGGCTTGTCTCTTCCACAGATTTCTGACTCTAGAAATCATAGAACTGACTCGGGCTATAAAGAAAATGAAGATCAGAACGACTCCTGGTGCAGCTGGGTTCCCAATTGAATTTTACAGAAAGTTCTCTGAAACTTTAACACCTAGATTACTGAATATGTTCAGTGAGGCCAAGAATGAGCAAACTCACCTGCCTGCTGTAAGAGAAGCTATAATTTCAGTTGTTCCTAAACCTGGGAAAGATCATGGACTATGTACTAATTACAGGCCAATTTCTTTAATCAATTGTGATGTTATGATTTTAGCCAGAACTTTTGCTGAGCAATTGGACAAAGTTCTCTGACATGTTATCCACATAAATCAGGTAGGCTTCCTTTGTAATAGACATGGCTCAGATAATCTGCATCAACTGATTGATATTGTTGCCACTTCGAGATATTCTAAAGAACCCTTAGTTCTTATTTCGTTAGATTCCAAAAAGGCTTTTGACCACTTAACCTGGGGCTGTCTTTTTTTCTGTGTTAGCAAAATTTGGATTTGGTACCCAATTTGTTGTTTGGATTAAGCTTTCATACTCTAACCCAATTTGCAGGGTAGTTACCGATAGTATTGTGTCCACCCCATTTCCATTACAGAGAGGTAGGAGGCAGCCCTGCCTCCTTTCTCCTCTTCTGTTGATTTAGCGCTAGAACCTTTAGCCATTGATATCAGGGTGGGCCAAACAGAGCACAAAATTATGCTTTTTGCAGATGATGCTTTTGTATTTGTATCTAAGCCCGAGGTTACCATTCCTAACCTTCTAACCACCATTAATAAGTGCGGACTCCTCTCAGGAAGGCAATTGGGGTAAATCAGAAATCTTAGGCATTACCAAATATGCCCACACAGGCCTTCTCTCAAATTGGGACTTTCAATGGCAATCCTCATATGAGATATTTAGGAATAGTGATTCCCAAAATAGTCAGGAACTCCCTAAGATAAATATAGAACCAATTACTGCCCAAGTGGCTAAATATCTGGGGAGATGGAATTCGTTAACCCTCAGTTTGTGGGGTAAAATGAATATACTGAAAATGAATTCCCTTCCTAGACTTTTGTATATCCTGAGGGGTCTCCCTATTCCTCTTCCTTTAAGAAATGCAATAATATTTTCAGAACGTTTATTTTGGGTGCAGGTAAGAAACCTAGACTGGCTCTGAACAAATTACAGCTCCCCCAGCTCTGTGATGATTTCATTTTCCCAACTTGGAAAATTATCATATCACCTTTTTGTTAAGCCAGGCATCTTTGTGGCTGTTAGATATGACACCATAGACCCTACCTTGGATTCAGATTGAATGAGAATTGGTACAGTCTCTTCTCCTTTCAGGCACTGTAGGATCAAATTATTACAGATTTGATGCCTCCAGAGCTCTGCTCCCACAATAATGGCTGCCAAAGATTGATAATTTGAGAGTTGCTTGGAATCTCCGACCCAACGCAATACAACTGCGTCTAATGTATAAAAAGCACCTACAGACCTGAGACTAAAGACACTTTTTCAAGTATACTGGTCCCCACATTGGCTAAGGTTAATCAGCTTCATAAATGCTGACCACAGTAGGAAATGTAATTCCCTTGGTGCTACATTAGCTCATATGTTTTGGGAGTACCCCTGTATCAAGCATTTCTGGTATGAAGTGTGTCAAAGGACTAATTTGGTACTGGATCTTAAATTGAAGCCCTCCTCCTTAAGTTTCATTCTTGGGTATATTCCTGATACGGGAAGACTACCTGGTAACAAGATGGCATGGCTCCAACATGCATCTTTGGTTGCTAAAAAATTAATCCTGCAAAAATGGCAAAGTCAATCCCCACCAAATATTGATGTCTTGCTCGGTGATATAGATGACCTAACAGCTAATGAATGCCTGGCATTCCACAGAAAAGGAAGGCCCAAAAAATGCAAAGAAATTTGGGCTGACTTTTTAGAGGTCTATGATTTAATGTAGGCCCTGAAGATAGATATGTTGCTTCTCCTCCCTTCACTTTATCCTAACCCTATCTATTTACTTGTGTATTCTGATGAATCTGGTATTTTGGTATATTTGTTGCATTTGGAAAAATTAATAACAAATTATAAATCCCCCGCCCACCATGCAAATTCACTTCAGCAGGATTTGTAATCCTGTTTATTTGCTTTGTCACAAATATTGGATGAGCAAACTTTGGTTGACTGAAATGGATAATTTCACAAGTACTTTTACAAATGTGTTTGTCTGCAAATGCTCATAGGCATACACATTTGCACAGCTTTGTCTACTGAAAGCATTCACGTGGCCTTTGGTTTTGAAAGTGTCACAAATCAGGGCCTGCAGCAGAGCTAGTCTCCAGGCTGCCTCATCAGTACAGCTGGCCTGCAGTACATGCTGGCTTCTCAATGCACAGGCCCACCATTGTGCGTACTCCTGTGTTACCCAGTTCTTGCTGCTCCTGCCTTGCACCCAGGCTTGCCTCTGCACTCCTGCCTTAAACCCTTCCTTGCCTGATACCCTGCTTGCTCTAGTTCCTGACCTCTGGCTGGAGCTTGGCCCTGGTATCAAGCTCCTGCCCTCTGGTCTAACCCTGGCTCCAGTTTCTGATTTAGTGACTCTGGCTCTGACCCTAGTCCTTGGGTCCTGACGCCCATGATGCCCACTAAGCTAGACTGACCTCATCCTGGTTGGCTGACACGAAGTCATCCAGTCAGGGAGCAGAAGGAATGTCAGTACCATGTAATTTAGGTGACCTGATACTAAGTTAGGGATAGGGAAGACTGAGCAAGAGGCTTAGGGGGGGAATAGGCTGCATGGAACCATTAGGTAAAATATATCACATAATCTATTAATTGAATACTTTCAGATAATAAAAAAGTCAGTCTGTTTTTGGTTACTTTGTGAACATGAAGAGAGCACTAGATTAATTGGATAAATGGTTCATTGTGAATAGTTTACTCGGCTCTAAAAATGTTGATAAATGATTGCCCTAAGATATTTTTATGGAAGATACAATGTAGTTATGGTTGCAGCAGCCCTTTAAAAATCACATTACGAATCCTACTCTATCAGCCTAGAATCCAAGTCGTACTTTCTTAGCCCTGAATGCTTTTAACTAATATATATATTAATATAAAGAGAGAGAGCAAAAGATGTGGATTCTTTTCTCAAAATCTCTCATTCACTTTTATGCTTTTCATTTACCACTGAAATGCTTGCTGCTACTTCTTCACTCTTCAAACTCCTGAACACATTTAAATATATTGTTTTAATAGTACAGCACTGAAAGAGGAAATCGATATAATTTATGGAGCTTTTGAGGCTTTCCCTCCCCTGCCTCTTTGTATTTAATGAAATTAATTGTAAGTATAACATAAATTAGTGTTATGCAAATGAACCAATTAATGCAAAATGCCTTGATTTAGGAAATAAATTTGCTTTCTGTTTACATCAGCATAAATTCAGAATAACTCCACTGAAGTCAGTGAGTTAGATCCTCAGATGGTGCAAATAATCCTAGCTCCTTTTGCCAATATACATGCTGATGATCTGGCCTGATTAATTTATTCTAAATTTACAGTAAACTGGGGTAGCTGAGATCAGAATGTGGCCCAATATCTTATTTTAAATCAAGAGTTTAGTTCATTCTCTTCTTCCTGAATGTAGGTAACAGCAAGAAATATAATTATTCCATGGATCCACTAACACTGAATGATGAAGTTAGGAAAGACCTCTAGGGAGATCTAGTCCAACATGGCCATCAAACAAGGTCTTCCTCTACCAATGAAAAGTGTGCAAGAGGTCTGTAACAATACTTGTGTTATAAAATTCAGACCAAATATGCCAAAATGTTCTTCAAAGTTGGCACAAGTCTGGACAGAAGGGCAAGCAAGACTAGGCAAGCTAATTTGAGTTGATTTATTGGGCTAGATCATCAGGGTGGAAAATTTTGTAGTTCCATTTATTTCAGATATTTTAAGGCCAGCAAGCAGTGATACGGTTGTGATGGGTTGGATCACAGAAACCCCTTAGGGCTGACAACTGATGTGCCAAGACTACTTCTGCTCCTGCTTTCCCTGCCAGTGTGGGACGCCAGCACCCTGTCTTGTTGAGCCAGACACACCAGTCTGCTCCAACACAGACCCAGGGTCTGAACCACGTGCCCCAAAGCTGCAGACTTAACTGAAAGCAACTTAAGAAGTGTTCCTGTCTTTAACACTCAGATGCCCAATTCCCAATGGGGTCCAAACCCCAGATAAATCCGTTTTACCCTTTATAAAGTTTATACAGGGTTAACTCATAAATTGTTCGCCCTCTATAACAGTGATAGAGAGATATGCATAGCTGTTTCCCTCCCCCGGCCCCCCAGGTATTAATACATACTCTGGGTTAATTAATAAGTAAAAAGTGATTTTATTAAATACAGAAAGTAGGATTTAAGTGGTTCCAAGTAGTGACGGACAGAACAAAGTGAATTACCAAGCAAAATAAAATAAAACACGCAAGTCTATGTCTAATACAGGAAGAAACTGAATACAGATAAAATCTCACCCTCAGAGATGTTTCAATAAGTTTCTTTCACAGTCTGGATGCCTTCCTAGTCTGGGCACAATCCTTTCCCCTGGTACAGCCCTTGTTCCAGCTCAGGTGGTAGCTAGGGGATTTCTCATGATGGCTGCCCCCTTTATTCTGTTCCACCCACTTATATATCTTTTGCCTAAGGCTGGAATCCTTTGTCCCTCTGGGTTCCCACCCCTACTTCTCAATGGAAAAACACCAGGTTAAAGATGGATTCCAGTTCAGGTGACATGATCACAAGTCACTGTAAGACCCCAAGCCTTCATTCCTCCCAGCCTGAGTCACAGGAAGGCCTGCCTGCAAACAGAGCCATCCATAGTCAATTGTCCTGGTTGATAGGAACCATCAAGATTCCAAACTACCATTAATGGCCCACACTTTGCATAATTACAATAGGTCCTCAGAGTTATATTTCATATTTCTAGTTTCAGATACAAGAGTGATACATTTATACAAATAGGATGACCACACGCAGTAGATTATAAGTTTTGTAATGATACCTTACAAGAGACCTTTTGCATGAAGCATATGTTAGTTACATTATATTCACACTCATTAGCATACTTTCATAAAATCATATAGAGTGCAACATCACAATTGTCATCTGGTCTGAGCTCCTGCATAGTAAAGACCAAAGGAATTAAATATCAATGGAACTAGGCTAATTCATACCATCTGAGGAGCTGGCCCGTATCTTTGGGCAGCAAACATTGCTAGTTTTGTTTGTTTTACTTGGAGTATTTGAATTTGATTAAACCCAAATCTTAAAGTGGAGCTCTGTTTACATAAACCAAGAACTTGTTTGCATGAACTCCTGTGATCCACAACTGCTGTTTCACGCAGCATTGATACAAATCCCATTAACATTTAAGCAGGGTCTGGATGAGCTCTCCCCTGACATCTAATGGTGAGCTGTGGGAAAAGACTTTAGAAGCTGATCTTATTTGCATGGACACACCCACCCTGCTTGCCCAAATGATCACTTGTGGCTGGTGTTGGATCCCCAGTCTCCTTGTTATTGGGGTAGGAGTAATAAAGTGTAGTTATCCTTGTTGTGTGAACCGAGGACAGCAGAACTGTAGCTGGCATACCCCAATGAAGGGATTCACAGCACTCGCTAGGCAGGGGACATGGGTTCCAAAGCCCAATGAGTTGAGAGAGGGTGTACTTGGTGGTGTGGGCCTTGTTTAAGGGGCGTAGACACCATTTGACCCTTCCTCTCTCCATGGTATAATAAAAGAGCTAATTTAGAATCAATAGAGAGTCTTGTTGCACGCTGCAGAACTGAAATCGCTGATACCTGGGTCTAAGTATTAGACCTACTTTGGGACAGTCTCTATTGCAAGAGACTTCCCAGTGTGCACCAGCAGTGAGGCTCCCCCACTAGCCGCTGAAATCACCAAGACTTATGTTAAGTGTGTTGGGGGGGAGGGGGGCTGAAGACAGCTTGGCAAGTGGGCAGCTGTTGGAGAGGCATGATAAGCATCTAGCAGGGTGGCTGGCGGAGAGGCGTGGGAAGCAGCTAGAAGAGAAGCTGGTGGAGAGGACCAGAGCAGAGCCCTGCAGAGGTGTGGCAATCAGTCGTTGGGGCGATGAGCAAATGCCTGAGCAGTGCAGTGTGAAAGGTGTCTCCTTACCCCCACCCCCTGCTTTCTACACAGGGTGGGAGGTGAACTCTGTGGATGAACCTCTGAACTCTGAGGCTGCACTGGCCAAGGACAGCAACTGTGAGTGGGGTACAGAGAAAGGACGGGCGTGTTAAAGAGACTCTTGGGTTGCTGGACATAAGACCCTGAGGGGAAAAGGGCACTGCCCACCTTACTTGAGGGTGGCTCTTTTGTTCGTGGCTTGTGTTTATGAACCCTAGTTGCAGTGTTTTCCCAAATTAATGCTGAGTTAATTCCCTCCTTTTATTAAAAGTTTTTACTGCACTCAGACTTTGTGCTTGTAAGAGGGGAAGTAGTGCCTCTTAGAGGCACCCAGGGGGTGGTGTGTAATTGTCCCAGGACACTGGGTAGGGGCTTGAGCCAGTTTGTGTTGTATTGGTGAAAAGGAACCCCTAGATACTGAACTTGGCCCTTGTTGCTGTTGGCTCCACCTGGCAGAAGGGTTACAAACATATTACCTAAAATGTCTGAATGTTGAAGTTAATTCAATAGACCTAAAATATAGTCCTAGGAGAGCTGGTCAGAAAAGATGATTTTTCCCCACGGAACATGTCAATTTTTCCTTGAAAAACCCAACGTTTTGGGCCAAAACTTAAAAAAGCTTTTGAGGAAAGCAGACACTTCACATGCACATGCTTCGCACACGCACACACATTCTCTCTCTCTCCAATTTTATTTGGAAATAGAATGTTGACCAAAAATTTTAAACCAGCCCTCTTATCTATCAATAGCTAAGGGTAAAAAATATGTATGTAAATACTGATGGTTGCAGAAATTCTGCCAAAATCTTTTGGTTTTCATTCATTTCAAGGACACTCTAAGCAGAGTTTCTAGATCTCAGTGCCACTTGTATGTCTATATAATGGGGTACTGTGTGCAGTTTAATCTGACCTAAAATAAAGAGAAGGCTGCATTTCCTGATACCATGAGTGTCTCAGCTTTTACAAACTGAGATATTTTTACAGTGCAATAAGGGATTCAGGTCCTACATTTCTAATATCTGTTGTGTAAAACACAGCTGGATTATTTTCATGGAAGTCTGCTGGCAAAGCACTTAAGCATTTCAAAAGTGTACAGCTTCTTCTTCAAAGTTTCCAACATGGAGAACTGCGAGTCAGGTACAACTATATGATGACTTTTCATCTGTCAAAACTGAGCCACAGAACTTGGCAGGGCTGTGGTTTCTCTGCAACCTCAATACCCAGAGGAGTTTGCAAATGTAGGTTTCTTCCCTGGGTTCCTGCCAAAAAATCTCCATAGGGAAAAATATATACTGTCTGGATCTGCTACTTTTCATTTCTTTCTTTCTTTCTTTCCCTCCAAAGAGATTGAAATATTTCCTGTTAAGTCAGTGATAGCTCAGGTTGCTTTAGTAAAATGTATACAAGAGGTGATCTCCAGACATAGAATCCAGGCGTGCTTGATGCATGCTTGATCAAACCTTACCCCTTTCATGACTGATATATTTAAAAGTGCAGTATGTATACTAAGAACATAAATGTATGCTGAAGAGGTGAGGGGTTTTTTAGGAGGTGTAACCATTCCAAGGCCTGGCATTCTCACAAATCCAAACAGTGCCTCTGTCTTAGTGTGTGCGCACACAGCACCACATATGTTGTAACAGGATGAACCATAGTTACAGAGAAATCAAACTACTAAATCATCAACTCTGTTCAGTGTGTAAGCACTGAAAGAGGATCAAGAGAGTGCAACGCTCGGCCTTTAATCCTTCCTTCATATATACTGTTCTGTCTCATCAAGCACCTTCTGCGAGCAGACTTTGTGAAGTTTCTATACATAATTCAGCTGCAGTTGCCCCTATCAGGAAGCTATTTATTGTAACAAAGTCCACTTCCCTTGAAAGGTAGGCTATAGTCTCCCCAAAAAAGAATCCACAGATACTAGATAAGGTTTTGTTTGCGGTCTTGAAGAAAGCTCAAGTTCAGGAAATACTGGTAGTCTTCAATATATAAAAGTTTATACAACTTTAGGGTCAACATTTTCAAACTTGGCTGCTTAAAGTTATGCCCCTTAATCCATATTTAGGCCCCTTAATAAGTATCCTGAATTTCAGAGCAAGTCAATAGGAACTCATGGTATTCAGCATCTCCGGCAAACATGCCATTTATTTAGGTGCCTACATACAGATTTAAGTATCTAACTGTAGCAACTGACATTTTTAAAATGTTGGTCTAATTTTCCAGAGTTGCATGGGATTTATCAAAACAGTTCACATAAAGATTAATGGTGGTCAAGTGGCTGAATCACACGCAAGTTTTTGAAAAGTTAGGGCTCTTTGTCTTCCTGTGTCTCATATTTTGGCTTTCTTCAGGCATTGCTCTGATACTGGGTATGTAACCCTGCAAAATAAAATAAAAAAAAAAAATCATGGCAAGAAGTCTTAGGGTATGTCTACACTGCAATTAGACACCCATGGCTGGCCTGTGCCAGCTGACTCAGCTTAAAGGGGCTCAGTCTAAGGGGCTGTTTAATTGTAACACAGGGATTTGGGCTTGGGCTGCAACCTTAGCCCAGGCATCCTCCCAGTTCGAAAGGTCCTAGAGCCCAGGCTCCATCCCGAGCCTGAACGTCTACACCACAGTCAAACAGCCCTTTAGCCCAAGCCACGTGGACCCGAGTCAGTTGGCATGGGCCAGCTGCGGGTTTTTAATTGCAACATAGACACATCCTCCGAGCCCAGGACAACTGACTCAGGCTCGCACTACAGGGCTAAGAATAGCAGTTTAGACCTTCAGGCTCAGGCTGGTTCCCAGGCTCTGAGATCCACCTGCCTCATCAGGATCCACCTGCCTCATGAGGTCCACCTTGAGCCCAAATGCCTACAAAGCTATTTTTAGCCCTATAGCACGAGCCCGAGTCAGTTGACCTGGTCTCTGAGACTTGCTGCCACAGGGCTTCTTTTGCGGTGTAGACATGCTGACTGTCACTTACACCAACTGTACCTGCTCCCCAAGGAGTTCCAATGATGTCAATGGGAAGTAAAGTGCTATTCAACATAAGGGTATCAGAATCTGGCACATAGTTACCATTTTCAGTTCTTACCTTCTGCCATTGCTGTGATTAACTTTTGCCCAGGAATATGATGCAGTTAAGTGTTTCCACAGTTATACTTATTGCTACTCTAGTCAATGGTTTAAAGGGAAGCAGACTGTTTAGTCCCAAGTCATTCCAACAACTGGGGCAATGCAACTTGAAGGAAGAATAGTACACATAACCAATCAGCTCTAAAGGAGTCAGGATATTTTCTGGAAACTTTAGCACTGTATCTATACTAGCAAAAATGGGACCTGCAATCCATCATGAGTGAGAGCAGTGGTGGAAGTGGTAGTGTAGACAGAGCTCAGGCATCTTCACCATTGTGTTGTGTAGCCCTGCTCAGTACAGGGTTAGATTCCATATAGATAGAAGCACCTGAACTCCATCTACACTATAGCTCTTACCAGTGGGGCCATACTGGTGGTGAATTATAGTTTCCGTATTTGCCACTGTAGACACCACCTAGATAAAATAAAAGCCACCTAAGACAAAGTGGTATATTAACTAAAGTTTTTCTGATTTTAGACAAAGCAGTGAAAGGGATGTTAACCCCGGTGTTCTGGCTCCATTCCAGATTGAATAATTACATTTGTTCTGTCTCAAGTCCCCCTGCAGTTTCAATATAACAAGCTGTTCTCTACTTCCTGCCCTACTGCTGTGTAGTATTGCGGTGCGCTGTTAAACAGATGCTAGGGTCTTCTCAGAGGTGAATGATGACATAACATGTATAGTTTGTATAGCATTTTGGTGCCTTTGCAAAGCTCTTTTGAGATCCTTCAGAATGAAATGCACACCAAAAATCTAAGATGATCATTCTCCCTGTGCGGCCAGCATGGCAACATTAACTGATGTACTGCTATATGAATTACTGTGGAATTTTTGATTTTTGTATTCAATTGTGCTTACTTTACTTAATAATGAAACTTAGGTCACAAATACACTGTTATATACTATACATTGATCCAGAGTTGATCGCAAAGATAGCCCAATTAATTGCTTGAATGCAGAATCCTAATGCTATTCATTTAGGGGTAAACAGTAAGCCCCAGTAGCTGGACCAGTAAGATATGCAGGAATTGGGAAGAAATCATCTCCCTTCATTATCATCTTTATGGTGAACTAAGAAACAGATCCTCTTTGCTGGAGCCCCACTAAGGGTATGTTTACACTACGAAATTAGGTCGATTTCATAGAAGTCGATTTTTAGAAACTGATTTTATACAGTCGATTGCGTATGACCATGCTAAGCGCATTAAGTCGGCAGAGTGTGTCCTCACTACCATGACTAGCATTGACTTATAGAGCAGTGCACTGTGGGTAGCTATCCCACAGTTCCCTCAGTCTCCGCTGCCCATTGGAATTCTGGGTTAAGCTCTCAATGCCTGATGGGGCAAAAACATTGTTGTGGGTGGTTTTGGGTACATGTCGTCAGGCCCCCCCTTCCTCCCTCCCTCCCTCCCTCTGTGAAAGCAATGGCAGACAATCGTTTAGCGCCTTTTTTCCTGGGTTACCCATGCAGACGCCATACCACAGCAAGCATGAAACCCGCTCAGCTCACCGTCACCATACATCTCCTGGGTGCTGCTGGGAGACCCGGTACTGCATTGCTACACAGCAGCAGCTCCTTGCCTTCGCGGCAGATGGTGCAGTAGGACTGATACCCGTCATACGTCTCCTGAGTACTCCTGGCAGACCTCGGTGAGGTCGATCAGGGGCGCCTGGACAAACATGGCTATTCTCCTCTTAGAGCACCGAATGGGAGCCAGAGACTCCAGGTCATTCTCTTCTTTAAGTTTCGTCTCATGGAGATTCAGTCCTGCCTGGAGTATCATGTGAGCTGGAGGCTTCTACCTCAGGCTGCTCTCCCAGCTGGCAGCACCACGCAGTCGCACCTACCCCAGCCTAATCCTTGCTCCCATGGCTCATGAAGCCTGGACAGTAATAAGGAGCAGTTCAACTGTAGGCCGAGCAGGTGCAGAATGGTGGTAGAATGTGCCTTTGGACATTTAAAAGCTCGCTGGCACTGTTTGCTGACTAGGTCAGACCTCAGCGCAACCAACATTCCCATTTTTATTGCCGCTTGCTGTGTGCTCCATAATATCTGTGAGAGTAAGGGGGAGATATTTATGGCAGGGTGGGAGGTTGAGGCAAATTGCCTGGTGTCCAATTTTGAGCAGCCAGACACCAGGGCGATTAGAAGAGCACAGCAAGGCATGCTGCACATCAGAGTGGCTTTGAAAACCAGTTTCATGACTGGCCAGGCTACGGTGTGACCGTTGTGTGTGTTTCTCCTTGATGCAAACCCATCCCCTTTGTTGATTTTAATTCTCTGTAAGCCAACCACCCTTCCCCCTTTTAAATAAAGTAACTATTGTTTTGAAACCGTGCATTCTTTCTTTATTAATTAAAAAAAAAAGATAACGGACAAGGTAGCCCGGGTGGGGTGAGGGAGGAGGGAAGGACAAGACCACATTGCTTATTGTAGCCACACTAAAAATCAAACTGTTTGAATGACAGCCTTCTGTTGCTTGGGCCATCCTCTGGAGTGGAGAGGCTGGGTGCCCAGAGCCTCCCTCCCGTATTCTTGGGCATCTGGGTGAGGAGGCTATGGAACATGGGGAGGAGGGCAGGCAGTTATACAGTGAATGCAGCAGGGGTCTGTGCTCTTGTTGGCTTTCCTGCAGCTCCAACAGATGCTTCATCATGTCCATTTGCTCCCACAACAGACGCTTCATTATGTCCGTTTGCTCCCCCATTAGCCTCAGCATTGCATCCTGCCTCCAGTCTTGGCGCTCACTTAAATCTTTCCTGGCCTCTGCCACTGAATGCCTCCATGCATTAGGCTGTGCCCTATCAGTGTGGGAGGACTGCATGAGCTTGGAAAACATGTCATCGCGAGTGCGTTTTTTTCGCCTTCTAATCTGCGATAACCTCAGGGATGGAGATGATGGGGGAGCGTAGAAACATTCTAAGCTCTATTATTCTGGGGGGACTGCATGGTCACCTGTGCTGCTGAGTTCGCCATGCTGACCAAACAGGAAGTGAAATTCAAAAGTTCCCAGGGCTTTTCCTGTGTACCTGGCTAGTGCATCGGAGTTCAAAGTGCTGTCCAGAGCGGTCACAATGGAGCACTCTGGGATAGCTCCTGGAGGCCAATACCGTCGATTTGCGTCCACAGTACCCCAAATTCAACCCAGCAAGGTCAATTTTAGTGCTACTCCCCTCGTCGGAGAGGAGTACAGAAGTCGATTTTAAGAGCCCTTTAGGTTGACGGAACAGGGTTGGTTGTGTGGACACAGTCATTTTTAAATCGAGCTAAGATGGCTAAATTCAACCTAACCCCGTAGTGTAGACCAGGACTAAGAGGAAGTACTCATCAGATTGTTGATCCTCCATTTTGAGAGAGAACATTCCTCTGCTGATGGCTAATATCAGAGGGGTGCAAAGTATTTCAGTGAAATTGGAAATGATCAAAAATGCAATAAATTTCACATTTGAAAATCAGTCCCATTTTTGTGACCCCAAGCAGGTCAGGAACTAGTCAATATCAGTGGGCTATAGAATGGGAGAGCTGGCTGGTGGAGGGCTGGAGTCCTACAAACTCTTCTGCTTTTGAAGAATTCCTTCTTTAAGAATCCAGTTTGTAACTGACGGCACATCTGAACTAGGAGACATTAATTATTTTATTTTTAGGCAAGTGTTCACCATAATATTTACAGCAATTTACAAATATTCTGCTGCTGCTGTGTTAATGTAATACAGCACAGAACTGTCAAGGCCTAGGCTATAGGTTTATGCTCTATATTAGGTACATGGCATTACTGATTGCTTTAAAAATTCTTCCAAATGATTCATAAATTTTCTTATCCAAGTGTCCTAGACCAATGATGGTTTCTTACATAGGTACAGTGCACACAATGGCAAAGTTGATGATTGTAGTTCCATTTCTTTTCATAGTCTTTTTAAAAAAAAAAAAAAAATTGGTTGTTGTATTTCATTATGGCCTAGAGGCTTCAAGTGAGATAGGGCACAATTGTGCTAGACAGGGTACATATGAACAGTGAGAGAAATCCTTGCCCTATAGGCAAGACCAACAAAGGGCAGGCATAGAATGACTTGCCCCAGGTCATTACCAGAGCTAAGACTAGACCTCCAGTCACCTGAATCCCAATCCAATGCCCTGTCCATGGGACACAGGAACAGCTTTAAAGTGGTCAGCCATAATTTGCATTTTGCTGGACTGAAAAGGTGAAAGATGTGAGATTTTTGGTGGGGAGGGATGTGAGTGATCTCCACCTATAACACGACTAATTAAACACTTCATTAGTTTACTAGATTAGCACTTAGGGAAATGCTCATAACCTCCCATTTACATCATTATAAAAATATACTGAAACTACAAAAAGTGTGGCACACTCCCCTGTTCATTCACTTCCTGTTGTCTTCTTCCTTCTCCCTGCATTTGTATGGTGTATCTACCTCCAGGGCAGGAACTTACCCCCACCCATTGTAGGGTTCTATAACACATAGCTATGCTGCTATAAAAGTTGTTTATTTTCACTTAGAGCCTGATCCAAAGCTCTTTGAGGTCCATGGAAAGGCTCCCCTTGACCTCCATGGACTTTGGATCAGGCCATTAATGTATATGACACTCCATTGCAAATCTCAGTTCTGCTCTGAGGTCATTCAACATTGTATGTGTGTCACATCTCTGCAAGAAACCATCGTCAGGCCAGGCTAATCAAATAAGAACGTGGAAATGTTGATTTCAATGGAGCTACCAGCAGCATAAGGTACTACTCAATGTGAGGTGGTGCTCTGTCCCAGGTGACTAGTTAATGAGCGAGAGATGTGGAGGGGGGAATGTGTTCCAATTTGCCTCAGGCAATGAACACCATTTTGTGACACAGCTGTTGAAATTCTCCCAGCAGACTTCCTCAGGGCTGGAATACCTGTCCCCACTATTTTCTTTCATGCCCTGAAGGGAACAGTGACTGAATGCTCCTTAAATAGTGAGGAATAAAAGTGTTTTTGATCAAAGATAGGGCTAATCAGTACACCGCTGCTTTAAACCTTTACTGACTGTTTCTAAATTAAGCTGCATGCTGAGAGAGTCTCCTTAGGTTTGTTCATTTGTATTGTATTAGAGACATGTCATAGAACATGAAGGCTGTGGTTAGAATAGAAGTTACCAAATAGGGGAAATATATTAGCCATGTCAAATGAAATTTATATCAGTGAGCTGGGACTCTCCCCCACCTCTCCTGTAGCAGCATTAAATTAAGATACTGGTCAGCAATGTCCTAGTTAGAAATTCAGCAGTGAAATTCTCCTGTCATTCTTCATGTATGGAAGTAGCAGCCACTTACCTCGGGGTATAGGAAGAATTCCCCAGGTGTTTCGTCAAGGCCTTGTTGCCAATGGAAACAAAGCTTATTCTAGACCATCCTATTCATCAGGGCTCCCAGTGCTGGACAATTCCTTCAGGTTCAAATGCTACAACCATTCAGGTATTTACTGTTCTGTCACATACTGCCCTGGTCATTGACACCAGGTAATACATAAGCCCGGCTCTTCTTTTCCCTTGTAGGTTTGTCCACTCACAAAGTGATATTGATTTTTTCACACCACCTTTATAGTCATCCCATAAAGAGTCTTTTGGATGAATTTGCACAAGTGCAAATGTGATTCATTCATTACAAATGGTCAGGAGACGATAGCCCTTGAAGTTACAAAATTTCATTTGCTGAAAGCCCTGGGGAAGAAGAGGCACCACAGTTCTTTAAACAAAGAAATCAGCCGTACATTGTAATCTGGGCTATTTTAATGTTTATTGATTACAAGTCCTGTGTAATAAACAGAGGGGATGTGCAGACAGGCAAAAAACTCCTTTTTCACTCAGAAATGATTCAAAGTAACATTTGTTTCCAAATGTAGGAGGAGGGCATTCAAATCATGGGATCAGATACACTCTTTTGTAAGGTTTTATTTAGAATTGAGAAAATAATTCACAATTTATTTCATGAATTAAACCTCTCTTGCTCCCAGAATGTCTGTTAGCAAGGCATGATTCCCTTACTGGTTTTGGTTATTTGTTTATTGAACATCTCTGAATATTTTTGCATTAGGGGCCTGATCATCAATACTTGAGCTATGTTAATTGTGATGGGTCTGATAAATCACATTTTTTTCTGTTCACTAATTGAGTGAGCATGGAAACACTTGTCGCTCAAATGAATTTAAAATTTCATTTCCATGAGTACTTACACAGAAGAGGCCTGATTTTTTTTTTTTCCTCTCATGGTCACTCTTGTACAGTAGTTGTAACTCCACTGACATCAATCAATTGATGTCAAGAAAGTACTCTAGATTTGCACTGGTGTAAGATCCAAATCTGGCACTCTTTTGAAATTTGCTATCTATCGATAGGCTTGCCAGTAAAATTTGACTAATTAAAATATTTGAATGAAAATTCACAGGGGTTGGGGGTGGGAGTGGGTGTTTGTTTTTTTGAGGGGGAGAAGTGGTTGCGTGATTTGCCCAGCTGTCCTTTTAACTGGGCTCAGTTATTAAGTTAGAATGAATACTGCATACAACCGTTTATATGCTCACAAAGGGCTCTGTTCTGATACCCCTGCTCATAATGAGTTATACCTTATTTCCTAAGTAGTTCTACTGAAATCAGTAGAGATATTGCATGAGTAAGAGACTATTCGTGAACAGTAAGTGTACTGAATCTGACCCTGAAGTATTGCCTAGTGACTAGTGCTTCTGGGTGCTTTGGTTTTTGGTGCTCAGCTGGAGACATCGTAAAGTGGGCTAATTTTCTGAAAGGGCTGACCCCCTTCCCCTCTGAAAATCAGAGCCCTTTAAGGAGTCTCAAATTGGCTCTCAAAAAATGGACACATCCAAAATCTCTAGTTACTTTTGAAAAGCTCGGCCTTATGTGCTGTAGTAAACACATTGCAATTATAACTAGCCCATGGATGGTCCTGTTTGTATGCAAAGAAAACACACATATTCAATTTTCATATCTGTTGCTAGTGTTCTAAAGCTGCTCAAATTTACGTTCAGCTCAGAGTACATAAAACCACCAGCTGCCCTGGCTACAAAGCTGTCCTATGAAGTGATGGGTTAACAAGTTCTTTATGCAGCAGGAAGGGCTGTGGTGGAGATGTGAGGATGCTGTGACATGTAGATGGGAGAATAAACAGCTGACTGTACACTTGAATAAAATCTTATGTAATTTATATATATGCACACATCTTATTTTTATCACCTTAAGTCGTCTCGAAGTGACTGATGACTATTCATAATATTGAGCCTCCAGGAAGCAGCTACAGTGAGCAGACATTGATAATACAGATTGGTAGGCATCATGACATTTCTCCATTGTACTTTGTGGCATTCCTTCGATAACTTGTGTAACTTGGAAGTTACCCTGAGTTATCTGGGCCACCGAAAATGGCACATTTCATAATATAGAATCAGAAAACTCAGCAGGCTCTTCAGACTGATATTATGACTTCATCACTGCAATATGAATCACTGCTACCTCCACATCCTACAATAGCCTGGCTTTTCACTTCAGGTAACTATCCATTCACTTTATGAATTTGCAGAATTTTCATCCTACATCTGTATTTTAGGTCTTACGTCTGTATGCACCTGTCTCTTTGCCAGTAGTACCGGAGATGGGCCTGTGCAGCATCATTCTAGATCTAAAATCCCAGCTCACCTTCATGCCTGTCTGGCTTCAACTTCGCGGCACCGTGAATCTCATCGGTGTCCCCTTCTCAGAGTCAACCCTGATTTCTGTCACTTTCTCCAGCAGCTAGCCCAGCGTTGCTGCCCATTTACGAAAAGGGGAAGATGAGCTAGATACACACCTTAACAGTAACACATCCATACTACTCTGCTTCATGGATCTCAGAAAAAACAGGCAGCTAGATAAACTGTTTGAGGCACTTTTGGAATGTCTCCATGTCTGTATAAGAGAGTAACATATTTGGGAAGGTTTACTGAATGACTGTTCATATGGCAGTCTCAGCTAACTCATGGGAAACTCCATATTTATGGGGCATACTAATGGGGTAGAATCTAGCCTGAATGCATCAAGGGCAGTTGTTGTACCCATCAGTGTTCTTTTTTTAAAAAATAAGCTCTCTATTAATTCATTCCTGAAATCCAAGACCTAATTTCTTGGCCATATTTGTGTGCTGACTTTGTTTTCCAAAGTTGTGTGCTTTGCTTACCAACTGCTATTGTGTATATACACCTACTGTGCTGAATAGCTTTATTTCAGTTACACTGTAACATGACAGCAAGAGGCCTTTATTTATTTATTATAAACAGACTCATTTTTCAAATGCATTGCTGTATTAATGGTAATTTACATCAAGAAGTTCTATGTCTTCTAAGGCACATCTTGAAGTTGATGGGGATGGAAATGAATACCATGCAAAATGCATTCAGTGACTCAAGTAGTTTGTTATATTTCAGTTTTTATTATTCTTCCAAAATCCTGAAGAAGTGAAGAATAGGGAAAGCATAAGCAGAAAGAATCAAGAGCAGGAAAATTCACTTCTAATACACAATGACAGTTTGACAGCAAATGCATTCAGCATGAATTGCAAATACAGTGCGGAGTGGGGATCTTAATCTGGTCATTTCGATCTCAAATCATCCTATTGCATAGTGTCATATATGCTAATAAACCTCTGCATCCATAATAGCACTGACATTATAGAATAAAGAAATTCTTAGGATGGTTACTGGAGTATCTTACACTGTCCTGGGGTTTCAAATATTATCCTGTTTTGAGTATAGAGTGGATCTAAATCTTAGATCTCTTCTGAATATGGGTCAGATGCAGCCCAAGAGATCAGAAAGCTGATGAAAACAGCTAATCTCATGATATTTCCATCATTTGGTGCTGAAATATCACAGAAATAGCTTGAGAGAATAAAGAGTTTGGTGTCATTGAATCTAACATTAGCCCTGGTTTGGATACTCAAGCCCAAATATTAGCTCTGGTTTGACTCAAACTCTGGCCTAAATCAAATCTGGATCCAAATCTTAGATTTATCTAATTTAGAAGGAGGGCTGAAGTTGCTAGGGAGAAAAAAAAAATAGCATCTCCTACTCTGTTGTTACCTTGAGAGTTGTCTGTGTTTCACTTTTTGTGCAAAGCATTCAAAATATTGCTTAATTTTTAAAAACAGTCCTAGCTGCAGTAGGTAGGAAAGCTCTCAAATGTCAAATATACCTTTTGTTTGTTAGTAAATAAACTGGTGCACTATAAAAGGTGATGCAATAGCAGATCTGATGCTTCACTGCCATATATGTGCACTCATTAATATAGATGATAAAAGGTTACCACCAGTGAAAGTGAGGGGAGAATTCATATTTGATACTTTGCCTTGTGTAGTAAGGCAAGACTCACCAGCATGGCACCTCCTGCTGGTCATCCTGGGAATTAGCTCTCCAGCCTCCAGAGCATCCTCTGCAGGCTGGTGTCCCGCTTGCCTCAGGCCCCTGTGTCCCTCCCAGACCACTGGTGCCCCTTTATCTTGGGTGCTGCCCCCTGGCAGTACACCCACTCTCTGGGTCTCCCCACCCAGGGGAACCCCCAACCCTCTATCCCCACCTCATCTCAGTCTATGGCTACTGCCAGTCACCATCTAGGCCCCCACTCACTGGGGCAGACTGCAGTGTGTAAGCCATTCATCATTGGCAAAGAGCGGTTTGGACCTGTTGCCTTTGCCTAACCCCTGGACTGCAGTCTCTGCAACCCCAGTACCTGGTTTGGCCTTTGACAAGGCCTGCAGCCTGGGGAGTTGCCAGGCAGGAGCTCCCCTGCTCCTCTCACCTTTCCCCAGCCCTGCTCAGTTGCCTGCACCCTCAGCTCCCAGGCAGCTAGGTCCTGCTCTCTCTGAAGCTCAAGGGAGAGTCCTGAGCCAGCTCCTCCCTGAGTCCTTATAACAGAGCCAGGTGTGGCCTGATTGGGGCATGGCCCAGCTGCGGTTGCTTCCCCCAATCAGCCTAGCCTTTGCTCGCAGCCCCAGCCTTCTCCCAAGGCTGGCTTTAACCCTTTCAGGGCCGGAGCGGGTGACCACCCCACTACACCTTGGTACTTATGGAATAGGAATTATTTTGGGGAAGTTCTATGGCCTGTGCCTATATAGGAAGTTAGACTAGATGATCAGAATGGTCCTTTCTGGACTTAGATTCTATGAATCTGTGAAAGGCAGTGGGGAATCAGGCTCAGTTTGAGTGCACTAGTACAACTGGCCTTTTCATCCTTTTCAAGTGGCCTGAACACAGAACTAGGAGCCAGGAGAATCTGAATTTTAATCTGGACACTTACGTTGATACCGTGTGGACTTGGGCAAGTATCTTTGACTCCTGCATCTATAATAATAGTTAGAAGACCCACGGAGATGCTGTGAAAATTAGTTAACGTTTGCCAAGTTCTCTGAAAATTTAATGACCTAAATAAGTTCTTGATATTTTCTGTAAAGTACCAGCTGCATTACAGAATCACTGAAGTCTGGAATATCAAATAACTGAAGGAATTTGACAGTGGTAAGGGCTAACAACTGTGGTAGTGCCTCTTTAAGGGCTTGAATCTTAGGGTTAGAAGGGACTGCAAGGGTCATCTAGTCAGGGCTGGCTCTACCATTTTTGCTGCCCCAAGCAGCGAAGCAAAAAAAAAAAAAAGCAGCCGCCGAAGAAGAAAAAATGAAAGGAAGGGAAAAAGAAAAAGCTGCCACCGAAGTGCTGCCGAGGAAGGGAAAAATATTTAAAAAGCTGCCGGAGTGCCGCCCCAAGAACGGCCGAAGTGTCGCCCCTTCTGATTTGCCACCCCAGGCACCAGCTTCCTTAGCTGGTGCCTAGAGCAGGCCCTGCAACTAGTCTAACCCATTAAGTCTGAGATCTGTTGAACAGGTGTCAGATCTTAGGAATGCTCACTGAAAATGCCCTGCCACCTCCTGCTTAAAGCTGAGGCTGTTGGCTTTAGGGCCTTACCTGATCACAACTGTAAAGCACAACCTAAGAAGAGACGTGGTTCCTCAAGATGTCAGAGCCGCTATAGAGCTGGGCAGGAAACAGTTTTCCCATCCCACGAGTTTTCAAGATTTTGAAATTTCTTCCTGTCTAGAATTGGGATGAAAAGTTGAAATCTCAATAATTTTCAAAATATGCTCTTTTAAAAGAATAAATTAACTCCATTTTTAAATGAAAACTCATTTTGAACCGAAAAATTGAAAATATTAAAACCTTTTCATTTTTTTTTCAAATTGGGAGATTTGTTGAAACCAGCCTTTGCCTGTGAACAGTTTTGATTCTGACAAATCAGCATTTTTCAGTGGAAAAACATTTCATCAGAAAATTACTGACCAGCTCCAAAATCCAACGTCTTCACCTTTGCCTTCATCAAGAAACCAATATATAAACATAGCTAACTAGGATGCATGGCTGGTGTAAATGTTCTCTCTGCTACTGGTGGGGGAATTCTGCGCTACTGCACATGCACATAATTAATGCATAATTGCTGCAGTTCTGCCTTTTACCCATCAGAGGGCACTGTCTCGAAAGAACAGCAGCCACTCCCAGCAGAAAATAACTTCTTCAGTTCTACCTTTTGCCCTCCAAAGGGAGCTGTGGAGATAGAACAAAGCAGCAACTCCCAGCCAGTGAGGGAAGAGAGAGAGCCTGCAGAGCCTTCTTCGCAGAGGGTCAGGTCAGGAGACAGGGGTTATGGGCACTGGGGAGACAGACAGCGTAGGGTGCTGGGGGGTCAGATGGGGGCTCATAAGGACGAGTTGGGAAGGACAGACTGTGACGGGGCTGAATGGGAGTGGAGGTACAGGGCCATGGGGGTGGGGGGGTGGGAGGTGCAGGGCCACGTAGTGATGGGGGGGGTGCAGAGCTACATAGGGATGGGAGTGGCTGGGGATGGGTGCAGAGACAAAGTGGGATGGGGAGGGGGGACAAGGACACATAGGGACAGGGGAGTGGCTTTGTGGGGGCACAGAGCCACGTAGGGATGAGGGGAGTGGGAGCAGGGACACAGAGGGACAGGGGAGTGGCTGGGTGGGGGCACAGAGCCACATGGGGATGGGGGGAGTGTGTGTCTGAGTGGGGGTGGAGGGACACATAGGGGTGCAGGGGCCCATGGGGACAGGGAGAGAGGGAGAGGCTAAGGTCTGCATGGGGGAAGTTCCCTAACAATCCCTCCCTGCCCCCCAAAAATACCTGGTCCATACTTTTCCCACCCATACCCAGCAACCCTCCAAGTTCACACCCAGGCTCCTTCCCAGCAATTTACTTCCCTCTCCCTCTCTTATCCCTGACTCCCCCAAGCCTTTGCACTGCTTCTGAGGGGTGCAGGATATATGGTTCTGTATTGTAGTTTAAATGAATTATTACTCAGAGTTCTGTATTAATATGCCTGGTAAGGAATCTATCTGTCAAAAAACATTTCCTGAATCTTTTTTGTTGTCTGTATTGTTACAGACCTGCTTGCTGACAGATATTTTGAAATAAATGACAAAAAATAATTGAAACTGGTGTGATTATATTGTTATTTTGACAAATAAAATATGCAGAATTTTGCTGAATTTTAAAATATTGTGTGTAGAATTTTTAATTTTTTGTTGCAGAATTTTTAGGTGCAGAATTCCCCCAAGAGTAAGAGTCTGCATAAACATCCACTTAATAAGTAGAGAGCCCCATTCTGCACTAGCTGAAGTTTCTACGAGCCCTTCAATACTTTGCTCATATAGAAGGCATTGCTGTCATCTAACATGGAGGACAAAGGCATGGAGAGTTTTGGCAAAATTTCCAAACGAAAAAGTCTCAATCTATTTGCGCGGCAGATGTGAGTAAGTGCTCTTGGCCACTGCTACTGCCCAGATAGCCTGAAACAGCTGACATGAATATGCTTGCAAACTTGAGTAAAAAAAAAAAAGAGGTGTATTCTGTCGATGGACGGAGTAGAAACTCTGCTCTGCTTTTATCTCTGCTTGCTTTCCCCAGCCTTTGGATGTTTTACCTCTGTGCTGAGGAAGGATTGCATGGTTTTTCTGAAATATATATTATGATTGCATTGTCTATTTGATACATTTATGCTTTGTGGTCTTTTCTTGATTTCAGTGGCTCCAAGTGATGTCTAATAGATATCAAAGGAAAATGGAATATATATAAATATTACAAAAACAAAACAAAAAACTCAGTCTGCTAAATGAATATTATTATGCTTGCAAAGTCTAGCACTCAGAAGTTAGGAAATTCCAAAATAACATTGCTTATGCAACTTTACTTCAACCTTTTTGGACATATGCATTATGATAGTCTTTAATTAAATGAACACATACTGTTTTTTCACAGGACCCCTGCCTCATTCAACTTACAGGATGGATTTTGCTCACTTAAATAGCAGCTATTCAATACTTCATCTTCATTGTTCAATGTACGGACCCAGGCCTTGTTGCTGCACACTATTCAAACACTGCTTTGAAGAAAGAATTATTAATTTCCTCATGGGGTTTTCCACCATACTTATCACTACTGTATCTGAATGCTCCCCTGTCATAAACATAAAGGGAAGGGTAACCACTTTTCTGTATACAATGCTATAAAATCCCTCGTGGCCAAAGGCAAATCCCTTTCACCTGTAAAGGGTTAAGAAGCTAAGATAACCTCACTGGCATCTGACCCAAAATGACCAATGAGGGGACAAGATACTTTCAAATCTGGAGCGGGGGGAAACAAAGGGTTTGTCTGTCTGTGTGATGCTTTTGCTGGGAACAGATCAGGAATGCAGCCTTACAACTCCTGTTAAGTTAGTAAGTAATCTAGCTAGAAATGTGTTAGATTTCCTTTTGTTTAGTGGCTGGTAAAATAAACTGTGCTGGATGGAATGTATATTCCTGTTTTTGTGTCTTTTTGTAACTTAAGGTTTAGCCTAGAGGGATTCTCTATGTTTTGAATCTGATTACCCTGTAAGGTATTTACCATCCTGATTTTACAGAGGTGATTCTTTTACCTTTTCTTTAATTAAAATTCTTCTTTTAAGAACCTGATTGATTTTTTCATTATTCTTAAGATGCAAGGGTTTGGGTCTGTGTTCACCTGTACAAATTGGGAAAGGGGGTGTAGGGCTTGGGGGGTATTTTGTGGGAAGATGTCTCCAAGTGGGCTCTTTTCCTGTTCTTTGTTTAAAACACTTGGTGGTGGCAGCATACTGTTCAAGAACAAGGCAAAGTTTGTACCCTGGGGAAGTTTTTAACCTAAGCTGGTAAGAATAAGCTTAGGGGGTCTTTCATGCAGGTCCCCACATCTGTACCCTAGAGTTCAGAGTGGGGAAGGAACTTTGACATCCCCAAGCTTTAATTCATTTTTCTCCACAACAACTCTGTGAGATGAGGAGGTCATATTATCCCCAATTTACAGATGAGGAGTTGTCACAGAGATTAAGATAAAAAGTTTACAATAATTGTGGGTGCCCAATCTGAGACACCTAGGAACTGATTTTTCAGAATCCAGAGCATTATATAGCATGTTCTATGTTCAGCATACAATCCCATTGACTTCAGGTGCAGGCCTCAGCACTTCTGCTAATCAGAACCTGGAGCAGGGGTGCTGGAACAGTGGGAACCAGGGGGCCATGGCCTTCCCACTTTTTGAAAGTGGACAGGCCTGGCCTGTCTACTTTTCACTACGGGCCCTGTCCCTGCTTTTCTCCCCCAAGGCCCCACTCCCCAGCCAGACTGGCAGCCACTGTTCCCTCTAAGCTGTGAGCGTGTGCGCACACACATAGATTCTAAACCCCGTGCACGCAGCAAAACACCATGTGCACAAAAATTTGCACAGAAGCACAAAAATTCTCACAGAAGAAATTTTTTGCACACATGGCCTGTCAAAAATTTGCAGGGCAGATGGAGGGTCTGCGGCTCCCCACAGCTGCAGCTCTTACCATGGCCAGGCTGCGCTCCGAAGCTCCACCCCCTGGCTGGAGCTGGGTTGGGATAAGAGCTGCATGAGGAGCTGTGGGGAGCCTCGGAACTTCCACCTGCTGTAGGTCAGGGGTTTGTGGGGGTGGGGACACGGGTCAGCAGCTGCTCTCGGGTTCCCTCACCCAGGGCAGTTGGAGGGTCCTGGGCTCCCTGGCCTGCTCCAGCTTGGCTGGGGGCAGGGCCTTGTGGGGAAGAGGAGGGGCCACGGTGGGGAGTCCCTGGTCCCCCACTTTTGGGAAGACTCCACCACCCCTGCCCTGGAGTATCAAGTTGGGCACCCAGGAAATGCCTACCCAGTCCAACTCCCTATTCCTCAGGCTTCTCATCCTAGACTCAGTCTCCTTGTCCAGCAAGTGCTAGTGCCTTCCTCCGGGCTCACTGTCTATGTCCTAAATTCCCACCCACTCTGTCAGTCCTCCTGCCCACACCCAGTTTCAGTCTCCTTGCCTAGCACTCCCACTTCCCCACACCTGCCCCAGTTCCTTGTCCCCAGTCCTTCCCCCCAAGATCCTTGTTCCAGTCTCTTTGTCCAATCAACTCCAGTTCTCTCCCCACAGCCAAGCCTCTTATCCAATCTGTCTCCCCTCCCTGCCCTCGCTGGTTCTTAGACCCTGCTTCTTGTCCAGCAAGTTCCAGTCTCACCATGGATCCCTAGCTCCTCATCTGATCTCAGTATCCTGCTCCACCGCCCCACACCCCATCCCGAGGTCAGCTGGCTCCCAGTCGTTGTTTCTCTCTCCAGCTCTCAGTCCCAATCTCTCTCCACCCAGCTCCCAGTCCCAGTATTTCTTCACTCTTCCAGTCCCAGTCTCTATTCCCAGCCAGTCCCAGTTTCTCCGCCCCCCCACCAGTCCCAATTTAAGACTAATTGTTCCAATATCCTCCTTTCCATCCCACCCCACCCAGCCTTTTCCCCCTCTGCAGTCACATCAGATGGGTTCCTCTTCCACACTGCCTGCCAACAGGGGTATAACTGGGAGCACAGCAGACACAGGCTTCCAACTCTTATTTTGGGTTCCTGGCCCCATCCTAGCCAGAGTAGCCGGGAGCAGCCATTATAGAGAAAGTCCAGGTTCTCAGCTGTAACCCTGGGCTGGAGCTTGCTCAGCTGCTCTGTGGGAATGCTGCATGCATAGTCCAGTCACCTATGGGAGCTTTAAGGGGATGGAGCATGCTCAGTTGCTCTGTGGGGATGGTTCATATGCAGCCTGGTTAGCACTAGGACCTGTGTGGGGATGGTGCACGCACAAACCAGTTAGTGCTAGGAGCTGTAAGAGGCTCAAATATGCTCGGTGAGGGTGGAATCTTTGGAAATTGAAGAAGACTTTACGGAGCATGTGGGAACTATGATATTTTGAAGGATTATAATATGGCCAAATCTGGGCAGATTTTCACAGGGGTGGCCAAAGGCCAGACACAAGAGCCACTCTCCTGCTAAATTTCAAGTCCTTGCTCCAAAGCATGAAGGCACTAGAATAGTTCAAAGAAAGGGTTGCTGGAGTTTTTTAACATGTGCCAAACAACATATTTTCCCCTAGCCTCATTCTCAGAAATGGCTGAACTGTTTTGGCTGAGATGTTCCAAAAAGAATCGGCCTGAGGCAGACACCTTGCATAGAAAATTTCAGCTTGAATGGTTAACATTTGGCAAAGTGATAAGCAATTTAGAACAGGATCTTATAATGAGAGTTGTTGGGCAACCTTAATAGGTGGTGCTACCACGCCTGCCTGTAATATGTACATACACATAGAGACCAGTTACTCATACCCAGTACAACTCAAAAGATGGGAGAACAAGGTGGCTGTAACCTCCTTCTTGCTCCCCTGGTCCTGGGGAATAACAAAGAGCTTCCCCTTGAAGTCCTCACCTCAACATGCTCCCCAGAACAGAGGTGAGGGAATAGATGGTACAAAGCCAGTTTTATGCTGGGGGACTCTTCAGTGGCCCCTTTCAAGCCGATATAAGGTTCCTTTACTGTGACTGCCCCCAAAAGATCCCACCTGAGGTTGAGTATTGGGATCATAATCTTTGGGCGAGCTTTCTAGCAAATGTATTCATTCTGCAGAGTATCCCATTTGAGCAAACTGAGCTTGTTTTAAAACCAGAGCAGAGCTTAGTTTAGAGGTAATAAAAAGGCAATATATCATACCTCAAATGAGAATAAGAATTAGGTACATTTTTGTGGTATGAGCCTGTTTTAAACCTGAAGCTTAACGTTTAGTGGAATGCATAGCTGAGACTGACACTCACCTTGTATTGGTATCAAACCCTAGCATTACACTTATGTTCTCTCCAATGGAAAAACTGACATCAAGGAAACCAGCTCTTGGCTTCAGTTCACTGGAATGCTCTAATGATGCTTGCTACCAATTTTCTTTGAAATCCTACCTATTACAATGATTCAGAAATTCATTCCCAGTTAAAACAGACCCATAAATTATGATCCTTGATCATATGAAAACTGTCCATTCCCACTGCGCCTGCCTGACTCCTTGGATATGGATTACAGCTCTGATACTTGGAAAAACTTTAGTTTCTCTGGTTGATAGAACTGAAAAATCATCAGCCAACTCATTATCAGAGATGTGATGCTGTCTCTCCCAGAAGGCATTAGCACTCACTCAGCAAGGTCCCCATCATGCCTGTGGTTGCTAGAAGAAGCAGTGGTATTGCATATAGTAATGTGTCTGTCAGCGTCATGAATCAACCTTCAACAATAGCGACTCTTCTGTATACAAATTCCGTGAGATTCCTTTGCTGTTTTATGTCATGAACACTTTATAGCACTAATAACACTTGCTCTACAGGAAGAGTGTACTTAGACTCCCCTCCCTATTTAGACTGTCTAAAGTGAGATAATGTTACTATGCTCATTCACTTCCAAAATTATGCTAGTTATTGTGCCAAGTAAAAGACGCGTGCTGCCAGCCATTCCACTAAGCTAGAAAGGATAATAAAAATGTTTATGGATGTTGTGGATTTCAACTGTTTAACATTTTTAAAGACCTCTACTGCCTGGGCCAATTTACAGCTGGTTTAACTCTTAAAAAATATCAAAACACATTACATACAAAAGAAATTAAGGAAACCATAAGCTACATACTCAAAGAGCTTTTGGCTGTCTTAAAAAAAAAGAAAAGAAAAGAGGTATAGCTATAAAATGTAATATCCCACCAAGTGAGGGAGAGGGTTATTCTTGTCTGGCTAAGGAAATGTGTTACAATAAGGCTGAAATGTAGCTCTTGTTTTGCCTCAGTACAGTCCATGGCATTGACTCTATTTTTATTTTAAAGGTGGGGTTTTAAAATTTCCTTATTTATGTTTTGATTCTCAGCATAAAGGATTTATTAGAACTATTCTAAGTATATTCTGGATGTTAAGAGGGCTCTAAATTCTAAACGCAGACAAGTCTCTAATTAATGCAACAGCCATGGGGTTGAGCAATGGCATCTGGAAGTTTAGCATAAACAACATCAAGTTTGCGAAGGAAGTAGCAAGTGGTTCATGGGGAGTCCCTCCCCAAACAGCCAGGTGTGGCCCAGACCCCGCCCCCATCCGACACCCCCCTGCTTCTCACCCCCTGATGGCCCCCCTGGGACTCCTGCCGCATCCAGCCCTCCCTGCTCCCTGTCCCCTGACTACCTCCAGACTCCCTGCCCCTGACTGCCTCCCACCGCCCCATCCAACCCCTCCTCTCATTCCTGACTGCCCCCCTGGGACCCCTGCCCCATCCAACCACCCCTTCTCCCTGTCCCCTGTCCGCCCCTGGAACCCCTGCCCCTGACTGTCCCCTGGTGCCCCATCCAACCCCCCCCCCCCCCGACTGCCATCCCAGGAACCCTGCCCCCATTCAAGCCCCCTGTTCCCCGCCCTCTGACTGCCCTGACCACTATCCACACCCCTGACCACCACCCCGAACTCCCCTTCCCTTTATACAATCCCCCCTGCTCCCTGCTCCCTGCCCCCTGACCGCATTGCCTGGAGCACTGGTGGCTGGCGGCGCTACAGCTGCACCACCGAGAGCACCAGGACAGGCAGCCGTGCCGCCCGGCTGGAGCCAGCCATGCCACTGCACAGCACAGAGCACCGGGTCAGGCCACGGCTCTGCAGCTGCACTGCCCAGCAAGAGCTCGCAGCCCCACCGCCCAGAGCATTGCGCCGGCGGTGCAGTGAGCTGAGGCTGCAGGGGAGGGGGAATAGCAGGGGAGAGGCTGGGGGCTAGGCTCCCAGGCCAGGAGCTCCAGGGCCGGGCAGGAGGGTCCTGCAGGCTGGATGTGGCCCACAGGCCATAGTTTGCCCACCTCTGCTTTAGAAGAATATTTGATGACTCAGCAAAGAATAACATTCGGTGTAGATTTTCAAGAATGACTATGGATTTTGGCTGCCCAAATTCTTGGGCTCCCAACTCTGTCACTTTAAAGGGGCCTGGTCTCAGAAAGTGTTGTGTCCCTGCCCTCTAAAATATCAGCTCCTTTTGAAGTGTCTCGGGCTGGGGCACCCAAAAACCACTACTCACTTTTGAAAATTTAGGCCTATTAAAAATATAGGGACTCCTGTACTGCTTCTGGTGTAAAACTAACACTTCAATCTCACAATAAAGTCTGCTAGTGTAGACTGTTATGCTCCCACAGAGTGAAATTCTGGCCCCATAGAAATCAATGGCAAATCTTCTATTGACTTGAATGGGGCCAGCATTTCACTCCAGGAAGTTCGGTTTGCACTCCGTTGGGACTTGATGCAGGTGTCTGTGACCTCACTTGTGGGCCCCGTGGCAGCCTAAATGTGTTATAAAATAAATGTAAGATCGCAATCGGGTGAAATTACATTGACTTCCAAAGACTTGTGCTGAATTTGACCCTCTGTGTCACAGTAACATTTGGAGAGAAGAGATATCTTTCTCACTAGATACTGTAGAAATCTTGAGGGGGAAAATCCTTTCTTCCAACCTTTTCGGTAAAAAGTAAACTCTTAGCAAATTTCTAAGATATGTAATATTTGGTGACTATTGTAGGAAATGGCATATCAATAAGAAACATTTTTCTGAATTGTTCAGAGTTCCACACTCTTCATATAGTACTTATATAGTTGGAAGCTTTGCCCCATTTTGAATTGGCTCACTGAAGCTGATCTTGGAAAGAGTTTTTTCCTTCAAAGTCTAGTTGTCTGTAAACCTAGTACAAGCTTAATGGGTGAATTAAATGAATTCAGAACTTATGAAAAAAATGCTGGACTGGCAGCTTAGTAGTCTGAATTCCTCTATACAGACACAGAACATGTAGAACCTAGGAAGAATCAGTGCACTTTCTTCCACAGGCTTCTCCACCAAGGTATTTTGACAATGCCCTGGAAGAAGGCAGGTTAGACTCCATGTTGTTCCTCCAGTCCTTGGTGTGTGCTAACACTCAACAAAGGTGCTTATCAATGCAATATAATAAAAATTGCATTGGTAGTTTTGTGCATAATAGATTGCTGTCTCCTTGGAACAGCTTGGAGACTACCAGCTCTTTTGCTCAGACTGGACTCAGAATTTTCAAGAGAGCTGACTTCAGCATTACTTGCTGAAGTAATGGCCACAAGATCAGAGGAAAGATGCTTTTGTGGTTACGGCATCAGCCTGTGACTGAGGTGATTTGGGTTTTGTCCCTGGCTGGGCTATGCAGGACCGGATCTAGGCACCAGCAAAGCAAGCATGTGCTTGGGGCGGCACAATTCCTGGGGCGGCCTTCGGGCCATCCGTTTTTGTTTTTGTTTTTTGCTTGGGCAGTTGCGTTCTCGGAGCTTGGGGCGGCAAATTTTTTGCTTGGGGTGGCAAAAAACCTAGAGCCAGCCCTGGGTCTATGGACTTCCTGTGTGACCATGGGCAAGTCATTTTATCTCTATGAGGGGGATTTTCAAAAGTACTCAGCACTGCCCTAATTCTGTTCCCATTGAAGTCAATGGGAATTTCACTCTTGATTTCACTGAGAGCAGAGTTAGGCCAAAGCTGAGTGTTTCTGAAACTCTACTTTCTGTGCCTCAGTTCCCCATGTGTAAAATGGGGCTACCACTCTTCCTGAGTGAGATGCTGTGAGGATTAAATCATTAACGTCTTTGAGGTGCTCGGATACTGTAGTGCTGAGTCCCATAGAAAGTCATATACATAAATGAAGAAAGAATATGGAAAACTGTTCCTTTAAGGTTTCTGCCAGAAGCTTACAGGATTTCATGCTCTTTTTCATTAATCAACATTTCAACAGCCTTGTTTAATCTCTGTTAGTTCACGTGTGACATAGAGTTATAGAACTCTGAAACTGACACTGGCTTTTAACTATAATTCTGGGAAAAGAACACCAGCCCCGATGAAAAACTGCACAAAAGAACATTACTAATGACATGCCACTTATGAAATAGATGCAACAAGATGGAACACTACAAGATTTTGCAGAGAAGGCACACAATAAAATGATTTCTCTGGCTATAATTTTGATAGAAACATAAGAAAAGCCATATCAGAGCCTACCCTTGGACCCATTGTCCTCTCTCTGACAGTGGCCTGGACCAGATGCTTCATAGGAAGGTGTAAGATACCTCCGCACAGACAATTTTAGAATACTCTGCTTATAGGGCTAGTTTCTTCCTGACCCCATCAGTTAATGGTTGGTTCCTGGCCTGAAGCCTGCGAGTTTATTAATTAATTAATTAAAAAAATAAATATGGGATAGCTGTGGAAGTTAGTTTATATTATGGCCAATCCTTTCTTTGAATCCTGCTAAGCTCTTGTACTCAGTGTAATCTTGTGGCAGTGAGTTCTATGGTCATGCTTCCCTCTAATGCATTGAGGAAAATAGTATTTTCTTTTAATAGCTTTTAACTTTGTCTCTTCTTTGTCACTGGCAGTACCTTTTTCTCATGTTTTGAAAGGGTGAATAGGAGCACTCCATGTACAAAATAATGAATGGTAAAGATAAGGCATATTGCTCCCATGCTTGTCCCTCTCCTTTCTGAGTGGAATGGGACTAGATCCTCTGCTATGGCCAAGAACTGCACTGTGAAACTTCGTAGGAGTCTGGATGCAAAGATGGTCTTTGTTCTCCCTTGATTCTAGGCCGGCTATGTTCCAGGCAGCTCTAAGTTACACCAGCTACCAATAACCCAAAGGGCCAATTGCAGGACAGAAGGGCCTCTACACCAACAGCAAAAAAGGTTAGTATAGTGGCCACCATGCAGCTTACGGGATCTTCCCAAGACAAAAGTTTTGGATAGGCCAGACGAGACTTCCAAAGGCACAAAGGGCAAATGGCACCCAATTCCCATTGAAAATCAATGGGAGTTGGGCACCTAACTCCCATTTGTGCCTTTGAAAATCCTCCCTGCTGGCTCTAATTGCTTTCCCTTAGCAGTGTGGGGCAACTGGAATAAAGGATCTGGGGACGCCCAATCATTTCAGTCTTTCTTTATATGGAGATCTTTCCATACCTCTGACTAGTTCATCAGCCAGCTGTGGGTACCTTTTTAATTTCTGCTATATCTATTTTGAGACAGGGTGACCAGAACCGAACAAAGTATTCCAGATGAGAGGTGATGGTATATAATGGCATTATAATATTTTCAGTATTAGTCTCCATCCTACTCCTTATGTAACCTAATATTTTACTTGTTTTTTTTGACCATGAGTACACACTGAACAGATATATATCCATTGTCATGAAGGTCTCTTTCCATAGTGGTTACAGTTCCTTTAGAACCGAGTCATTTTGGTTGTAGTTTAAAGCAAATACAAGCTTCCAAGATGTTAAATCCAACAAACTATCCCCTAGAAATTTACATACCCTCCCCGCCCAAACCTATCAGTAATCTTCTCTGGTCAAGGTAGCTAGCAATGAGATCAAAACCACATGAATGCTCTGGAGAGTGTAAAGGAACTCAACCACTCAGAATTGGCTCTGAAGGATTACTACAGGCTCATTCATCTGCTGATTATCAATGAAATCTGAGCCTTGTACCAACTTGCCAAAGGTACTTTTGACCCATTAACACATCATCATAATTCTGCAATAGCCTGAAAAAGGGGAGGAAAAGCCCACAAAAATATTTTCCCTTGACTGTAACTTGATTTGATAAGTAACAATCTTTTCTGAATGCAATCTATGTAAGTCTCATTACGACAGTGGCCTTAGATAATTAATTAATTAACATGTTTACAGCAAAGTTTGTGTCAGTGTTTTCATCATAAACCCCAAGTCTTCTAGAGGTCAGGAATGAATGGCAGTGTAAGCGAGGCCTTTTAGACTTGTCTCTTTGAACTCCTATGCCTCTCACCTCTTCCATGATCTGTAAATCTGCCCACCATTACCTCCAAAACATTTTCCCACCGAAAATGTCCATGACCATTCCTGGGTTCATAAAATCTTCACCGTCCTCCCTCCCACACTAAATGGTCCCCACTAGGGCCAGTTCAACCCACTTCAATCCATCCTGGAAGCAGGAATCTTATCCTCTGTGATAATGACTGGCTCCCTGAACATTTCAGAACCCAGTATAAAAAATTATTCTTTCAGGTCTTCCGGACTCTCTCTGGGCTTGACTTTCCTCACCACTCTGATCTCATTCATCTCTCTTCCTATTTTCCCTCCACTACTCATGACAGAATTCGTTTTGTTCCCCCATGTTTCCCTCTAATTCAGTTCAATTCATTGAGACTTTATTGCCATGACAAACTATACAAGTGTTGCCAAAGTGCAGGAAAAAAACATACCTCTCAGGGGTCTATCAGAGGCTTGGTATGACCCATCCAGGATAGGGTTACATGCTGTGTTTGGGTTTGATCCCCTGTGTCTATTTGTCATTATTGCCCATGCCTGATCCAGTGACAGATTGATACATAGTGTGATGCCAATTCTGTTGTCTATCTCCTTTCTCTCTGGGTCAGGAACAGTTTATCCTCAGTGCTTTTTTTATTAGATGTGTTTTATGATTCCTGATAGTTCGAGAAAATATCTTTCTTTCACTTTGTATTTTTGACATTGGAGCAGAATTTGTATTTCTGTTTCAATCTCTGCTCAGCCACAGTGGCTGCATAGTTGGTCTTCTGTGGTTGGGATTTACACCTCCCAACTTCTACCTCTGCTGTGGTCACTGAGGCCTTGTTGACACACAAAAGTTATACCACCTGAAATGTCAAGGTGTAGGTAAAGGGGGATACAAGCACCATAGTTTGGATACAGTTACTTCATCTGCTTCCTCCTGGACCTTTAAGCCACCTTCAACATTTTTGACCAGTTTCTTCTTCTTGAAATCCCATCCTCCATTGGCTTCCAGGATTCTGACTCTGTCCTCTCTGGCTTCTCTTCCTACTTCTCTAATTGTTCCTTCAGCTGGTCTTGCACAAGATCCTCCCCATCCTCCCTCTAACTTTCTGGGAGGGTTCCACCGGGCTCTGTCTTTGATCCCTTTCTCTTCTCCCACTACACTTTGTTTCCAGATAATTTCATCTGTAAACACAAGTTTATCTATCATCTCGATGCTGATGACTTATAGAGCTACCTCTCTACTCCATACCTGTTTCCTTCTGTCCAAACTAAAATCTCACGTTACGTCTCTGACATCTTCTTGTGGATGTCTAGCTGTCAGCACAAGCTCAACAAGGCTAAAAGCAGCACTCTTATTCTTTCCCTCCCCCAAGACCTCCCCACTACTTCCTTTTTCAGTCATTGTAGACAACGCCACCATCCTGCCTGTCACTCAGGTCCATCCCCTGGGCCATCATTTCGATTCAGACTACTGTCTAGGTCCCCACATCCAGGCCATATCTAAGTCTTGCAATTCTTTCTACTTAACAAGTTTAAGGTATGGCCTTCCTATCCATCCACTCAGCTAATGCTCTCAGCCAGGCTCTCATCTTCTATCTAAATTACTGCAACATCCTTTTCTCTTTCCTTGACAAATGCAATCTTGCCCCATTCATATCCATTCAGAATGCTGCTGTATTGTGACTCCTCTCTTTGAATTCCTCCACTGGCTTCCTCTTCCCTCTCGGCCAAGAATAAGTCACTTGTCTTCACTTTCCAGCTTATCCGCAGCCGAACTATCATGTCTTGTTCACTATCAAGATATTGACTCCCACCTCTGACATGAGGCCAGCCTCCAATCCCCACAAGCACCTCTCTGCTTTCTCCCACTTGGGAGAAGCTCCCCATAAACATCTGCAAAGCTACAACATTTTCTGCCTTTGCAACTCTCCTTAAACCTTACCTTTGTCATGGTCCCTACAGAAAAACTGACAACAGTGTGATGTGTTGGGGATCACCCAGACCCGTAAGGAGTTCTGTCACTGCCTGCCCTGTAACCTGAACGCTATGCTTCTATGGCTCAGATCCCTGACCTCAGTAGCTTGCCTACAAGCACATGCTCTCACCCTGGCTTCCACTATTTACTCCTTGCAGGGTGACAGGGTGACAGCAACAGCCCTTTCAATCCCGAGTCTCTCCAAATCCACTCTCCTTGAGTTCTTAAATACCAGACACTCAGATAATTTCCCCCTTCACAAGTGAAACCAACCCCCCAGTTATCAGCTCTGTTTGGCACCCACACTCCACACAGTTCGCACAACAGACTGTTAGAGGATACGCTAACAGTTTGCACAACAAAGACCTGCCCTTCTGTTTCCTGTTGCCAAACCTGAGACACAAGCCTTCCTTTAAAAGGCTTTATTCTCTTTTCTCTTAGCCTATCATGACTCACTTTTATTCAGAATGTGGAAACCCTCTTGATTTGGGAGCGGGCATGTCTAAGTTCTGCACTTAGGAAGGAAGAATCCCATGAACCGCTACAGGCTGGGAACTGGCTAAGCAGCAGTTCTGCAGAAAAGGACCTGGGGATTACAGTGGATGAGAAGCTGGATATGAGTCAGCAGTGTGCCCTCATTGCTAAGAAGACCAAGGGCATATTGGGCTGTATTAGAAGGAGCATTGCCAGCAGATTGAGGAAAGTGATTATTCCCCTCTATTTGGCACTGGAGAGTATTGTATCCAGTTTTGGTCCCTCCACTACAGAAGGGTTGTGGATAAATTGGAGAGAGTCCTGCAGAGGGCAACAAAAATTATTAGGGGGCTGGGGCACATGACTTACGAGGAGAGGCTGAGGGAACTGGGGTTATTTAGTTTGCAGAAGAGAAGAGTGAGTGGGGGATTTCATAGCAGCCTTCAACTACCTGAAGGGGGGTTCCAAAGAGGATAGAGCTAGTCTGTTCTCAGTGGTGGTAGATGACAGAACAAGAAGTGATGGTCTCAAGTTGCCATGGGGGAGGTATAGGTTGGATATTAGGAAACACTATTTCACTAAGAGGGTGGGGAAGCACTGGAATGGGTTACCTAGGGAGGTGGCGGAATCTCCATCCTTAGAGGTTTTTAAGGCCTGGCTTGACAAAGCCCTGGCTGGGATGATTTAGTTGGTGTTGGTCCTGCTTTGAGCAGGGGATTGGACTAGATGACCTCCTGAGGTCTCTTCCAACCTTAATCTTCTATGATTCTATTATTCTATTTCATTAACTTCAGTTGTCCAGCATTGTCCCTTCCTGAGCTGATGGGTACTTGAAGTTGGTTTCATGTAAACAACTGGCTTGGGAGGTGCTTCTTGCTGTCTGATCACTCCCTGGCTTGCTGTGTGGTGGTGTCAGAGCAGTACACAGGTGGTGTGACCTACTAGTCAGAGCTCAGAGTAGAGTTAGGATCATGGATGGTCGCGCCAGAGGTCCAGCCGGAGTCAGAGTTAGAAGCCACGCCAAGGGTTAAACTGAAGTCAAAGTCAGAGTTGCACCAACGGTCAAACCAGAGTCAATAACTGGAGTTAGGGCTTGGGAGCAGGAACACGGTGAGGTAACCGGCCCAATGAATCTATATAGTTCACTTGTATTTGCAGGTATGGACTGTGATAAGCTGTGAAGTGTTTCATGGTACTTTTGAATGGAAGATGGTATACAATAAAACTTTGTGTTGTACTCTGAAAGCCGGCGCTGTGGAGCCCACAAGAGACAGGCTGTAGCAAATGGAAGTGATGCAAAAATGACAGGGGTGGTGGTGGTGGTAGTGGTAAGGGAATACGCATGTGAATGAAAAAGAGTGAGAGAGAATGTGTGAATGGATAGGAGAATGTGTAAATGGCCTGATGAATGATGAGGGAATGTGTGAGTGAATTAAAGAACTGTGAGCTGATAGATGGGAGAGTAGGTGGGTAAACCCTTGAACCAACTGTACTGAGTATTGATAGACTAGCCATGTAGGGCTGCAGTGGAACCTAGCAGAGAGAGGAGACAAAGAATAGAGGTATCGGTGGCAACGTTGCGGAGGCACTCAGCCCTAGAGTGGCAGACAGAACAGCTGAAGGAAGGGCTCAGATATCCAAGGCCCACACCAAAAGAATAGTGCTGGGCAATTAGTTAAAGGTGAAAGGCTGTTGTGGGGCATATAAAGAAGACTTGGAGCACTTTCTAACCCCCAAATAAAAGGCACTGCGACATACAGAGGGAAAACAAGCAATAGCAAATAGCAAAACATCAAGCAGAACATTCAGCTATTTTTACAAGCTTCTATCAGGGAAGATATAGGGGCAGAAAGAGAAGTAAAGCTGCTCACCCTAAGGTGCTAATGACAATGGAAAGAAAATATGTACAGTAGTTGTTCTGAAAAACATGATTATCCCCATGAACCCTTTGGGGAACATTATTTATTGCAAAAAGAACAGGAGTACTTGTGGCACCTTAAAGACTAACCAATTTATCGGATGCATCTGATGAAGTGAGCTGTAGCTCACGAAAGCTTATGCTTAAATAAATTGGTTAGTCACTAAGGTGCCACAGGTACTCCTTTTCTTTTTGCGAATACAGACTAACACGGCTGCTACTCTGAAACCTGTCATTATTTATTGCAAGTGAACAGTTGCTTAGGCCAGAGGCTATTACCTGTTGCCAGATGAGATAGATTTTCTTCTGGCATTTGATTGAGGCCCAGTTTTCCAAATGCAGCCTCTAATTTTGCACATACTAATTTGCATGCTTAGTAAATTACACACGCAGTATTCCCTGTGCTGTTAGATCAGAACAGGGAGGTGTAATAGACTTTGACTTTGGCCACAAGGGTACCAGGATGATATTGACAACTGAGAGAGAGTACAGCAAAGTTATCAGGGCAGGGGGGAAAGGATTGACTCATGAGAAATGATTGCAACAGCTAAGTGTGTGTGAGTGACAGCTAACAGAAGATTAAGAATCTCTTCACTTACACCAGTTTTACCCCATTGTAGCTCCATTGACATCAGCAGAGTTACTCCTGATTTATACCATTGTGAGCAAGAGGAGAGTAGTCTTTGACTGCCATCATTCAGAATACACTGTGTATATGGATTCCTAGAGCTGCAGAAACACTGCAAGGGCAATGGATGTTTGCTGGCAACTGACTGCTTTATCAGTCTCCTTACGATTTGCTAAATGTTAGGCACAAGTTATAACTCATTCCCATTATTCAAGCCAAAGAGAGAGTTCCTGTAATAACTTACCACTGAATGAACTCAGTGAAAATAACACAATAAATCCACAACAAAATAAGATTTACAACCAATGTTTATTTTTCTTTATAATTTATGGGTGATGTATTTTGTCAGAGTAAATGACAAATCCTGAAGCCATCCTATTTGATTGCTATAACCAATCAATATTATTAAAAACATGAACACTTCAGTGTATGAGTGACAATTCATAACACTACATGCAGCAGGCTTTTTCCAGATATGACCCCTAGTAAATAGTTGGGTGGTAATGGCTGTAACATTTTGAAAACATTTTTTTAGGGGTGACTATTAAAGTGGCACTAAATGTTGACCATGCTGTGATAGTTGCCTTCTAACAAAAGGAAAGGGTAGAATTTTTTGTAATATATTCTTGAAAAATACTATTCATTTCCATTTCCTGAGCTAAGTACAATCTGGCCTGAGCTATGTGAAATGGCTAACAAAAGGAGAATAAAGAACGAGGAGTACTTGTGGCACCTTAGAGACTAACAAATTTATTTGAGCATAAGTTTTCGTGAGCTAAAACCCATTTCATCGGATGCATGCAGTGGAAAATACAGTAGGAAGATATACATATACACAGAGAACATGAAAAAAACCCATGAGTGTATATATATATAAAGGATAAAGGCTAGTAATTGAGATCAGGGGACCGAGTGCCCAAATTAGGACTGCATGTATCTTACTAGTTTGTTCTTCTACAGGGTGAAATTAACTTTTTTGGTCTATTTTGATTCTCATGGGTTTGTACCACGTGAGTTTTCTTTAAAAGTTTAGATTTATTCCAATCCAAAATGGTGTGAATGAAGCTCATTACTAAACCAGCAGTATTTTGTTGAGCATTACTCATTGTCTATAGGTTAATGAAATTTGATCGGTGTGGCTGGAAATTGAAAGTGGAAGTAGCTAAATGGATGATCATAGTTCTCTCTGTGCATCACAAACCCACCATGCAGTTAAAGATGACTGGCAAGCTATGCTCCAGAGAGATCCAAGACTAGAATAATGGGCCTGTTGCACAAGTCAGATATAAGATGTATTAGCAGAGCTTTGTAGCCAAGTTTGTACAGTACAACTATAACTACTTCTGTCTAGTGTGCACAATTGCTCATTTGAATGAGCTCTAAAATTATTCTCAATTAAAAAAATTGTTATTGTCACACCTAACTTGGCCTCTGCAAAAAGTCCATAAAGCAGATGAGGTAGATTAGAAAAAAAATCAATATCAAGTAGTCATCACCACTAATCTGATGAGGGAGAAACTTTGACTACTGTATAAGCAATAAATCACTAATCACACAAAACTCCAAGGACTTGAAGGACTAAAGAGTCTGGCAAGTTTAAAAACACTCCCAATTGCCTACTTCACTTTTTAGCCAAATCAGTTGACTGAGAATGATTTGTAAGAGCTACACTGACTCAATTACAAGTCAATACAGCACTGAACTTTAGAGTTAAGTGATTAGAAAAATAACATGGACCCAAACACTTCAAGTCTTTGTGATTGATTTTTGTTTCAAGGAGAGGAAGTTAGCACTGCACTGTATCTTTTCTAGCAGCTTCATACTACATCTTATACAAAATAATTGTGATATAGCAGTAACACACAGAGGCACTGATCTTTGTGGCTGCTTAGCACTTACCAACTCTCTTCAGTAAAGAGTTGACTTCTTATATAGACATTTTCCCAGCATGCATTTCTGGGTCTGTCTTTTCATATTTAGCACTGTCAAGTAGCATCAGCTTTCAGGTGGCCAGGTGAGATCCTCTTTCCTGCTCTAACCCCTTCATACTGCTGGGTAAAGAAGCTGGAGTGGTGTAAAGATTGCAAAAAAGGGGGGAGAGGTCCTGCAATACAGGAAATGTGGAAGACAGCTTTAAGGCTGCCCCCCAGGTTTGCAGCCCATACAGTAGCTCAGGGAGGTTACAGTAACTAAGGCAAGCCCCCAGGGCTAGGGTGGTGCAAAGATGGTTCTTAGAAAGGCAGCACAGAATCTTACTTACCATTTTGCGAAGGTCTGCTGCTTGCTGCATCTCCTTCATTGCTCCTCATCCTTCTTCTTGAGCTGGTCCTTAACTTTTGTTGTTTCCCTTTTCTTATCCCTGAAGAGCTGGCACTTTCTCACAAAGATAGAAGCTAAGGAAAATATACAGGTAGGTTCAGTCAAGCCTGAATTTTGTTCATTTTCTGACCTCTTTTGGGGTTCTTTGCTTTGATTTTGAAAACCTTCCATTAGGGTGAGTGAAATGATTGTGTCAAAGCATTGCCAACCCCTGTGCTCAGGAAGCATGAGTCTGGACCAAAGAAATCATGACAATGACAGAAAAATCATGAGATTTTTAAAATAAATATTAAATTTTGGGTTTTTATTCTTTGCCTTCTGGTTTCTGAGACTTCAAGAGGCACACAGTTCACATTTTCAAGCTTTTCTCTGCAACCTCAAGGGCTAGAAACTTACTTAATCTTTTGAATGAAAGCTGAGATTCTCTTGATTCCAGCAGCTGTGGCCTCAGGAAAAAAAACTCCAAAATATTGTGAAACTTGCAATACAATCATGAAAGTTGGAAAATGTGGAGTCATCTATTTATTATGATGATTATATACATTGGAGTAGTCACTTGTTTTCGAGAGCATTTTTCACACGGCTCAGACTAAAGCACACAAATTCATGTGTGAATTTTCATCCATCAGCTAAAGCATCTTAGTCCTGGATGGACATTTTTAAGCTGAAGCTTGGACCAAAAGAGTCTATTATGCTACACACTTGGTCCTACATACAGTTTATCACACTGTCTTAGGCCTCCTCTTTTCCATGTAAACATCAGCCTTTCAGGTTAAACAAAAGAAAATATCTGAAACATTTCTAAGTAATCTTCCCCCTAATTAAATTAGTTTTCAGGAAAATGGCAGAATTGCTTGTCAGGAGCTGCATGCTACTCTTCTGGATGCAATACAATATTCATATTCAGTACCTTGTTTACACTGGAATTTTCCAATAAGGGTCCCTTTAAGCTAACATTAAATGACTAGCTGAACCTCTCATCACAGAGACAGATGCAAAACTAGCTCAGCTTGCTGGGCCTGGGTTTCATCTACACACCTGCAAAACTCTTTGAAAAAAAACTCAAGGGCAGTAGTCAGTAGCTAAAAAAATTATGATGGATAGCAGCAATTATAAACCAATAATATATGGGAAACAGAAAAGATTGCTAAGAATTTCCTGCCACATGCTTGTAGGAGGCATCTGGACTACATCTGGGAAAGCACACACTCAAGGAACTGCAGCCAGTTGGAGATACATGTCTGTGCTATCAAAACTAATGATAAAAGGTGCAATTTATGCTTGCTACCTTGTACAATAAAGGGATGGCGGAGGGAGACGCCAGCCAAAGGCATTTCTCTGAACAGACGGAATATAATACAACATTAATTGGCTGAAAAACAGTAGAGATCACCTTGTGAGCTGTTCGCTCGCTTTATTGTTTAATTATGTCCAAGATGATTGATAACTTTCCTTAAAGAATGTGGTGCTGGGATTGCTATTAGCATAAGTGGTGACATGCAAATATGACTGACCTTAGCATTTAGATTTTGGCTCACTAGAGGAGGGTGCAGTCTAAAATGAAGCCTGGTAAGAATGCATTTTGCTAATGAGTCATTAAAAGGAAGAGGAATGGAACCCATCTGAAAGGTTTCTCTGCTGATATTCCAGAGCAAAATAATTGCTAAGAAAAATTTGGTTGACTGCACAAAAACTATTTTTTTTAAAGCATTTTCTATTGTGTGAAAAAACTTTTCTGATAAAATGAGAGCTTCTCAGTGATTCAGCACCTAACTGAGCTGGTTAACTTAAAGGCTACATAAAGGCCATGTCTACACTATAAACTTACAATGGTATAGCTACATCACTTAGGGGTGTGAAAAATCCACACCCCCTCAGCAACGCGGTTATACCCACCTAACCTGCAGTGTAGAGAGCGCTATGTTGACAGGAGGGCTTCACCTGTCAACATAGCTACTGCCTTACGGTCTCTCGTGGAAGTGGATTAACTACGCCGACATGAGAGCTTCTCCCATTGGCATAGTAGCATATTTGGCAGCTGTGCGTCTGCAAGGTTTTAATATAGACCTGCTCAAATAACTGGGTAAACTACCCTCTCTGTTTTGTCTATGCATGCCTCTGCATGCAGATAAAGCTTAAGACCTAAACTATTTAAGTTTAAGACCTAAACTATTACAGACACAGCTTCTCTGGCTCCTACCCAGTCACCCCTTTCCTCTCCCCAGCTAAAACTGAAGGAGGGGGCATGTTGGGACATTACGGGAGCAGGGTACAGCTAGGACACCAATAGGAGGGGGTGTGGCAGAGCAAAGCTTTGCTACTCCTGATTCTCCACTGGTATAAGTTAGCACTTTCCTTGTGCATCCCTAACTTGCACTAGGGCCAGGCGGCTCTGAATTAGGGACCTGCAACCTGCTGCCTATTGGCCCTCTCTGCTTCATCCAAGTTGTGTTTGGATTGAGTGGAGAATCAAGGCCAATGGTTTTGTTTGTGTAAAGTTTAATTAACTTACAGGTTTCCTTTATCACCCTGAATGCACTGAAATGCTCAGCCACTGCTGTGTAGACAACATGGAAATATTTGATTACAAGTTAAATTCTTTTATTGGGCATGTGCGATTAAGTGTTTCTGACAGTAATATTAGATCAAGCACAAAACAGATTTTCAGACATACAATGCACATGTGTTATGTGACTCATGCATGAGACTCAGGGAGAATGCTGTTTCAGTGTAACTAATACATGCATATTGAGAATTAACACTGTGCAGGCTGATTGCTGGATCCATGAATAATTGACTGTTATATCAACACTAACTAGATCCAATCCTATCTACCACATAAGTATCTATCAGTGGAAGGGATGCAGAACTTTGCTCTAAAGTTACAGCGGAAACATAGTTTCTACTCCAGGATCACATTTTTTGACTACATCTCTTTCAGGGGAAAAATCTTCCTTTGAAGCTGAAATCTTTCTTTCATGGTTATAAAAGAATGTGTTACCAGCCCCTTTCATTGCAAAGCTAGTCCTAAATCACAGTGACTGCTAGGGTTGTTTGCGGAGGAAGTTTGCTCCTTAGCAGGGTTATTCACTGTGGGCTCAGCTGTGCCTTTAAGACATAGCCTGTGTTGGAGATGGTGGCACAGAGTTGCAGTTCCGTGGCAAATACATCTACTACTGCATACCTCTATGAGGTTCATCATAATCTCCCCTGCCCACACTGGGGTCTGCTTTGGAAAGGGAAAGTATTGATGACCTTGCCTCTCCCCGCACCTTGTCCCTTTCTGACTAATGTGCCCTAGGGATTACAGAGGCAGCACTGCTCAGCACAGGGACAGCAAATAAGCATGGCCCTTATGTGGGTTGTGGACATCAGAGAAGGCTTCACTATGCCTGGCTCTCACACAGGTGGACAATCTCCCTTTCCAGGAAAAAATGTCCCTGTTCCCCCACTAGTGCCCTCTGGAGAGTTTCTGTAGGGAGGGGTAGCTTTAAAATCGCAGCACAGCCAGTAGGAGGGTCCCTGGGAGATGGGTTGCATCAGTGCATCCTAAGCCCACTGTCTTCTTGGCCAGCTCTGCTCATTTTTGGAGCTAGACGTGCAGACCCTGGGATCTCAGTGCAGTAGGAGTTGCAGGTGGCTTGGCTAGTGTGCCCACTTAAAGGCTACATAAAGGCCACAATAAGCCTTACTGTTGCTGATAAGCTACGAGTAAGAAAGGGGTACCAATGCATTCATTCTGAAAGACAAAACAAAACTCAGTAAGTGTTGGCTCAGATACTGGGCACTCGATACCTAAATCGCTCCTGTGTGGCGTTGGTTAGACAATGGCAATCTCTGGCTTCTGATTTTCTGCTAAACTGTTTTACTGATGTCTCATCCTCCCAACCCACTTCCACCTCCAGCTCATTTGTCTCTTGCACCCTCTCTGCAATGCTGCCTCAGTGTCCCAGAGGCACTACCCACCTCTGCCCTCTGGAGGGAGAACCTGATCATTGGTACTGATGCTAATAGAGCTCTTGATTCTCCCCTCCCCATTTTTAATAACATAGGACATTGTTAATAGCACAAGTTCTGACCCTTACAGCAAGATCTGTATTTTGTCTTGGCAGGGTTTCCCCTTAAGCACTTTTTCCTTCTGTTTGTTCTGTAATGTCTACTTTAAAGCCTTTAACTAGAGAATACTTCCTGGCTAATTGCAGTTTGTTAATTCTCTCCACCGCTACACACAATTACAATAAAAGCATAATTTTTCCTCTCCAAAATAGACACTAATAAGGAACCTCTTTCCTCATCTGTTTGTGCCATTGTTTCAGCATTATTATTCCTGTGACAATTCCGCGCCTGATGGGGAGTTTTGTATTCTATGATGTATGTATTTGCTGCATTAAATCTAAACTGGAGAAAGTAGAAAAATGAACTGTACTGTACCCTGATGTTATGCTATACAAAGTACACAGGATCTTTTATAAGAGAGAAGGCAAATACGCCATATTTATTGAAAATACAACAGTTAGCATATGATTTTCAGGCGCACAACATACACACACACACACACAAAAGTTCTGCAGATGGTCTTTATTGTTACCAGTCTGTTGTAGCTCAAGTCAATCTAATGGCCAGTTAGACTGAGCACGAGTGAGGAGCTAGGTTCTGTCGGTCGTGATCCGATGCTCCGAGGCTTTGCAGGACCGAACCCAGAATTCCATGGCAAAACATCCCATCTTTATAGTTGTAAATTCCCAGTTGAGTCCATGCATTTTGCAATGTCATCCTATAATCATTAGTCCTTAAGTGGTGGTAATCTTGCGGTTTTCCGCTGTTATCATTTATTTGTTGTCTTGCCTTCAGGAGTGCCTGTCTCACCTCTGAAGTCGTCAATGCTGCTAACATGTTTAGCTTCGGATACAATGGATATTTTCTGATTGTCTCCTGGTGTTTCCAAGTGTCTCACTTTTTCTTGACCATCTGGACATCTGGCTTTCACACCTTATCTTTTCCTAATGCATGCATTCCTCATTCACACAAACAGTCTCTCAAAGAAACCTTCAGAGGTATACAGAATACATTGTAAATTAAGTCTTGCTAAATCTTATAACTAAAACAATTCACATTGGGGCTTCAGGCCCTCAACATTTCTCTAATCTATTTATCATAGACACAATACAAAATCCTGTCTTTTACTTACTAAACTTAAAACAAAGAAATGTATATTTAACTAGCGTGCCTAATTTGTAATCCATCTAGGAAACCATAGTAGACATTATAACTTATCCTAAAACAAAAGGGTGACCATAATCAGTCATAAGGATTGTTCTGGTCTGTCACTGCCTTAACATCACTACAGACACTGGCAGTCTGTTAAATGCATTCCTACCAATGTCCCAGAGGGTCATTCTTAAAATGAAATCAAGACATACATTAGTACCTCTATTCTTATAGTTCAATTATAAAATCCTGCTCCTACACTGAGACATTGTTGCCGTTTATGACAGCAATAAGTCAGCTTGCTCTGTAGGTGCTTTGTGCACGGCCTATTTGTTTTGATTGTTATAACTGGAGAGTTTTATTTTTTTAATAACGTTTCAATGTATTTTTAGCAATGTTTTTCTTATGTTGTACAGCAGCCTGAGCATATAGAGAGTACTTCAGAAGTAAGTACTAGAGGGCATGATTTCACCCCTGAGATCCATGTCTAGGTGGGTTCCTCTGCATGAACAGCTCCCTTCTTGTGGGCAAAAGAGACTAGCTGCCTCCATGGGAGAATCCTCCTACTTCCGTATGACTCTCCAGAGGGCCATGGGTGCAGAGTCATATATAGGGGAGAAGGTTGATAAAATGCACATGGAGGAGGGGTGGGGCAGGGCAAAGAAGATGCACACTATCTCCTCCCAGCCACCACAAATCTTGCGAAGATTCTCTGGGAAATCATAAGACAGCCTGCAACATAGCCCCATTGGACCCCAGTGCAACACTCCTGTGCTGCCAGCGTGTGGAGGCTGGCTGGGTGGGGCATATAGACATGGTACACTCTGTTTCCCTAACAGGGTCAGTGGGCAGGAATCTCTGAACAGGGAATGTTGCAGTCCTCTCCATTGAGTATTGCTGCAGCATGGAACTATAGGGACCCATTAGCAGTTGTGACACATCGGGGGACTCTAATGGAATGGGGCACAGGCAGCCTGGCCTAGCAATCATGGCTGGGCTGAGGTCTGCCCACGAGGGATGCTAATTGCCAGGTAGCAGCTGGAGGAATCGCAAGAGCCAGCTTCCGTAAGCAAGAGCCAGGGTCAGAATCAGGCTGGAGTTGGAGACTGGAAAGCAGAGGCATTACCTGGTTAGAACTGGAAGGCAGGAATCCGTGTTAGAATCAGGCTGGAGTCAGAGGCTCGAGATCAGGAGATCAAGCAAGGACTGGTGTTGCAGCAGGCCAAAGTCTGTGTGATTGTCCAGACAATTTCCTGGGGCAACCCATGGGGTTAAACAGGGGGCTTGACCAATCAGAGGGTTGCAAGGTACCATCACTCTCAGTGCTGCCAACTCTGATGATTCTGGCATGGGTCTCATGATAATTATTGTTTTCCTTAAAGCCCCAGCTCCTGGAGTCAAGGGGATATGTGATGATTTCAACCTTCACTCTTAAAGAAAAAGTAAGTCCTTGGGGCTGTGGAAAAAGGTTCAAAGTGTGACCCCAGTGCACCTAAAGGACCAAAAAGCAGAAGGCAAATAAAAAGAACCCCAAATCTGTTATTTTTACATAACCTCATGATTTTAAAGCCAATCTCAGGATTTTTAGTGAGCCCGACTCATGATTTTTGAACATCTGGGGTTGGCCCTACTGACTCTGACTCTCCTGAGGGCACTTCCTGCAGCGCCTACTCTCCATAGCGTTCCCTTGCTGTACCTCTGCATGGCCTCACAGTGGCACTATGGGAGCATCAGCCATCACAGGCTCCACAAACCTGAGTCCTTACAGGTACTCTTCAATAATGATTGGTATTGTATCTGGAGCTGTCACAAGGGTGGTATGTCCATTTCCATAACTGGGGGTGGATATTTCACCTCAGGGGTCTGTCTGGGTAGCTAAGCCAGCCTACGCACAAAGAGAGAGGTGACCATTTATGGGTCATTAAAAGAAAATGCCAGGGCAAATAGCTTCAGTGGCTCTTACCTGCTTTCCCCCAAACCAGTCTGAATAAGAGGGAATCAGACTGAGAGGTCCAAAGACACACAGTAAGATCTTTCCTGGTTAGGAGAACGTGAGTTGGTTCAGTTTGATTCCTTCAATTTAAGAAGAAAGTCTGTGTAATTTAGCTTGCAAGAAAGCTTAATATACGAGTAGACTGTTGTTTTAAAATCCTTTTACTTTCATGCTTTGTTCCAGCTGCTAAACAACTATACTTTGTTTGGGGGAAGGCTGCTGACCAATCTTGTTTTGTGTGTATTTTATCCAAAATGTATTGACAGTCAGATGGGTGAGGCTACAGGGACAGTATGAAAGTCATGTTCTCCCTGGTCACAGGTTCTCACACAGAGGTAATGCAGGTGCCTGAAACCCAGTTGGACATACAGGATGATAGGTAAGGGTAAGAACACATGAAGTAAGTGAATTCAGAAAGACCAGAAAAGGGGCTAGCCCTGTACCTGTGACACCTGTATAATTTTTTCTAAGGCTTGGAGCCAATGGATTGAATTGTACTCTCTTACACGATGTAAATGCATAATATCTTCTCTGAAAGCAATGGGGTTACTCCAGATTTACACACGTGTAACTGAAAGGAAAACTCTGACCCAGTAGTTCTACTGAAAATGGAAAGTCACTTAATATCAATCATATGGTATTGGAAACCTCTGATTTGGAAGGTCTTCAAAGCAGAGGGTAAATCTTGTAGACCTCCCTTCCCTCCTCCCACCACTGCATATAAAATCGATGTTTTACTAGGATCGGTAAATATCTTGCATCAGTCAAATTCAAAGAGACCAGGCCAAATTCTACCCTTAGTTATGCTTGTGAAATCAGTTGACTTTAATGGGGTTGCATGGATGTAGTGGAGGGCAGAATTTGTCCTCGCATCTTCCATATGCTACTGCATCAAATACCTTTGAAATTACTTTTTGAAGTACACTTTTAGAAGGAAATCTGCAGAACATGGCGTTAGCCACAAGTCCTCAAACCTTCCAGCAGGCTGTGCTTGTGATTGTGTGACAGATCTATGGACAGCCTTTTCCACTGCCAGCTTTCAGACCTTTATTGAGCAAATATTTGATTTTAGTTGCCAATTCTTCCTTAATATAATGAAGTTGGATGCCTGTTTATAACCAGAAGGAAGTTTTGAACAGAACAAACTCGGACTGTTGAGAGGTGGCCCAGGATGACAGCCACTGTGCACTAGCTTTCTTCACTGGGGTGTGTGCCGTGCTACCAGACCTTTATGAGCACTTTGGAAAAGAGAAATATGATGATTCTTGTGTATTTTGTACTCAGGCTTTGCCTTGGCTTGCTTACAGGTGAAGTTAAAAAAAATTCAGGGTCTCCTAACGTTTCATTATTTTCTTTTGAGGCTTTTCCAACCTTTCCCCCCCTAGGTCTCTTCTTGTAACCTCATTGTGTTGCTTGCCAGCTGTTGGTAGACACCAGAGCAGATTGAATCAATTAGTGAACTCCTTTCCCAGTGCCTGAGCTTGCTCTTGTGTGTGTCCTACACATTGCGGTAGCTAAAGTCTGACCTAAGACAATGCTGGTTAGTAGTTGGCAGTGTTGTTGGCAAGCAAGCTAAAAAGGAGGAGTCCTTTGTTCAAAAAGGGTTTGTCCCATTTGGTAGTTGTAGCTCAGTGTATAATATACAACAGTCTGTCATATCCCATAACTGCATTTAACTTTCATTTTTTGACCAAGGAAATTATTGCTTATTAATTTCCTAACAATTTTCAATAAAAAAGTTATATTTGGAAAAGTAACAGGGAATAGTAATTTTTGCACACTCATTCACACGTATACTATACCCCTCATACACATGCACCACAACATGTGTGTGATTCTCACCTCCCTTGCACTGGGTAGATATAGATCTGGAGCAACTCCATGAAAGTCAGTGTGAAATCCCATCTGTGTTTATTGACCAGCCTGAAAAGAGACTCCATCCCAAATTTGTCCATACAAAGACAATGGGAAATCTTTTCATTAACTCATTCCCACTAATAGCTAGGATCAGGCAATTAATAACCAGTGAGAACCTTAATTTGCCAGATTTTGTTAAAATGGACAATAATATTGGGAAACTTAACTCTCACAGGTCTGTCTGTTTAAAAATTCTAAAGCTCAAGACAATTTTACATTAACACATATCTTTAATCCAAAAAAATGGATCAGAGTTTCCCACTCAAAATCCTTGCCTTCCCTTTAAGATTATAAAACACAAAAGTATGTCATACTTTGGAAATATGCACTGCCTATCCTTGTGGAATAACTTCATTCCAATTGCCCTTAAATAAAGGTCCCACAATATGGGCACACTGAAAGAGTTAATTCTGGTTACAGAGATATTAGTGGGTACCAGTCAAACTCTCCATTGGCAAAATGGGGAATACTGCTCAAACCAGTATTAGCTCTAGACTTAGAATGAACATTTTAAGTGCACCCACTCTAAGTCATTTCAAAGACACTTTGGCTCCCATCCCATAACAATGCTCAATAGCTGCCAAAGGCAAGGAACGGCATGGACATATTACCCAGCCCTTTGGTCCTGAGAAATTGTCCACCTCAAAACAATGCAAGAACTACAATAAACTGACCTTCACATTTCTACCATTTATAGTAGTTTTTATGGTCTAACAAGAAATATGTCTGAACACTATCAGTCATTTCAGACAGGAAATGCAAATAACTTGTCATGAAAACCCAGACGCTATAATCTGTCCAGACCCTGTTGGCCTTTCCATCACTATCATCCTCCCATAGTTAGTTCATTAATAAGGCTTGCTCTTCTGTTAGCACCAGCTTTCTCATTCCATATCTATTAGCAAAAGAACACAAGACATGCTGGCTCATCTTCAGCCCACCTCTAATACTGTCTGGCTTCTGGGTTTTTGTCCATCAGAGTTCTTTTCCGGTCCTGCTGCCTTTAGACTTTTATACACCAATCCCAAACCCCTTTTCCTTTAATAGTCTACCAAGGTCAAATGCACTGCACGTTTGAGTCACATTTTAAGAGGCCATGCTGGGATGACGAGAAAAGAGACAGGGAGATAACTGACAACTCAGTAAAACAAGTAAGTTAAGTATCTGAGCACGAGCTACATGTCTGTGTTCAGGCTGCCTATCAAAGGCTTTTCCACAGATTTTCTTTTTGCAGGGGAACACTTGAAATAACTGTGTTAATAAATAAGATGTGACTTGTGTGTGTGTGTGTGTGAGAGAGAGAAGGTTTGTGTTTGTGTTGTGCTGAGAGACAGAATGGGCTGAGGCAACATTGGTCTTGTTTGGAAGAATTCCATCTCTGATTCATTTATTTGATTAATTAATGTTTATGAAAGGCTTTGGCTCATCTCTTGTTAATACTGTAATGTAGCCCTTGGAATCTTTGTGAAAATACTGCATAAGTAAGGGAGACTATTATGGGAAACATCCAGAGGATAAATACAGTCGAAGAGTCTCTGTGAAGCATTAGGTGGTATTTTTATGATATTGTACCTAAGCACCCGTGTCACTATTTGCTTTTCTTATTTCAAATAGCAATATATTAGATCTCAGATGCACAAGTAATTTCTTCATATTTTAAAAATAGCCATATTTCATGGGGGGGGGGAGTATCTAAAAGACTATGAGAGCTAGATTGAGCCTTCAAGCTCAGCTCTGAGTAGGGGATGGCACATATCTGCTCCACCCCAGGAGCAGCTCTGGAAAGGAAATGTGACTCAGTTTCACAGCTCGTCCCCTACACCTGTCTTGCTCAGGCTGGGGGGTGGGAATGCCCTTGAAAGGGCACAGCTTACTTTTCCCATGTGCTTGGCCAACTTCTCTGGTCAGCCAAGGTTCTGTCCCCTCTGTGCCCATAAGGAGGAGTGACCAGAGAATAGGGGCCACATCAGACCCACTGTCCAGGTAGGCAAAGCAAGGTGATGACAGGACTCTTACTCTACATTACTCTCTCCCTTGGCCAATAAGAGGGGCCCAGTCTAGCCCATAATGTCCTGAAATTCTGTGTGCTACCTTTGCTGAGCAAAGGGCAATAGATTCACTTTATCTTCAGATTGTAAACCCTGAGGGGCAGAGATTGCCAATTTTCTATATTTTTAACAGCACCCAGCACAGTGGGACCCCAATCCTGTTTGAGGCCAGTGGGCACTACCATAATATATTTCATTACATTTAAAAAACTATGTTACAAGGACATTAGCTTGCAAAGTCAAGCATGCCAAAGTTAGGAAATGACAGAGTATGTGCCTAAGTAATCTTAATTCATCCCCCTTGTACGCATGCATTATGATACGGTCTTTGATTACTTGATCATGTACTATTTTTTTCCACAGGACCCTGTCTCATTTAGTGAATGGATAGTTATTCACTATTTCTTTTTTATCCTCCACATTCAGTGTGTGGCCCTAGGCCTTATTTCCCACACATCTTCCAACACTGCACCGAATAACAGTATTCATTTCCACTTGGGTGTTTCTATGGTGTTCTCACCATAGTAATCGAGTGCTTCACAAACATCAATTGATTTATTTTCACAATACACTTGTGATAGGTGATGGTATTCTTAACACCATTTTACAGCTGTGAAGTTGAGGCACAGAAAGATCCAGGCCAAAATTGTCAAAAATGTTCACTCGCTTTGGGTGCCCAACTTGAGACACTTACACTGTACTCTGAAGAATGAGGGGCTATGTTTTCTGAACTTTGTTCCTGGAAATAAAAGCTTAAACTTAAAATTCAGCCCGAGGAGACAACAAGCATGGAAAAATTCAGCCCAAACAGTAGAATTTGAGAGCATTACAAGCAACTGAAAACAGGGTCTGGGAAGTGTTAGACAATCTTAACTATAGGCAGCGCCATCCGCTCCCCCTACAATAATAGTAAAAATAGAAATAATGGAGGCAGAGAGGAGCCATCAAGAGACTCCAGCAAATAGGGGCAGAAGCAGCCAAAGCAGGGTCTGTTACACTTGAGGGAAGAGGGTAAAATGGGGGCTCAGCCAGGGCCACCCCTGCTCCTACTCTCCTAGACCCAGAACTGTGCAGGAGACACGCCTTACAATCTGGACTCAAGTGGTCTCCTCCTGTGTGGGCTGCAGAGAGGAACCAGCCCACAGGGGCAGAAGAATCGAGTGAACTTTATACTATTTTGACTGCATTTTCTCTGCCCTGTGCTCACTGAGTTTGTTGCAACCTTCGCCCTCTCACAGTCCTCTCCACACCTGCCCCTCTTCCCATCTTCTCCCGTGCCCTGTCTCACTCACATCCCTTTCTGTCCTTTCTCTTTCCATTTAGCTGATCCCCTCCTAAATAAACCCACCACAAAATAAAATATTAATTTAAAAATATTAATTAAAAACACAAAAATATTGTGAAACTAACATTGTTTGCTGCCATCACATTGTTCACTCTGCTGTTTTGTTCTAGCCCTTCCCCCAGTGTTTGCTGTCTTCTCTCAAATGTAAGCTCAGCTGGGCAGGAACCATCTAATATTCTGTTTATAAAGCACCTAGCACAATGCAGTATTGCCAAATTCAAGAGATCAAAAATCATGAATCGACCACCAAAAGTCATAAGATTCGCCCAAAAATCATGACATTTTTAAAAAAAGATTATATTGTGCTATTTAGGTCAGTCTGTGGATTTTTGAACTCCCTCTGCCCATCCCCAGGTATGTGCGTGTGACAATTAGCGGTACCCACTCTCTCACACGTACTGGATAAGGTGATCTTTGGCTGCAGGAGTTCTTGCTCCCGTCTCCTGCCCAGCAATTAATCCTGTCTCCCAGTGCCCCATCTGTTCTCTCCCCACCTAACCCCCTCAATTCAGCCCTCATCATCACCACCCCCTCAGTTCAGCCCATCGACCCCTACTGCCCTGAGTTCACACTCCCAGCACTCACTCCATCTGCTCAGAACCCACCATCAATACAGCTCCTCCACTCCATCAGCCCTCACCCTCCTCGCTTCAGCCCCCCCGCCTCACCTCTGCTCCTTAGAGTTCTTCACCTTCTCCAGGCCTGGGGGGTGGGCTGCAAACTGGGCCTGACAGCTGGAGCACCAACCGCGCCTAGGGCAGCTGTTAGGATTTCTAAGGGTATGTCTACACTGGCAGAGTTACAGTGCTGGCAGTTACATCGCCGCTCAGAGAGCTCTGAAGGGAAACCACTGTTGTGTGTTCACACTGACAGCTGCCTGCGCAATAGCATGTTCACACTTGCGGCATTTGCCACAGTGTTTGGAGCGGTGCACTCTGGGCAACTATCCCACAAAGCATCTCTTCCTCTTCTGCTGCTAAGAGTTGTGGGAAGGCAGAGGGGGTTATGGGGCATCCTAGGTCCTGTCCCAATGCCCCAAGATGCATTGCTTTGCATCCCAGCTATCCCTGTGCTTCTGTCCGCATTTGGCACCATCTTTCAGTGGTTTGTGTACGATGCAGTCTGCCTCTTCGGGCTGCAGGAAGGGATCCCACACTGTTGACCAATATGCTGCTTGCTCTCACTAACACATCACGAGTGGCAGTGGAGTTATTCCTTAAACTACAAAGGCAAGAGGAGTTCGACATTGATCTCGCCACACCCAGTAGCTACAACATGAGATTGCTTGCCGTATTCACGGAGGTGCTGACCATAGTGGAATGCCGCTTTTGGGCTCAGGAAACAAGCACTGAGTGGTGGGATCACATTGTCATGCACATCTGGGATGAAGAGCAGTGGCTGAAGAACTTTCATGGGACTGTGTGAGAAGCCCGCCCCAGCCCTGCGGCGCAAGGACACGAGAATGAGAGCCTCCTGTCGTTGGAGAAGTGCGTGGCGATTGCACTGTGGAAGCTGGCTACTCCAGATTATCGGATAACTCCTGGTTATCGGTCGGTAACCAGTTCGGAGTGGGAAAGTCAACCATGGGACACATGTTGACGGAAGTGTGCAGCGCCATTAATCGCATCCTGACCGTGACTCTGGGCAACGTGCAAGACATTGTGGATGGCTTTGCACAAATGGGCTTCTCTAACTGCGGAAGGGTGATAGATGGCATGCATATTCCAATTCTGGCACCAGACCACCTAGCCACCGAGTACATTAATCAGAAGGGGTATTTCTCTGTGGTTCTCCAGATGCTTGTGGATCACCGTGGGCATTTCACGGACATTAGTGCAGGCTGGTCCGGAAAGATGCATGACGCAAGCATCTTTCGGAACACTGGCCTGTTCAGGAAGCTGCAAGCAGGGACTTTCTTCCTGGACCAGAAGATCACCATAAGGGAAGTTGAAATGCCCATTATGATCCTGGGAGACCCTGCCTACCCCTTAATGCCGTGGCTTATGAAGCCATACATAGGGAAACTTGACAGCAGCAGGGAGCGGTTCAACAACAGGCTGAGCAAGTGCAGAATGACTGTTGACTGTGCTTTTGGCCATTTAAAGGTGCGCTGGCACTGCCTATATGGGAGGCTGGACCTGGCCGATGACAATATTCTTATGCTTATAGCTATGTGCTGTATGCTCCATAATATTTGTGAAGGGAAGGTGAAAGCTTCACTCAGGGCTGGACCACAGAGGCTCAGCCCTGGAGGCTGAGTTTGAACAGCCAGAGACCAAGGCTATTAGAGGGGTGCAGCGCAGGGCCATAAGGATCAGGGATGCCTTGAGGCAGCAATTTGAAGCTGAAAGCCACTAATATTTGTTGCTATGCTTGGGAGTGCAGTGCTTGTAATGCTAGGAGGTGATTGCGGTTGGTGCAGACGATGCACTATGAAGGTTTAAGAAAATTGCCTGTTGCTTTGCAGGGCTCTGTTTGCTTTCAGTGAATGGAATAAAGATCGCTTTCCAACCCACACCATTCTTTTATTAAAAAACAACAACTGGAGGAGCGAGACAAACAAAAATACACATCAGCACTGTGGGGGATGGGGGAAGGAAGGTCCCAGGAGGAAGTGGGGTCCCAGGACGGTTAAAGATTTGTGTATGTCTAGGTATCATATGCAACTTTGTCCTTTGGAGTACAGTGCAGTGGGTAGTGTACTTCAGCAGGGCCAAACTGCAGTGGGAGGGGTGTTGAGTGCAGTGGATACTGGGAGTCCGCAGGGCTGGACTGTGACAGAGAGGAGTGGAATGCCGTGCGGATACAGACTGGAGCCAGGAGGTTGATAAGAGTGTGTTGGCAGTGTCTGGGGAGGTGTGGGGCGGGGAGGAGGCATGGGAAATAGTTTTGTGACAGCGGCTGCAGAGGGCACAGAGGGCACAGAGTTGCTCGGTTTGCAGTGCTAGTAGCGCCTGGAGCGTGTCCGCTTGGTGCTCCATAACATTTCAGAGCCGCTCCGTGACTTTGTTCTGATGCGCCATGTTCTTCTTTTGGTCCCTCTTCTCACTGTCCCACCACTCCTTCAATTCTTGTTTTTGGGCTGCAGAGTGCATCATGACATCATGCAGAAAGTCCTCTTTAGTTCTTTGTGGCCATTTTCTAATTCTCCGCAGCCGTTCAGCTGGCAATAACAAAGAGGGAGGCTGGGCTCCCAAGGTCATATCTATGAAGCCAAAATGCAACATTTTACAGAAGCAGTATTGTTTGTAACACACAGACCACTGATTCAGTGATTTAAATCAGAGCCCATATTCACATACCTGTCGCTAACTGGCTGACCGCAGGCAAGCACACGAGCCACAAGACCCCCAAAATCGTGAGTAACCACAGGGGTAATGGAAATCAGTGTTCCAGGACTGTACTGTACACTGGGCATGTGGCTCTTGGGGAGAGCCAGCACTATAGGGGGCGTGTTACAATCATTCCTGTCCCCACATTTTCCACAGGCTGTGTTCATTATGGAAGATATCTTGTTGCTGAGGGTGATCAGGGAATCAAGGGAGGGTCTTCTCCAAGACTGTGGCTTCTGCTCTGGCCCTTACGAGGCTCATCTGTGTCCAGCAATTGTCCCCCCTCCCTGCCCCAGTGACGGCAGAGTGGTGCGGGAAAGTTACCCTTAATGGGGCAAGAAACAAAGGAACTGCACCAGCGGATTGCCCAGAATCTCCATGAGAGTTTCCTGGAGATCTCTGAGGCAGATTCCCATGAAGCGAGGGAGTCAATCAACACCCTGTTCTTCTGCTCAGACTAGGCATGTGGTGATACGCGCATCATACAGAGACAAGCCTGCTTTCTACAATTGTCCTATCCCCAACAACTCTTTGCAATGATTCCCAAAATCAGTGGCCTTCGCACTGGAGGTAGGGTCACCTCCAAATATTGCGTCCAGCTCTTTGTAGAACTGGCAGCTCATGGGCGCAGCACTGGAGCGGCAGTTTGCCTCCTGCGCCTTGCGGTATGTGTTCTGCAGCTCCTTCACTTTGAACCTGCACTGCAATGTGTCCCGGTCATGGCCCCTTTCTGTCATGCATCGTGAAATCTGTCTGTAGGTATCATAATTCCTATGGCTGGAGCGCAGCTGGGACTGGACAGCCTCCTCATCCCAAATGCTGATGGGGTCCAGCAGCTTGGCATTGCTCCAAGTGGGGGATCGCCTGGTGCGTGGAGCTGGCATGGCCACCTGGAAAGATGCACTGAGACCACTGCACGAATCACCGAGCAAACAGGAAGGGGACTTTCAAATTTGCAAAGGAATGTATGGGGTGGGGGTGACGGTTGGTCACCTGAGGGCAGGGCAGTAGAGTTCAAATTAATGACCAGAGAGGCAAGAACAGTCATTGTGAGACACCTCCAGGAAGGCAATCACAGCACTGTAATCGACCAGGGATCTACACTGGCACCGTGGCGCTATAGCCCCAGCGCAGAAAGCTGTTCCCCTCTCGTGGGGGTGGGTTTTTTTACAGCACTCCAACGGCGCGATTTCTGCGCACTAAGGATATGTCTTCATTGCCAACATCGAAGTGCTGCCGTGGCAGTGCTTTAACGTGGCTGTGTAGTCGCAGCGCCAGCGCAAGGAGAGAGCTCTTCCAGCGCTGTAAAAAACCCACCCCCATGAGAGGAATAGCTACCAGCGCTGGTGCACTGTCTACACTGCCACTTTACGGCGCTGAAACTTGCATTGCACAGGGGCGTGTATTTTTCACACCCCTGAGCGAGAAAGTTTCAGCGCTGTAAAGCGGCAGTATAGACAAGGACAAAGTGGCTTGGCAGTGTGTACGCCTTGGGAGTTACACCACAAAAATCTGCTTTACTGGGCAGAAACTTGCCAGTGTGGACAAAGCCTAAGTAAAATTAAGCCTCACTTTTAGGACTCTCAAATGTCAGGATTTATTTTTTCCAGTTCATTCAATTACTTATTTGAGAGTTGGCCTCACCTTCTTTATATCTCAGATGAAGTTTCTCTTCTTTGCGGGGGTGTAGCCCCCCTGTCTCTTGTTAACTTGATAGCTTTGTTTGTCTGATATGTAAATGAATTCTCATCGTCTTTCAAAGTAGTTTGGAATTAACTGCCTGGTGGAGAAACCACATTCCTTTGTTTAGGGTGGGTGGGATACTCCTGTTTGAAAGTGGAAACACATTTGTGCTGGCTGAAAAAAAAAAGAATCCTGACATTTGAGAGTTCTCTCCTGAAATCATGAGTGAGGCTTAATTTTACTCAGCTATTGCGACTCTCATGATCAATTCACGAGAGTTGGCATGTCTGATACTGGATCCCCAATAACCCCTCCCCCCCGAGAATCACCTTTCATGCATATCACTATCTGAGGTGCATATGGAAGGAACCATGAGTTTAGGAGACATACATTTCCCCAGTGTGCACCTCTGTGCCTTGTTTTGAAAATATGGCTCTTTAATATGAATTATGTATGACCTTTTAACTGCCTTACCCAGCATGTAGAAGTGCTGTCTTTTGCTTCACTGCAGTGGAAGCCTGGGTCACTGGGTAGTGATGATGGGTTGCAGCTTCTGAATTCCTGACCCCTTGCCTCTATCATCTTCTTCCTAAATGGCCTAGTCTCAGATTTCTGAAACATCAGCTGCAAAAATAGCAAAGAACGTAGCCGAAATCCAGCTACTTAATTGTTGGGGAAACTAGGTCCATGTGTGCAGAGGAGAATTGCGTAAATGATTGCAGTGGACGAGAGATCCAAGGCTGCGCTGCTGTCATCTTTTAACCACTTTGATGAAAACTATATGGAGGAAAAGTTGCCTAAAATGAGCTACAAAGAGTGGGGAAAGTGTCCAGTGAAAAAAAGCAAAGACTACAAATGGACACATCGCCTAGCAACACTCTAAGTTCTCTCCCTCAAAACTGCTTTCTTCATGTTTTTTTTCTCATGTGCTGGTTTATAGCTATAGTAAAAGTTAACATCTACTTTTGCAAGAACTTAATTAGAATTACAGCTCTGAACACACAGATCTGATGAGATTCCAAATTCAGATGATTCACTGAAAGGAGGAGGTAACAGCATAAAACAGAGAAAGAACATTCGGAAATTAGCAAGACAAAACCCCCCAAATTCACTTCAAGAGCATAAAGAAAGGCAATAAAATGGAAATCTTCCATTTTATTCAGTCATTAACTTAAAGTGGTCTCCCAGAGGAAGCTGTGAGAGTTTAAACAATGTAAGTGACATTACAAATTTTAAATCATGTTGTTATGTTATTTTTAGGGGGTGGGGTGGGGAACTGTCTGAGGAAGATTTGCTGTGGTGTCATTTTTTGTGTTTGTTAAGGGGTCAAAGCTGGATGAAGTGGCAGTGACACTTCATCAGCATTTTAACGTTCATTCCATGTATTTTCAGCCTTTGGCGGCCAGTCCTACATGCCAACATTATGCTCTTATCTAGGAGAAGCAGTGTGGTCCAGTAGACAGGCTGCTAGTCTATGAAGCTGGAGATCACGGTTCTATTTCTATTATCACTGACTTATTCTATGACTTTGGACAAATCACTTCACGTCTCTTGCCCTTCCCACCCTTTGTCTGTCTTATCTATTTAGGCGTTAAGCTCTTTGGAGCAAGGACATTTTCTTACTATGTGTAAGGTGTATGTACAGTGCCTAACACAATGGGACCCTGGTCTCATTTGGAACCTCTAGATCAGTGGTGGGTAACCTGCAGGCCATGGGCCACATGTAGCCCATCAGGGTGATTGTAGGCCAAGAGACATTTTGCTAATGATGACCATCCACAGGCACGGCCCCCCGCAGCTCCCAGTGGCTGCGGTTAGCCGTTCCTAGCCAATTGGAGGTGCAGGAAGCGGTGGACAGCATGTCCCTGCGTCCTGTGCTGCTTCCTGCAGCTCCATTGGGCAGGAACGGCAAACCATAGCCACTGCGAGCTGCAGGGGGCCATGCCTGTGAACAGTCAACATAAACAAAATATCGTGGACTGCAATCAGATTACCCAGATAGGCTGCATGCGCAGGTTGCCCACCACTTCTCTAGATGTTACTGTAATATAAATAATAATAATAATATTATAATTGCATCAGCTGAGTGAGTTTTTCCTTAAAATAACATGAGGACAAGATGGCTCCGAGAACCTTTAATGTCTAGATTGCGGCTTCAAATGCTGCCCATTTCAGTAATAACACTTTTAAAATTTATTTTTGCCATTTTTCAAACGAACCTTTCATAATAACCTAATGGTTATTTAGTGGTGCAATATAAAATAACCCCAAAGCATCTCCTTCTTTAGGAGCTTCTTCTTTGTGATTCCCTGGAATCTACCAGCTCTCTGTATTGCAGGATTGCCTTTGTATACAGATCTTTTCCCCAGCAGCCCTTGCTTGGGTTGGCCTTTTACATTTGGCATAGCCAAGCAGCTGCAGTCTGTAAGTGGCCATTTTGGAACTGGTCTCTGCTTGCTGCATTCTTCTCTTTCTTAGCTGGTAAGTAGCTGTTATCTTTTCTGCTAGTTTTCTTTTCCTTATTTGATAAGGAGTTTCTTAGTACAGGATATGTGTGTGCATCACAAAAGCACTACCAGAACTGGCCCTGATTAGCAGCCTTTTTAATTGCATAAACAGAAAGATCAGGGTTTGAATGGTAATGGAGCTCATTGCCTCACCCTACCAGTGAGGAACCACTTTTACGGATGAGAGGGAGAGGCAATGAGGAAAACTTCTACTAATGAATTGCTTACAGGACTACTAATAATACTAATGTATTATCTCAGGAACATTCTTCTAAAGATGAAACACGTGCGTGCCTTACTGCCAGTGAGCACTTACTCCATTTGTCCTCTTGTAAGAACTTCAGTTAAAATTTTCCTAATATTGTATTTGTTATTAAAAGGTTTAATGATTTAGGAATATTTTTCTATCTTGGTGTTTCTCTGGCTTTGCATTGTTTCCTCAGTGCTAACATAGGGCCGCTGTCTGCCACCATTAATCCTGCTGAGTAGTATTTTAATCTGCAAGTTGTCCCATTGGATGAAGGGCACTACTTGTGGAATAAAGTGCTATTCATTGTAAATAAGGTTAACATAGGCTCATAGTAGGCTACCTTTCAAATAAGGTTTCGAAATACAAAGCAAATACACACAGGCAATACAGCATGTTGCCTGTATTTTCCACTTTCAGCTGCCACGCTGGCTTTCCTATTGCATCACTGACTTTGCATAGTATTCTTAGTTTTTTAATTAATGAACTCAAAAAATGCTGTGGGTGAAATCTTGGCCCCTTGAAGTCAATGGCAAAACACCCGTTGACCTGAGTGAAGCCAAAATGTCACCCTATGTTTTTATTATAATATATTCTTCACAAAGCAACATGCTTCATTATCCTGCAAAGAAATAGAATACTATTTGTATTGCTAGTGTACCAGGTTTGAAAACAATTCACTAAGAGAAGGTGTCGGATTGGAGAGAACTGAATTATTAGGTTTCATGCCCTTTGGTGATTAAAAAAATAGCCAACAGAGGGCTGAACTTGAGCTGTTTCGCATTTTTACAAGAATGTGTAAACAAAGTAAGTGGGTAGCCATGCGATGTCTTTTGTGGTCTGTCATGAAATACTGAAGATCTCTGTTGCTCTGCCCTGACCCTTCAAAACTCAGAGCGTGGGCCAAGAAAATATCAAGGAGTTTAAGAGCAAAACAGGGGTAGAGATCAGTGGGAGAGTGTAGCATAGGGGTAGTAGCCTGTGGGCTGAGTGAGAACTGAAAGGTCTGAAATCCTTTTTCAAAAAACCCCCCAAACCCTAATGTTTACTTTCTGCAAATAAAATCTCCTTTCTTTCAACGAGATTGCTATGAGTCAGAAGTACAATGAGAAGTTTCAGAGTAACAGCCGTGTTAGTCTGTATTCGCAAAAAGAAAAGGAGTACTTGTGGCACCTTAGAGACTTCATCGGATGCATACTGTGGAAGTGAGCTGTAGCTCACGAAAGCTTATGCTCAAATAAATTGGTTAGTCTCTAAGGTGCCACAAGTACTCCTTTTCTTTTTAAGTACAATGAGAAGTGTCATGGCTTTTCTCCACTCTTAGAAATCACTCTTAGGTTGTTAAAGCTGAGTTGAGTTCCATTCTGAAAACTTACACCTGAAATGATATGATAAATCAGAATCAGGGACAGGGAGGAATGTGTTGTTCTGTTTTTGTTAGGGACTCTGGTCATGATTGTTCCCCCTAAAGCTTGAAAGTTTAGTGCAGAAATTGCCAATCTGATATGCTGCCTGGGTTGGACAAAATTCTGTCAATTTCTTCACATCAAGAGGCATTACTTTGCAGAGCTCTGTGTTTATAGAATCCAACTTCTTGGAAATTGCTCAACGAATTGCTCCCTGAGCTGGCTTAAATTTGTGAGTATCACTTCAGGAGGTATTGTCCTGAATTAGCAGGTTCAGGCTCACAATGTTTTTCAAAATCCATTTAAATACAAACATGGTTTCAGAAAATCACACATCTGATTGCTTTCTAAGCCAGCAGAAACCTGTGGATTGCCCCTTAGGAGAAGCCTACATGTTGCATTGGTCAATTTCAGTATATGCCAAAGCCTCTTTCTCACTGTTTCATTTCTGCTGCAATATTCTTGTCTTTGGGGTAAAATTAAAGGTGTTTGTTTTTTTTTTAAAAAAAAGAGTTGTGGGCATCTCAGTATTCCATCCGACTGGGTATATGGAAGCATCCTGAACTAGCCAGACTCCTTCATCCCAAAGCCAGAGGGAGATAGGGGATTTCCAGGATATTCTGGATTGGGAATTCTTTTACAGAAGTCTATGTGCTTTCCATGAACACAACTCAGGATGGGTATGTTTAGACATACAGCACTACAGCTGCACAACTGTACTGATACAGCTGCAGCACATCTGGTGAAGACGCTCTGTACCAACGGGAGAGAGCTTTCCTGTCAGCATAAAAAAACCACCTCCGCAAGGAGCGTACGCTATGGTGGCAGGAGACGCTCTCTCGCCAACATAGCGCTGTGCACACAAATGTTTGTGTCGGTGTAACTTATGTTAGAAAAATACGTAATGCGATCTCTACATTTGGAAAAACACATTGTATTCCGTCTTTCAATATTGTGTCATGAAGATCAATGTGACTGAATTTCATTTTTCCTGTTTCATTAAACGTTGTGCGCATATAACAGTGGAATTGCCGTACTTCTCCCCAGAGATTCATGTTCAAGTCAACAGGGTATGAGTCACCTAGCTTTTGGGAACCTTGTGAATATTGTTCATCAGATAAGTCCATATCGTTTAGAAAAGAAAATCTACTTGATACTTCTTTGTACACTTCACCTCTCCTCTTCATATGAGCTTCAAGTGTATCAATTATAGCGTAGTAAGTAGATCCGTGAAATTTATCTCCAGGATTCAATGCTGTTTCTGTTGCACTGCTATCATTTGCTTGTTTTTTCTTGATTCGCTTGTGGGACTGGTCTTCTTTGTAGTTAGTATCAGGCAAGATATCTTTTGATATGTCTTCAAATCTTTCAAAATCATTCCTCAAAGTATTTAAGTGGTCTGCTAATGATTGACAGAGGTCTACACATGTTTTCAAATCCAATTCTTTTTCTTGGAGAGCTTGACTTGTGTAGTAAAAGTGTTGTAAAATTTCATTCCACATGGTCAACATGAATACAAACTCTAGTTCTTGCATCTTGTTTGCAACGTTTTCTGCCTCTCGTATAGTTTCTCCCTTTTGTGATTGGTCTTTAGCTATACTTTCTAATGCATCCACAGTGTTTGAGTAGGACTCCAGAATTGCACGTTTTGCCACTGCATGTGCCTCCCAGCACGTATTAGAAAGAGATTTCAACACATGATCATTGCCCAAATAAGTTTTAAGAACTGATTTTTTTGAAATATCAAATATCAAATTTAAAAAAAAAATATTTTTTTCTGTGTGCCCCCTGCTTTGCTGGTGCCCTAAGCACACGCTTAGTCTGCCTATTGGATAATTCAACCCTAGCCAGAGGTTATACAGCAGAACAGTGATAGTGTAAGGAAAAGAGGGGAACATGTGTATTGACTTTTTGTTTGGGTTGGTAGTGGTGTGTGTGTGTGTGTGAGATAAAACATCTCTCCAAGCCACAAAATGTGGTATAAATATGCACGGGTAGTGCTAATTCAACACTTTTTAAAGGTGTGCCCATAAAGCACAGTAGTGTCTTGACCTATCACTATATTTCTTTCCTTCTGCTTTTTATTTAACATGATTTTAGCAAATGTTACTAATAAACCATAAGAATCTATACAGGAAAAAATGTAAAGGTGGAGAAGAAAAGTCACTTTGCCTGAGAAAATCCTTTTACAAGACAAAAGATGCAGGCGTATGTCATCTTTTTATTATACCTGGATAAAACGGTGAATAGTAATAGGCATGCACCATATGGATGTGGGGAAAACATGCTGATGAGAGGTCTGATGATGGCTCTTCTATGTTTAGAATTAATCTTCAGTATCAGAATGAAAAGCTCCTTGTGCTTTGCTGTATATTCTAATTTCACCAAGTTTGGGTAGATGAGATTTATTTCTCTAAAGCAGCTAGATGATGGGGGTGGGGTGGTGGTAGAAATCTTTCCCCACGAGCAAGCGTGGCTGTAGAACTGCTGCATAGAACAGTGAAAGAAACAGTATTCACGGCTGGTTCATGGCCTTCTCCTTCTCACCGAGAGGAGACAGGAGGATTGTGCCCGTCTGGAACCTCCTGTTCTTTTTCTGACCCACTAATGCCCTTGTCCCCACCTGATGCCTGCATACTACCATGTGTGGGTTCCCTCCAGGAGCTTAGGTCTGTGTTGTGCAGGGGTACATGTCATAGAATCATAGAATCATAGAATATCAGGGTTGGAAGGGACCCCAGAAGGTCATCTAGTCCAACCCCCTGCTCGAAGCAGGACCAATGTCATCTGTGTGAAACTGCTGGCACTCTTCTGCACGTTGCACAATGGAACAGCTCTGGCTCTCCTGCCTGAGGAGGAACTTCTGCACCCATCAAAGCTGGAACTGGATTTGGGATGAATAAAGCAAACTTTCTTCCTACTGAATTCCCATTCTTACTTTGCTGTGATAACACACTGAAATATATGTAGACATAGAGAACTAAAACAATTCAACTGGAGTGGTGGTCCCAGTTTTATGAAGTATCTTTATTGGATATACCATATAATTACTGCTTTGAGCAGGGGGTTGGACTAGATGACCTCCTGAGGTCTTTTTCAACCCTAAATCTTCTATGATTCTACTCTTTAATTTCCTTTGTAGAATTTATATAGCTTTATCACTGATTGACTGGAAGGAAGTGTAGCTAGGAGACGGAATGGCAATTGAAAATTAGGGAATATCTCACAGCAAAGGATGAGGAAGGGATAGTGATATTGCATTTGATTTCTTGGTCTGGTTTTACACTGGTGTGACTTCACTGACTGCAACTGAAATACTCCTGATTTATGCCTGGGTAAATTGACTCTAGGCCTGAATCTGCCAGCCATGATAATCTCAGTCGGGCATAGCTCCATATTCATTCATCAACTCAACAGTTCTTTATAATCCTTACACATTTTTCACTCAGTGACCCATGCGTTCTTGACTGTGGACTGTAAGTTATCAGATAAAGAAGGGTCTTCAGTTGATTTGTCCCCACCCCCTGGTTACCTGAAAATGTACGTTCAGTCACCTGTTTGTTTGTGACCTCTCCTTTCAAGAAAAAGGTTCCGTATAAATGCAAGTTGTTTTAAAATTATAGTCTGACTCCTCTGGACATTCTGAATGACCCAGGATGAAATAGTTAAACTCACTGTGGAACAAGTTTGTGGCGGGGAGAGTAATCCACCACATCTCTGCCAGGTTCCTGCAGCTAATCTTGGTGTGACTGCAATTAGATTTGATTAATGCTGGCGACCTGCTGTCCGGGCTCCTCTGCTCCCCATTCTAGTGAAGAGAGTAAAGATGCTCTGGTGACTCATCTGAAAAACTGGAGGTAATGGAACATCACATTAGCTCTGCTGACACAGTTTGTTGCTCCACCAGCGATTCGGCAGAGCCAGCATTGCTTGTCGAACAATCCCATTACTTACAGTCTGACTCTTGTGGATCGGTCAGTGCAGCGTCTGGATCTCGCCTTCATAAATGGTGACATTTAATTTAATGGGAATTTTTTGACCCTTTAGATTTGAAAATACCATGGTTCATATGCCAGTCTGATGCCTAGCTGTGCTACACATTACAGCTGTGCTATTCCACTCCGTCCCTCCTAATTTCCCATTAGTATGGCCGATAGCTACTTCATTTCTTCCAAAGCCCAAATTGCTCTAAATATTAAGAACATATTTTCCTAATATTTACTCTAAATGTTTGAGCAAACTGCTGGTTTGAATTTGAGCCTTGAAATGCAAGTAGTTGAATGCAGTTAATGAATGCCATTCCATTCCCCTGTAAACTCATGACCTAGATCAGGGGTTCTCAAACTGGGGGTTGGGACCCCTCAGGCGGTCACGAGGCTATTACATGGGGGGTTGCGAGTGGTCAGCCTCCACCCCAAACCCCTCTTTGCCTCCAGCATTTATAATGGTGTTAAATATGTAAAAAAGTGTTTTTAATTTATAAGGGGGGGGGGGTCACACACAGAGGCTTGCTATGTGAAAGGGGTCAACAATACTAAAGTTTGAGAACCACTGACCTAGATGAACACAAGCCCATTTCAGTTGTGAAATGGTAAGAATCATAATATGTCCTTTGCCCTAGGCTACGCTAGTGATTCTATTCTGCTTTCCAAGCTTTGGAATATTTGCGGAGCAACCAGGGCTACGTAAGAGTTACATAAAAGGATCTCTCTACTGGAGTCACTATAAAGAGGAATGGAGGGAGGAGAGTGGGGAAAAAAAGGAAGCTGGCTGTGTATCAGTCAATCACAAGAGACTTTTAATCCTTAGAACAAAACGAGGTGGGGATAAGAGTAGTCATGCCAAAAATTGTTGCTCTACTGATCAGGAGAGGGAGATGTTGATTTCATTTCTGAAGCATCTGGAGTATCTGAATGAAGAAAGCAACACCACACTTCTTTTAAAACCTGTTCTCTGTGCAGTCAGCACACTGACTGCAAGAGTTCTGTATCCCCTCCAGCTGGCTACCAGTATCTCTCCCTTTACTTTGTCTCAACTCCTTCCTAGTCCCACCCATGTTCAAATTACTGTCCTTTGTTTCAACCTCAGAAGAGAGGCATCTCTAGCTTTCATGTTGTTATTAATGACATTTAATACTGTAGTGCCTAAGGGCCAACCAAGAAAGGGGATCCATTGTGCTAGGCGCTGGACAAATATGGTGTAGTAGACAGACCTTGCCCCAAAGAGTTTATAATCTGACTAGACAGGACAGACACAGGGTGGGGGAAGGGACAGGATGCACAGAGTGAGCAATGTGATGGCAGCAAGCAGCAGGTTAGTGCCATGATCTTTATGATGTGGAAGTGGGTTTCCTTAGGAGGGAAAAAGCTAAATGGAGCGGGAAGGGAAGGGGATGAGGGGGACAAGGCAGGGGCGTAGAGAGCAAGAGGGGTAGATGTGGAATGAAGTTTAGCTGAGGTGTAGAGACTATAAAGTGGGGGAGGGAGCAAATGGCCAATCAGCACAGGGCAGAGAAAGTCCAGTCTGAACTATGGAAAGTGTTCTGAATGGCTGAAAGCCCCTGCTTTGGATGCTTCTGAGGCTGCTCCTACCTCCCAAAGTCTGGCTGGCTCCTCTCTTCAGTTCTCCCCCAGGACCACGTAGTGTAGGGTGACTGTATTTCCCAAGGGGAAAATGGGACACCCCCAGCTGCTTGCCTGAGGATTCTCCCTCCCCACGAGGCAGCTGACCGGTTGCTGGAACCCTGCCACTTCCCTTCCCCCATGAGGCTGCTGGAACCCTCTCAGCCCCTGCATGCTGCAAGGCTGCCTCCCCACCCAGCCCTGCCTCCCCCCTGCGTGAGGCTGGCATCTCCACTCTTCCCCCATCCCGCACGTTCCTGTGCGGCTCACCCCACTTTTCTGACAAAAATGAGCATTTGTCCCCTTTGCTCTTGCCAACTGATCAAGTAAAAAAAAAAAAAAAAGTTGGGACTGCCATGTCAGGGCTTAAAAAAGGGACTGTCCGGACCAAAATGGGATGTATGGTCACCTTAATGTGGTAGGAGGGAGAAGAGGAGAGAAGCCACCTGGGTCCTAGTGCCCTCATACTGTGTTTGTGGGGGTTAAGTTTCCTCTCCACAGTTCTCATGTATCCTCCTGGACCCAGGATAGGGGTGACTCCGTTTTGCTCCTTCCCTCCAGTGCAGCAGTCCCTGCTTTGGCTGCTTCTGGTCTTTCTAAGTAAAACACTGACTGTGGCTTTTTGCTTTTAGTACGTAGCTGTGATTGTGATGATGGTTTGTGTCGTAATAAGGATACTACCAGTCATATTGTACAAGTGAATCAAAATACCGGAAGTGCTGATTTGCTTTTTGTACTTTTTGATAATCCAGAAGGTTTTTTCATTTGGATGATAACATTTACCCATCCCTTAAAAATAACACAGACACTGGTTGAATTCTAATGGAAGCTGTGTCTGTGTGCTACGTAACATCCACATAAAGTAAACTCTGCACTCTCTCCTCAGAATGCTGTCCTTGGCGCCCAGAGCATCTGAATGCCCTGAAGATGTGGGGTTCCCTCAGGACCAGATTCTGTTTCCCTTACTCATGTGGATTCCAACAGAATCATGTGTGGAGTAAGGGTGCTATTCAGTGTGAATAAGAGGCCCAGAATCTGGCCTTTAATATGGGTGATTATAGCTGGGTCTAATCCTTGGAATCCAATGAGCTGCCTCCTTATCCGGGAATGTGTTGTGCTTTGTAATGAGGGTAGAGTATCCTACATATTTGTTACACCAGAAATGACATTTTAAGAACAAAAGCCCAGATCCTCAAAGGCTCTTCCATTGTGGCATTGGATACATCAGATCTATTAATTGTTTCTTTACTCACAGTGAATAGTGCCTTACTCCATTGAAATCAATGTGGGGTAGTCAGAGTAAGATGTTTCTCACTATTAGTAATGATATTAGAATCTGACCCTATAGCATTTTATGTGCAATGCTACTAGAAAGAAGCTACTGTATGTCAGACATTTCCACAGGGCAATCTTGTGGATGCTAGAACCCAAGCTCAGAAGGTAACAAAACTAAGACCAAAGATCTAGATTGTGTTTCATTGGAAAGAATGTGTCTATGTAATCTCAGTATTCTGGTCCTAATCATAAAAGAATAAAGCTAGTAAAGCCGATTATTTTTCATTGAATTTTCAAGTGTCTTAGAAACAATTACAAACTAGGGACAGTAAAGGAAAATATAAGGTACAGAACATATGACAATGCCCCTGTGAACATATGCTGCAGCATAATTTGGCTTTCCAGTGTGAATAAAAAAATAGAGATAATTTACTGTGGGTTTGGAAAGTGTGTGACATGTCACACTGATCATGGCAAACTTCAGCTTGGCATGGTGCCGACATTATGTTTTTATAGTTTGTAGAACACAGAAAGAAAAGATTTTGCTCAATTTTTTTTTTAAATTCCAGGTTCAGGGTTTGATGGATTGGATTTTGGTCAGAATTTGGGAATAAATACAAATGATTAAACTTAAACCTAAATTAAAATTCCTTACTTGTTACCATAAGACTATTTTTATTCTTAAAAGCTGAGGAGAATGTTTTTTGTATCAAAAATATGTGAAGAAAAATTCAACAATAATGCTAAATTTCTCAATGGCCAAATTAAAGCATTTACCTGATTAGAGAATTCTAGCAAGTGGTAGGTTGTTCTAAATTTGGTGGTTTTACAATATGTGAATATATGTACCAACTTGCAATACAATCTATGTCCCAAATCTTTTTCAAACTAATTTTGATTGAGCTGTAGTTTCATTTTGAAGTACTAGTAAGTACATACCTGGTGTCACTCTTATGTTCTATTCACAAAAATCCTTGGTGTGATTATAGTTTGTAAGTCACAGCTGTTTTTAGAGTCTGAACATCAAGCTAATCTATTCTGTTATATGCAGCAGACAAACTTTGCATATTAAAGACCTGAGTTTACAGGTATGGCTGATCATTTGCAGAATTTCCTGATTTATATGTACTATCCTGTAGGCATGCAATTGCTTGTACTATTCATGTAGGAATGCAATTATTAGGCCTGCAGTTGCACAGGCATGGCTTAACCCTGGTCTACACTACGAATTTAGGTCAAATTTAGCAGCGTTAGGTCGATTTAACCCTGCACTCGTCCACACGACCAAGCCTGTTTTGTCGACTTAAAAGGCTCTTAAAATCGATTTCTGTACTCCTCCCCAGCAAGGGGTGTAGTGCTAAAATCGACCTCGCTGGATTGAATTTTGGGTAGTGTGGACGCAATTCGATAGTATTGGCTTCCGGGAGCTATCCCAGAGTGCTCCATTGTGACCGCTCTGGACAGCACTCTCAACTCAGATGCACTGGCCAAATAGACAGGAAAAGCCCTGGGAACTTTTGGATTTCTTTTCCTGTTTGGCCAGCATGGTGAGCTGATCAGCACAGGTGACCATGGCGTCCCAGAATCGCAAAAGAGCTCCAGCATGGACCGAACGGGAGGTACTGGATCTGATCATTGTATAGGGAGAAGAATCCATGTGGGCAGAACTCCAAAAGACGAAATGCCAATATATTTGCCAAAATCTCTAAGGGCATGATGGACTACAACAGGGACACACAGCAGTGCCACGTGAAAGTTAAGGAGCTGAGGGAAGCCTACCAAAAAACAAAGGATGCAAACGGTCGCTCCGGGTCAGAGCCCAAGACATGCCGCTTCTATAATTAGCTGCATGCAATTCTAGGGGGAGCCCCTACCACTTCCCCACCACTGTCCATGGACACCTGCAAGGGGGGAGTCTCATGCAACAGGGATGAGGATTTTGTGGATGAGGAAGATGAGGAGGTTGAGGATAGCGCACAGCAGGCAAGTGGAGAATCCCTTCTCTCTGGCAGCCAGGAACTGTTCATCACCCTGGAGCCAATACCCTCCAAAGGTTGGCTCCCGGACCATGAAGCCGGAGAACGCACCTCTGGTGAGTGTACCTTTGTAAATATAATACAGGGTTTAAAAGCAAGTGTGTTTATGATTAATTTGCCCTGAAGACTTGGGATGCATTTGCAGCCAGTATAGCTACTGGAAAAGTCTGTTAATGTGTCTGGCGATGGAATGGAAATCCTCCAGGGACATCTCCATGAAGCTCTCCTGGAGGTACTCTAAAAGCCTTCGCAGAAGGTTTCTGGGGCGGTCAGCCTTATTCCGTCCTCCATGGTAGGACACTTTTACCATGCCAAGCCAGTAGCAAGTAGTCTGGAATCATTGCAGAACAGAGCATTGCAGTGAATGGGTCCATGCTTTGGTGGTATTCAAGCAACATCCGTTCTTTATCTCTTTGTGTTAGCCTCAGGAGGGTGATATCATTCATGGTCACTGGGTTCAAATACGGGAAATTTTGTTTAAGGGGACATTCAGAGGTGCCCGTTCTTGCTGGGCTGTTTGCCTTTGGCTGGAAAGAAATCATCCCCGCTGTTAGCCATGCGGTAGGGGAAGGCCCATACATGCTGAGCTGTTTGCATTTGGCTGACAGGGATCTTCCCTGATACTAGCCACTGTGTGTGTGTGTGTGTGTGTGTGTGTGTGTGTGTGTGAAGCGATCATCCCAGAGAATTGGTGGGGGCGGGGAATGGGTTGTGCTGAACATTCACCCTAAAACCGCAGCCCCTCCTTTTAAATGGCCAACCCAACGGGCTTTACTTGGTATGGGAAAGGAGGACGCTGCTGTTTGAAACCATTCCCACGTGTTATGAAGGTTGAAGAAGCCAAAACCCTTTGCCTTACCATGGCTGCCTGCAAGCCGAATTCTGTTGCCCAGCTGAGCATGTGATGTCTCACAACAAACCGGCAGGCACTCAATATAAGAGGCAAAATGCGACCTTGTACCAAAAGCACATGTGCTATGTAATGTGAATCACTTGATTCAGTGTGAAATGGTCTTCCCTTTGTTCTCTAAAATGTATCTTTTAAAATAGTATTCTCCCTTTTTTCCCTCCTGCAGCTGCAAATGTTTCTACGCACTCCCGATCATCTCTGTCCCAGAGGCTAGTGCAGATTAGAAGGCAAAAAAAGCACACTTGCGATGACATGTTCTCAGAGCCCATGCAGTCCTCCCGCACTGAAAGAGCTCAGCAGAATGCGTGGAGGCAAACAATGGCAGAGACCAGGAAAGCGTTAAATGAACACAATGAGAGGAGGGAGGAGCACCCCTAGAGGAGGCAAGATGCAATGCTGAGCCTAATGGGGGAGCAAACTGACATGCTCAGGCATCTGGTGGAGCTGCAGGAAAGGCAGCAGGAGCAAAGACCGCTGCGGCAGCCCCTGTATAACTTCCTGCCCTCCTCCCCAAGTTCCATATCCTCCTCACCCAGACGCCCAAGAACACGGGGGGGGGGGAGGCTCCAGGCACCCAGCCACTCCACCCCAGAGTATTGCTGAAGCAACAGAAGTCTGGCATTCAATAAAGTTTGAACTGTAGTGTGGCCTTGTCCTTCCCTCCTCCCCTCATCAGCCACCCCACTCGGTGCTTCCCTCCTCACCCACCCCTCCTGGGCTACATTGTGAGTTTTCCCCCTATTTGTGTGATGAATTAATAAAGAATGCATATTTTGAAACAATTACTTTATTGCCTCTGAAAGCGGTGATCAAAGCGGGGAGGTCGGTTGGCTTACAGGGAAGTAGAGTCAAACAAGGGGGCAGGTTTTCATCAGGGAGAAACAAACAGAACTGTCACACCGTAGTCTGGCCAGTCATGAAACTGGTTTTCAAAGCGATCTCTGATGCACAGGGCACCCAGCTGTGCTCTTCTAATCACCCTGGTGTCTGGCTGTGCGTAATCAGCCACCAGGCAATTTGCCTCAACCTCCCACCCCACCATAAATGTCTCCCCCTTACTCTCACAGATATTGTGGAGCACACAGCAAGCAGCAATAACAATGGGAATATTGGTTTCACTGCGGTCTAACCTAGTCAGTAAACTGCGCTAGCGAGCTTTTAAATGTCCAAATGCATTCTACCGCCATTCTGCACTTGCTTAACCTATAGTTGAACTGCTCCTTACTACTGTCCAGGGTGCCTGTGTATGGCTTCATGAGCCATGGCATTAATGGGTAGGCTGGGTCCCCAAGGATAACTATAGGCATTTCAACATCCCCAACGATAATTTTCTGGTCTGGGAAGTAAGTTCCTTCCTGCAGGTGTTCAAACAGACCAGAGTTCCTGAAGATGCAAGCGTCTTGCACTTTTCCTGGCCATCCCATGTTGATGTCAGTGAAACATCCCTTGTGATCCACCAGAGCTTGCAGCACCATTGAAAAGTACCCCTTGCGGTTTACATACTGGCTGCCAAGGTGGTCTGGTCCCAAGATAGGGATATGCGTTCCGTCTATTACGCCACCACAGTTAGGGAACCTCATTGCAGCAAAGCCATCCACTATGACCTGCACATTTCCCAGAGTCACTACCCTTGATAGCAGCAGCTCAGTGATTGCGTTGGCTGCTTGGATCACAGCAGCCCCCACAGTAGATTTACCCACTCCAAATTGATTCCCTACTGACTGGAAGCTGTCTGGCATTGCAAGCTTCCAGAGGGCTATCACCCCTGGCTTCTCAACTGTGAGGGCTGTTCTCATCTTGGTATTCTTGCGCTTCAGGGCAGGGGAAAGCAAGTCACAAAGTTCCATAAAAGTGCCCTTATGCTTGCGAAAGTTTCGCAGCCACTGGGAATCATCCCAGACCCGCAACACTATGCAGTCCCACCAGTCTGTGCTTGTTTCCCGGGCCCAGAATCGGCATTCCAGGGCATGAACCTGCCCCATTACCACCATGATGTCCAAATTGCCAGGGCCCGTGCTTTGAGAGAAGTCTGTGTCCATGTCCTCATCACTATCGTGATTGCGCTATCGTCACCTCCTTGCCTGCTTTTGCAGGTTCTGCACATCCTGCAGGATAATGTGCGAGGTGTTTGCAATGCTCACAACAGCAGCGGTGAGCTGAGCGGGCTCCATGCTTGCCATGGTATGGCGTCTGCAGGAGAGCAGAGTTGCAGCAGAAGCGGTGGCTGACGACAGATGCCACGAGAATAGATATTTATACAGCACGACGGGAGGACCTGTGAGGTAGACTCATGGCATCAGGAGAGCAGAGTTGCAGCGGAAGTGGTGGAGAACGACGGTTAGCACCGTGTACGTTTCCCGAGGAAGAACACAAGTACCCGGGAGCACATGACAGAGAACATGGAGAAATTCGTTATTGAGACAAGAGCAGCAGAGCAGAGTTGCAGTGGAAGAGGTGGATGACTATGATAGTTAGCAGTCCTACTGCACCATCTGCTGACAGCAGTATGGCGTCTGCACGGAAAAAAGGCGTGAAACGATTGTCTGCCATTGCTTTTCACAACTGACAACATGTACCCAAAAGCACCCACGACAATGTTTTTGCCCCATCAGGCATTGGGAGCTCAACCCAGAATTCCATTGGGCAGCGGAGACTGTGGGAACCGTGGGATAGCTACCCACAGTGCAATGCTCCCAAAGTCGATGCTAGCCATGTTACTGTGGACGCACTCCGCCGACTTAATGTGCTTAGTGGGGGGACACACAATCAACTGTATAAAATCGCTTCCTAAAAATTCGACTTCTAGAAATTCGACCTAATTTCGTAGTGTAGACATAATTAGACAATCAAGCCGTAAGTGTCAGCATGGAATGAGTTGCAAACCTGAGTAGAGGCTTGCAACCATACCCAATACAAACCCCATAGGAACTGACTACAAGTGTCAGGTTTGGATTAGGTTGGGTGTGACTTGTATAGCATGCATTTGGATTCTTATTCCTGAGAGCAGTTTGTGGCAAGCTGTGATGTGAAACTATCCTGAAACAGCCCACTGTGGGCTAACTGTCTGTGTGTGCACCCTGCTGATGTGTGAATGAACAGTTTGTTAATGCACTTGGATCTAATCCTGTTTCAAAGGGACTAGATCAAAGCGTGTTAACAAACTGCTCGTGTGCTTGTCAGTGGGGTGTACAGTCGGTCCACAACAGGCTAGATTCATACCCTAGTTTGTTGCAAACTAATTGTTCATGTAGTCAAACCCTTAGTTTGAAATGCATATTTCCGGGATTATTATACTGGGGAGGTTGTCGGGTTAGGTATGAAACAACTCCACACTCTTGGGCTTGGTGTGGGTTTGGGATTGGCTCTGGTCTAGTTGGGTTTGGGTTGGGCTTAAGGATTAGGCCCAAGCAGATCTTTAAACCTGATGGCATTAATGTTTCACTAAAAAAAAAAAAATTAAGGGTAGGGGCGCGGTGGAACACTTTGGGAATAGGAATAACCATGTCTGACTCTTTTGCTGAAGGAAAGTTTGCAATGGGATCTAGCCTGGATGTCACTCTGAATGAATGGAAGTGAAAATTGCAAACATCCAAGTATAAAGGGACAGGAGAATTATTGCATTACAGATTGTGGAACTGCCAGCTCTTAGAATTACAAAGCAAGTAATTTTGACTCAGAATTATGTCTTGCAATATTATAAAGAGCACAACTATGACAAATGTTGATGAGACTATTAAACCTGTGTATGTAAATTACTTGTAAATAAGGCATAATTATAGTACACTCTTCTTGAATATAGAAGGATACTTGCTTCTGTTCTTGGTGTGTATTTTTGCATGGTGCCCTACTGACCTTTGGCAATCAGATGCTGTATTTGTTTTATGACTAATTTGGGCGTACATTTCAAATGAACAGGTAACTGAATTTATTTCTGTTTTTTTACCACATCTCTAGTTCTGAAGAAATATGCTTTCATATCTAAAACTTTGTGCCAAGTGAATGTTTAATTGTCTTTACCAAATCTAAGCCACAGCAGAAAACGACTTCAGTTATTGTGATGGTGGGGAGAAATCCACAGCTTGTTGCTGAAGATTTGGTGCATACACTAAAGGCACTATGCTACTCTTTCAGCCCTGGAGATATGGTACAAAATCCTAATTCTAGAATGAGAAACTCTTGTTTAACTTGGGAACTTTTTTCATTTTTTCTACCACCCAAACAAATGAAAATGGTGAAGGATTAAAAATGGTCTGTTCTGTTGCAAGTGGTTGGGTTGTTCTGGTTTTTTCTTAACACGTGGTGGTATACGTATATGTTAAATGCGCGCACACAGCAGAGGAGTGGAATTGCTAATACTGGCTGGTGTATGCTGTTTCTGTGCAATTTTATCCAATTCTAGAAGCTACAAAAGTGCGAGGCACCCCTGGTGCAGTTTGCCGGCTCCTGTGGTGGTTTCCAGGTTTCCTTGTGGTTTTTTTTTTTTTTTTAAAATGGGCTTCCATGGACATTAAAGATTCTTTGCAGAACTCACTGCATTACTAGCTGCAGATAACATCCATTAGCCATGCTCTTCAGCTAATGGCACCATTCACAGGGATTTTTTTTCTTATATTCTAATACTAACAAACTCCTGAAGTGCAGTTCTCAGACATTCTCCAAACAATGTCTGCCATTTCTGCACAAACCTATATGAGATTTTATTAATCTGAACAAATATATAAACGTAAAAGCTCATTTTCACCTCCTGCCTAAGTGAGATTCAAACCTCCTATTTCACTGGGTATTCTGTTGTACCAGTTCCTTATGGTTTAGAGAGAGCTCATTAGTATGATCTATCAGTACATTCACTTCCATCATGCTGAAGCAGGCAATCTAGACTGGGTGAAACTTTAAGGGTTTGAACATAGAAAGGTGTGCTTTTTGTTGCTTCTGTTAATTTTCAATTCTTTAGAGAGAGTAAAGGTCTAGGCCAAAGCTCCTTTGAAAGTGTTTTCATTGCCTACAAGGGGCTTTTGGATCTAGCCATAAATACATTATGAAATGTTTATTAGTAGCATATATTTATGGAGCAAAGTCATTCAAAAAAACCAAACGTCTTGCTAGTCCAATGAGACATGTAATCAACTGGTTGAAATACTGACACTTTTCCCACCATATCCACTTCTGCAGTGAAAGCTGTTCTTGATGACATCAATGCATTTGACTTAATTATTTACTGAATTACTGAAACTTCATTTTGGTAGTATCATTTAACTTGGCACAATAGAACATATCCACAAATACCCGTCAAAAGAATATATCCATTGGAAAAAAAAAGACATTTTCCCTACATGAAACTATTAGATACAATACATCAGTGGATAACACTTAAATTACTACCTGTCAAAAGATGATACCTGTTAAACTTCTTGTAAATCAAACAATAAATTACAAGAAGTTTAGTTGTTAGGGAAAAGATACATTAATCTACAAAGTGACATGATGGAAACTTTTATTTATAGATGTCTTGAAGGAATAAACCTATGAATTTTTTTTATTTTTTTTTTTAAGAAAAGTACTGGTCAGACTTTTTGAATATCTTCAGTCAGTTATTAAGATTCATGTTGTTATTTCCTCATTTATTCACTAGATGGCAGGACAAGATCAGTATGCTCAGACTGCAGAAGCTAGCAATGGTAATTTCAACTGACCAAAACAAAAAAATCACAGGCTGTAGTGAAACTGACTAATTTGGATGAATGGGAATGGAAAGTGAAAAAGGGAAATAAAGTTTGTTTCACATAGGCAGAAAAATTCATAAATTTGGACTTTCAAGCTGCCATTCTCAGAAGCAGAGTACAGTAATGGCTAAATTGCAGACACTAGAGAGTGGCAAAGTGGAGTCTTTATTTAAAAGAGACAGTAGAACATATAATAATGAAAGTAACTTCACTTGCCAGTAATTTTCTCCATGTCTGTTATTAGTGAAGACACTTATATTTGAATAAGAACTTGTTTCTTTGTCTCTCAGCTTCTCTTTCCGATAATTCAGTGTATTCACAACCTTATAGTTCTGTTGCTATAAAAATGAATTGTACAAGTTAGAGATGGAAATGACACATTTTCATCTTAGCTACTCCAGTGTAAATTCAGAGTAAGCAAGAGCACAGAATCTACCTCATTGTGGAACATAGTACATCCCCTTGGCAATATAGTATTGTTTCTTGCAGTACATTTTCTGGTGCTTTGTCCAGAGTAGATGGAGATTTTAACCGCTTCTTCTGGGACAGTATACCATAGACAAAGAATTCTCACTCTGTGTCTATACTCCAGGATCAAGCAGCAGGAAAAAATGTGATCTTTTTTTCCCCCAATCTATATGTTTATCTCTGCATTTATACTGTGATCATCATATTATTATCAGAACTTCTATGAAGAAAGCAACTGCTGTTAAAGACAAATACCTTAATTTAAGTAGCGGCAGTGATAACTTATATGCATCTTGGTAGGTTTCATTGACTTTTATATGAGAGACTTTTAAAATTGCCTTAACTTCTTAATGCCAAAATCAATACCCCTTCAGTGTCTCCCACAGATCCCTAATAAATAGTGTAATGACAGAACTGCATTTTACTGCGTAAATATAGGCAGAGTATTTTTTTTTTCACCACAGTAGGAAAACTTAAACCAGTTCAGGTCAGATGTGAGTCGATCAGAACACCAGCAGAGTAGACAGAAGGTTACCAAGCTATTGTTCTTGTGAAACCTCTTTCATGTGCTCTGAGGTACTTAGATCAATAGCCTAGACTTAGTGGCTTTCATGATCCAAGGACAGCTGGCTCCAAGGTGGGATTTTCAAAGCTGCCTAGGGGATTTGGATGCTTGAGTCCCTTTAACATGAAAGGGAAATTGGGCATCACAATCCTGTAAGAAGCTTTGAAAAACCTCAGCCATTGTGTTTATCTTTGCCCCTTCAATGGATCTTGCTGTAGCTACTGGAACTCAAGAGCAATATTTATCATTAGGTAAATAATGCAGGTAGCAATGAGAAAAATATATCATTTCTGAGTGTGGGTTATCTGCACTTAAATTCAGAATAGTGTCCTCTTTAGGAAAATATCCTTTGTCTTCATACACTAATACTGTCACATAATTTACATAGGCAAAAAACAGGATGCAACATAGATTTGCATATAAAGTGCTCTTTTTCCATGATTAATTCAATTCTTTTGGTCATATACTGATTGAGACTTTAGACACTAGGCGGGAAAGCAGGTAACTTAAAAGGAAAGAGTTTTTGCTTAAAAATAAGTTAAACTGAGTATTAAAACATTAGAAGTAAATATTCCTTGAGACCTCCTCCAAACATACTCATTCTTCAACTTCTGCATCAGCAAATTGAACTCCTCCTGTCTGGTGTTGAGTCCCTTCAATTCTTGTGAGTTCAGTAAGAGTAGGAATGGCTAAGCAACTAACAGGATTGGGCCTCAGAGGAACAGCAGAGAAAGAATGTACATATATTGTCCCAAAGCTGTAAAGTAGCATCTTCTATGATGACAATTCCTCGGCATCCTCATCCTTCCAAAGGAGAGTGAATATGCTCAGCAGCTTGCAGACCCTGTTGGTTAATGATTGTGTATGCCTAAAGATGTACACAAATCTGCATAATGTGTGTTATCTGTTGCACAAGGAACTTTGTTAGGGTACATGAATGTTCGGCGATCCAGGTGAGAATTATTGGTTATCCTAAGAACATACAAGTGGATGAATTTGGATGAGATCATTGCGAGAAGACACACTGGTATCACATCGACTCCAATGAGAGTTGGGTGCCTAGTTGCTATCTAGGCCTATTATAATCTTTCCCCAGGAGATCTGACTGTTAAAGTGGTTAGAGCTCATACATGTAGATGGGTGGCGTCGGAGGAAAGCCCAGGACACCTGAAGCTACTACTGACTGCAGTTTTAATTCTGTTGCACTATGTGTGCAAGGAGTGCTATGGAAATCATATAGTTCCCATAATCAATTTAGTTATGCTTGCTAATATGACTACAGTAATTTGGTTTAGTAATCTGAGAGAATTTGATTGTGCAAGGGAAATCCATCGCTTGGTTTGGGCAGCTAGCAGATTAGGGGATGGCAAATACTGTTAAAAGATGGTTGATCCTCAGGATGTTGAAAGGGTACAAGAAACGTTGTAGCACCCTGTGAAATTAACTTGGTACTTCTGATTCAAATTTCAGACACCAAAGATTTTGTGATTGTTGCAGAGAAAGGTAAAATGGTCTTAAAGAGAGAGGGTGACAAACTGGATGGGCAAGAATTTTTTCATATACAGTTATGTACATTTTTTTAACAGTAAAATGGTTAAAGAGTCAAAATTTGAGGAAAACTTTATTGTATATGGAGAAAAAGCTAGAATTCTGGATAGCTTTACCATCTGCTTTATTTCTCTTACATTTGTAGGTCAAAGGTTTCTATTTCCTTTCTGACTTTTTCTACCCTTCAATGGAGTGTGTGAACCGTTGCATGAAACCCAGGCTTTGATATAACCAATGGAAAATAGCATTTTCCACACACCGCAGCTTAATCTGACATTAAATAAAGGATCATTGTTTTATATCCTCTTGTTATGAGTTCTTTCATGGATTTCATACTATTCCTGTTTATGAATAAATCCAAATGTCAGACCAACATATAGAATGTCAGGATCTATACACATCTCTGCAACCTATTGTATTTATTTAGATTTATAACAACAAGGAAAAAAGTTCCTGTACTGGATTCTAGGCACTTTTGACACAATTATTAAAAAAAACAAACATACATATGTCCCAGATGTCAAAAATAGTTCCCACCAGGGCAATGGAACTATCGTACTGAGTAGTAATTGATTATTGCTGTAGTAGGAACTGTGTGAAATATTTGTAATGAAACACATGAGATATAATAGGTTTCAGGTTACACTACAGGTTAAAAACAGTACATTTTTGTCACAAAGTCCACGAATCTTTCACGGGGCTAGTTTTCAGTGAAACAGGGAGAGTTCTGATCTTATCTTACAAATATAGTAGTGGTGTTTCTGTTCTGCCCTCCACTGGCTCTGAACTGTTCACAAAACGGAAAATTTGTCACTTTTAAAAGAATTATTTTGTAGGCCTGTACACCAGGAACCCCTGGGCCAAATGACTCCAAAATTTCCATCACACACTCTAGCTCTGCCCCCTGAAATGTACAGCAGTTTGGAAGGTTTTTTACCTGATAGAGCTAGTTAAAAAATTGTTTTTCTCTGAAAACTGAAAATAAATACAGCTAGGCTGGAGCTGAAATATTTTATCTACTACCCAAAATTTTTCACTTTTCTGCTTTTCAACAAAATCCTGAAAAAAATAAAATAATTGAAGATGGATGTTTCCTGTGGAAACTTTCATTTTGATGAAATAGCCATTTTTCATCCAAAAATTGATGGAATTTTTTTGACCTACTCTGTTGCCTTTATGGATTTTAGAGGCTCTCAATAGCCTCAGCTATACAGTTGGTGCTGCTTCTCCATAATTTTTAGATTTATATAATGCTTGTATCAACTTACTCCAGGTGCATGCATTTAAACTTAACACATATATTAAATACTGAAACAATTGGTAGATTGACCCAATGACAATTTAAGGACGCAATCAAAACCAAGTTTAAAAGCCTCGGCGTACAGATTTTTAACCTTAATCCTCTCCAACCCACTCAATCAGGAAATATCTGAATAAAAAGAAATTATATGATTGTATTGAAATAAATAGTTATCTTGTTACTGGCAGAAGTGGCTACCGCATTCCATCCAGGTTGCTCTTTGAGGCTGAGAGGCACTGTTAAAAACCCAAACAGGCTATTTTACATATAGTGTGCCTTATTCTGCTGTTGCAGTGGAAAGCAGAAGTAACTCCACTGAAGACAATGGAATTGCAATAGTGTCAGTGAGAGGTGAACTGGGCCTTGTGTGTGGAAATAGCATAACTCTGATTTGCATGTAGTGACTTCCTTGTTTTGGGTGGATCAAGAGCCAAATTTGCTTGTCTTTTTCCTCCCCCAAAGCTCCCATGAGCTGCAATTAGTCACCAGTTTCCCCAATCTTCTATCCTGGCAGTCATAAAGAAGGACATGAATTGTGCAAACTCCCTTCTTCATCCTACACTCTATTCTATTTGCTCACAGTATGACCAGTGGTCTCTGCCTATCTGAAACCCTAGCAATCCACCATGGAAATCCCTGACCCAGTGGGCCCTGGTGACCCATATTGTCCATGCGGCTCTCCAGTGGGATGGAAATGGATGGTTTTCATCATTGCATCACTCCAATAGTTTCTGGTTCCCTTTTTCCATGGGGTCATATGGTTTGGGTAAGAGAAAAAAGTGTGTTTGCCCCACAGCTCTATTTATACCTAAGCCTGGTTAGTAGAAATAGCATTCCTCACTGTTGCAGGATAATGTAACACATAAATAGAGCTATCAAGATTGTCAAGCAGCCTTTGTGGTTGTCAGAGCAGTGATGTTAAAAGAAAGTGTTTCTTCCTCCCCTAAATAGCTTTTTTTCAAACTGTCAGGAGAGCAACTGGTGAAGTGAAGATTTGCTTTTGCTTTGTAGCTTTCATTCTCTGAGATGGTTTTAGTAGTAACTATGATGGAATTATATAGAAAATAATTTCCATCAGAATGTTAAAATGGGTGGCTGTGATTCTTCAAAATGTCTTGAGCACTCGAGGAAATAATTACAGCTAAGCGAGAGCTGAAATATTTTATCCACTATCCAAACACCTGCAGGTAGCCCAACTTGCAATGGTACCTGGGAAGGCAGGGGGTATGAATGTTTGATGCTCAGACTAATTACCTGGCAATGGTTGAACGGGGATGAATCGCTTCTCAACTCATTGGTATTCAGCAGCACTACTGCTGGATGAAAGAGAAACAAATATGTAGAAGTGCAAGAAGAGAGGAGACAAAGGGCCAGATCCTCAGCAGGTGTCAATCAGCATGACTCCACATTGACTTCACTGGAGTTAAACTGATTTATTCCAGCTGAGGATCTGACCTGAAAAGAGCAGCTAGAATAAAGCCATTTCTTAAGAATGCCATGAGCTCTCCTTGGGATCTATGCAAACCCAAGCAATTAGGTTTCTAAGCGTACAGGGGCCCACACACATTGGTGACTATGTTATGTGGCAATTAGATCACTAGCTAGAAAATAGCAACCAACTGACTATGGACCCCCATGGATATGAGGGAAGAATGGGTGTGCCATTAATGCCCCAAAAGCTCAATACCGTAGACTCTATCATTCCCTGCCCTAAATTCTGAGCTGCTATCCGTTCCACTACTTTTCTCTACAATGAGACAGGAGGTAGTTGTGTGTAAAAATATGTCAAGACTGGAACCATAGTGCTTAATACCTGTATATAATACTGGGTGCAGCTACTTTATTCTTTACTGTCTCTACCACAGATTTTAGATTTCATGAGCCTGATCATCAGCCCCATGCTCATCTCCTTTGTACGGCTCCCATGATACAAAAGGGATGGAAAGCTGGGAATCCAAGGCTGGTGTGTGACTGTTGTAGTCAGTTATACTGGCACTCCAATATAAAGGGTGCCTCAGGGGCTGGAGGGGCGATGGCTTATCTTCTTCTCAGGGCCAGATAAAGGCAGGGGTATAGGGGCTGCAGCCTGGGGCCCTGGCTCAAGGTGGGCTCTGCAAAAATAAATCTGAGGCAGTGATCTCCAGGCTGCTAAAAGGGGCGTTCAGGCTGCCTGCCTGCCCTGGCCCCACGCCGCTCCTGGAAAACTGCTGGCACATCTCTGCGGCTCTGGTGTAGGGGGAAGGCGGCTCAGCGCGCTGCCCCCGCCCCCAGCACCGTCCCCGCAGCTCCCATTGGCTGGTTCTTGGGGACCTGTGGGGGCAGCGCTTGCAGGCATGGGCAGAGCACGGAGACACGCTGTCCCTCTCCCCACAGGGGTACGCAGAGACGTGCTAGCAGCCAGCCACTTCTAGGAGTGGTGTGGGGCCAGGGCAGGCAGGCAGCCTGAGCTCTGCTGTGCTGCCGGCCGGGAGCCACCTGTGGTAAGCACCTTGCACCCCTTCCTGCACCCTGCCCCAGGTCAGAATCGCCTCCTGCATCCAAACTCCCTGCACCAAACTCCCTCCCAGGAAAAAGATTTGCATACAGGGGCCCCACAAAATCTAATAGCCTCAGGGCCACAGGAGAGTTAATCCGGTCCTGCTTGTTCTCCACCAAGCATGGACTGGTGAAACTGGTCCCAAAGACTAAACTCTTTGGGGCAGGGACTGTCTTTTTGTTCTGTGTTCAACACCTACCAAGACCGGGCCGTGGGCCATGACTGGGGCTTCTAACTGTTACCACATTACAAATAAAATAATGATGATAATAATAATAAATAAAAACTATCCCCAAAATAAAAAGAAGCAAAGGTAGCTTTTAAACCCACATTTGCTCACCCCCAGGTCCTGTGACAATCATAATTTGGACTATCCTGAGGAATTGGCTCCATGTTTGAGCCAAGAGAAAACCTTCGGGTTCTTTAATGGTATTCAGTAGGATCTTTGTGTTTCCCAGGCTGGAATTTAGCCCCAACACTAGGCTGGCCTTCAGAAGCTGCTGTTTGGGGCAGCTATCTAGTTCTTCAATAATTTTTGTTTGCCAATAAACTGCAGAGTTGAGATTTCAGCAAGATACAGAAAATCTGCGGTTATTGTACAGTATATTGGTAGGGTGGTGGAGTTAGCTTGTGATATTGCCGTGGAATTAATCCAGTTTGCAATGTACATGGACAATATGAGTAGGGCTACAATTTTGTCATGGAGGTCACAGAAGTAATGGAATCCGTGACTTTCAGAGACCTCTGACTTGAGCCCATGGGAGCTGCAGGGTCCCCCCGCTGCCTGGCTGGTAACCGCAGGGGCCCTAGCTCCTGGCTGCCACAGGTGGTGGGGCCCCTGGGAGCTCTCAGCCGCAGACAGTGGATCCTGCAGCTCCCCGTTTTGTCATGCATATTTTTAGTGAAAGTCACGAATAGGTCACAGGCGTCTCTGAATTTTTCTTTATTGCCCATGACCTGTCAGTGACTTTCACTAAGAACATGTATGACAAAATCTTAGCCTTAAGTATGAATGATGTTAAAAGTGTTGCAGGCGCCATTATTGGCCCACAGAAAGATTCAGCCAGAAAAAGTCTCTCTGCAACTGTGACTATTTTAGGCAACAGCCACCGAAAAATTTTCTTAGTAATAGGTATTCTATATTGTCTAATAGGGCAAGGCCTTGGATTGTTGTGGATTCTTGTGGTGGGTAGCGAGGTATGAAATCAGAAGTCCATGCCCACATATACACACACACATATTCCATGATTGCCAGCTAAACTGCACATAGTAACATGAGAAATAGCATTCCTCTTTCAAAACTGAACCTCTTCCTCATGAGCTAAGGAAAAATCATGTGTAGCTCATACTCTAACACAGCTGCTACTCTGAAACCTGGCTTTGGGCTTATATACACCTTATAGACCGGTTGCATACCGTTCAGTAGTGGACAGCAATACACATACCAGTACATTACAAGTCAGATTAGAATGCAGACAGTGTTTGTGCCAGGAACATCCAGGGTTGAACCCAGATGCAGTTTTTTTTATTATTTTTACCACATTTAAAAAATACTTTCATTTGCTGCTCTATCCAAGTCTGTCAATTACACCTTTCTCTAAATGCTATGAATAGTGCAGCCAACCATGGGGCATTTATAAAGCTAGTAATATTACCGGAGACTAACATGAAAATGCTGGTGACTTAACAGAAGGTTCTGCATAATAGCATATGTAGGACAGAGATTAAGGCCATTGAAACACCTAATAACAGTTGTGGCAAATTGCCAGCACTACTATGATGGGCCTTACGCTTTCTCTTCTTGGGTGGGGGTTCAGGGTACTGTTTCTTGCCCCTGAACTGGGGTATTAACTGGCCCACTAGTGTCCTAGAGGACAGGAGTGGAGAGGGAGGGACCTGGGCCCACCCTCTACTCCAGGTCCCAGCCCAGGGGCCATAGGGATAGTGGTAAACCACTAGAACTAGCGGTTCCTTCCCCGGGCTACTTCCCTCGCCTGCCCTTCAGCTTGTGGGGCTTCCTGTCCTCCCTCTGCACAAACCAGGTGTCCCTTTACCTAGGGTCTTGGTCTTCTTAACCCACCGCAGCACTTCTCCGAACTCTCCTCTGCTTCCCTCTAAACTGCTCTCTGCTCCAACACCAATCCACTCTGCTTCAACCCCTCCTCCTGGCTGATTGAAGCGGGGGGGGGGGGGAAGGGGGGTTATCATGTGACTGGCTTCAGGTGCTTTAATTGGCTTCAGGTGCTTTAATTAATTTATAGCAAACTTTCTTCCCTCTACAGGGAATAAGGCTCCCTTCTACACTCTCCTGCTGCCCTCTGGCCTGGGCTTTCCTTGCTTTTGCCCCTGCTTTAGTTCCCCCCCTCCCCCGACTGGGCCAGACGTTTTTTCTTCTTCTTTTTTTTTTTTTTTTTTTGCTGTTTTTCTTTGCTGCCGTTCAAGTGCTGGTCGGCTGCCAGCTTGCCTGCCATCCCCCCCACGCCTGCCCTCGGACGCTGCTACTGCTTCAGCTGCAACCCCCGGAGGAGGGGGGAGGACTGCCGACCCGGTCCCCGGAGGAGGGGAGTGGACGCCCCCAGACCCAACCGTTTTGCTGTTTGTTTGTGGACCCGCAATTAATCATCTTCTTATCTTTGCTTGGCATTTTTGGAATGTTCCACAAAGACTGGGAGAGAAGACAGCTGACGGAGACATCGCCTAGGGAAGCTACAAATCATCGTGGAAGGGGCCGTAAGACTGAGTAACTTTTCAACTGTACTCTCGCGTGGGGGGAGTTTGACTGTGTCTTAACTGCGTTTGTAGGGGCACAGGGGGTGTGGCACGGAGCTGCCCCCCGATCCATCGGTGCCCCCCCCAACACTACTACAACCGTCACGGCCCCCCCGCCGTCCGTCCCTGCTGGCAACCTGCCATCTGCCTCTAGCCTCAACTGCTTGCTTTGAATTCCATCACCTGGACCAGACACAACAGCTGACCAAACGAGACTCTTTGGATAAACGCGTGTGGGTCCACGTTCCCCCCCCCCCCCACCCCCGGACTGCCCACCCTGCACTTTGCCCCTACTACCTGACGCCAACTCCTGTTTCCTTCCCCTGTCCAGTCCGACCCATTTGCCCCCCCCCACACCTGCAGCCCAACAGGGAGAAGTGGTTAATCTGCTTCCCCCTCTCCCCTCCTCCTTCTGGTATCTCCCGTCTCTCCCTGCTCATGATGGCGGGGAATGAGAGGGGTGAGGCCCCTCTAACAACCTCAGTTGCCCCTCCCCCACCTACCCCCCTGCCCAACCCCCAAGCCCCCCTCCCCACCACTGCTGCCAAAACACCTGCCACCGCCCCCGCTGGGGCATCGGCAGCCGGAGGCACTGGGGCGACTATTACCACTGCTACGCCCACCGCCCCCCCAGATTCTAGGAAAGCCCCCCCCCCGGTTAGCCGGAAAGGCCAAGGTGCGAAGAAGGGGAAGGGCCCCGCCACAACCACCAAGCCCTCCATGGCAGAGGCTGCCCCCACCGCAGTGGCCTCATCGTCGACCATGGTGTCCCTCCCTGCTGTTCCCTCCACCAGCTCTGCGAGCGTCCCTCCCCCGGCCCCCAGGGCGTATGCCCGGGCAGTGGCAGCCCCCCCCCCGCCTGCCACCTCGTCATCTCGCCCACCCACCGCCTCCGCTACCATCAATAGTGGCCGGGGCCCCTTTCCCACCATGACCAGGAAGCACGGCGTCCGTTGCCTCCTGGTGCCCGCCTCGCCCCACGTGGAGACATAAGTGCAGGTGTTGGCGAGGGTGGTAGGACCCACGGCTATTGTGGTGGCCTCCAAAATGTATGGGAAGGTCATCTTTTTCTTAGCATTAGAGGCTGCCGCCCAGGAGGCGGTGGAGAAGGGCCTGGCGGTGGGGGGGGGGGTGTTTGTCCCCCTGGAGCCACTAGAAGACCTGGGCATCCGCCTAGTCCTGACCTCCGTCCCTCCTTTTCTACCCAATGCCGCCCTGTTACCCGCTCTCTCCACCCTGGGGAAACCCGTTTCCGTCATCAGCCCTCTCCCGTTGGGCTGCAAGGACCCCACCCTCCGTCACGTCCTTTCGTTCCGCCGGCAAGTGCAGCTTCTACCGCCGCCGTCGGCGCGTGACGGAGAGGCGCTTGAGGGGTCCTTCCTGATCCCCTACCAGGGAGCCTGCTATCGGGTCTACTGTTCCACAGGAGAGGCCCGGTGCTACCTCTGCCGATTAGCGGGGCATGTCCGAAGAGACTGCCCCTTGGCCCAGCGGGGAGGGGCACCCAAGACCCGGCAGGACATCGGCTCCGTCATTACCGACGCCCCTGGCCGCCCGAGATCTGCAACCACCTCTCCTCCTGCTCGATCCACTGCTGCTCCTACCCGGGCCCAAGAGACACCTCCCCTACAATGCCCAGACGAGCGAGGGAGCCCCGCCCTTGCTGTTAACAATCCAGCAGAGCCTATGGAGGAGAGTGCAGCAAAGATATTACCGGGCATAGGAGAGGGCCCGCCCCAAGGAGAACCGCCCCCCCATGTTGCCTCACCGTTACCCCCCCGAACCCGTGAACCATCGCCTCTGCCCCCCGACACGACCCCTGCTAACCAGCCCCCAGACGATGCTATGGAGGGCTGGACCCTAGTCCAGGGAAAGCGAGGCAAGCGGAAGGCTCGAGCTCCGCTGCACCCATCCGATGTGGAGGCCCCCCGGAAGACCAGGAAGGGAGGCACTGACACTGAGCCTTCCGCTATGCCCACGAGCAAGATCCATCCACCGGTGTCGGGAGGGGAAGACAAAATAGCACTGGAAGGTAGAATGTCCCCTCCACAGGAGACCCTCCCCTCCGAGACCCTTGAGGAAGCCCCTTCTGCCCGAATATCACCCGAACCCCCCGCGAACCCCGAAGCGACCGTCGTAGCGGGCACCAGAGGGGAGCCCCCCGGGGTGGCAGAAGACGACCTCTCCTCCATGTATGAGGAGATCGAGGCCCTAGGTTTGACCCCGGTCACCCAGGGAGAGAATGACCTACTGCCGGCTGGCCTTGATCTGGGCAATCTTACCCCAGTCCCCCTTTCCCCATGCTCCCTCCCCCTAATTGCCTTCCCGGGCGAGCACCCTGCAGAAGGTGGTCCACCACCTGAGGCCATGGCTGCCAAATTCACCACAGAGCCTGCGCCTAGCATCACTGGGAGCCCCCTGGGGTTATTTCCTTCCCGTTTTTTGCGGATCCCCCCCCCAAGGAGCAGCCTTTGCATTTTCCTGCCGCGACCCATTAGGAGCTGCAGTTTTCCCTCCGCCATCCTCTTCTACCCCAAGGCTTGAGACGGACCTAATAACTTTAGCCTGTCAGATGCCCTGTCGGTGGTCTGCACCCTGCCTGCCCACCTCAGTGGACCACGAGGCTGCACCAAGAGCCCCACCAGGGAATAACCCGGAAATCGCAACCCCACCCCCCCATGAGCTGCGAAAAGCGTTGCAACAGTTTTTAGAAGACATCCGTGGCTCCCGCAACAGGGTACAGCTAGCTCTCCAGCTATGGGGGGACTTTGATCAAATCCTCCAGGCCACAAGGGCCCTTATAAAGGAGGGTAAAGGGAAAGGAAGGCACGGTGCCGCGGCCTACGGGCAGGCCCGCAGCTTCCGTGACGATTTACTCACTTATGGGATGGGTCACGGATTGTTGCGCGACCCACCGGGGGCTGCGAACACCCCCGCCAACAAGGAACCCCCACCCCCCCCAGCCCTCTGCATGACGCCCCTCATTATTGCAACCTTGAACACCAGGGGCTGTAGGATGGCTCTCCGCAGGTCCCAGGTGCTCTCTTACCTTCGGGAAGGGGGGTACTCTGTGGTTTTCCTGCAGGAGACCCATACGGATCCGACTGCCGAGGACAGCTGGCGGCTGGAGTGGGGGGACGAGGTCTACTTCAGCCACTTCATGATCCGACAAGCTGGAGTGGCGACCCTGTTCTCCCCCAACCTACGGCGTGAGGTGCTAGGGGTCACTGAGGCCGTGCCGGGCCACCTGCTGCATCTCCGAGTCCGTATGGAGGGGCTCGTGGTCAACCTCGTTAACATCTATGCCCCGACAACAAGCCCGAAGTGGCCGCAATTCTATCAGCGGGTGTCCGACTTCCTCAGCACCCTAGATTCTCATGAGTGCTTAGTCCTGGGAGGGGACTTTAACACCACCCTCGAGGAACAGGACCGCTCAGGGGCCGAGCTGAGCCCAGCCGCTGCGAACATTCTCCGAGAAATAGTTGAACATCACTCCCTAGTAGACGTCTGGCGTGACCACCACCCAGATGACACTTCCACGTTCACCTTTGTCCGGGTGGAGGCCCATCGGTCACACCACTCTCCGGTTGGACCGTATTTATTTATCCCGTTTCCATCTTTCACAGGCCCACTCCTCCAACATTCGGCCGGCCCCATTTTCCGACCATCATCTAGCCACCATAACGGCCTCCCTCCGTGCAGAGAGGCCGGGGCCGGCCTATTGGCACTTTAACAACAGCCTGTTGGAGGATGAGGGCATCGTGACGTCCTTCCGGGAGTTTTGGCTGGCCTGGCGAGAGCAGCGGCGTGCCTTTCCCTCAGCGCGGCGATGGTGGGATCTAGGGAAGGTGCGCGCCAAGCTCTTCTGCCGTGACTACACCCGGGGCACCAGCCGACGGAGAAATGCAGCGATAGAGCAGTTGGAACGGGAGGTCTTAGAGATGGAGAGGCGTCTGGCCGCCAGCCCCGAGGACCCGTTCCTCTGCGGAGCGTGCTGGGAGAAGCGGGAGAAGCCCTCGAGGACCATCGGGCCCGAGGTGCCTTTGTTCGATCCCACATCTGCCTCCTTCGGGAGATGGATCGTGGCTCCCGTTTCTTCTACGCCCTGGAGAAAACGAGGGGGGCCAAGAAACACATCACCTGCCTTCTAGCAGAAGACGGCCCCCCCCTTACGGATCCAGTGGAGATGTGTGGGAGGGCCCGTGACTTCTACACAAGCCTTTTCTCCCCGGATCCGACCGATCCTGGCGCTTGCAGGGTGCTCTGGGAGGAACTCCCCACAGTCAGCGTGGGCGACCGAGACCGGCTAGAGCTGCCTCTCACCCTGGCCGAGTTCTCGGAAGCCCTCCGTCGCATGCCCACCAATAAATCTCCGGGCATGGATGGGCTGACCGTGGAGTTCTACCGCACGTTCTGGGACATTCTTGGCCCAGACCTAGCCACTGTCTGGGCTGAGTCTTTGCTCCCCCTTTCGTGCAGGCGAGCGGTGCTCGCCTTGTTGCCGAAGAAGGGGGACCTCTGTGATTTACGAAATTGGCATCCTGTCTCGCTCCTTAGCACGGATTACAAAATCGTAGCGAAAGCAATCTCGCTGCGGCTAGGGTCCGTGATGGCGGACGTGATCCACCCAGACCAGACCTATACTGTCCTGGGTCGCAGCATTTTTGACAACCTATTTCTAGTCCGAGATCTTTTGGAACTCGGACCTAGAGATGGTCTGTCGTTCGCCCTCCTGTCTTTTGATCAGGAGAAGGCGTTCGATAGAGTGGACCATGGGTACCTCCTGGGCACTCTGCAGGCGTTTGGATTCGGACCTCAGTTTGTGAGCTTTCTCCAGGTGCTGTACGCTTCCGCGGAGTGTCTGGTTAGGCTCAACTGGACCCTGACCGAACCGGTCAGCTTCAGGCGAGGAGTACGGCAGGGGTGCCCCCTCTCGGGCCAGCTGTACGCTCTGGTGATCGAGCCCTTCCTCTGTCTCCCGCTCTGGTTGGTGCTGCGGGAGCCGGAGCTGCGGCTGGTCCTGTTGGCGTATGCCGATGACGTGCTCCTCGTGGTCCAGGACCCGGGGGACTTGGCGCGGGTGGAGGCTTGCCAGGCCATCTATTTGGCAGCCTCCTCCGCCCGAGTCAACTGGGTCAAGAGCTCTGGCTTGGCGGTGGGGGACTGGCGGCGGGTGAGCTCCCTCCCACCCGCGCTTCAGACCATCCGGTGGAGCGCGGGCCCACTGCTCTACTAGGTGTTTACCTTTCTGCCACGCACCCTTCTCCGCTGGAGAACTGGCAAAATTTAGAAGGCGGGGTGATAGAGTGGCTCCGGAAATGGACGGGGCTACTCCGATGTCTCTCCCTCCGAGGGAGAGCACTGGTGCTTAACCAACTAGTCCTGTCCACGCTCTGGTACCAGCTCAACACCCTGGTCCCGGCCCCGGGTTTCCTGACCGACCTCCGGACATCAATTCTAGAGTTCTTTTTGTCAGGAATGCACTGGGCCCCTGTTGGGGTTCTTCATCTACCCCTGAAGGAAGGAGGGCAGGGCCTGAAGTGTCTGCACACTCAGGTTCGTGTCTTCTGCCTCCAGGCCCTGCAGAGGCTCCTTTATAGTGCAGGTAGTTTGACGTGGAGCATATTGGCGCACGCCTTCCTGCGCTGTTTCCAAGGGCTCCGATACGACCGGCAGCTCTTTTATCTTTGTCCGAGAGGTTTTCCGCGAGACCTCTCTGAGCTGCCGGTCTTCTACCAGGACCTCCTCTGGACCTGGAAACTGTTTTCAATGGCCAGGTCCGTGGCGGCCACCGTGGGAGCAGATTTCCTCGCGGAGCCCCTGCTACACAACCCCCAGCTCCGTGTGCAGGCGGCGGAGTCCCGCTCGGTGCGCCAGAGTTTGGTCCTGGCGGAAGTCACGAGAGTCGGAGACCTCCTGGACTACGACCGGGGAGACTGGCTGGATCCCCTGACGCTCGCCTGGCGCATGGGGCTCTCCAGACCTCGTACCCCCCCCCGGCGCGTACTTCAGGAGGTGAAGGCCGCCTTGAAGTCCGCTGCTCGGGCTTATCTCAACCGAGCCCTGCGCGAGGGCGCACCCCGCCCACCCTCTACCCCAGGCCCGTCGGACCTTTCAATTGGGCCCCTACCCCGTAGATCCCAACAAACCCCTCACTCTTTCACTGCGAGCCGGCTGCATGAACTGCAGCCGGTCAGCTTCCAAATCGCGCCACGGAAATATCTATACACACTCACGCTTCACACCCTTCACGCCCACACCCTGGTGTCCCACCCCGATACAAAGTGGCGGGACCTCCTGCCACCTTTAGAGGGTGAGCAACCCCGGTGGGCCAGCCTGTATTCCACCTTGGTTCCGAGGCCCGTGGGGGACATTAGTTGGCAGCTCCTTCACGGAGCTGTGAGCACGGGCGTGTTTTTGAAATGGTTCACCCCCATCCCGGGTACTTGCCCTTTTTGCAATGTGAGGGAAACCCTGGCGCACGTATATTTGGAGTGTGCCAGGCTGCAGCCCCTTTTCCGGCTCCTTACAAATATTTTATTACGCTTTTGGCTACACTTTTCCCCTCACCTTTTTATCTACACACTCCCCATCTGTGGCCCCACAAAATCGCGAGATCTCCTGGTTAACCTCCTCCTAGCCCTAGCTAAAACAGCCATTTATAAAACCAGAGAGAGGAGGTTGGCTAATGAAGCGTCCTGCGATGGTAGGGCCGTTTTCCGATCCTCAGTACATTCACGTATCTGGGCGGAGTTCCTCTGGGCGGCGTCCACCAACTCCCTTGACACCTTTGAGGAGCGGTGGGCGCTGTCCGAGGTTCTCTGCTCAGTGACCCCGTCCGGTTCCCTCCGTCTGACCCTTTGATTGAGGGGATGAGCGAGAGGCCCCAGCCCCAGCCGTTGCCGCTGTGGATACCATCATTACTGTCACCTAGGAAGGGTCCTATCACACGTGGTGTACATCCCCCTCCCCCCCCCAAACCGCCCACCCCACAGCCGTGCCCATCTTGTCGGGCGCTCTCAGGAGAGGAATAATCGGTGACACTGGGCGTGGCACTAGGTAACTCGAGGGGGTGGAAGACCATGAGTGTCGAGGAAGCCCCCCCGCTCTAGGCCACCAGGTAACTCAGGAGGGTGGAAGACCACGAGTGAAGCCCCCCCCGCTCTGGGCCCAGGCTAGCCTGAACACTTCTCCCTCCTGAAGGCTGCTGTGTTATACCTTGTGTTTGCTTTGTTGCATAGTTTTGCTTTATCCTTTTTGGTGATTCCTTGTAAGTGTTACACAAATAAAATTCTTTTCTGCTTCAAAAAAAAAAAAAAGGCACTCTCGTGCTGCTCTCTGGCTATGCTGTATCACACATTCTAAATAGAAATAATTTAATTAGGGTAAAAGTGTATTAAATAGATTCAAGCATCAACTGATATTTCTCACTTCTGCTATTAAGCTTTTACGTAGAGTAGCTAGCCATAATTTAGTATAATGTACTGGTGTGGAAGTAATAAAGTATAAAGGCTTCCTTCCCTTTCTTGCAACTTCCTTCACACCAAGGTCAATAAAGCTTAGTGGGTCTTTAGCGATGGTAGGGAAAGGTAAGAGTGAAAAACTCACTATGTGTTGGTGGTTTGTTACCAAAACTAATCAAAATTTTCCTGTATAGCAGGAAATACTTCCACATGGGTCCACACCTCTAATCATGCTGGGATACTTGAGCTCTTTCCCCTGTTTTTTAGCCATGATGACTTTCTGAAACCTACCCTCTCCTCATTCTGTAAAAGCAATTTCCCCTTAGTTAAAAAATAATTCTTTCGGGGTTGAATCCTTGATGCCAACTTACTCTTTGCCCCAGTCTTTTTCTTTTCTTTTTAAACCAGAAAAAGAACCCATTCGAATAAGGGAAGGATTGTAATAAGAGGAACAAAGGTTCCATTTTAAACAGACTCAAAAGTGATTGAACTGGGCCACAATAGAAACATGTGACATGCCCGTACGGTCCTTAATGGCAAAAAAGGAAAGATTTTAGGAAAGATGTTACCTGATCACTTACCCCATTCCCTCCTGTTGTCACTTGCAGATGCTATGGATATGGTCCTGGATCTTCACAGTCCTATGCCTCTATGCCAATTAGTTAGGCTTGGCAGAATTCAATTTTAATTTTTTTTTAAATAATTGTTATGGATAATATCAAGAGTTTTTTTTCGATTTTGATCAATTTAAATTTTCACTCTTGTGTAAAATTGTGTGTGTGTGTGAGAGAGAGAGAGAGAGAGAGAGAGAGAGAATAATTTCATAGCTGTAGATACTGGGATTCAAAAAGTTAAAGCTTTACACATGTTAAAACACAATCTGTCAACATCACATGTCGAAATATACAAAGATATATAAATATCCTTAAATCAACAAATTGTACTTATATTTACTATTCATTCACTAGTCCATTTGTAACAAGCCTAATTCAAAAATATACATCACTGGATTTTGACTTGAATAAATTCTCAAGCTGCATTTTTCTTACTTTGCCTACCTGTACATTTCAATTATCCTCTATGGAAACATTTTTCTATTGTTTTGTGAGTCTATGGTGAAATCAGCGTTCACTGACATTTACCAACAAATATCTAATCCTCTAATTAGTGTTGCCAAAATCTCTAGAGTATTTGTATTGCTCACTGTTATCAGCCAATTTATGACTATCTCTGCATGGGTGCGCTGGAGGAAAGGGTTTCCTTGCATCATCTCCCCAGGTGGGTAGCCAAAATTTGGCCCATAGTTTCTCAACAGGTGGCCAAAAAACATTTACAAAATTCTTTGTAAATATTAATTTGAATGAAAACTACCATCAGTACTCACCAACCCTTTTATTTCCTGGCTGTGTGCATTCATATATGAAAACGTTTGAGGAGAAGCAAGGTGTCACAGATACTTAAGGTTTGTATTTGCAGGGGAATTCTTGCTGTAAGAAGAATTCATAGGGCCATCATGAAAGCTCTGGGAGTCATTTAGTCAGGGAGCAGAAAAATTGCCATGTGACTTAGGTAACCAGTCACTCACAGCGTGTGTACAAATTGCAAATATTTCTGCCAAAGCGCTCATGAGAATCCATGGCTGAAATATGTTCATCTGAACCATTTGTCTAAAACCGAACAAATTAGTGAAACTTGAAGTCTGTTCATTGATAGGTTGGAAGCACAGAAGCGGATAAATGTGTCAAGTAAATTGTTCACTGCAAATGGCTTGCCCTGCTCTAGTCTCCTCTCCTTGAGTATGTAACTCCCATTAATGAATATTTATGAACAGTTAATATACATTTAGAAGAGAATATACTCCTTGAACTCTGTGATTTTATCCTTCAATAGAATGCAGTTTCATGCCGAAGAACTGTCAGTTCTGTTTCTCTGGCCATTCCATTCCATCATAAGATAAAACTCTTCTCTTCCCTTTATTTGATAATCTGCACATTACACGCTGGTATAATACTGTCACTCACTCAACAATGGGGACTAAAAAAAGAAGCTGACTGCAAATGATGTCACCTCATTGGCAGGGAAGTAGCTTTTTGGAATCCTAACCAACGTTCCCTGTAAATTGTACACATGTGCAGCAATCTTGTCTAATCTGCATAGGTCAGAAACTGTGTCATTCACATCTCTTCTGTGTGGCCCCAACTGGGATATGGAGTGGACCTTTCAGAACCTGCCCTTCTGCTTTCCCCTATCCCCCATGACAGAGTGCCATGCAGCCCTGTGTCCTTGCTGCAGGGGGAATGGAAGTGCTTCTGGTTTTGGGGGATGGGCTTCAGGGGGAGGGAGGAGAAGGCAGCAGCTCAGGGACAACCCTTGGGCAGGAGTTCAGGGAAGGAGCCCAGCTCGGCTCTGCAGTGCTGGCCTAGGGTAGTGGAGACTCCAGAGCAGAGGCCTGATGGGGCCAAAGCACTAACCACCCCACCCGGCCATTGGTTTCCAGGGATGTGGTGGTTGCTGCTGGTGAGAGGTGGCAGGGGAAGGAGCTGGGGCCAGGGCCTCTTCTTGGGAGAGCCCAGTTTGGGGGTCTGAACCCTCTGGCTAGGGGGGAGATGTGCGCTGACCACCACTGGGCTCCTAAGGCTTCTGCTGGGGAGAGAATTGCTTCCCCCTGGACCATGTGAATAATAGGGACAAGAACACTGGAGAGGAAACTGCCTGGGGCAGCCCTCCCTACACATCTCTCACCAGACACTGCAACCTCTCCTTACTCACCCTCAACCCTGCACCTCCCCACAAACAGTGTAAGAAGACTTTTTTTTTAAAGTGTAAGCTTGCCCAAGGACAAAAATGTACTGCTCAGTGGAGTCTGTAGTCCACTTAGTACAAAGGAAATTTAGAGGGAATGTGGATCCTAACACTGTTTTTTTTTCTTCTTTGTAGTTATAGGCAATACAAACTGTAAGCGTTAGAACATTAGGCAACAAGGGAAACTGTCAACCATTAATCTTCCTATTCACCTTTGTAACTGTAGTGGGAAGGGGACAAAGACGCTCTGGCACTGAAGACTTTCTGCATATCCAAAGAGTAGGATGTTAGGTGGGCTAGTAAATAGAGTATTGGAATGAGAGTTGGACTCAGGACACTTGAGTTCTAATCCTGTGTCTGTCACTGATGTGCTGTGTGACTTTAGGATTTACCTCTGTTTCCTCTCCTTTTGCCTGCTTGCCTAGATTAGACTGTTTTGGGTGGCAGGGACTGTTAATGAGTGTTTCTGTACAACATGTAGCCCAGTGGGGACTGGATATAAGCTCGGGCCTGGAGTACAGATAGCAAATAGTATTTAGCTTCGTTGTGCAAACTCAGATATTTAGATGTTCACAGCTACACCCTTGTCTACCTGTTTCAAAAAGTTGATAAATCGTGCTATAAAGCTGTTTTTCCTGATTCACTCAAATTATTTTTCACTGTAAAATAAAAGTTTTCCAGAGCAGAATTTCATATAATTAAAGTAAAATTTACATATGAATTGAAAGGCAGATAACACGTGGCAGGTGATTAATAAGTAAATGAACAAGCTGAAGGTCTGATCCAGAGTCTAATCAAGTCTTTCCATTAACTTCAGAGCTAACAGGGTTTTGGATCAAGCCCTAAATTAGGAACACAACATAACATATTATTTTTTGTTCAGTGTTCAGACAGTGCCTAGCACAACGGGGTCCTGCTCCTTGCTCTTCAGTGCTACCCAAATGCAAATAAATAATAATAATTTATTTGGCTTTTTTTAGTAGAGCAAGAACAGTTTCATGTCCTGAATAAAACCAAGATTAAAACCGTGCAATAATTTCAAACCCTAAAAGATTTCATAATTTATTTAGATTATTGTGAACCAACTATGTGTTTGTTGCTCCTGGATTTAGCCAGGTCTGTAAAACATAAGAAACAGTATTTGAAACTGTTGCGAAAGCTGGCAGCAAGTTGCTAAGCAGTGTAGTAGTTTTGTACATGCAGTGCCTCATCATTTTAATGTCTTCCTTATCTGATATCTTTCTTGATTGTTCATCAGACAAATCACAAAACGCCAAACATGATGTGAAGTATGGCAGGGTCTGTTTGTTTGTGTAATTCCATCTGAACATTTGTTTCCTTTGATTTTAAACTAGTAGTGATATAATTATAGAATCTGTTGCAGGGAAAGATTCTTTACTTTTTCACTATAGTGGGGAAACATGTAACTGTCCCTTTGAAATTTTTAATGTCTGGGTTTGAGGAAAAATTGATACAACATTGTAATTCATAACTTTGCTAGGAGAAAATAAAAGGGAACAGTTGAATGCCGTGAATGTCATGCTGCACTTATACTTAACAACTCTTGAGACTTTTATGTGAGCTAGAGTATGGTCTGGTAGTTAAAGCAGAGGACTGAGTCAGGACTTCTTGGCCTCTATTTCAGTCTGGGAATGACTTTCTCTGTGACCTTTGGCCAGTTGCCTGGGTGCATAAAATTAGGTACTGAAGCTCTTGATCTTGCAAGCTCGTGTGTACAGGCAGACTCTTCCAACCACATGTACTCCCACTGCAATCAATAGTGCTGTGTGGGCTAGGGGGACCTCCCATGCACAAGGCTATATGTATTTAGCAATGGTTCTTGATTCAGGCCACTCAGAACCTATGCCACATCTGGGGAGGGGATACTGTCAGAAATTATAACTCAGAGAGGCAAACAGTATCACTTAGTACATAGATGGGAGAGACTGGTAAGACATTGCTACCAATTCATCAGAGTTTGAATATCCTCAAATTAGAACATTTGTTTACAAATAGGTTATAAAGTAGCTTCTGCATTTCCTAAGACAGACCCATAATCACTGGACTAAATCTGGAAGAGAAAATGCCACCAAAGTGCTTTCGTCAACTTTGGTTGGTGTCACTGTGACTTTCTTCTCCCTGTGTACTCCACTGTTCCCTTTCTCTACATATCCTCCCCTTGTACCAAGGATCTATGCAGTATGTGCACAATGAAACCAATGGGAATCTTTCTACTGTCTTAAATGAGCTTTAGCTCAAGCACCATATGCAAGCAGAAGTGGCTCCTAGTACAAGTGAAGCAGTGAGTGAGTGCAGCTTAAATTCAAGGGATACTGGCTCCCTGTCCAGTTTGCATATCACAAGCTCACTCCCCATAGACTCCTCTCTCAATGCGATGATGGTGTTTCCAAGAAGAGAATGAAGTCAATGAAGCAACCAATCAGTACCTGTGGAGCTATAAGTTATCACAAGTCCCACATTCTAGAGCAGGTATTGTATTTTCAGGAAATATAAGAACACTATAGCACTCTTGTGGTTGGGCATCAGGCATCAGCATAGGGACATAAAGAACCAGCAGAGATTAGCAGGTATCCGCAGTATGTTCAGTAGTAACTCAACAACACCTCGGAGCAAGAACTCTATGCATCATAATAACCAGTGTACGCAGTTTATGGTGTTGACTTGAACAATTTCATCACCACATTTCTTTCAGAATCATAACTAACTGCAAAATGAAAGGACTACATTTTAACCCTCATTCAACTGGCGCTTCAGTTACTGGCATCTGCTACCAGCTACGACAATAGTGAATAAGATATAACTACCAAAGTACTTAGCGCAAAAATTTGATAATCCCGTTTGCTCAAGCATAAAAGATTTCTAAATGAGTGTCTGCATCTCAAATCTACACATCCAAAACTTTATCCTACATTCCAAACATTTGTCATAAGCTCCCCCAGGAAGAACCGTGATTAAACTTTGTGTCCTGGAGTAAAACGTGAGGCGTTATCATCTTCTCTCTAAAAAGGTTTCACTAATCTTGACACTTCAGCACACAGTTTAAATTTAGGAATCCTGGATACCACTAAAGGCAGTTCAAGTCTTCTACATACAATGAAATACAACATATCCTCACTCACCGGCTTAGGTCAGAGGTCATCTTTCACCCTTGCCTCTGGTCAGGAACTGAATGACATCCTGAACAACTGGCACTTTGTGTTTTATGATGCCAAATGACAGTGAAGTAGTTTATAATATGATCTACAGCCTTAAACTGTCTAGAGGGACGTGGAGATGACAATGTTTGATAAATCATTCATGATGAAAGATTAATTGCCACAGAGAAATGAAGCTGAAGAGGCAGAGCATAGGCTACAAATAGCTGTTATGTGTACTCTAAGTACTCTAAGTGTTTTTTAACTCTGAACTGCAGATGTCTTGCGAAAGGAGTGAGAAGGGAAAGGTATTTACTTGGTGCCCATCAGTGCTATTGTTATGGGTCTAGCAGAATATCCACCAAAATAAACCCAGCTTTTCAGGGGCTTTATAACCTGAAAATGCATCAGGCAGAAACTGAATATACAAGTAATTTTTTATGTTATCTCTCTCCAGAACACACATACACAAAATAATAATAATAATATTTAGCACATGCATAATGACTTACTAATTTGAACTAATTAAATGTCACAATGTCTCTAAAGGGGAAAGTAAGGCATAGGTTAATGGCTCAATTCTCATTTACACTAAGGCTGCTTTACTCTGCTCTGGCACTGTAAAGGGATCTTAAAATGGATATAAATTACATTTACTCTTGCATAAAGGCCCCTTTATGTTGCGACAGGAGTGTACACTGGCCTAAGTGTAACTGAGAATCAGATCCCAAAGCCATGTACACTAGTGAGTTTACAGTGGCACAGCTGTACTGATGCAGCTGCACTGCTGTTAAGATTGATCTATGCCAACGGGAGAGGGCTCTCCCATGGACAAAATAAAACCACTTCAACGAGAAGTGGTAGCTATGTTGGTGGGAGAAGTTCTCCCGCCGACGTAGCGCTGTGCACACTACCACTTATGCCAGCGAAACTTATGTCACTCAGGGAGGTGTTTTTTTTCACACCCCTGGTTGTCATAAGTTTTGCCAACATAGACATGGCCTACGGTTCTTGACAAAGGCCGCGGTGGAAATCATTGTCAGACATGGAACTAGAATGCAGGAATACTCTGGTCTGAGTCCTGCGTTCAGTCTTCTTGACTATGTTTCCTTTTCTGCTCCTCCTTATGGCCAGAGGTTACATTGATGGCTCAGCTGGAGAGTCGGCTCATCTGAATGCAGCTAGCCAGAGACCTGGCGATTAACACCACCACCAGCAGTCCCTGAGGCACCTCTACGGCACAGACACAAATGAGGCTGAGGTCACAGCAAAACTGAGAGACCCACCATCGGCTTCACAGGCTCAAAAGGTCAGTGCTGATGCACTGGTGGTGGGGGCTGGAGAGGAATTATATGAATAACTTGTACTGTCCCCCCCCCCCCCAAAAAAAAAAAAAAAGGTCACTGTGACCAACCTTCTGGTCTAGTGTTTTGCTTGAAATTTTCAAGGCTAACCCTGCAATGTATAACCCTATGCAAGATTACTGTTAAAAAATGGAAGCTGATATTAACTGACATTTAAATAGCCTGCAAAATCAACCGTGGGGCTGAGGGTGGAGATTCCAGTCAGCATTGCAGCCCACAAGGCAGACCATAATTTAGGCCCTCAGTTTAAGGGTGCCTTTTAAACATGAGTGATCATTAGGCACTAGGCACATTAGGCACATTTCCCCTAAATCTTCAGTGGCAGTTGTGGGTGCTCAGTACCTTTTTCAATAGAGGTTACCTGGCATTTGATCCAAAGTCCATTAACTTCAGTGAGCATCAGATCATTGCCTACATTTAGTTGCCTAAATACTGAAATGTGAATATTTGGGTCAAATTACCCTAATTCTAATACAACAGACTTATTCATTGGCACACATGGCTTCCCAGCAATTTCAAAGTAGTGAGGCTATTGCACCAAACAGCCTCCAGATCCCACTAGACTTAGAAAATCAGTAAAACAGAAGACGTGTACATTACTGAAAATCACCTGGTAGCAATTAAAACAATACCTTCTAAGAAGAGAAGATGAACATGCTGTTGATTTAAACCTTGGCAGTGACTGTTTTGTTGGATATATAGGAAGCTTCACATAACATTTCATTAGTATCACAGTGAATTAACTTTATAGTGGTGTAATGCTTAATCCAATTTAGGTTTAGTGTTATTAATGATACAGCTAGGGAAATAGTTTTAAGGCAATTAAACAGTAGTATATAATGTTTCCAAGCATCACTACTGGTAGGCTGATGGCATCACAAAATAACACATTTTAAAAGGGAATTGAAAATGGAAGGGTCGCACTTTCTGATGATTTAATCCTTTGTGTTTGGAAGGGTACCAAGCCACATGAAAATCTGTTCTAGAAGTTACAGTGAGTGAGTGAGTACTGTGCATTTACAAAAGTACATATGCCCTTCCTTCTGCTTACAAACAGCTTGATCCGCATGGAGTGCATATATTGACTTTACCATGAATGTTTTTGGTTTTGTTTTGTTTTAAACAAAAAGCAAGTGCATTGTTGGCTCTGGACTCAAATATAACACTCGATTAGGAATAATAAAGGTTGTACAAGCAGAGTACATTTGACATTCAGAACACGCAGGCTAATGTCTGAGCTGAGACAAACACACCACAGAACAGACGTCAGCAGAGTATCATCAGAGTAATGACCATATACTTGTCAATATGTGGAACTCCAAGGTGGTACAGTGTAGAGAAAAGTAAAAGCCTTGTGAATAGAGTATTCTGAGTAGCTTAGTTCAATTCGTTCTTACCATTTTCTTCAACTCTCTCTTTCCTTCTGCCAACTATGTTTCTAGTATTTTATTGCCTTAATTCAGCACATCAGACAACCCAAGGGATGAACCACCATCCTCCCCATGTAAAAGTCTCTGAATTCTCCCTGTGGCTCTTTCTGGCATCCCTCCTCATTTTTATTGTACCAGCAAGACACTTCTAATCCTTCCCTGTCTCCTTTCTTCTTAATCCCCTTTAATTTCTGGCCACAGCCCACAATAGTTCTTTCCTGACCCCATTTTATCTTTGTCCTCTTCAGGCTACACATTTTGCTGCACTCTTGTTTTCTCCTCAGAAATTTTCCATAGCCCTTGAACCATCCACCTCCCTATTCCAGGCCCTTCCTGTTAAATTTTCTCTGTTGAATATCTGTTCCTTCAGTACAAAATATCTCCTTGTCAATAACCTTATGAAAGATGAGGTGTAATGTGACTTACAGCTCGAACAAGTAGATCAGAAAGGCCACCTTTTCCAGAGTCCTCAGCCCAGCTTCCACTTGTGTTCATGGAATTTGAGATCACAAACACTGACATGCGCAGGTGACAAAATTTGCAGTACGAAAGAAAAAAACCCCCACATTTATTTCACCTGTTTGGTTTTTCGCATTTAAATTCTTGAAACTTGTACATGGAAAGGATAGTAATAAAGAATTGCATACCCAGACATGCACAAATGAAAGCAATAATTTGAAAACTAGACCCTGTATTGTGGTTACAATGCTCTAGATACACTTCTCAGTATCCTCCGCTTACCTCTTTTCACATGCTCAGTACTAGCCTCTCATACGCATCTCTCCTATACTCCTTACTTTTCTTCCTCTTCTTTGTGCCCAGGGCTCTTTGTGAAATCATCTGCTACCTTTTAAGAAAACAATTTAGTATCTTGACCCCCATGCTCTTTTCTCTTTCAGGGCCAGATTCTGATCTCAGTTAAGTCACTGAAGGAGTGAATAGCATCTTGTTTGGTTCAGTCCCCTCCACATTTGTTCCCCTACATTTTTGTCATTGTCAACAACTCTGTTTCCTTTGGCTCTTCTCTAAGATCTGCCACTGCATGAATCTTTCTTAAATCTAACTTCCTGTTACCCTAACATTCTCTCTACCACCTTGTCTTACCCTTCCCTACCTCAACAAAGTACACCAGAATGTCCTGGATTGTCATCAGCCTGGCCAGACATAGAGAACAGGACTTGATCCCTGTAACAGGCAGCCTGCCCCTTTAAGGGCCAAGGGCCCTAGCTTCTGCCATCCCTGTTCAGTTACTCCCACACCGCTACACCTGGATGGGATGTTGGACTTAAAAGGAGGAAAGTCCAGTAGTTGAGGCAGGCTGGAGAAGAGAGCAGCAGGCAAACTGCTCCTGTGTGGGGCAAGAAGTTAGCCTGGGGCTAGGAATTGCCTGAAGGCTGCAGCCTGCCAGAAGCCTTTGGTAGGAGGGTAGACTTGGCTTGGACTGTTGGGGGTGACTGGTGCCCAGAAGCTGGTGGACACTAGGACAGGCTGTTGCCACTGATGCCTGTCTGTAGAAAAGGGCTGAAGGTTGAGCCCAGTGCATTCAAAGATTCTTTTTGTTTTGTTTTGGTAGGGTTACTATATTTGAGCATTCAAAAAAGAGGACACTCCACATTGGGGTGCTTTGGCCCCACCCACAATCCACCCCCACTCTGCCCCAGGTTCCGCTCGGCCCCACCACCGCACCCCACCTCAACCCTGGCCCGCCGCTGGCTTGTTGTGTCCCTCCTCAGTCCCCCACACGCCGCTCGCCTCCTCCCACCTGCCACTCACCTCCTCACTCCCCTGCCAGAAACTCTCATGCCCACCCCGAGAACCCCCACCTGCCGCTGGCTCGCCACTTGCCGGCTCGCCACTTGCCTCCTCACCCCCGCCTGCGCACCTGCCGCTGACTCGCTCGCCTCTTCACCCCATCCCCCCACTTGCCTACTCATCCCTCCTGCCGCAGGTCCCTCTGGCTCCTCGGATCAGGGGCAGTGGAGGGGTCTCCATGTGCTGCGCTCGCCACAAGCGTGAGCTCCGTGGCTCCCATTGGCTGGGAAAAGTGTCAGTGGAGCTGCCGGAGCCGTGGAGTGGGGCTTGCAGGTGCCGGCAGCACGCAGAGAGCCCTCCGCCCCCCCAGACCTGACCCTAAGAGCCAGAAGGACTGGCCGGGGGGGTGACGTGGGGAGTCCCGGCGGTGCTTACCTGGGGCAGCTCCTGGGAAGCATCCGGCAGGTCCCTCTGGCTCCTAGGGTCAGGTCGGGGGGTGGAGAGCTCTCTGTGTGCTCCCAGCGCTTGCAAGCCCCGCTCCATGGCTCTGGCAGCTCCCATCTAGGGTTACCATATGTCCGTATTTTCCTGGATGTTTTTCGATATTTAAAAATTCCTCCCGGACTGCAATTTAAGAACTAAAAAGCCGGACATGTCTGGGAAAATACGGACATATGCTAACCCTAGTTTTGGTGCTGTTTTTTGGCTTGGACTAAGGGACTCTTATCTCTGGAATGGGTAAGAACATAACTGTGACCTGAGGAGGGCCAAGTCACTGTATCCCAAAGGAAGAGGCAGGGTGAAGAGGTTGCAATGTCACCCTCTGCTGTGAAGGGCATTCTGGGATGGTAAATCTTGTACCAGCACCTTTGTCCTTCTTTATGGAAGGGCCCTATAAATAGACTTTACACCCCAAATGTTCATATAATCCACAACCCTTTACTGGGGTCTAGATCCTGCTAATGGCTGTAGGAGCTGTGCTCATGGATTTGGGGGGCGGGGATCTGCTTAGTGCCTGACCAAAAGAAAGGACCTTTTTGGAATAAGAATTTGGTTTCTTTACCTTGTAAGTAGAATCTGGGGCTTCTATATTCAGTGGGTACATATGGGGGCTGATCTGAATCCCATTGAAATCAGTGGGAGTCTTGCTGTTGACTTGAGTGGTCTTTGAACCAGGCCCATAATTAATTCTGGTGCTATTCAAAAGGGCCTCATCCTGTAGCCCTCATTCAGTCAAAATGCCCATTGACTTCAACTGGAGTGCTACCTAATTCTCGACTGCATGGCAGCACCTCAGATTATCTAAAGCAATGAGGGACAATGAGCTGGGAGAGGTGAAGTCACAAGTGAATTTTGAAGATTGTAAAACTCACATTTCCAGGCATAGTTGGGCTAATGCCTTACAGCTAATAACCCGTATCACCATATGTTCTTAGTAAACTATGAAGTGTTTTATTTTGTGGGCTGTGTTATACTGTGGTCTGGTGGGGAGCGCTTGTGATTCTATGTTAGTCTGGTTGTGCTTTTAATCTTGTATGCTGCCTTGGGCTCAGGTGCTTTAAATTCACATCAAGTAAATAAATGTGCAATTGGCATGTCTGTAAGACCCTTTAATGTCACAGTTTTAGGCAACAAGCTGTAGTTTCTCTTGAGAGGGTTTCATTTCTGATCTTATTGTTTTTGGTTTGATTCAGAGTCTGTTCTCTGTTGCTGTTTGCCATACACTATGCTACAGATATATTTAAACAAATGATAGATGTTAGTTCCAAATATTATTCTTATTCTAGTCCTATCACCTGCTTCTCTCCATGGTCTCTTTAGTATTGACAAAATAGCTTTCATTTTACTTTAAGCCATCAAAATGCACTTAAGAGGGGAAATAACATGTCTACATCCTCAACACTGCAGTTTTATTGCGTAAGTTGACATGCCAAAGATATGCAATTAAATGATTTGGAGTAACACAGCACATTTTCCATATCCTATCTGGATGAGATCTTCTGATGAGAAAGTATTTTTGTCTAGATACTTGCATTTGTGTAACTGGATTTTTTTTTAATTAAAGGATTTATCTGCTGGATTTGAATCTTTAATTATCTATGTGAACATGCACAAATATGATTAGAACATTTGTTGTGTTATGAGAGTCAGTACACAGTTTGGCACGAACACAACCAGGCTGAGGGGAAAATGCTGCATGGAACATGGCTATCTGACATAGGTTTACTTGTCTGTTTTTGTTTAATCTATCCAAAGTTATCACTGGAGACTAGGTAAAAAACTGAAAGTTTGCAGAATTCAGCTGGCAGTTAAAATCTGCCCTGGGTCTCATTTGCTGTTGTGGAGTTGCTCACACCACAGCCAAGTCAGTGTGAAATGCCATCATTCTGGCTTGGGAGGAGTTTACACTCACTTGTCACTGACCTAAATTACTACACAAGGTGCAGGGCAATGGATGGTTAAGCCCTGAATGTACACGTTATTTGGATGGATTTCCCCCACTTGGAAAGTGCAAAGAATTCCCCCATTGGAGGGAAACTCCCAGGTGTGTCAGATGTTTCAGCTTTGGATCTTATGGCCCCCACTCCTTATCCCCCAGCACAGGGGGCACATTGGGGAATGGAGAGTTATTTGTGGGTCTTTTCGGGTGTTTGGTGGGGTGGGCAGAGGCCTGGCAGAGCACTGCTACAGCAATCTTGCATTGACTTAGACTCCTTTAACTACACTAAGTCAATAGCACTAAAAGCTCTGTGCATGCATCACAGTTGGAGCTGGCCTTGAGAATCTAGGAGCTGGAACTGGTTCCCTGCTGTTCTTCCTCTGCAATGAGCAAAGCTCTGCACAGGAGAGGATCTAGCCCCAAGGGTCTGCCTGGTGAACATAATTCCATCGTGCTGTGTTTTCCATTTTTAATTTTTCTGTTTTCCATTTAGTTTTGAGAACAGAATCCTTATCAGCATTCAAGTCATAATACAAGTAAGTCCTTAGCTGAGGCGATGTAAATAGGTCATTAGTAACTGTCAATTAATAAAACAGTGGAGCACAATAACCATAGACTAGTTCTATATCCTGTAAAGAAACACCACTTCCCTTCTTTGTCACAAACTTCCTTTCTTTGAAAGTTAGCACTTTCATGTGGTACAGATTAGTAGATGGGTTATACCCACTGGACCAAACTTTACTCTGTTATGCACTATGCCATTCCAATTCCTTCAATGGAGTTGCATGGGCATACAGGAAGGTAAAATTTGGCCATTGGTTTTGGACTCAACCCAGTTTCCACTTGCACGTTCAGTTTTCAGGTATGCCATTTCCCCTCAAAATTTCCTAGAGAGGGCCCGTGTTTTGTAGCTAATTTAAGGATGGGATATTGCTGGAGCCTGTTTATGATTTTGGCCTAAGGATTTCTGAAGCTGCAATCCCTGGAAAATTATAAAATCCTAGAAATCAGAAATGAAAAAGGCTCATTACAATGCATCATTCAACCTATCCTTATGCCAAAGCAGGGTTGTTTTGTGCAGTTTATTCTCCAGTGCTTTGTCCAGACTTGTTTTAAAAGGCTGCTACATGCTGCTCACAATTGGTTCTGAGTGTTATATTCTTTAACACTTAAGTGCATTCTTCTTGAAAAGCATGTATTCACATTAAAAATATATTAATCAAATGGACAAGTTAATTTACATGCCTCTTGGAAAACATAATTCTGCGAATGACCAGTGAGTAGCTCATCTAGTATTTATTTATAATGAGGCTATCCAAGGCTCCAATTGCAGGAATAATTTTATGAAAGATGCATACAAAATTCTACTTGGAACAATGTCCACCACTAAAGCCCTAAGAATCCACCAAAAGTGAAATGATTACTCTTGCCTAGTTAAAAAAACATATTTCAGAGCAATAATTTAGGGACAGCTTCCCTTTTCTGCAGCACTGCACAGTGCAAAGACAAGAAACAGAAATGAGGTTAGAAATGGCCCAGACATTGCATATGGAGGGAAGTCGCAACTAGGCTGCCTCTCTCTCCTTAGCTTATGGAGATCCTTTTGCCTAAATACCATGTGGTTGGAACTCCATTGGTATTTAAGGCCTGGGGATGGAACCGAGGAGCAGCTGTTTTGCAAAGCATGCTCTCCTAGAATGGGGGCATAAATTCAGTGGGATATTGCAGCAAAAATTATTCTGGTCAAACCGCAGAGGTCAATGGGAGGTTTTTGTGTGTGTGAGAGAAGTAAGCAGGCTTTAACCCTGTAAGTAGTAGTAATAGTTTTGAAGCTCATTAAAAATCAATCTTCTCACTTCAACTGAAACAAGTGATTTTTTGTTAATTTCAACTAGTCTTGTTTTGGTGCCACACCCACATATGTATTTTGGTTAATAGAGGAAAACCCCTTTATAGCCCAGCAACCAAAAGTTCACCCTCCCCATTGGAGGCACCCATCTTTTCCCAAGAATGCTTGACTTTATTGGGCAATTCATGCAAGTGGTGAAAGCTTAAGTTTCATGAGTGAGTTTGCAGACTTTATGATTGCCTTGTCATGGAAAGAAGGTGTTTAGAGGACACATCAGGGTAGCAAAATATCTTTTGCTTTTAATACTTCTGCAATTCTGGTATCAAGTGGCATTGGCTGTTTTTTAAATGCTAATAGCTAAAATCTTGAAGCCCTTACTTGGGGCCAGATTCTGATACCCTCACTCACATCGATTACCTTGCCCCTCTAGTTGTCCCATTGGCTTTGCGAGTACTAGAAGAGAAAGATACTACACTCAGTTTGAAGAAATGTATGAGGATCTTGCCCTCTATTTAAATTCCCATTGATTTTAACTGGGGTTCAGTTGAGTAAGGGCTAAGGGAAAACCTCATGATTTGGCCCATGTCCATCAGATAATACCAATAAGGCACAATGCAGCAAAATAAATGCCTGATTTCTGCATAAGGCCATGGAAGCCCCGAATTACTGGATTTTGTGGAATCAGCCAAGAGCTTACAGTATGAAAGCCAGACATTTTTACTGAATCAGGCCCCTTAATGAGGAGCTACTTTAATTTAAGTGTGACCCTTCTAATAAAGCTCCAGTTGGTGAATATCTCAGCTGGTAAGATTTGTAAGAAAAGCGTGTCATATTTTAAATGGCTAGGATGAAATATGGTGTACAACTTTGCACTCCATGGGAGTGCATAAAAATAAATCCAAGATGAATAAGACTTGGCAGGCTCTTTCACATATGATCTCCCTGCTTACAGTATGATTTGCTCACACTGCTTTTGACTCTGCTGTAGAGTGCAATACAGTCCAGTTCAGACCCCAAAATAACTGTGTGGGGCTACTAACTCCAAGGGTGGAGAGAGACTTAATCATGCAATGAATCTATACCCTGTGGAAGGAGTGGCTGTAATCCCCTGTGGTCCTGCCCTACCCTGAAGAGCAGAGCCAATTGGGTGTGTCAAGAGAGCAGACTCCACCTGGTTTAGGGATGGTACTTGCATACTTCCCTCTGCACACCAGGAAGTTCAGAGAAATAATCTGCCTCTCAGAGGAAGGTTCTTTCCTTGGTGCGGCACTGCTCCTGACTCATGGCTGCACCTAAATGGCACAACTGAGCCCACAGTGTAGTGCTAGGAGTACGCACACAAGTGAGTTGTGTGTTGTAGTGTCCATTAGTCTCCTTGGGATGACCGAACAGGCCCTCAGTCGGAAGGAGATGACCACTTAACAATGACAATAACATCACCTTCACATCTCTATCTAGTCCCATTCCAGTCTAGGAATGGGGATGGGCTTCAGAGCCCGAACTCCAGCCTAAGCGTTGTCTACCCAGCTATTTCTAGAGTGCCACTGGGAACCCCGCTACTCAAGTTTATTGACCTACGCTGGAGGGGCTCGCTTCTGGGAGCTCTGTTGACAACCCTTGGAGGCTATGAGATCCTGAATGAACATACACATCCCAGGTGGACTCTGAGATCACCCAGAACAATAAACCTTGATAACTGCAACATCAGGCCTGACAAGCAGTACAGAAAAGGGCAACCTAAGATAAGTTTCATATCCAATGTCTGATATGCATTTATCTGCATTCATGATTATTAATGTTGACTCATTATTCATTAACAACATTAGACTCTGTGAAACTCCCATCCGTATAAGCAGTTTGCTGGAGAAGATGAGGGCGTACATACTTCTCTTTTCAGCAGGGAGAGATCACCTGATAACAGGGACCCAACAGCATGACTTGAGAATGTGGCTGGAGAGTCACTTCAGGAGGGTGGAAGTGCTGTTTCTTTTCCCTGCCTGTTGGGGGCTAGGATGAAGAAATGAATGTGTTTTTTTTAAGATGATCTATTGAGTTACCAGACTCCTTAGAGACCATGGTAAGTTTTTCCAAATACCTGAAGACACTTTTCCCTATACATGGGAGGCAGTCAAACTGCCACACTTTTCCCCTTGGACCTGCAGGACAGGTGTACCCTGAGCTACCAGTCTATGACAGACACTTGCTCAGCAATATGACACAATAGTCTGAGCCTTGGTTCAGGCCAAGGATTTTTGCCACTTATTACCTTTATATGTTGTAACATAAACCCTAATGTTTCTTGCATGTGTCAGTTAGCTGTGCTTTGTACAGTACCAAACAGCCCATGTTTATAACTGAATCCATTTTGATTTCATGCTTTTCTATTTTCTGGACTCTGCTAATCAAACTGGCTTCTATTTAAGATACCTGGAGGTGGAGGCTGTTTTAAGTTGGGGTTGGATGCATTTTGGGACCTTGGAAAGAAGGAAAGTGAACCTTAGAGGAGGCTGAGTCAGGAAGAGAGGTAGATGATAGGTGAAAGGAGTTGTGGTTCTCCTCCTCAATCAGTGCTGAGAAAGGGCTTGTGCTAGGCCACTGTGGGAAGGAGAAGAGCCAAACACCCAAGTGGTGCTAGCAGTAGTTAAGTCTCTTTGCTTTAGTGGAACGTAAACCTCCCCTCCTCTTAGGGCTTGTCATCATATAGAGTGCTACACTGGGACAGCTGCTTTAGTGAAGATGCTACTATGCTGATGGGAGAGCTTCTCCCGTCAATGTAGTTAATCCACCTCCCCAGGGAAGCAGTAGCTATGTTGATGGGAGAAACTTTCCCGTCGACGTAGCGCCGTGTACAGAGGAGGTTAGGTCAATATAACTATGTCGCTCAAGGGTCTGGATTTTTCACATCCCTGAGCAACGTACTTATATTGATATAGGTCTGTAGCGTAGACCTGGCCTAAGCAGAATTGTAGCCACACTACATCTATCAGGTATTTACTGAGCCTCTTAGATAGCATAATGGAAAAGAAATGAAGCAGGCTGATTTATTTTGTGCTCTGGGGAAGGGTTGTTGAGGCTTACAGAAACGGAAAGAAAGAACAGTTAATTGCCATTCTCACGCTAACATGCACGTACCCCAGAGAGACTTCCCAGAGATCGAGAATAAAATCCTGGCTCCACTGAAGTCAATAGCAAAATTCCCATTGACTTCTGTGCAGCCAGGTTTTCACCCAGAGAGACTATGAAACTAAATGGGAACGTGTCCAGGGCCTGGGAAGGAACAGAGCTTCAACACTTCCCATTCATGTGCTCTGATTGCTGGGGTCACTGTTTTTTTTTAAAAAAAAAAGGCAAGAAATCCTATTCCTTGTCATGCAAGAAACTTTCTGGTGAATGCACTGAAGTGCTATGTGGGAAATGCACAATATCTACTCTATTCCCCCTGGTTACAACAACAAACTTTAAAGGAGTAATTATTAGCAGTAATGGATACACGTTTGGTCCTGTGTGTAGACTGGTGAATCCCCAAAGTCAGGTACCTAAGTCTGAGAGAGACCATTAGGCATATCACCATAGTTGTTATCTATGTGAAAGGAAATTAATAGGGCTTCAGAAGAGAGGTTAACTACTTCCTTAAGGCCCAGTCCTGTTCTCTCTCAAGTCAATGGCAAAACTCCCCTGACTCAAGTGTGGTGCAGGTTCAGGCCCTTAGAGACCACTACTAGTTTAGAGTGAACTGAAAATCACCTTACCTCTCAAGACCTAAATTCAGGTCCTCATATTTCTCTGTTTTCCCCGTGAAATAGTTCATGACATAACTAACACCTAAAACAGAGCAGTGTGCTGCATTCCAAACAGTGCATTAGGTGTTAGTGAAGTCAACAATTGTAGAAGGGGATACAAAATCCCAAGGCTTGGTACTCCACCATTGACAGATAAGTGAAGGTAAGCAAATGATTTTAAACCATTCAGATTAAGAATGTGTCTCACTCCATTTTTTCTAAAACAAAGCATATTTTCTGTTAATGATCTGAGATCTTAGGTTTCATGTTAATTATACTATGTTACTGTTTACGTAAGTCTGCAGAATGCTATAAAGAAAAATCAAAAGGAGAGATCCCTGTCTCAAGGTGTGGAACGCTAGTCCTTGGCAACGTTCTGGCTGACTCACCCAGGATTCTTTTGGAGACACTAGGGGAGCACACCCCAAGGTGGGAGCGACAGCCTTTTTCAACATGAAGGCTGTGTGTACTCCTCCTACTCAGTGACAGTTCAGCTCCTCTGGCTATGTGGAAGCAGGTGAAGAAGTGGCTCTAACTTTACCTCACCTCTGTCTTTGGGGAGTCTAGCACTGCTGGCTGAATTAGGCTCCTTTGGCCATGTGTTTAAGAAGCACAAGGCCTGGGAACGCTCTCCTGTATCTATTTAGCTTGTCTACTGCCTCATCATGATATGTTTGTGGTTGACCTGTGTGCCTGGGCACAAAGGTGCCTTCTAGAGTAATCTCCTACCCCTTCACACCAACTCAGGGCCAGCCATAATGTGATGTACCCATGCTCACAATATCAGCAGAGTGCAAGCATGGAAACGACCATGGAAACTGAACTATCCCTTAAATACCCTACATTTGTATTTATTTCCCATAACATATAAAATATTTCAATTCACATTTAAAATTTCACTGGTTGGGTATAGATAAATTTACAGGACACTTAAAATGTATTCTTTTAGGATCTTCATACTAAACACCTAAGCCACAGTAATATTATAAAAGAGTGCTCATTAGGTGACACATCCCTCTGCAAATACATATAGGAATATCTGGAAACTAAATCCTTCTTTCAGCATCTAAGTTTACACATTCCATTTGGTCTACCCATGAGGACAGAATGAGACCACATCCAATCAATGACTTATATTGCTGGCAGAGCCCCTGCCCCGTTTGCACATTGGACTAGGAAATGGGAAGGAGTTAGTGTTTTGTCTAACAGAGAGGTTTTTAATAAATGGCCCATGGGGAATCTAAGCTCTTGTTACAGCGAGTTCCATTTGGAAGAGAAGTCTGTAATGGAGGCATGGTAATAAAGAAGTGTTAGAATTACAGTATTTTGCGAACATATTAGATTAAGCCCTACAAGAAGGTCGAGTGCCTGGGTTATCTAATCTGCTTCTGTGTCTGGTTGAAGTTCTTTAATGATCAAGAAATAGCTGATTTTGCAAAATGCTTTCCAGCCAATAATGAAATAATAAAAACAGCTGCATCATTTGTTTTCTTAGGGCTTTACAGTGTAACAATCCAAGCTTTTGCTGAGCTTCAGCTGCACTGGTTTTAGAACCAGTAATATGGAACAGCCTTGGCAGGAAATAAAAGGCACCTCTCTTCCCTTCCTCACATAGACCATTCCTCTTCCCATGGTACATTTTTGCCGATATCTGACATTAACTCTGCTGTATTCCTATTGCTCCAGAAAAGACTTTCTGTTCCCATGGATGCCTTATTCAGCTGGCATTTCTAAGACTCAAGTGCACCCCGGGGTCCTTTGCACTGCCTGTCACAGGAACCAGGCCAAGATCTCAGTAGCATAGTACCAGAATCTCCTGGGCTCAGGTGTCAGTCAGGGCATCTGAGCTCTGAAAATGCTGATGACCCTCCTCCTATATGTTATCATGCAGATTACCTTCTGAGATGTGGCAACCAATGGAGAGGATTCTGAGAGTAAATCTGAGCTTCTGATATGGTTCCACGTCTCAGTATGAAAAAAATCAGATCTGCTGCAATGGGAACCCTGAAGATATAGGGCTGTGAGTGGGAGCCAGGGGACAGCCTTTAAATACAATGAGGGAAAAGACAGTTGTGAAGTTCCCACACACTTTGACCAACAAACACAATCTAATTGGCTAGGAAAGGGTCACAGGATTAGCCTAAAGTGAGTCATGATTGGCTGGTCAATACAACTTGAATTCATTTATTGGAAACTATTTTTGGATACAGAGGCAAACCCCCTATTACATGGGTTCATCAAGTCTGTTCCAATGTTGGACTCTCAGGCCGTCAAGCCTTTGTGGTTGTGCAAGAACGGACCAAATGGTGAATGATCGCTACGGCCAACTGTCTGGCTAAGCATTGAAGAGAAAGAGAAGTAGAGTGTTTGGCAAGCAAAAGGTGTAATACTGTATTTATTATCTGTGTATATAAATTTAACTTTAATCTAAACCTCATCTTGCACCTCTATTTTAGATTATATGCTAAATCACAACCACTGCCAAGGGACTGGTGAGGAAATATGCCCTTCTGTTGTACCTAAAGTGGCAGAGCATATTGACACATTTACGTTTCTCCCATCTGTTGTATGCGATGTGCCTTGTGGCCTAATTATTATTCCCCTTCCCTGGAGTCTGTTATCTTTCATGAATGGAACCTCTTAACTGAACTGCAGCTCTATATACAGGTCTATCATATCTATGCAACATTCACTTAGCAGTTCTGAAATAACTGCTTAGAATACATTTAGTAATAATAATTAATGCTAATACTTTGAATGTATACATCATCTTTTGACTGAGAATTGCACAGCACTTCTACAAACGTGAGTAAATATTATGCCCAGTTAAGAAATGGGGAAACTGAGGCACAGACAGGTTAAAGCCTTCATGTTCAGAGCGTACACTAATTGTGGGTGACTCAGTTTCTGAGCAAGTTGGACACCCAAACACTGAGGCACTAATATTTGTAGACACTGTGGAAAATGGGGGTCTAAGTGACTGGTATCTATCTACCTAGGCTTTTATTCCTCCCTTCTGGTCATATACTGTGTCAGTGGCAGAGCTGGGGCTAGAACACAGGCACCCTGACATCCAGTCTCCTACTTTAACTGCCAGAAACTGTCTCCAGAAGTGAAATACAACTTGGTCTCTCTTAGTTTGTATGGCAAATATGCAGCTTCTGGTAAAATATAACCCTTCATCAGGGGCTCAGTCTTCCCACATCTCTTAAACTTCTCCCCCACCCCCAGTGCTTGTGAAATGTGCTGAACTGATGCCCTGAACAAATAAAGTCCTCTATCCACAGGCAGCAGTACTTTTTCTTTGTTTCCACCCCCACCTGCAGTGGCCATATCTAGCTGTGAGAGGATAGTTGAGGTTCCATGGTCCTGTCAATATTCAGCCTCTTCTGAGATTGTGAACAAGGGTACAAATTAGTGCAAGTTGTGTGGTGGTGTGACATAGACACAGTGCTGGGTAAAATCCACAGCCAGTGGAGCTACACTGATTTATACCAGCTGAAGATGGATCTGGCTCTACTACAGTGTTTTCTAACCTTTTTTCATAGGTCACCTTTTCCCATATCTGGACTGCCCAGAATTCATCTCCCCTTTTATCAATATGGCAAGGGCATTGGTGGTCATGACCCCCCTGACAGCTGTTAAAGAACACCTTGGGATTGACCACTACAGGCTGAGAATGTATGTCAGATTCTGCTTCTGGAGGGAAGCATTCACAGTTCTGCACAGGGAAACCCACGTTCAGCAATGTCGTGGAAAAATTAACCAAGTGTTGTGTTTGGATCAGAACCAAGCCTGAGGCTCCTTTATTGATTACAAGCGCAGGGGGGTAACAGCTCTAAGTAGCTGCCCACCGATGCAAAGCACATGCAGCTTTTTAAAGCTTAAAACCACAGACTAATTACACATACTTCCGTATTAATTACCTTATTTGGAATACATTGCAAAATTAACACTGGTTAAAAGCAAAACCAAACTTTTCCTGTTATTGACAGGTGTTTTCCTTTGTGGTTAACATTTTTTTTAACTTCTAGCGGTTATGGTTACATTTCTTAAGCTGTTCTGTGTGCAATCGACCCTCAATGGAATTTTCCACACTCTTTTCTTATGCTTTATATACACAGTTAGCTTGACCAAAGTTTTAGGCCTACTTGGGAAGTTTAGGCCTACTTGGGTCCACTGAATTTTTCCTCCACAGCAAGTCACCCTTGTCTTTTCTGAGCTCAAACAAGTAATCCAAAACCTTGCCATCTATAAGCCCATGAGCTTCAGTGTGGAAGAAGAGATGCTGATGCTCTGTGCCCATTTCTTCACCTCAGACAGTGCGCTGGACTTAACTGTAATAAAGTTTGCAGCTTTTTCAGTTTCGCTGCTATCCCTTTGCTGCCAAAGTTTCCTGGTGAATTCACCAGTGGACCAACATTGCTTTGGGCGCAATAGACTGGATTGTAGCCACAAACCCACCTGTCATAGTTCAGGCACCATCAGTACTAATACCAATTACAATGATGCCAGTCCAACCCAGCTGCAAGAATGGATTGTTGGAAGCCTCAAAGTTTGTTCTCCGCTGTAGCATAACCTGTGAGAAGACAAAACAGGAAGTCCTCACGTATGGCCCCTTCCTGCTTGTGCTAGACAAATGTTAAGTCGGGCAGAAGAAGACGTAGTTTCGTCCAGTTGTACTGAGAAGATCTAACAGCAGCTCTTCCGAAAATCTGCAGCCATGTGAAATTTATCAGCTGACATAGTCATTGAAGAGGGGAATCGCTTGGGCTTGATTGGCAGCAGTAGTTTTCAAGATAACATTAATAACATCTGGAACAGGGTACAGTCAATGTTTCCTCAAATATGAGGTTTGGTGGCTTTCTCTAATTGCAGGGACCCCAAGCATGATGTTCAGAGGGCTTTCATGTTTGCAGTATTGCCATTTAAGAAATCAGTCTTCTAATTTTGTAAATCAATAAGTTTTCACTTGAAGAATTCAGTGGGTTTCTTCTGCAAAGAGAAGATGGCCTAGTGCTTTCTCCTTCTATGGTTGTATGCATGCTCCAGAATCCTATTGCCAGCTACTGAGGCAGCTCCTTTGAAGTATTGACATAGCTGGAGAGCCTACCAGTGCACATTTTGGTCTGAGCCCATCAGAGAGGAAAGACATGCTGCAAGTAGTTAGATCTACAGGAGAGGGAAGAAAGACTAACAAATGGGGATGATGGTCCTGACTGATCTGATGTCCATCACTGCAGGGAACATGCATCGTAACTCAATTAACTTCCCTTTCAGGACAACATTGGAGAACAGGAGGCAGATCCCAGCAGCACAGTAAGACAAAACACAAATTACTGAGTGCCTGGCTTCAGCAAAATGATGAATTCCAGGGCAAAATGCTGAATTCTGTGGCATATTGGGGAAATTGGCCAATTCCGTGGCTGCAGAGTCAAAGCCGAAGTGAGATGACTGGAGCAGTTCACAGTTCTTAGAGCTATTTTGTCGCTCTGTCAGCAGATTCAGGCAGGTACTTCTTCATCGGTTTATAGTTCACATTTCTGAGGTGGAGTATCTTCACAACTGTAACGGCTAGGAAGATAGATATATTTAAATATAAGGGTAAGAGAGAGAGGAGGGAAAAACTGAGGGTAATCACAACCCTCCTGAAACTTGTTTGTGACACCACCCAGGAACTCATGACCCACAGATAGAGAAATCTCCCCTACTGGACAATGTCCAGCGGGAACTGGACTGAAATCACCAACCCATTTCATCTAAGCCCCTGAGCAACCATAATATTGAAACAACTTTTGGTTACTACCAACCTGGGCTGTATTTAAACTAGTGACTTAGCAGTTAAACCGGAAATGATGAAGACCGTTAGCTAGCCATCACGGCTTCCCCTCACCTTCCTCAGATTTATTCTGTAAGTGAACAGGAATATATTCCCAGCTGATTTCCTGCTTTGATTCCACTAGACCCAGCGGCTGGCTGTGGAATTTTAGCTGAGCTGCTTGAAACATGCTTTGGCTTCTAACAGAGAATCTTGAAGGGAATGAAGCCATCATTAGCAATTCTGTTTTCACTGTAGTCTGTTGGTGTGGTTGATTCAGCCTCCCCTTCCTCTCACGTTATGTAGTCACACAGCTATTTTTTACTTTTAAAAACTTAATCCAATACAGAACTAGATTCTGCCACTTACATATCTGCACAGGATGCTAGATGGCAAATTCATTATTCCAGACTGGGACTTGTGCCCTGAGCAAACATATTTAACGCACGTACACTGTCTGCACTCATGGCCCATCTGTTTGGATGGCATAGTGCCTGATCCTTGGGGCACAGGATCCAAATATTGATGGGTTTAATTTGGCAATATGTATGACGCTGCGAATACCATCACTTCGTCAGGAGGTACCTCCCTGGAGGCTGTACTGACACATTAGGTCCTCATAGCCTCTTTTTCAACTGGTGTAATAACGTTTACATTTTGGTACTACAGAAAGAGTGGCTGAGTGGTGGACAAAGGGGAGACATGGAGTTGAAGTGTGCTTGTTTTGGCTGCTAGTAGTGCAGGTTAGATCTGTAGTTGTTGTTGTCTGTCAGGTAAATGAAGGCCTCATGGAGAATCAAAACACCGAGGTATGAGAAATCAGTGTGCCAGCAATGCCACATGTGATAATGGCTCCAGATGACAGAACTACAAAGAAGAAAATCCAGCAGGGCCCTCAAAATAAGAAAGCTACAGAGTGAATATGATTCTTCTGAGTAGCCAATACCAGGGAGTGCATTGCACTTTCCTGTGTTTTAAAAGGTTTTAAAAAAAGAGATCTTGTACCTGTTTGATCTTCTCTAGTATCAATCTGATGGCTCAGAATAGAGTTGGAGATAAAAGCGCATCAGTTACAGTCAATTATCTTTGTGTCTACGTCTATTGCACTAAACTACCCTTCACTGGTGGTGATGTATTGCCATTATTTCAATAGAGATGCCATCTTTTAAAATGACTTCATAATAACAGTGCCGCTATGGGTAGGATGCTTGGGGCAGGTGAGAAATCCCACACAATCTAGTTTCTGTAGTTGGGAGTGTACGTGTTTCAGTAAAGGAGGGAGAATGGTCCAATGGCTTGGGCACTACCTTTGTACTCAGGAGACCCAGATTCCATTCCTTGCTCTGCCACAGACTTCCTGTGTGATATTGGGCAAGTCAGTTAGGCCCAGATTTTTAGAGGTAATTAAGCATTGCTGCGCTCAGTGTTGCAGTGCCTAACTCGTTTAGGAGCCTAAATCACATTTTCAAAAAGGTTTCAGGCATTTAGGAGCCAAAATCCCAGTTAGGCATTGCAACATTGAGAACAGCAATGCTTAAATACGTCTAAAAATCTGAGCTCTGTATCACTGTTCTCCATCTGTAAAATTGGAATAATAGCACTTCCCTAACTCACAGAGTGGCTGTGAGGATAAATACATGAAAGATTGTAAAATGTTCAGATACTGTGGTAATGAGGGCTGTATTCAGTACCTTAGGTAGACAGATGTGTGTGCAGATATTGAGCAGAAACGTACTTAGAGTGGGGTTTTCAAATGTCCTTAGAGGATCTGCATGCCCAGTTCCATGACAAATTATGGCAAACTGGGTGTCCAAATTCCCTTGGCAGCTTTGAAATTCCCACCCATGGCCTGTTATTAATTTTGCCAAATGACGATACAGACATTTTAGGTTGTTATCACACTTTTTTTTTTCCATTTTGAGAGATGTTACTGATTTCACTCTTTTTCTTCAATGTTAAGTAGAATCTGTCATTACGATAGACACATACACATTATGATAGACACATACATAGCTTGCACTTTGACAAATTTCTACCTGATTTTATTTGGGGACCTTGTTTCTAGGTTCTCACCATATATATGTAAAATTCGGAACCCACCTATATTTGACAATGTCCCTTTAAGAGAATTCATTGAAAACTTCAGGACAGAAAAAGCAGATATGAAGAAAAGGAAATCATGGGTGACATATAAAAACCCTAGGCAGTATATTGTTTAAATATAAATCAGTGATTTAGCAATAGGTTAGTATTTCCACCTTCTTGCTGCTCCTTAATGAGTCTTTCAAAACTGATAACATTTTAATGTAATTTTGATTGCCTTATCCTGGAGGTCAGTCTCATAAGTGTGTTGTGTGATGCCAAATTACTCTGCTCAGAGGGAGTGAATATAATTAAAGGTGCAAGCACTCTGTTTTTGATAAAGGGATTTGAAAAGAGTTTATTTTGTACTTAAAAAAATTGAGTTTCATGGAAGTAACTTCAGACTTCAGTTATGCCTCTGTTTAACCCGTTCTTTGCCACATAGTTGAGTAGTTCCATGGCTGTTCGCTGTGGAAAAGGATATCAGTGAAACAGATGTACATATTGCCTAATCCATAGAGACTTCTGGTTCTGAATGGCCTTCCTAGAAAGTGGGGCATGTATTCCAATCATGCGCATGGTGGATTTAATAGGGATCGACTTATAATGCAACCCCTGTCTCTGTATTGACTGGTAACCGACTAGCCATTTTAACTGTTACATTGCTATCTTCATCAGGCACGTTTGCAGTAACTTTACACGACACAGTTGGAACCAGTGGAGCTGGGGGAAGCAATGAACTTCCCCACCCAATGTGGACACTCTTCTCCAGAAGCAATAATATTCTCCAAATATTTTAGCGTTTTAGTCAGCAGCAGTGAATATTCAGTTACAGTCTAATCAAGGTTTCAGAGTAACAGCCGTGTTAGTCTGTATTCACTTCATCGGAAGTGAGCTGTAGCTCACGAAAGCTTACGCTCAAATAAATTGGTTAGTCTCTAAGGTGCCACAAGTACTCCTAGTCTAATCAAGACCTCTTTCCCCACCAATACATCCATCCTGCCTCACCATTCAAGCCCAGTGTTGCCATCTCTTGTGATTTTATTGCAGATGTTTGATATTTTCCTCACAGCCCCAGCTCCGGGAGTTGAATATTGCCTTTCACTAAAAAAAAAAAAAAATGAATAATAATTTCTAGCTGTCATGGAGAAAAGTTTGAAAGTTTGAAAATGTGACTGTAGTGCACCCCAAAGGCTCAAATATCATAAAGCAAATTTAAAAGAATCCCCAAATATTGTATTTGGTAAAAGATCATGATTCTTAAGCCAATCTCATGATGTTGAGGGGACCTGACTCACGATTTTCAAACATGTGAAGATGGCAGTACTACACTGCTTTAAGTAACCCAAATCTCACTTTATTCACCACACCCATCCACCCACCCCCGTCCTGGTTCCCAGCTGTCTGCCTCCCTTTGAGCAGCAGGCTCTTTCCTCCTGTTTCTCTCTTTCCCCCTTGGGCTTGATCCTGCCATTCTTTTTAAAGCAACAGTGTTTACTGTATTTTATGGGTCTGTGAATATTGTTCTACATTATTTATATTGCAGTAGCACATAAGAGCCCCAGTCATGGACGAGGACATACAGCATACATACAGCAATAAGATGTCCCTGCCCCAAAGAGCTAATTTATGCTCTGGTTTGAAGTCGGATTGTGTTTCACTATTTAGTCTCTCTTGCTATCACCACATAACCCCTCTGAAATAGAGGATATATTAAATAAACATCGCTTTTTTTGTATCATCACCCAATACATCTCTTACGTAAGCAAAGAGGGAGTTGGTCTAGTGGTTAGATCAAGGAACAGGGAGTCAAGATTCCTGGCTTTTGCTTCAGACTCAGCTACTTTCTCACTGTCTGACATTTTATAACCAGGGTTGGTTGAAAAATGGGAATTATTTTCAGCAACAAATTGTGAACAAAATTATTTTCATTTTGTTCAAAATTTTTTGCTGCGTTTTCTTTTTGTCGATGAACTGATTAAAAACAAAACATGAATTTCATCACAAAAAATTAAGAAACTTTTGAACGATACTATTTTTGTTCAAAAAGCCATTTTTCATTGAAGAAATGTGCCGTGAAAAATTTCAGCCAGCATCACTTGCATCTCTCTAAATGTCTCTGTGCCTCAGTTTCCCACCAGTGAAATATGGATAATTGGGGCCAGATTAAAGCACAAGCACATGCTTTTGGCCCTGGCACCCAGTGTGATGTGATGACAGGATCTCGGCTTTCATTTAAAAATAATGTTCCTAGTCTTCATGATTGCAAAGGAAAGTTTGAAAACATGACTTGAATGTAAACTTTGCAGGGCATCTACTTGACTACAGACAGCCTGCCACAGAGGGAGCAGCAGAGCTATGGAGGGAGCTGAATAGTCCTACACCCATCAGCAGAGTGAGGGCCAGTGCTCTCAGGAGAGTCCCTTGCTGCTGCTGCTGCTGATCCCAGCCTGGAGGGAACAGGAATTTGTGTAGATGGGGAGGTCCTCATGTGGTGCTTTGCCTATAATCCTGGATTATTTTGGGGTAATGATGAGAGCTGGGTGAAATTTTTCAAACAAAACTTTTTTTGGTGAAAAATGCAGATGCGGCAACACCAATACATTTAACACACTCGTGTTGATTTTGCCAAATTGTTTTGGTCAGAGAAAACCCTCGACATTTCCTTTAAAGACATTCAAAATGTTAACGGCTCAAAAAAGTTTTGTTTCAGGTTGAATGAAATGTTTTGCTTAACTTCAAATGAATTTTTTTTTTTTTACTTTTTTCAATGTGGTAAAACATTTCATTTTCAGTTTGACCCAAAACAATTAAAACATTTTTTATTTAATTGCCAGCAAACCAAACAATCCATTATTGGTCCAGCTCTAATAAGTATTCCCACCTCAAAAAGAGAGTGTGAGGCTCTGATGAGGGAGCAGGGGATAAATCCCACCTAGGTTAATCAGGGGGTTTGCAGGAGTCTGAACCCAATCAGACCACAGGTGATACCTGTGATAGGCATAAGTGATCATCAAATTCCGCTGTGGAGGAGCTTGGTAAATGGAGGACTACAGGGCAGTGGGAAGAAAGGCCAGGGGGGTGATGCAGGTGAGAGGAAGCTGGGAGTGTCCTCTTTTGGGCTAAAGGCAGAGAGATGCTTATGCCTAAAGGGTGTTTGAACTGAAGCTTCCCCTCCAACTGTGAGTTCAAGAGTGAGCATCTCCTGCTGGAACTTCAGGGAGCCAGTTAGGTTCCTGTGGGAGGCCTGAGGTAGCAGGGAGAGTCCGAACCCAAGAACAAGGACGGATCCTGGATGAGCCAATCAAGCAGGACCAGCCTTGTGGGTGGGCGAGCAGGGCTGTGGCCCTGAGTGCTGCCAAATTCTGGAAGCATCATATTAACAAATGGGGGAAAATGCGGGAGTGCCACATTGCTCAACCTGTTTTTTATTCCTTTGGTGACAGCCAAAAATGTTTTTTTGTGCTGAACGGCAGAACACTTATGGCCAATCCTATTAAAAGGGGTGGGACTTACAGGCGGAAGGCCTGGGGAGTTGAATGATGTAGGGGAACTCATTTGCGGTAGCCCTAACATCATGAGGGTTGTCGTTGGCAGGAGGAGATCCAGGACAGCAGCAGCAAGGAGTCTGGCAGAGGAGACCATATCTGCTCATTATAGGATCCCTGGACTGGAAGCCAATGTAGTGGTTCCCCAGCAAGCCACTGGGAAGGTGGTGTGAGCTGCCTTAGAGAAGGGCAGTTGAGAGCTGCCAGAGAGAGGAAAGGAGGAACCCATAGGGAAGTGGATCTCTTTTCTCCACTGCACCTAACACCACACCCAATCACAAGAGGGTACCAGCGATCGGTGCATCCTTCCACAGAGGCCTGCTGAATTAATGTTTGCAAAGCACTTTGGGATACTCAGATGACAGATACCAAAGCACATTGAAGTAAATGGAAAGAATCTCATTGACTTTGGGTGGGCTTTGGGTCAGGTTCTACATGCTCCGTGTTTCTTCCTCCCATTCTATGGCTGATTTTGTGGTGTAGTTGGGGTATTTTAATACTCTTTTTTTCCCTCTGCTAAGTAGCAGTTGGCCAAACTGAGATGGAGAAGTTCAGGAGCTGCTCGTCTACCCATAATGGGGAGCCACTTCTGCAAAAGGATGCGTGTGTGCATGGCACAAGGCTAAACACCTTCGAATGTGTGCTCGCGTCTCATAATAATGTGTTTCACACTCGCCAAGTGAGAGCAAATGAGTTAGGTCAGCCAATGAATCTAAATAGTAGTTTGAAGGTTAGAAGGGACTTTAAAGAGCTTTCCTGGGTGTGGAAATAGTATGGTCTGCTTTACAGCTCCAGTAGGTTTGGAGGGGAGCCAAAACACCAAAAGAAAACCCTGCGTGGCTCTAGACCAGGAGTTCTCACAACAGATTTTTTGGTGGCCTCAAAATACAGCCACCAACTCTTGCTGGTGGCCGTTCTTACAATTTTTTCTAAAATACTTAATTACCTTTAGGAAAAACAAACAAATATGCACATACACATGCCCAAATCATTGTAATTTATTGAATCTTTTTGCAGACTCAGTAATAAAAATAGTGTACAGCTGTCTCTCTTCTTTACTGGAATACATCTGAACAGAAACAAATATGGTGCTCCACAGGTTCTTTTCTTTTTTGTTGCTTTGTTTTGGTTGCTTTTTTTAAAAGACTTGCGAGCTAGTAAGTCTGCTGCTGTGAAAAGTGATATTAACAAACATACAAATATCACTTTTCACAGCAGCAGACTTACTCAGTCCTGGCAAGCCCGGGGCCAAATCAGTGACCTCCCCATCCAAGGCTTAGAGGGGAAGTGGGGAATGAATGACTGGCAGGAGGAGGCACTGGGGGCCAAGGGCGATGGAGGAAGGGGTGAGCCCTGCAGCCGGGGGTTGGAGCTCTGTGGCCAGAGCCTGTTGCCCGCCACCCCAAGGCTGGAGCCCGACCCTACCCTCCCCAGGAAGGTGGGGAACTCACTAGCTGCCTGCTCCTCCAGCATGTGTGTCTCTGGGAGGAGCAGGGTTCAACCGCTACTGGTGGCTCTGGGGGAGGGACCACTGCTTTCCACCCCTCCTTCCCCCATCGCTGCCCAGGAGGCTGTGCCACAAGAAAAGCCCCTGGTGGCCACATTTGAGAAACGCTGCTCTAGACCGTGCATGAAGAGAGTTCAAAAGGGAGATCTCTTGTTCTTGCGACTGACCGGGATTTCAGTTTTTTTGCAGCATGATTTCATTACTCATAGTTACCTAGATTTATTTTGTCCTGCTGGAGGCACTTACCGGGCACAGGGGCAGATTTAATTTTAACTGAGGTTTGGACCTGGCTGTAGTTATAGTTCCATTAGTCTGGGGTGGAGGAGGGAAATCAAACTGGGACTGCTGATTTGCCTCTTGGCGGAGAGGTTATCAGGAGGGAAATAAATTTGCAGTAATAAAACCTGTTCTTGACATCCCCTTATGCAGAGGAGCAAAGGTTGTGATTAAATAGAGGTTAAGCATTGACACTTCACAGCCAAAGGAAGGGGAAAAGGGCAGGACTGGATGGCTATCTGTCCCGTTGGACACAGGAAGGTTCAGGGGAGAGGGTTATAATGGATTCTGAATAGCCATAAAGATCTTTCTTCTGCATTTAATTAGTAGAAGATGTGGTGTCAATTTAAATAATTTATTGCAGTCTATGATTAGATTAGGGGTGAGATTATGGAGACATCTGTGGCTACCTGTTGTGCACTGATTTGGATCTTTTCTTCAATCAATCTCTTTCAAGGCAGCAGGGTTAAATAAAGTTGCCTGCGAGAGCAGAGTAGATTTTCCTCCCATCTAAGAGGCAGAGATTAGAAAGCATTGTGAAGACGGCAAAATATCCTTTTATTTTGTTTTCAGACTCTTCATGATTATTATTTTTTTCAGTGAATTTTGTCATAAGTGTGATGGACTGTCATAAACATAAACCCAGCCTTGTTCCTGTGGAAACACACAGGGGAAAACATTAATTCCACCCCATTCCAAGCATTACTGAATAACTATACATCCAAATAAACTGTGTTCATTAAAGAAGAACATACTCTGGCTTGTACACAGTCCTCTGCACTATTCAAGCCCTGAGGCCAGGCTTTGTGTGGGGGCAGAGTGACAGAGCAGGTGTTCATGCTGATGCCTGTCTGTCCTGGCTCATCAGACACTAGCATGGAAGGTGGGGATGGGTGTGGGACAGGGAAAGGGTTACAGGATCCACACCAGTGCCGTTGAGGCAGTGATCTTAACTAGAGCTGGGCGACGTATTTTGGATGAATAGTTAATTCACCAAAAAATGCAGTTTTGGTCGTCCCAGACACAATTTGCAAATCTGACCCATTAGTTTTGTCTGGGGGAAAGTTTTTTCCCAGCCAGCAGTCTCTGTGCACACAGGGCCCTCTTCATATCAGTTAGCATAGTGGCTAGGGATCTGAAAGACTGGGGTTTGAATCTCCCTTCTGTAAAGGAGGGACTTGAACTCAGTTGTGCACCCTCCAGGCAAGGGCCCTAACCACCAAGCTATATCGAGGCTATTCTGCTTTCAGTCTCTCCTGTTGAAGCTATTCTACTTGGTATAATACTGAACTGTTCATTGGGCCAAAACAAGAGAGAGACTGACTCTATAGCCTGGTGAATAAGGCACTACCTAATTCAGAGAAGGGTTTTGAATCCCTGCCTCCTGGACTAGTGTCTTAACCACCAGGCTATAGAATCCTTCTCTCTCTCTGGCCCAATGAGTATTTGTACACAGTGGAAAAGTTTTAACAGGGAGAGAGCAAGCAATCCACCCCAGAATAGCCTATAGCCCACCCATTAGAGTGTTGAGCTGGGAAGGGGAAGATCAGAATAAAAGTCTTTGCTTTAGAGTGAGCAGTCAAACCTGGGTCTCCTGCATCCCAGACAAGTACCTTAACCATTGGACTAAAGGAGGACACAGAGAGGCTGGCCTGAAACATATGTCTCAAATCTGTCAGCACATTCTGAACATATTTTTAACTAAACCAAATATTTTGCCTGATTTTTTTTTAAAGTTTTCTGGCCAAACCAAAAAATCACCTACTTATCCAGCTCTAGTCTGAACACCCTGCACAAGTAGCATGAAGCGGCACAGTGACTAGAATTCCAGTCAGCAGTAGTGGCCCCAAAAATGGGAACAGACCTACAACCCTGTATGCTCACTACTTGTTGAGGAGCAGATAGTATCCATGTACACACACACACAGGTTCTGTGCATTTCACCTGAACGTAGGGATGCTGTACTTTTATTTTGCTAATCTCTGGTGATGTACATTTTTCTGTGAAGATCCCATGTACTATGCTGCACACTATACCTAAATTAGTCAGCATGACTCCTTGTGGTGTGATGCAAAGCTACACTGAATTAGGTACACTGGTGATGCAATCATTTGAAAATCTTTAATTTTGTTGAAATAGTTTCTCTTATTTTTATAATTATTTCTAAAATATATGATGATTGCAAATGTTTTGTTTATACTGTGGTCGAGCAATTCCATTTCTGCCTGACCTTGGAGTCCTTCATGGTTATAGGCTTTTGGAAATGCTGGCCGACTGTACAAATAAGGATGTGCACTGGTGTTCAAATTGCAATTTCCTGACTCTTTGAATCTTAAGACATTTCTTATTTATTTGCTATTTGTCTTGCACCTTAAAGTGCTAACAAAGTAATTAAAAATAAAGGGATTCTCGATCTAAATCTCCATTCTTTCACTCTGTCATCCTCCTCTTCTACGCTTGCCTTTCCATCAGTTTTCCTTCCCCACTCTACACTCTGCTGATACCACAAGTAAAGCTAGGGAGTAGGAATGGGACCTACCAGATCATCATATGGTAAAGAAAGGCAGATGAGTTCTCTCTGTTCCATTCTCTTTCCATTCTGCTCCTCTACCCCTTAAGTGTTTTCTTCTTTCCTCTTCTATTCCTCCCTTTCTTCTCTCTCCTGTCTTCCATTATATTCCCCTTGTCTTCCATTCTGCCCTGTTCACTCCCCTGACTCCACATAACCCCTGCTTTCTCCTGAATTCATAGGGTCAGGAGGTGAGGGATAGCTGATAAATCCATCTTGTTACTGGTGGGATTTCCAAGAGAAGGGGAGCCAGCAGTGGAAGTGGGAGCAGCCCCTGGAGTTGGAAGAAGAGTGAACAGGGGAAAAGCTCTTTCTTTAAAGGAAAGAAAGTGGATAAGACATTCCTGTCTGGGACCTCTTTCCCCCTTCCCTCCATATGATGCTGCTATTACTCCACTTACTGGTAGGCATGGTTGATAGCCTCAAATGCCAGGTTGGGGAGCCTTTCCCTTACTCACTTCACATTCCCCCATTTGGTGAGTCTGTGCTTCACCAGAAATAAAAAGGGGAACTCCCTCAACTCATGGAGAGGAAGGGAGAGATTTCCCTCTACTAAAAGTAGAGGAGCTGCATACTCCTATGCTCCTGCTTACTGGTTGTGACAGTGGCTTTGCCACCATTGGCAGCTGGCTGACAGGTGCACTCTATAACCCTACAGTTAGTTAGTACTAAGGATTCTCTCTTGACCTGTTGGCTCCAGGCATCAAAATGTTGAGGCAGGAGCCTGCAGTACAGACAACTGAGGTAGAAGTACTCTAAGCTGTGTGCTGCCCAACAGTCCCCTACTTGCATTATGGCCCAATCCTGAACCATGTGCAATCAATGGCAATACTTTCATTGACTCCAAGATGAACTATTCCCCTATTGGCTCTTGAGCTCAGAGGGCACAGTTTGGCCAGAACTCAATGGTGTAGCTCCTTCCCTGTGGATTGCTACTTGAGTTGGGGGTACGGGTAAGTCGTTCCTCTCTGCAGAAGTCATTTCAGCTTATTGGTGGCTCAACCTTGCTGTACCATATAGAGGTGAAGTCTGAGACTCTGTTTCACATCCCCTGCTGACATACATGCTAGATTATGGTGTTTTGATTTAGTCCACATGCAATAGTAATTGGAATCTAGAACAAGAAAAATGTTTAAAACTATTTGAATCTTGTTCCCAGTGTGATAGTACTTTCCATGTTAATCTCCTATTAAACTATCCACAGGCAGCAGACAAAGGAATTAGAAACACATAGGAGATTGAAATATAGCTACATGTCTGTCCTTGATATAGCTGATTTAGAATAATGGCATCATTTTCCTGTAGAAATCTCTTCCTTTGCTGAATGCTATTACTCTCAGTAATACCTTTTGTACCTTCAGTTAATATAGCCATATAACAAATGCAAATCTGTACTGGCAAATGCAGACTGCTTGAACTTTAAAATATTAATTTTAAATGTAGCTATGGCTATTTTTAATAGTCATTTAAAATGATTCTAGAAAAGCACACACTGAGATAATGAGATCTATAAATATTAGTTGGCATTATTGATTCACATGGACTGCTTCTGTGGATTATCCCCATTTACCACATTTCTTCTTGTGTCTCAACTAATCAGTAATTTGTGATTTTTAAAAGGTATTTCTTCAGGTGGGATTTTCACATGAGCCTAAGGGATTGAGACATTCAACTCCCGCTCAGTTTCAGTGGGAATTGTGTACCTAACTCCGTTAGGCTCTTTGGAAAATCCAGCCTTATTTTTTTTTTCTTGTCTCCAATTGAATTTAGAATGGGATTTTCAAATGCATTGGCCTAGCTGCTCCTGTTAGTCAATGGTAAAATTCTCATTGACTCCAATAGGAATAGAGTTAGGGTGGAACTCAGCTCTCTTGAAAATTGCATCCTTAGTGTTCATTAGGCAGGAAGGGGAAAAGTCTTAACATTTGCAGCTTCAGTGGAACACGCTTGCACAGGTGCCTGCGTGAATCTTCCCTATCTTTGGACACTCTGTGCACGAACCAGGGATGCTTGCAGTCTTTCTCCAGGGATTGCAGAGACCAATCCCTATGTCTGGAGTTTCTGTCTGGAGTGGCTCATGAACATGATTGCCAGCCTCAGGGCAGACTGTCAAGAAGCAGGGCACAAACTGCAAATTGGTTGTGTGTTCTATAATTACATTTCACCAGTCAAGTAGCAAGAGGGAGCTCCACAAGTCCTATAATGGCCTTACCATGGAGTCACAGAAAGTCCTCTTGGGCACGCTGGTCTATCTTGCCACCCAGGCAAGAAAGCCTTTGTGATAGATGGCCTATTACACCAAAAATCACAACAATATTCAGGTTATTTCCAGTCCCGAAGGTCCGGTCACTTACCCCAAATCAGTTGCACCTCAGATCTCTCACCAAAGATAATGCTTACATCCAATCCTGTAAAAACTAACTGAAGATTTATTAACTAAGAAAAGAAATGAGAGTATTTACAAGATTAAAGCAGGTAACACATACACACAAATGAGTTACAGTCTTAGATTCCAAAAGCTAATAGAAATTTCTATAATAAGCAAACTCCATATGTCCTTAGGGCTAACCCTGGCAAAATGGCTGTGGATCCTTTGCTTATGCTTAGTGTTTCTTGCCTCTTTAGAGTCCAAGTAGCAAAAAGAACTAAGCCCTGGTCTACACTGGGGGGGTGGGGATTGATCTAAGTTACGCAACTTCAGCTACGTGAATAACATAGCTGAAGTCGACGTACTTAGGTCGACTTACGGTGGTGTCTCCACTACGGTGAATCGACTGCTGCCGCTCCCCCATTGACTCTGCCTGTGTCTCTCACGGCGCTGGAGTACAGGAGTCGACGGGAGAGCACTCAGGGGTCGATTTATCGCGTCTAGACTAGAAAACATCCATTCACTTAAAGAAATGAATCAGATAATGTTTTAAGCTACCTGAACTATTTTTATATCTCTCTCTTTCCCACATTGTGGGACAGATTCAGAGGTAAGCTAGTATAACTTACATCAACTTCTATACCACTCCATGGGTAACTAATTTAGTATAAAGAAAAGGAGTACTTGTGGCACCTTAGAGACTAACCAATTTATTTGAGCATGAGCTTTCGTGAGCTACAGCTCACTTCATCGGATGCATACTGTGGAAACTTCTGCAGTTTCCACAGTATGCATCCGATGAAGTGAGCTGTAGCTCACGAAAGCTCATGCTCAAATAAATTGGTTAGTCTCTAAGGTGCCACAAGTACTCCTTTTCTTTTTGCGAATACAGACTAACACGGCTGTTACTCTGAAACCTGTCATTAATTTAGTATAGACTCACATTCTTTCTCATGCTCATGACCACTTACCAATGTGTACTGTAATTTACATCCACTCAGAGGTGATGGATAAAGAAGTGTAAGTGACAAGTCAGTAAGTGGGTGTGATGCTAACAGAATCAAAGTCAATGTCTACACACACGGACTATAGCGATGGAGTTACAGTACTGTAGCTATATACCCCCATGTGTAGATGTAACCAACAGTGATTGAAGGGGCTTCTCCATCACTGCCAGAACACCGCCTCCCAAGCAATGGCAGGTAGGTCGACAGAAGCATTCTTCCTTCAAGCTAACCATGTCTACTCCGGGTGTTAAGTCAGCATAGGTTTCGTTCTCAGGGGTGTGGACTTAAATTTTAAGTGTAAACTGGGCCTGATAGGATATGTCTACAGTGCAATTCAAAACCCTCGGCTGGCCTGTGGTAGATGAATTGGGTTCATGGGGCTCAGGTTAAGGATAGACATTTGGGCTCAGTCCAGAGTCTAGAACCCTGCATGATAGAAAAGTCCCAGAGCTCAGACAGCAGCCCGAGCCTGAGCAGTAAACAGCCCCTTAACTAGAGCCCCGTGAGCCCAAGTCAGCTGGCACAGGCCAGCTGTGGGTGTCTAATTGCAGAGTGGACATACCCATAAAGTCTAAGTTAGTGTAGAGAGCAGGAAGAAGGTATAAGTTATACCAGGCTAGAGTCCCCTCTGAATTGGTTCTGTGTCACATCTGGGCCTTGGCAGGTTGAACTACTTATTATTACAATATGTGCTTCCCTTTCTTCAAGTTTCATTTCAACATAATACGAGAAAGAGTGACAAATTTTGTGTGTGTGAGATAAGACATCAGCATTTTGTCTTATCGGAATTGGTGATTCAGTATATCGCTAAAAGCAGTTTTAGAGCTTAGGAAAGAGCATTATTGATCTTCAGGAGTCTTGTTGCCAGAAAATATATAAAAAAGTTTAATACTATGACGTGCAGCTTCATACTAGCAATGTTGCCAAGATTTTTTCCGGAAATCAACAAGTACGAAAAGAGTTTGAGGGGAGGCAGTGTTGGTGATTTTTCAGAAGGGTTGGAGGTGAGTTAGCTGTTCATGACCTTTGTGCAAACTGAATTTCTATGCGCTGCTTGGAAAACGTATTCCTTCACGTTTTCAGAATCTCTACAGTAGTCATAGGGAGACAGAATTGTTTATAATATATTAAAGCCCCCACCCCCAATTTTGCAATAGATACGCAGTGAGTGTGTGTGTGTGTGTATGATACATCTATAAAAACTATACACATGCACATGCACACTCCAAATTAAGGCACAGGAACCAATATGATTATATGCCAAAATTTCAGTGAACTGATAGTTGAACAATGCTTGTATTAATGAGTAACAAGTAATTCTCCATGAAGCAACTACTTCAGTCGCATGGTATAGTTAGATAGCAAAAAAATCTGCTCGTTTACCCTTCTGTAAATGCCGTGTAAGTCTGTTAGAGCGCTTTAGTCTTCTCAATATTGACTATCATCCTGCTTCAGGCCTTGCACATGACCCACTACAAATCACCATCGAGGGACAGACTTTGGAGACAGTTGAACACTTTTGCTACCTCTGTAGCCAACTTTCTCAAAATCAAAAATCAACAGTGAGATCCAGCACAGGATCCAGTGCGCAAGTGCTTCCTTTGGGAAAATTGCTCTGATGCGTTTTCAGAGACCATGACCTATGGTAGGACACCAAGATCCAGGTCTATAAGACAATTGTTGTTTCTACACTCCTCTATGGATGTGAAACCTGGGTGACCTATCAACAGCACCTCAAGAGTCTGGAGAGGTACCACCGACAATGCCTCTGGAAGATCCTTCGCGTCAAGTGGCAAGATCACTGCACTAACGCCAGCATCCTCACTGAAGCCAATGTCACCAGCATTGAAGCAATGATCCTCATGTACCAGTTTCGCTGGGCTGGACATTGTGTGCGGATTCTAGACTCCCACCTTCCAAAACAAGTCCTCTACTCTCAGCTCACCCATGGTCAGAGATCCCGTGGTGGTCAGAGGGAACGCTACAAAGACACACTGAAAGTGTATCTTAAGAAAACTGATGTGGACATCACAAGCTGGGAGGAGCAAGCCACCAGCCGACCCCAATGGCACCATATCCTCCATCAGGCAGTGGCCTGCTTCGAGGAGAAGCATTTTGACCTCAAAGCTAAAAAAAGAGAGAGAGAGAGAGAGAGAGAGAGAGAACTTTCTCCCAGCAGGCAGCTGGCGTGCCATGAAATGTCTGTATCTACTGTATGCAGATTTGCAGTTGCAGGATCGGACTCCTGAGTCATCTGAAGACCCATATGTAAATCCGTGGGATCGCCAATCAGTAAGTCTATTAAGGCCAGTAGAGTTGCTCTGGATTTACACTAGTGTAATTGAGATCAGAATTTGCTCCCACTTTTGATGTGTCTAGATATTCACTTGAGGAAAGGATTTTTTAAGTTAGGAGTTTATGAATAAATAGTACATGCACATGTACTGTCTGCACACATTTAGATTATATTTTTGCAGATATCAATTCTGAGCATCTATATACCGATATGATTCTCTATTACTTATTATTCAAGTACTGACAGTGCACTTAGTGCTGTATAAGATTTTTAAAAAAATTCCTGTCCCAAAATGCTTGCAGTCTAAAAGCAAGTTTATTAAAAATTTGAAAGCAACTAGTGACTAGGGATCTAAACTCCATATTCAAATATGATGTAGAATTTGTCTTCACGAACAACTAGCTCACGGCAAGCTGGGATGTGACTTTATCCTGCCCTAGCCTGCCGCAGACTAACTAACGGTGTGAACCCTGCTGACATGCATTAACAATTCATTAATGTGCTCTGATCTAGTCCCATTTCAATGTGGACTAGATCCTTTTTCAGAATGGACTGGAAACCTCATGAAAGCAACTCTGCTCCTATTGTATCAGCGCCTTTGCTTCCATCTGCAACCTGGAAGTGCATGTCGAAGAAAAAGGATGGGGTGGGGGGGAAATGCTAACTGAACTTATTCAGACCTTGCAAACAGATCAGTTCAGGCCTTGGACAAATGTACAGTGAAGTCCCCCTACCCCCAATGGGTTTGCCCATCTCTAACTGTTGCTCTCAGAATATTTGAATGTGTTTTTAGAAAATTTCATTCATTGCGTTAAAAGCCAGTGTGATATGCGGGGTAGATCCCTTATGTGGTGTGACTCACCCTATTCCCTACAACATGCACCCATCTCTCCTTCCTCAAAGCTACAACCCAGCTGGAGAACATTTGAGTCTGAAAATATGTCTGCTCTTGGGTGATTCCCAGTAACCACTGTGGTTGTTATTTGCAGGCAATAACTTAGACCAGAATTGCTGCTCTATATGCATCAACTCTCTCTCTCATTTCTATCGATACTGAAAAATGTGTATTTCTAATAATAATTAGAGAGGGGCCCCAACTCCTGCCCCGCCCCCCCCCCAAAGACTTCAGATCAGACCAACCCCTAAACTTTGGAGAAGTTTGAATCCTGATTCAGATTTTGCAGCTTGGTCCCATCTCTATTAATAATACTTGAATATGTTCCACGACCTTGTCAGCACCAATCTGCGTTTGTGGAATGGCTGAAGTGCAGTGGTTACCAGGAATTCAGACTATGTCCATTACGGACACATCTGAGTCAGAAGACCTAAAGCTTCTCCCTGTTCTGGTTATTACACAATTCCAGATGGTACTATGGACAGGATTTTAATGGTATTCCATAACTAGGCTAAAGTGTTGGACATGACTAACATCCCCACACAAAACACTCATCCCTTAGAAGTACGGGTTAAAGTGCTTTCATTTCAGTGGGAGTGCCTAAGGCTTTAGCCTGGTTACAGAACACAGTTAAGGTTCTGTCTGTGCTACAAACTGGAAACGTGATAACTATGACCGGGGGCTGTGTTATTAATAACTTGAGGATTTTGCCTTGAGATTTGTAAACTCCAGAGATGCCTTCTAAGCATTCCCCCCTCCCACCCCCCCACCGCCCCGGTCCCTTAGCTGGTTGGCAAAGGGGGTGGGAGAGCAGTGGGAAGAGTTTCAAGTCCTCGCTGAAATAACATTTAATGGAGCGGAGAGTATTTATTAGGAGATAGATTTGTGCATGTTGTACGTAGCCCGTAGCAAGCGGCAGTGCAAGGCCATCCATCCCTACAAGAAGCACCCAGTGCCTTTCTGGAGTGCAAATTACCAACTGCCATGCAGTCTGCTGTCTGAAATGTAGGTGGGACTGAGCCAATCTCAATGCAGTCCGGGGCTGTGCATAGCATAGAGGCTGCCGTTCTGTCTAGCTCTTGCAGCGGCTGTACATGTGGGGTGGAAGGCCACTTATGGCTGCCACTGACAAAAGAGAATAGAAGAATAGTAGGCACTCAGCACCTTTTCAAGCCCTTACACACTTGTTAAGTGTGATGAGTGTATATATGATGCAAATGATACTTCAGGACAACTGGTGCTCTCAACTGTGCATTGATGTCAGTGCATTAGAATGGTGCAGCACCATAAACAGATGTGCAGGGCCCTCTCTCCCTTTCAACTCCTTTCAGGCAATGTGCACTTCTGGGGGCACATGGAAGGAGCAGTCTTTGAGTTCCTTGGAGTGCCTGGACTGTGACTGTAGGAGGCACTTATTCTGTGCCTGTTGTGTATTTGGTTGTTGTGGTAATAGAATCTTCTTGTTGGTATGGCAACTGAGTTAGATTATTAGGGGATAGCTCAGCCAGTTTTGGCTGCTGCTTGTTTAGTTCAGTGTGTGGCAATAAATGGCTGGTTGTAAGGTTTACAGCTCTCTGTGTCTCCAGTGATTTCTTCCTAAAACTGCTACCCCCAAGGATATAACAGTGCTCTCCCCTGTGCATCACTGCAAGGGCTCAGTTATTGTCTGAAGCATCTCCTTTAAAATGTCCCCCCTGTTTCCGGTACAATTCTGTCTCCTTTTGTTAAAACTGACTTCTACCAGGTTGCCACATATTTCCTGCTCCCTGGTTAGGAGGAGGCCCATAAGATGGGTTTCACTGTAACACAGATTATTTTACTGAGATCCTTTCACAAGTCTTAAAGTGCTTTACAGAACTACAAATATTTATCTCCCAACTGTCAGTTCCAGTGAGATTGTATATAAGACAGTATGTCAATTCACAGCTTGTTCTGGGATACCGAGGCATGGTGGGGTGAATTAGATAGGGATTTTAGTAATGGCCTAATTCTGAAAAGTACTGAGCACCTGTAGTCTCACTGATGTCAATGGACGTTGAAGTGGACATTTTGGAAGGTCAGCGTCTCTGAAGATCAGGCCACTTGCTTTAAATTCTCTAGCTTCTGGAATAACATTGCCAAGTGATTTTTAAGGATTTAGCCATTCAGTCAATTTCCATTAGAGTCAATGGCTAAATCTGCTGCACCTATTTAATCATTTTACCTCGATTTTTAGAAGAGGCTACAATTGTTACGGATATGATTTTTTTTTTTTTTTTTTGCTATTTCATTCAGTAGTGGCTACACCTAATAATAATGAGCAGAGCTGAGTGGGAAATGGTTTTCTCATCCCAAGAAAAATGTTCAGATTTTGCAAAAATGTTCCCATCCATAATTGGGTCAAAATCAAAACCTATACAATTTTCACAAACAGAAAAATCTGAAAAACAAAAACAAACAAAACCGCACAACCAACACTTTCACTTGTGTCAATCAAAATATTTTGGTAATTTCAAAATTTCTCATTTTGACTTTGACCTTTCTTCGCTGAAGCAACTATAAATTAACTTAAGTTTCCAAACAAAAAGTTCATTTCAAACTGAAAAAATGGAACATTTTGTTTCAAAAAATGTTGAACGGGATGTTTTGAGAATTTTGAAACTTTTTGCAATTTTTTTTTTCAGAACAGGGAATTCATTGAAACTTACACTTGCCATCAGAAACATGGAAGTGCTAATTTTTGTTCGTGCAACAATTGTACTTGTCAAAAAAAAAGAGGTAGCCTTAGGCACAGGGTTGAAGATCTGAACACGTGAATGGGAATATTTTAAATTGGTCTCTCAGTTGTTCCTGTTTTTCCTTTACCAGTTAAGCTTTTATTGTGACAAAACAGTATAAATGAAAAGTACTATTGCTGCTTAATTCATTACAGTCTGTGTGCGTAAAGCATCTTTTATGTTATATTGTATACTCAGTGATCCCTGAGTGCATTACACCTTGTGTGTTTTTCACTTTCAGATTGTTAATGGTTTACCAAGTCCAAGTGAAAATGTAAATCTCTGAGACATTTAGTGTGTGCTACCATTTTTATAAGTTCTCCAGTAGAGAAAAGCATAGGTGTTTCTAATGGCACTCACAATTGTGTGGGTATCCAAATGGGTACAGTTTGCCCTTAGAACCAACCCATAATTCTGCCACCCACCTACAATCTGTTAGCAGGCTTGCTCTGGTAGGGCAAGTTTAGTTCCTGTTACATTAAACACCCTAACGTTATATTTACCATTCCCCTTGATGACAGTAGAACTGTGAGTCCTGCATGGATGTGGAAGTACTACATAAGAAAGGAGAGGTAAGTAGACACAGTTTTGAAGGATAATGTCCCCTCCCACAGCAATAAAATTCTTCTGAAAATGAAGGAGATTTCTTTGTGGGAACTCTCCTCTGATTAATTTTTTACACGACCCTCCCTGCTGAGATATTTAATTATACAGCTTCAGACTTATAGCACTGAAGCTCTTGCAACCAGACTTCAGAGAGGAGAGAGGGCCATAGTTCTTTATGCATATATAAGCAACCACCATGTAGAGAATTAGCAGCTTTGCAAACATGAGGTGAAATCAGTAAAGGGCTTCGGGCAGGCATCATCTATAAGGAATTCAAAGTCATTTTCAGTCTGTGAAATAGCTAGGAAGTATGTGCTTGGGAGAAATGACTGGAAATGGAGTTCTACTCGCACAGTTTCAGAAATAATAAACCAAAAAAAGATGGCAAGGGAATCTGAAGAAGAAATGAACGGTTTAACTGCAACTCATGTGTCACTATTATAGAATCCTATTCAGTTCAAGGAAAATCAAATATGGTGAATTTAACTTATGAGATAATTGACTTGCTTAATTATCATTTGGAGATTACTGAGAAAAATGATATATTGGAGCTAAGTGGTTTTATTAGATCCATGTTCTTCAACCTTTTTTCATTTGCAGACCCCTAAACATTTTTAAATGGAGGTGCACACCCCTTTGGAAATCTTAAGATATAGTCTGCAGACCCCCAAGGGTCCACAGACCACAGGTTGAGAACTACTGCATTAGATAGTAGTTTTGCAACATTGGATGTTGTGTTACCTGACTTATTATAATTGCACAGGTTATTTTTTTCCAATGGTGGTATAGATGCTGTTCAGTCTTTGAGCCTAATTATCATCCAGTACTTCCTTAACATTCTTTCAACCGCTTTCTCTACATTTCCCTTACAGCAATGGTGCTTTGGAATGGCCTCCATTTCTTCTTCATTAACAATAACTATATAAATACACACAAGGACCTGATTCAGTCATTTTAGACCAGTGTAACTCTCCTTTGACTTCAGCAGAATCACTCCTGATTTATTCTGATGCAAATGCAAGCAGAACCAGTCCCCAAATCCAACTTGTACTCTAAGGGCATGTCTGTGTGGCCCCACCATTTAGACTAGGGGGCACAGGCACCAACTTTTCCTTTTCCTTTTCCCTGGGGGTGGTCAACACCTGCTTTGCCCTGAGGCCCTGTCCCCACTCCACCCCTTCCCCCAAGGCCCCGCATTCACTCTGCCTCTTCCTGCTGCTGCTCTGCCCCCTGCCCTCCCCAAGGCCCTGCCCTTGGTCCGGACCTTCCCCAGGGCTCCTCCCTCACTCTGCCTCTTTCTGCCCCCTCCCCAAGGCTCCTGCCCACCCGCCACTCTCTGCCCTCCCCCAAGTCCCTTCCTGAGCTGCCAACAGCCACCGCCCCCTATCAGCTGTTTGACAGCAGTGCAGCCCCCATCAGCTGTCGGGTGGCAATGGCGGTGCCCTCCCATCAGCTGATGAGTGGGAGTGGAGAACAGCTGTGGCAGGCAGGTGCGGAACCCCTACTGCTTTTTTCCGTGGTTGCTCAGTCCGGGAGCACCCACGGAATTCGTGCCTATGCTAGGGGGTGTAAATTGAAGTGTGCACTGATGTGTAACTGCCCCAAATAGACCCTGCAGTTGCAAGCTGAACAGTACCTAGTTTGCATGCAGGACGACGTTAATGTGAACGAGGTACCTTTTAGTTTGCATTCGCAGGGTCTACACAGGACAGTTACAGCACAGCTCACTAGTGCATGCAGTAATCCATTCCCTCTCCCCATAGTTGGAACTGCAGGATTGTGTAGACAAGCTGTCAGTTTCAATGTGGCAGCACTAATGTAAGTAAGAACCTGGCAGCATGCACATATGTAAAATGATTCTGTTTCTTGATACTGCTGTTATCCTTAGGGAGATGCCGTCAACTTAAAAAAAAAAATCACACTGTGAGAAGTGTTTTTGCCATAGTACTATTTTCTTCTATTTCTTCCCGTTTGTTTACTGTATGCATTGCAAGTGCTTTGTGCATTGTCAGTTTACTTCAGTTGGGACTATGGATGCTCAACACTTCTGACAATCAGGCCCCAAATGTCTTAAGTTAGGCACCCAAAAACAGAGGCATCCATTTCTGAAACTGTCAGCCTGAGCCCTTGCACTTCAGGGTCCACTACTTGACGAAGTCTTTGCATAGCCCAATAGGATTATAGTCCAAGTCTTTAACTGATAAAAGCACTCGGTTGCTAATTTCAGATCAGTTGCTGCCTCCCTGTAAAATGCCAGCATTCTGGAGAATGCTGCACTCGTGCCAGTCACTTCTGCTGCACTCTTGACTGGCTTAAAGTATTTGACTTCAGCCAACAAATGCAAAGAATTCAGAATTACAGCTGAAACTCTACCAGCTCTTTTACTTTAGTTTACTCTTCCTGATTGTGCCAAGTTTCCTATATCTAGAAGTGTCAGAACTTTAGGTAATGTATATATCAGACACATACCATGTCACTCAGCTGCACCCAGTTATGGTGGATATCAGTTATTTTGAACTCTGTTATATCTACCCCTCTCATAAAGAAACTGGTGCTACTTGGTTGCTTTTTACTACACTGTATTGACATCAGGAATTCTGAATCATGGAACAGAGATTATGGAAAAAGTAATAATTGTTTAAAATGGATCCCATTTGATTTATTAATAGCTACATCAGAGTAAATCAGAGTGATTTTACTGAAGTCAAAGGAGTTACAGTGATCTAAAATGGCTGTGAGATCAAAATCAGATCCTTTTGGGTAGTGTTAATGAAAAGGACATCTATGGATGAAAAGCACTATATCCATAGATCTCAAAATCCTTTACAAGGGAGATCAGTATCATTACTGAACATTTTGTAGTTAAGGAGGCTGAGGTACAGAGAGGTGAAGTGACTTGCTGAAAGTCACCCAGTAGTTCAACTGGGAATAAAACCCAAGTCTTTGGGTCCAAGCCCAAAGCTCTATCCACTAGATCACAGTACTATCTTTTCAGTCCTTTCCTTCTGTCTGTGGGGGTTTTGCCTGTATTCCCTCATTGGTGTGAAATCCTGTCCCGATTGAGGTCAACGGCCTAACACCACTGACCTCAGTGGGAATAGGATATCACCCTTTGAGTCTTTGTCATGCCAGTATCATGTATTTGGGTCTTGGGAGACAGATCTGTGGCGACAGGCTTTGAAAAAAAAGCTGCCATTTAGTCTGCAAAATAAAGTGGCCACGTTTTCCCATTGTTTTCAAAGCAATAAATTACATCAGGCATTCTCAACATTTTTATTTCTGAGCCCCCTCCGCCCCCCCCCCCCAACATGCTAGAAAAATTCCAGGGCCTAGCAGAGGGGAGGGAGCCAGAAACCCTTGGGCTAGCCCCCCAACCCTGCTCCTTCTGCCCGAGGCCCCCCCCCCCACTGGAGCCCAGCCCCCACCGTGGCCACTGGCCCCTGCCCCAGGCTAGTGGCCCCAGCCCTCCGGAGTGCCACGAGCCAAGGTAGCACGTCCCCAACGCCGGTCCCAGCTGGGGCCATGGTACAGGGAAGAGCAGGGCCACACCTGGCTGTTTGGAGAGGCTCAGCCTCCTCCAGCCTATGATACCCGCCACCCATGGCATAGGCGTAGTTTGACTTCTATTTGGGAGAAGGTGGGGGGTGGGGGCAAGTAATGGCAGGGCTTTGGCCAGCTCTGCACAGTGGAGTCCAGGGAGGGAGCACCACCTCCACCCCCTGACTCACCTCAGCCAGCCACCCACCTGTCTGGGGCTGTGTGCCAGTGGCTACTCTGCGAGGGCTATGCTGGGCCCAGAGCTGCCCAAGCAGCTCTGAGCAGTTGCATGAACAGTCAAAGGGGGCTTGGAGCTGAGGAGCAGCCACAACCCTGGGCACCAGCAGCAGACGGGGGAATGCCACGGCTGCCCACTCCATGGCACCACCAGCCAGAGAAGCAGCTGCCCCATACTGCCTGGCTCCAGCTTCCCGCCTAGGACCTGTCCAGAAGGTGGGGTTCAAGGGGGCTGGGGGAAAGGAACTGCCCCACTCTGGGTAAGGCACTGTAGTTTGGGGGGGCAACACCCTTGTGCCCCCTCACCTTGCGCATGGGCTCAAAGTTTCTGTCTGTGTCAGGATTTCATCCCCCTCCACATTCCTGGCTTCAGTGTGGGGGGAAGGAGCTTGGGGTTTCAGCCCTGTGCCACTCCCCGCTTCAGCTGTGCGGTGGGCACCCAGGCTAGAAAACCGGGTTTCAGTTGTGGGTCTCACTGGCCCCCCTGAAAGGGCCCACAGACCCCCAGTTGGGAACCACTGAATTACATGATTCCATTCTCAATGGCAGCTGCTTGGTGCTGGGTGCTTTTTAAAACACTAATCCCTTCTTTAGGTGCCTAAAATTGGAGCTTGTAAGGGAGACAAATTTGGCACACGGTGTTGCTAGTAGTAATGGTTAAGCCACTTAGAATTCACAAATTATTATTTAGAGAGCATTTCTTTATAATCATTCTTCTGCTAGGATGTGAATTTCAGTGCCCCTTCTGGAAGCTGAGGACCAAAAACTGTGGGAGGTAGCCCTGGTATCCTGGCTAACATTGTTTCTTACAATAGAAACAATTTCTGATGTCCAAAGCTGTGTGTGAACTATTAGCGAGTGTAAAATGACTTTGATTTCAGTGGGAGATAGGTACCTTTTGAGGCTCTGGCTCGTAGTGACTGTAGCACCAGTAATTAATCATTACTTTGCAGAGGGCTTTGAGAAGTCTTTTATGCTAAAAACACTCTCTGGGCTGAATCCTCAGGTATGTCAACACAGCATATGGTACACTTGAGCAAAGGCAGCCAGGGCTGCTTTAAATTGTAACATCATTTCAATATGGTGCAATTCCTATTAGAAAAGGAATGCCCACTTAGGGTAAAGCTGTTGTGCCAAGGAAAACTAGATGTAATAAGGGGGTTCTGCTGCACATCTGTATAGATAGCATTGCGCTTGGATCTGTACTTTCCCCAAGTTTTGGAAGTAGTTGCTTCCTTGCTTGCAGTCCGGATCTGTTGCAGAGTTAGGCCTGAGTTGCACATTTTGACCAATTTCGTTCAGCCCAGGAAACTGAACACTTTCAAAGTTCAAGAGTATTAGGGTCCATAGTTCTGGTTCATGCTCGTATTATCTTATATAAAGTAGTTCGATAAGTAGCAAAAGGCATGCGTCCACTCTGATGTTTAAGAGCCTCTAAAATTGCAGCTCCTAAGTGTTCTATCATAGGCTGGCTACAAAATAATACTGCAACTACCTGAAACTTTGGGTTTTTTTGGACTCAATAGTCAGAAAATCTCAAGCAGTTAATCCTTTGTTTAAAGAAAATTTGCATGTGGGCTACCACGTTTAAGCACAAATGACTGGAAAAAAAGAGCTCAAATATAAATCCCTCGAGACTGGGTTTACAATGGAAAGACTGACAGACCTTTAGGCATGGTGTAGTGGCACTAGGAAAATGCTACTATAACACTGTTTTAGTATACAAAAGAGAACGAGCAAATGCTGCTCATAAGAAAATGTACAGCAAAAGGTCACTCCCGCATCTGATATAAAAAGAATGTCACAGCATAATTTTTCCTGTAATTAATTTTGTTTTATAAGCCAACATAAGGACTGCACGCATCATTTTCATCTGGATTTTTTCTGTCCCGGTGGGGCTTCGTGCAGACCAAGAGCAACAGAAAATAATGGGAGCAACTGAATAGCTTGTGTAGGGGAACAATACATGTGCACAGCACTGCAATCTCAAAGGTTGTTTCCTTCCCCCAAACTAAATAAAAAGTGGGGTTTTTTTTGTTTTTTTAACTAAAAGGGAACCATTTGGAAACAATTACTAAAACAGCCAGAACAGGGGTTACCTATCTGAATTAAAATGAGAATCAAACAAAAAAAAACCAACAACAGCCACCCCTGACCCAGACCTCAAATCAAATTGGATTTTTTTAAACGTTCAATTTGATTGGGGGTTTTATGTTGTTCCCTCCAACCTCCATTTCCACATGCCTCTTCACTTTCTGGTTTTGACTACTGTGGTCATTAAAATGTCAAATCTTCAACAGCTACTACCTGATATCAGAGATTAACTACTAATTGAGATCACTCTACCATAAGGGTGAAAACCATTTATGAAGGGGACAGAATTTTCTTAGCTTGTTCAAGACTAGGGGTCTCACTCCGGGGAACCACCTCAAATCTTACCACTTTCCAATGCTGAGCACAAATCTTCTACTGTGCCTTGACAAATGAAAGCATATAGCACTATAAACCAAAACAAAATCCATACTTTTGTGGGGGAGAAAAGAATCAACAAGGCACTTTATACATCAGAGGCCAGTCTTATTGCTTAATGCATCTCTTGAAGGTGCTCACGTATACGAGGCATGGTATAAAAATCTAAATTGCATAGAACACTTAAGTAATTTCCTATTCTAATATAAGGAAACAACCGTGATATCCTCTATTAGAAAAATAGTACAGTAATGATACAAAAAACTGCGGTAGCACTATTGGAAGTTGTAGTATTTTAGAATATTCCTGTAGGAATTATATATACATATATTATAGAAAACAATTGCATCAGCAAAGTTACGTAACCATTCACTTACTAACAACCACCACTGTGTATGGCATAAGAGGAACTATTTTTGATTTGCACCACCAGAAATCATTGGGGCAAAGACATATTTTGTTCTTGAGAGATTTATAAAACAGAAGTTGGAATGAACTTTGGATAAATAGCATTTGGATGCTCATCAAAACTGAGCCAAAACAATGCTTAATTTAGGTATCACACCTGACATTTAGGGGCATTTTATGACCATACAAAAACCTGGGCTTCAATTCACCACCTCTCGCTTAGTGAATAGTAGTGACTGCAGAAAGCCAGTGACAGTTCCTACATTACCCTGGCAGAAATTAAAATTGCAACAAAACTTATGCCAGCAGAGGATCAGAAATAGTGGAGCTTGAATCCACCATGCCCCTTCCTCCTCCTTGCTCACCACAGACCCCATTACTTGCGTCACTGCATTCCAGGTTACAGTCCCCCATCTTAGAACTGTGTCTACGTTCTTTGTTCCAAGATGTATGACTTTGCACTGGATTTTAAAATGCATGTTGTTCAAATCAGCCTGCCATACCAAGCAGTCAAGGTTGGCCTATATAACTGACCTTTCACTATATATCAGCCACCAATTTGTGTCCATCTTCAAATTTTATTAGTAAATCTTATATTTTCTTCCCGATCTTTCATGAAAATATTGAATAGTATAGGGACAAGAATAGATTCCTTCTTGACTTCACTAGAACCACCCCATTGGATGATGATTCTTTCTCCATTTGCAATTACGCTTTGAGATCTACCAGTTTTTAATCCTTTAAATATGGGCTACATTGATTTTACAGCATTTTTAAAAATTAGAATATCATATGGAACAAATTTAAATATCTTAGAGATCTAACTTTATTATATGTTACATTTTTTTATCCAAATTTATGATCTCCCACGAAAACAAGAAGTTTGTGACAAGAACCATGTTAACTGACATTATATTAGCATCCTTTAATTTTTTACTGATTTGATCCAGGGCAAAATCATGGAAAGACTGATATGGGATGCAATGTCAGGCTAACTAGCCTATAGTTACCTGTGTCATCCTGGTTACCTTTTTTTATGTATTGATAAAAAATTAGCTTTTTTTAAAGTCCTCTGGAACTTCCCCCCACATTCAAAGACTGTTAAAAAACAAACAATGATGGTTCAGAGGGCTCCTCTGCCAGTTCTCATAATACTCATTGGTGTAAGTTTTTCAATCCTGAAAATTTGAAAACATTAAACTTTAATAGTTGCTTTTTAACATCTTCCCTGTTCATCAGTGGAATATAAAGTATTTCCTTATCACAGTCACATATCAATACATCAGTCAGCTTCTTTCCAAATACAGAACAGAAATATTTATTGAATATTTCTTCATTCTGACTGATAATTTTGGTATTTTCATCCTGTATCAGGCCTATACCCTTGAGGACCTCTAGTGATAATAAGGGAAACTGTACGAGTTGTGAGGCACAGAACACACTTTTGCAAGCCATTTCAGTGTTTGTCATGTAATGGGTCTTTGGTGAGCAAAGAGACTGATTCTGATCTCACTTCCACCAGTGTAAATTGGAAGTAAATCCATTGAAAATACTGGAATTATTCCAGTGTAAAACCAATGTGGCCCAAATCATTCTGTACAGGTGACGATGAAAATTGTAAATGCCTTACACTAAAATGTAGCATTTTTTGCTAGCTTATTTAATGGTATTTTCCACCAGCTGGATCAAGAGTTTCAGATTTCATTACATTTCAGTCTAACAGCTGGTTAAACTGACGGGAGTGACATACAAAATTGTCCTTGATAAGTTTTGTCTGAGCCACAGTATTAGCAGCCACATTTTCCTCCTCCTTTTACTTCACCTAAGGCTCCTTCTAAGTGCTACATGGCGTATTGAGCCACTCGTAGTGATATGTAGGCGTAACAGCTTTTAGGAATGTTGGTTCTCTTTGTGGGATAAATAGGTTCCTCAAGGCCCGTCAAACAACTGTCATTCACATAATCCTTGTTGTCTTTTAAAATATGATAAAATTCCTCCTTGTCACATCACACAGATCATAATGAAAGGGAAAGATTAACCTCCTGATTACCAAGGTCCATTTGCTACACCCTCAGCTAAATGATAATCACTACAAATCAAAGCAAAGAGCATTATACACTTTAGCATGGTACTTTATAACAATGATTTTGCTTAACAGACATGCCCATTAGCACCTTAATCCTCAGTCAAGTGTGAGCATGAGAATACTTGTTCAACCACAGTGAAGAGGTACTGATGGCTAACATATTTTCTCATTGCAGACAATATATTTTCATTAAAATTCTAAATTGATTTATTCATTCTGCTTACTAGCATTTGATTGACACTGACTTTATGGGTTCTCATGGGATGGGACTGAATCCAAGCAACCAATTAAATCCTTAACACACTCCTTTTTAAAAAAATAAAATACAAGTACATACAAGTTGGTATTTTTCTTTTCTTTTCTAAGGTATTTTCTGATACTTTAGGCTTTTGGATGGTGATGTCATTAAAGCACAGGCAGGAAATTCTCTCTCCTTTTTTTCCCTTGGGGGGGGGGCGAAATCTATAATCAACCTTGACTAATGCTGGTGAAACCTAAAAAGCAAAGTTTTGCAAACAGAATTTTTTTGGGAGGAGCGGAATCGGGGAGGTGGGGTGGGGGAAGGGGATATTTAATAAAGATCAGGAAACACACAAAAGCTTGGGGAAAAAAGGTTTTCCTAGATGTAATGTGAGGAGGCTGCAGGGCAAATTTGCTGAAAGTCTCCTCTTGCCATTTTCACTGCTTTTCAATGGTTTCTTAAATCTCTTTTTTTATTAAAATGATTCAGAGTTAACGGTCATCATTAAATCAACTATAAATACATTGAAACAAGAATAACACAATGTAGTTATGAACATCAAACTGAGTAGTAAACATTAGTTCTCACTATCATATATTCCTACTCATATATTCCCCTCTCTACATGAAGTGGGTCAGATTTCACCTGGAAGGCACTGGTCATTGTTGCATAGCAGTGCATAGCCACACTGCCTCAGGTGGCACTCTAGGAGGGACTATGCCTCAGGCACAATCCCTCTGGGAGTTGCTGGGAGCATAAGAAGAGAAGAATTGATGGTCCCATCTTCCAGGGTAGTGAATGTGCTCTTGTGACACAGAGGCCCATTGGTGGTTCACTACTCTGTGTCAGCATCTCTTGTCAGGCCTGACATATTTGCTACACCTAACACACTGTTGTCATGATATATCCCCAAAAGGTGGCATGACATATCATTGGAAAACTAATAACTCACAGATCATTCGTATTATTGTATAAGGAGAGCTGTAGACGTGTGCTAGAACTATGTTCTTAAAATGTGCTTTTCAAAGAATGTATAAACACAATCTACCTTGAACAAAATAATGTGTATTTGTTTGTCTGACCAGCCTGGTTGTCTGGCAGAGGCAATGAAGGTATATTTACATGCAAGGTAAACAAAGCCATCAAATTAGCAAGTGGTGGAGATAGCCTCTTACCTATGGGGTCTGAACCTGAAATGATAAACAATTGAATCAGCTGATTATATACAATATTACTGTATTATAAAAGCATATTGAGTATGGTCCTATGAAAGCATGTGACACACTGGTGATGAAGGTCATTATAAAATGTAAGTATTAACACTATATGAGGAATCATAGATACATACTGATATTATGCTTTAAAATCTGTGACCAGACCCAGGGAGAAATAGATTTTCTCCCAGATAGGAGGGAAGGCAGCTATCTACTTGTCTCCAATGTAGATTAAGCAGTGTGAAATCAAAACAATAGAAGCCTATTTACATATGAATCAGCAGGAGGATGGGTAGACCATGGAAAGGGAAGAACAGCAGGAAGCCTTCCTGGCTTTTGAAACTTTGGGGTGATCCAAGGCAGGCAAAAAGACATTTGACTTGCTGTGATGGAGTGGGACTCACCACTGCGGCACTTCCTGCTGGCTGTCATGGGAATTAGCTCTGTTCACCAGGGCGCCCTCCACTGGTGGTGCCCTGCCACCATCATGTTTGTTCCAGGATCCATATCACTTTCAGGACTGTGGCATCCTCTTCAGTGACACTCTCCTCCAGCTGTGCCACACTCTGTGTTCCCCACTTCCGGGGGATCTGCAATCTTTGTCCAGCCACTCTCACAGTGGTAACTGCTGTTCATTGTCCCAGGGCCAGCTCCAGCACTGTCTTCTGCCCTTACCTCATGGCATAAGCCTGCAGGCCCTAGCAGCCAGCCGGGAGCTCTCTCTAGTTTCCCTGGTCCCTGTGTGCAGCACTGCTCTGTCCTAGGTGCTAGTGCTCCTTCCTCCTGCTAGGAGCCTGCTCTTCTCCCCTCAAGCTCCAGTCAGCTATTGACCTCTGCTCTGCCCTGAAGCCATTCTTATGTGAATCTTCTGGGCCATGATTGGCTGCTCCTCTCAGCCCCTTTCTCATTGGCTGCCTCTGGCACAGCCTCCCGAGGGCTTTTCTGCCAGTGAGGGCCAGCCACCCCATCACAGCTGCCCATCACTTTGGGGATTCAAGGAGACCAGAGCTCTTGAAATCCCAGAAAATTGTGTCTTCAGTCAAGGGGGTTGAAGTCTCTCTCAATTGATTATAGGTGAGAAACCTGCTTAGGCAAAGTTTGTAACTTGCTGAAGTTAAGGTTTAGTTTTAGAAGCATATTTTTACTTTTATTTGTTTGAAACCATTTCCATCCTTACTTCTTGTAATTGCTGTTACTAAAACCTATGCTTTTTCATTAGTAAACTTGTTCTACTTTTACTATAAACCAGTTCAGTGCTGAGAGTGAAATAAGTGATTTGTCAAACACCTATATTATATTAATGATTCCTTATAGTAAAGGAGTGCCAAACTTAACTTCTGTGAGTGTTCCAGGAGAGGGCTGAATGCTGCAGAGGCAGATGGTTTTGGGGAAACTCAAGACTGATAGAGGTGGTGCTGGGGTCACTTTTCAAAAAGCAACTAGGCGGTGAAAGCCAGGGTATGACTTGCCTGCTTGTATGCAGGCTGTTGGTGTCCGGGCTGAGAGCCACAGCAGCATAGCATTTAAGGCACCCAGAGTTGCAGGCTAGGTGGTGACACCATCCCTTATTGGCCTAAGTTGAACCCCAAAACATCACAGCTCTCCTCTCAGTGTACAACCAGAAGAGCAATGGCCGAATATGCTTACTGCTCTTTTGAGGGAGGTTTGCTCCCACTGGAGTGCTAGAAGGAGCAATTATTTGCATTTGGGCCTCCTAGCACACTCCCACAAGTGAAATTCTGGATTGTTTATGTTGGGTAAAAGGATTGGAACAGCATAGCAGTCCTAAAATCCCTGGTTCCAGCTAGGGAGAATTTCTGCAGCACAGGGACCCCTCATGAGCCCTGAGGTAGTGCATGGGGCTGTGGGTGAAAGGAGTGCATCGGGGCAGGGCTGCAGCACCTAGCACGGCGAGGAGTCTGAGCACTGCTGCTGTCCCTAGGGCAGCCCCAAGAGGCTTCCATAACAGGTCTGTCTAAATTATGCCATGAGCACTCTACCCCCTGAAACAGTCAGAATTGGGAGGGTACAAAGGTGGCCTCCCCCTGGGCTGTGAGTTTTGTTTTTCACCTCACCTCACTGTTTTCCTCCCTCTCACCTCTCCCCACCCCCCGCATGCCTACAACACAAGGGTCAGATACTATCTGGGCACAAAGTAAATAAAATTTCCATGAAAAAAACCCTGTTAAATTCTCAAACATTAAGAAATGACCAAGTTAAATACAGTAGAATATAATATCAAGTTTTTACAACCTTATATACATATCGTGTCTTGAATTCTTTCATCGCATACATTATCATAATGGTTCATGATATGTTTTATTAACTTAAAAATGTCTAATTTATTTTCAGCTAGAAGCACAGCACAGCCTGATTTGAAATTGGGTGATTGGGCTGTTAACAAAGGAGCTAACTTAGCCTCAAATTTAGGTGGCTGACAAATGCCAGCCAATTTCAACAATACTCCTTTTTGTTATTCTTAATCTGTGCTATGTTGCATAAGAATAGTTTTCTATGTTCCCTTCATATACATGATTTAATGGGTTCTTTTTTGCCTGATGTATGCATCGTAGTTGCCAGTCCTACAAGATGCCATGCTTGCATCCGAGAGTATAGGAAAAAGTATGACATTACACTGTATTATTTGAAATATAGTATATGATCACAGAATTAAAGAAAGGGCCATAGCAAATGGGGGAGAGTTAAAGTTGCGTGTGTGCAGCTTTACCTTTATAATTGACTGTTGTTTGGGCCCATAGCCATAAAACCCTGAAATTCTTTTAACAAATGTTTTAGTGGAATTTCCAAGAATGTCTTAAAAGAAAAATGCAGAACAAAAGTATTCCATAATATGGAACAATTCCAACCAAACGCCACTGGAATGTCTATACGTTGCATCTTACCGGTCAGCAGATGAGAACCCATAACTTGCTTCCCCATTCTCACAGAAGTCTGACCTAAGGCACAATGTGGTACTGGGGCTGTGTGCATTAGGAAGGGAAATTAAATACCCTCCCTGTGTGACACTGTCTACCAGGGCAAAAGTCTCAGCCATCTGTGGACGTTCAGTCCTACAGGGAGACAGCAACAAACCCTGAGCTGTGTGGCAGATCTCCAGGAACCTGTGAGAGGCACAACTCATTGAGCTTCCTAGGTTCTTCTGTATAAGGGATGAAGTACCCTTAATCCTTTCTGTGAACTGTAAAATTAAATTTAAAAAAGTAATGTACATGAAACAAGCAGCGAGTTTAATTCTGAATTCCTTATGGAAAGCTGTAATCCTGAGGGATAATGTGACAATATCATGGAAACATAATGTCATGAAGCAGAGAGAGAGAGGCTAAAATTGAGCATGTTTTCCCCTTGTGGTTTTTCCCCCAGAAGAGTGTGACTAGTGAATAAAGCTGCAGCAGGACTCCTAGAGCTCCCTTAAGCGACAATGTGCTTAATGAGATCAACAGAGTGAAACATGAGTAAAACAGTCTGACAGTACAGTGAAGGTAAAGCAAGTTGCTTATATGAAATGTGGCTTTTAAAAATATATATACTTTTTTACTCAGTGATTTATTTTGAAAGAGGAACGATGAGACGTACAGACAAATGACACATTTCATCGACATGAAGGAGAGTGGGACAAGATGATATGTTCAGAGAGGTTTTTAAAGGTTTTAGATGTCAAGGGTTGAAAAACATTTGACAGTTGACTTGTATCATGTGGTGAGTGGTCCTCTATCCCTAAGATGGTTAGTGTGGTCTTGCATGGATCTGACTGAATTACACATTTTGTATAAATCATCCAATGAATGTAGCCCATTTTTAGTTGGCAAATCATTCACAAACTGATCTTGATTGCTATTATTAAATTTGCTGTTTATAAATACTCATCACTTTTTATTAAAACAAGTTTTAGCCTATGACTTAGTAAATTGTTCATTTTACCTTACTGTTTGTATTATTATAACATCTAGAGGCCCCAGACTGAGACAGAGGCCCTACTATTTACTGGAGAAACGCTTAGTTAAGATATGGTCCCCGCTTTATAGAGCGAGAGTTGAGTAACTGGGAGAGTTGGCAAAGGTCTGTGGCAGAGGCAGGAACTGAGCCAACTTCTCTGAGTCCCAGTGCAGTGCATATTCTCAGGATGATTCTTCTCTTCTTGTTTGTCACTATACTTTACACACCAAAGTTACAAATCATTGCTTCTTTTCTCTGATTGGAGGAGTAAAACTTTTTTTAAATGGGAGAATAAGGAACGATCCTGTATAAATAAATAGCAAATAATGAGTCAGTCATGCCCAGAAGGAATTTTTAGAAGAGTAATTGCTTGTTCTAAAACTGATTTAGAAACATTTTTTTCCAAATGTGTATCAGCATAAAATCCAAATAGTCACAAACAACTGATCACTCCAGGAAAAACAGTTAAACAAACTTGCCACACTTATTCCTGAAAATATTTTTGAATCTGTTTTTATATTAGACAGCTGTTACACATTTAGATTGCTTAGGCACAAAACTGAATGTCTCTTCTGTAGACCCAGAAATCTTCATATCACAAAACAGTCTTACTGAAATGGGAGAAATGTCTTCAAATGCTCCTTGTGTAATTTGTACTTTCATTGTCTTTTCCTTTCAATAAGAAAACTTCTAAATCCTAGGACTTGAATAAATGAATGTCTAATTCCTAAGTAGGACTGTAAACTCTCTGAGTCATGTGGATATAGGGTTAGCCAGAGGTTACGAAACTTCTAAAAATCATTGTGAACCCAGATTAGACCAACAAGCTTCTGTTTAAATAGTATGACCCACCATATGAAACCAATATGAGACCAATAGTTTTAGATACCCGTATCTTTAACTCAGGAGCTTAATACAACTTCTACACCTATTGCACTGATATAGAAATGGTATGGAGGGTTTTATAAATCCTTATTACAAATTAAAATGAATGGATGTGTCTTACCTAGAACACTTACCTTTTTATTTCTCTCTTTGATCACATCATGCAGGTGTCCCAATGTTAACGGTGCAATACCCCAGTTTCCTGTCTGTCAATGTAAAAACAGGACATATGGTAAGTGAAAAGTATGGTGCAGAGTCAAACAAAATGGTTGTTCAAGGGAGAAGGTAGAAATGTTTAATTGAGAGGGAGCTGGGATGACAGCAAACCGCTGTCTTTGCTCATCTATGCAGGGAGATGAGCAGTCTCCCTGGGTCTGCTACTCCCCTGCCCACCTGTGTGGGAAGGGAGGGGGTAGAGATGTGACCAGAAGAGCTGTGCTAGTGTTGAGGGAGGAGGTAATCTGTACCATGTGTATGGCTGGTATAGATTATGCCCCAGATCATGGGGTCAGTCAATGACTGAATTGTGAGTGGGTCAGGGTTGGTTGCTGGTCTGCTCCTGGCTACTTCTCAACAGTCCTGTGAGAAATAAAAAAAAAATTATGCTCGGAAGTGAATTCCATCTGAAATTACTGCAGCAATGTGAGTATGTAGAATGTAATCACTTGAGCTGCAGCTCTGTTAAGCGGAGTCTAGAATATGCAACAGAAGCCAAGTCCTAACCACGTTTTCCTGATATTCTATCAATAGGGGCCGAGGGATCCTCATTTAATAGGCTCAAGTTCCATTATGGCATTTCTTGGTTACATAACATGGTATCCTATCATATGTCTTAAACTACAAAGAACACCTCTCACATATGGACAAAACACATTTCAATAAAAAGTGGCTTTTTGTTTGAATTTTTTCATGGAAAAATGTACAGCCCTTTGATGAAAAATGAACTTGTATATAAAAACCGGAAAATATTGTGGTTGACAAAACTCAGTTTGGGGCTTTTGAAAACCCCAAATTCCCCCAAACTATACAATTTTTACAAAAATATGTTTAAAAATTGATTTTGGTTTATTTTTTTTAAACCCCAAATGTTAATGAAAAATTGGGGGGGGGACTAATTTTTTCATTATTTCTCAACATTATAACTGATTTTTTTTTTTGGACTAGTTCTGCTCATGTTTCCATAAGCTGATGTGAAAAGGGTCAGGGACCTAGCTTATAGCTTATTTATTTGTATTTATATCCAAGTTGCACCAAATGTAGCAAAAGTCTATTGATTTGTTAAAAATGTGTAAGGGCCTAGTTTTTCCTGGATTCATGTCCTGTCAACCCTGTTGACTCCTTTGGAGGAGAGGGAATTGCATGGCTTATAAATTAGGGCAAAATGTGACTCTATATTTTTATAGCCTTGAATTAAATAGTATAGGTCAAATTCTGTTGTCAGTTGGGAGTAACCCTACTGACTTCAGTGAAGTTACTTTCTATTTAAGCCAGAGTGACTGAGAATGGAATTTGTCTCCATGTGTGACTGCTTCGGCATAGTAAAACTAAAGAGGTTCCATTTTCATGAGTAAGCACGCTGTGAATATTTGTATTTATGTGAGAAATATCACATCATACAGCCTCTGTAAACTCAGAAGAAAAAAGCAGTACTGTCTAGTTATTGAATGGATTCATCTTTTATGGCTTCTGTTGTTGAGATAATATACTGAAATAAAAAAATAACCCCTGCGAATAAACGTATAGATAATTAGGTGACACTGGAACAAAGAACACCTGCCTTTGTGAATTGTTATTTCAATTTAGATTCTTTTACCTGCAAAGGGATGAAAAGCTCTTCTCTATCATTGGGCATGAGGAGACTAAAACAGGGTTCAGAACTTTGTCATGAGGAGACAAAGTTTTATTCCATTTAGTCCAGAAAGCTTTCTACTCTGCTCCTCACACCCTGCCAATCAGATGGTTTGATTAAAGTCTCTACTCTGATTTTGTTTTGTTATGTGTGAAACATGGATGGTGCAGAGAGCTTCTAATCAGCAGAACCTGGCTGGGAGGTAAATCCCCTTAAAGGATTGAAGTCTTGCATTGTCACTGCTTCTCAGTGAGATTATAGGGGAATGATGTTTTGGATGATTAGTCAACCTTGACAGGTCTGTGGTGGAGCTGGTCATAGTGTCTATTTCCTTAGCTCAGCCATTCCCATTTAATTCTAAACACAGAGACCAACCAGAGATACTCTATCTGAAACTTGATTTCAACCTGTTATGGTTTCATGCACATGTCAATATTCTCTGCTCTGTAATGGTAATCAATAGCTAAAGAAAAAAGTAAATCTACATGGAAAATTATTTATCAATATGTTTGTTGTACAAACTGTCTTTTGCTGGGCTTGCATCCTCCAATTGCATAATATTCATTGGTTTTAATTGGATATTGTTATAGTATGCATTCCAGGCAAGATTTTTGCCACTATCTCCCTCTGTATTTGCTTTTCAAATTGAATTTTCTCTACCGAAGAGAGCTGAGAAAGATGGTATTTAACACAGTGGTATTCATTCAGAATACAGATTATATACAGTGTTCCCCATCCCTCTTTTAGGATATTTAATTCCCTGACAAACTGTGAAAGTTATCAATAAAAATCATAAAATTTATCAGTAACAGACAGGTTGCAAGGTTTGTATTTGGATAAAAAATATCCTCTTTTTAGTTGCTTTATCATCACAAAAATTCAGAAATTAAGACTGAAGGCAAAGAACTTCGGGGCAGGGTGTGCGCGTGTGTGCATGCGTTTTCTCCCCAAATGCCTCTTTAGATTACTTGATTTAGTTATTTTAGCACTATAAATAAAATGCGTTACTTGTAAATAGCATATTAATTGACGTTAATAGGAAGTAACTGTATTACACATGGCTCACGCTCTCGTGCTAAATTAACATTTACCCTCGAGCTGTGAAATTTATTGGTGCACAGGCCCAGCCTTATAAACTCAAATGTTAGTTGTTATTTAAATTCCAAACATGGAATATGAGGATAAAAGTGTGGGTAGATTTTTTTCATTCCCTGCATCTATAAACAAAATTCTTCCCTGGATGTTTGAAACATTTAACACCTCAAAGGAAATGTTATAAAAATGTAGGGTGGAGGCAGAAATTATATTTTCTCATTTTTCTTACAGCGACATTGTGCTCTCCAAAGGACAATATCATAGACACGTTTGCCCCACTAGATCAGACAATTAGCTTCAGGACTGGTTATAAGCCCTGCAGAAGTGCCAAGACCGCTCTTTCTCAAAACAAAATACAATCCCCCTCACCAACTCCTGTCCAAAAAACACTAACACAAGGCCAGATTCTGCCTTACATAGGTGGGAGGAATAGAGGGAGCATGCAAGGACTTCATCCTCTCCTCTCACAGCTTATATAAAGCCCCAGCCAAATTGCAATCCCTGGTGTGCACATGGACTGTTCCCGCCCTATTACCTGCATGTGTATGCTATCCCAAAGAGGGGAGAGAGGATCAGGTAGGAGGTGGAGCTCTGATATCCACATCCACCTTCTGCAGTAATATTTTCAGGATCAGGCTCTTAAGCTTTTCACATGTAATTCAACTGCTCTAGTGTATTTGAACATAAATTCCAATCACTTAGATGATGTGGGTCATTACTTTTGCTATAGAAGTGGTTCAGTTATAAATTGTTTTGTATTAGGACACGACCTAAGAAGAAAACAGGCAAAGTTCATTCACTGGAAATAAGGCAGACTTTATCCCTTATTCACGCTACCAGAGGTCCTCCTTGTACATGATCTACTGCTTTGTGCTTAATGTTTATTAAAGTCCTTCTATATCTCAAAGGGGGGGGGGTGAAACAAATTTACAATTGCTGCTACTAGAAGAAATTGTATAACTGATAGAATTTAATCTATTAGTTATGTTTTACTTTTTATTATACATTTGTTTCCCATGGTCTCCAGTATAAACTGTGCCTGATTGCTTTTAACGTCGTTACACCGGTGTAATTGTTTCATATCTATGCGTGTTTTTTGGTATGCGTAGTAGCCAGACACCAGGACTGACAATTTTCAGTTAATGTCACCAATTCAGATGCCGCATCTCCGTTCTGCTACTTACTCCTATTTAATTATAGGGTTAGAGAGGAGGTGAGTAATATTCCAGATTCGTTTCTTGCAGTATTGTAGGGTATAATTTGCCATACACTGAGTTACAACAGAGTATTCTTTCCCAGGTGTCTGGCTGGTGAGTCTTGTCCACATGTTCAGGGTCTAACTGATTGCCATATTTGGGGTCGAGAGGAATTTTCCCTCGGGTCAGATTGGCAGAGACTTTGGGGGCTTTTCGCCTGCCTCTGCAGCATAGGGCACGGGTCAATTGCAGGTTTAAGATAGTGTAAATGGTGGATTCTTTGTAACATGAAGTCTTTAAATCACTAACTCAGTCAGGGGTTAGGGGTCTACTACAGCCGTGGGTGGATGAGGTTCTGTGGCCTGCAATGTGCAGGAGGCCAGAATAGAACTAGATGATCATGTTGGTCCCTTCTTGCCTTAATGTCTATGAGTCTATACAGAAGGTTGCAGGTGAGGGGATAAGAGAGGGGATTCTATAGAGGACGAGTTGTTCTGTCTGTAAGCAATTTTTCTAATTTTTCTTTTTGAGTGAGCGATATAAACAAGTATATGTAATCACGTAACAATAAGAAAGAATCAGTCACTTTCTTCTTGCACTGAACAAGGAATTTATTAGAGTGAGGAATACAGTTTATCTCTATAGCTGCTCTGTTTGCTACTGTGGAGCGGCTTCATAGAATCTTCCACAGCTTCCCTCCCTTATCTATGCTTGGTGTCCTGCTACACATTTAAAGAAAGAATACAGCAACCCTCCCATATCTATGCTTAAATAGAGGTGACAACTGATTTTCATATCATTTAGATCACGAATAATCAAATCACAGTGCAGCTGGTGTGGTTGTATTGAAATGAGATATGTTCCACAGTATCTCCAGCACCCTCTAAATCATTAGAGACAGTTACAATTTCAACGTGAGGAGCAAATGATTAAATCCACATGCAAAAATTAAGGTAGGAATATGTTTGAAGGGTGGATGACAAAAATTGCTTAACTGTTTGGTTTGACTCTTTGGGTATTAATGGGCTGAAGACACTCCACTAAAAAAATTACTGAAACTAAGGGAGGATTTGAGCAAAAGATTCACCCGCTAAAGGTCATGTACGAAGAGGTTTAGACAGAAGCATCTTGTATAATACAAAATGTATCAGGCTAAACCTAATCCACGTGGATAACACATTTAGGCCTCTCACTGACAGCAGGTCATGCGCCATCTGTATTTGATTGAATAACATTGTATCAAAGACAACATACGCAGGGCCTACCAGAAGTTATCAGAATTATCATTTCAATTAAACAGATGGCTAAGGAATCAAATGAAGAGCCTTTGAGTGATAGGCACAGAATCAATAATGTTTTTTCTGGGCTCTACTGATTTATCTTTGTCCAGGCAGTAGAACTGATTTATGTCCGCAGCTATATTTTGATAAGTCAATGTTAGCTCAACTATTCCTAAATTAATATCCTCTTTTCTCAGGGCTCACTTTTCCCCCTCCCTCAGCAGAGGGGGAAACTTACATCAAGCCAAACTGATTTTGCTAAGTAATTCTGTGGCTAACATCGCATAAATCAAGCAGAAGGATGGTCTCTGTAGCGTTACATAGGGTGGAAGACTTAGAATTTGGCAAAAGCATTTATTTGTTGCCACTCTGGTGGTAATGTACATTTCCTCTTTGTTGCCAGCATACTCAGCCTACATTTGTAAATGGGTAGGATTTTTGTTGTGAAGCATGCAGTTGTGGGAGGAGTGTAATCCCCTTCAATACATAACAGTGGGGATGGGGGGGAATAAAGAGCAAGTGAGAGACTGTGTATGAGAGAGAGGAAGGGGAGAAAAACATAATTTCTCATCATAGACAGGGTTCTACTTACACATCATGTATTTCAAATGTGAGTTAAATTGTACAACCCATTGAATTCATAATCCCCTGTTTTGTGTCTAACAGCACCCCAGTTAATACTATTTTGCTTGTAATAATGTTAGATCTTTCTGTTGCCAGCAGCCAGATTTGCCGTTGTTACAAATTCTATTGTTACAAATTTTGTTTTTCAGCTCGCTGAAATATTGGAGAAAGTTTTACAAGCACTCCATGGGATGTTGACTGCTTCTTTCTTTTATAGTGTGCACCCATTCCTATCTCTGGGAGCACTGGCATGAAATTATATATATATATATATATATATATGCAAATGTTTTCAAAACTACCAAAAAGAAAAAAACCCAAACAGGAACCATCTCTACTTTTTCTTCCCTGACTCCCAAATACTAAACCTATTCAAGTAGCTTACTCACAAAGTTTGAGCAAATAGGGCTTGCTGATAGCCTGGATGGTAAAGAAATCTGGGCATGGCTGAGCCAAAAGGGAATTATAGTTAGAATTATGCTGATTATTATTGCTATCTATTTGATATTTATATTGTGGTAGCTCTTAGAGGATTCAACCAAGTTGTGCCCCCATTATGCTAAGCACTGAACAAACATGCATAATTAATAATCCTTACTGTTGGGCCTTCATACATCAGATAAAACATACCTGCAAATGTTTTCAAAAATTTGGAGTTAAAAGAGAAAAATCCTTACTATTAATGAGAGTGTAAGTTTGGGAGATGGTGTCATGTAATAGATGAGATGGGGAGGCAGAAGGTGTGGGTTCTAGTTCTCACACTGACTTGTGGGATGAAATTGGGCAAGTCGCTTACTTCTCTGCCTTTACTTCATTAATCTGTAAAATGAAGACAATTTGTGCTTAACCTTAATGCCTAACTCCCAGGGCTGTTCTGAGCCTTGCTTAATTAATATTGGTAAATCCTTTTGAGATCAGAAGGTGGAATCATCATAGTGAAACACATAGCCTACTGAGGACCATGGCACCAGCCAGAGTGACCATGTTTGTTGGTGTCACACCAGGCATCGTGTAGTGAGGTTCCTAGATCTGGCTCAATCCAGCGAATCCTTCCATCTCTGGGGAAGCCTCCTGGGCAGCATCAGGTAGGGTCAGACCTTCACACGTTGATAGAGAGTTTGAGAGAATGGTGAGCTGGGGTGTTTTTGTCCGTCCTGGTGACATGGCCGAAAAGCATGCAACGCCGCTTTTCAATATAATCGGTGGCTGAAGGAAGGTCAGATCTCTGCAAGACTATACATTTCACACAGAGGCAAACCATTTTATGCTCAGAATTTGGTGCTGACATCATATATGGAATGTCCCTAGCTACTCCAAGTCTGTCTGTGGGAAGGTCCAGTTTTTTGACCTGGGGACTGGTAGGAGCTATACAAATGCAAAGTATTGTTGTTTTTGGGAAAGGGGAAATGAAAAAAACCCACAAAATTTACCTTTGTATAGAGAAAAAGTATGAGACACAAAAGTCCAAATGGTAAATTTAAAAAAGAAAATGTTATAAGTGCCAGGAAACCAGGAGTTTAGAGTAAAAGCAAACCTCAACCAAAAGCAAATCTCAACCAAAATGTGTAACTATTCATCCAAGCCAATTCACTGAATCTTTTGATAATTGCCCATCAGTAATTACCATCGTTAAGCAGCATTTGAAAGCGATATAATTTAATATTCCAAATCAACTTTTCCATCAAAGCATAAACAAATAACCCTCATCAAAAACATCTGAAGCCAACGTAAACTGTAGATCAACCTGATGTTTTTCTTAAGCAGTTCGTGTTTGGTCGCTACTTGGACATTTATATGCTCGATACAGTCCCCTTAACTCACTATTTTAAGTAAAACTTTTTTTTTTAATGTGTCTCTGAGATTTTGGTCGTAACAGATTGAATTAATGATAGCAGAAAGTCTCTTTAGAGGCAGAGGTTAGCTAAAGGTAGAATTGACCTTGCTGGTACTTTGTTCTTGGCTACACCTCAGAACATTTAATGCCCAGTGGAGTCCATTCTCTGATGATAATGCCTTCTTCCCTTGGTGTTATAGAACACAAAATAAAGAGAGGCACTTAGATATCATTATAAGAAAGAGAACCATTTTCCCACGTGTACAGATAAAATAAAGGGATTTTTTTCAAAAAGCAAGTAAAATGTCACTAAAATCTTTTGTTTTTATCATAACATTCTAAAATGATTGTTTTGTTTTATTATAGTAAAGCTAGATAGTCTGTCCCATATGTAGAAGCATTACAAGAGATGTATAAGTAGAATTTATCAAGATAAAATCATTACAATGTTACACCAATAGCAACACTTCAGTCAGATTTTCAGCATCATAAACCTGGTGCTATGGTTCAGCATGTCACACCACCACTTCTCCTTAGCATTTGCATAGCTACGATTGTTTTACTAAAACAGCTGTCATTCAAACTTCTGATGGAGTGGGTGGCAGACACTCCATAGTTACAATTGCATTTTATTAAACAAAGGAGACATTTACTGAGATGATTTCCCCCCACCCACCACTGCTTCTCTGTTCAGTTTGAATTCAGGGAATCATGAAAATACAATAAGTCAACTTATTGGAGATTTTGGAGAGGGGAGAAGTATGATCATTAAGATGAAAACTGCAATAAAGAAAAGTTTATGGATTAAAAAGTAAACAAGAACTGTTTGAACAGATATGGATGTAAAGCAAAACTACAGATTTTGGACTTTTCACCAATGTCATGAAGAAACTAGATACTCACCCCTTCCCATCACACACCAAATATAAATGCGGAACCTTGGGTTTCATTCATTCATTTTTTTAGCTATACCTGAAGGGTAGTTTTCATACAACCCCACCCCCCCCAAAAAACAACACTCCAGGGAGAATATTTTTCCCATGTTAATTTCATCCTTATGATCAGCTATGCTCAGAATCTAAGGAGGGAAGGGGGCTTGGAAAATTCAGATGATTGGTAGTGGGTTACAGTGTCTCACCTCATTAGGTTAGTGGTTTGGCTTCAGACCAGGTAGTTAGTGGCTGATTGTCTGGCTGTCTGATGGCATATGTGAAATAAGTTGGTGATCTCAGTCCAGTTGCTAGTGGACTGGTGTCTGCACTGCAGCCTTCCTCAATCACAACTGGTAACCTTGTTGGAGGGGAAATCGTGGACAGACAGGGCAACTCAGCTACTCTCTCAGAATCTGTCTCTTCCACCAAAGGTGGCTATTCCAGATCAGGAGTCAGGCATGTTACCAAAATCATCTGTGAAAGCCTGAAATCCCTGTACCGTACCTGTTCAGCAAGGATAGCCTAAATGAGGATGTGGTGGGAATGTGGACACTCTGGGATATAACCTTTGAGAAATTCTTATAAAAATGTACAAAAGCAAAATCTTTCTGACAAGAAATTCCCAGGTTTTATACATAGAGTACAAAGTCAGAGAAATCCAGTGTGCAAACAAAGGTACTCTAATGATCCTTCCAAGGACTTTTCCCTGTGAGGAAGTTTCCTCCCACTCTGTTCCCTGTGACAGATCAGTTCCTCCCAAGATATTTTCTTTTGGCAAATCAAACTAAACTGCTCCTTGTGGCTTTCTCTCTCTTACTGGGTGACATTCTATATTCATCTACTTTGATTGATTTTCCAATGAAAGGTGCAATTCTGGTTCACTTTGAATCTTGGCTACTCCAGATTTATACTGCCTTGGAGAGCCTTAAAATTCCATCTTTCTTGAAGAAAAGGGGTGTTTTGGTATTTGCCCTGCAGGGCAAAAAATCTCTTGTACTGCAACTCTAGGAGGTTTTACGTGAGTAAGGACTGTGGGATCAGGCCTCTTGTTCATAGTAACCTGTGCACAGTAATCTATTTTGGTTTTAGTTTTCATTTGTATTATTTCATTTTTGATGGCATGAACCACTCCCATCCAATCACTTCTTTAACTAAAAGCATAGGAAGGGTGTACTACAGAGGATTTTCTCCTTCTTCATTGCGCGATACATAGCTCATTGAAGTAAGTGGGTGCTTTCCATGATGTCAATGGTCTTAGGATCAGACCTTCACTGTATAATTAGGTAATATCTTATTTCCCTTACTGTCATAAGAGATACTACTTTATGGACTGACAATATCCACAAATGATCTCTGGTACCATAACACAGTGATTAAACAACATTATTTTGTTTCTGAGAAACCAAAATTGCTTTCAAGCCAGTGCTTTTTATTGAAGCCACCTGAACTCAGAGTGCTCTTCTGACTCTCTTGAACAAGTCTCTTGTAGGAAGGCAGCTTGAGGGGAGTGGTTAATTTGCAGTAACTTTATCCAGATTTCATGAGATAACAAAGTATGCGCTGTAGTAAGTGCCTGAACAAACTAATGTTTGGACGAGATGGAAGCTTAAAGGGATTGGAAAGCAAAGGCCACAATGCATTTTAAAATGAGGTCCGAGCTTTACAAAATGTGTTATTTGAGCACACGTTGCTAAAACACTAATATTTTGAAAGGAAGGCTAATCTCAAATGGAAAAATGTTACCAATAATTATATGCCTTTTCCTGGATGAATAGCTTCAAATATTTTAAATGTTTATAAATTAAACACTTTACAGCATCCATATCTGTTTTTTTTGGTGAGGCATTAGAGGGTTGATCCAAAGTCCATTGAATCAATGGTAGTCTTCCCTTTGACTACTATGGGTTTTGGATCAGGTCTAACAATTGAAGCTAAATAGCAGAAATATTCTTGGGGTATGTTTCACGACTTACACAAATTTATAATTTAAAAAGATAAATGGGACTCGAGTTTCAGCTGAAGCCGGAAAGATAATATGATCCTTAGAAGTGGTGTGTATAATGGAAAATGGAGATGTGCCCAGATTCTGACTTTCTAAAACTGTGAATAAATATGGACCCAGTTTTGCTAATTTCACTCCAAGGAAAAAGCAGTTCACAATACAGCGAGAGACTAAAGAATATGGGGCTATGCCTTGCTCCCTTTGAATTCACTGTGAATAGGTTTGGATCCTTACCTTGCTTTTCTACATCTACAAGAGCCAGTCATTCCACTACACAAGGGAAATCTGCCTCTACCCACTCTGGGTAGCTTTTCTCCTACAGGGGCAGATGTGGGCCCAGGATCTGGCTCATATCTTCAGCTACACCAAAGGCAGTTCTTCAGTGGGGTGTGTTTTCTGCACCTACATTTACGCTCCCTCCCTGGCCCTCTTCATGTTTATTTTTACAAATCACTGAATGTATATTACCTTTTTGAACAGTACTGGGCATATTCACCAGCTTTTATAGGCCTCAACAGCAATAGGAGAATGATCCCTTTTTGGCATGGTGATGGTGGTCTCATTTGTGTTACACCAAATACATTATACCAATATGATGGGAATTAGCAGACACCTGTGGAATCAATTGCTTTTCTAGTTCTTTTGCGTGGCTAGTTAAGATAGGATACCATATGACATGCCAAGAAATAGGCTATTTCTCATGACAGTAGTTGGTGTGTATTTTTTGTGTACAAAGGATCATGTAGGATTGGAAGGGACCTCATCAAGTCCAGCTCCTGCACTGAGGCAGGACCAACTGTACGCAGACCATCCCTGACAGGTGTTTGTCTGTGATGGGGATTCCACAACCTCTCTTGGAAGCTTTTCCAGCGCTTAACTACCCTTCTAATTAGAACGTTTTTCCTAATAGCAGGTTAAGCCCATTACTTTTTGTCTTATCTTTAGTGGACATGGAGAATAATTGATCACCATCCTCTTTATATCAGCCCTTAATATATTTGAAGACTATTATCACATTACACCTCCATCTTCTTTTCTCAAGACTAAACATGCACAGTTTATTTAAACTTTCCCCATAAGTCAGGTTTTCCAAGCCTTTTATCATTTTTGTAGCTCTCCTCTGGATTCTCTCCAATTTGTCCACATCTTTCCTAAAGTGTGTTGCCCAGAATTGGACACAGTGTTCCAGCCGAGGCCTCATTAGTGCCGAATAGAGTGTGAAAATTACCTCCTGTGTCTTACCTACAACACTCTTGTTAATACCCCTAAGGTATTAGCATTTTTCAAGACTGCCTCATATTGTTGATTCATTTGTGATCCTTTTCAACTGTGTAGCCAGTTATCCCCCATTTTGTAGTTGTGCATTTGACTTTTCCTTCCGAAATGAAGTACTTTGTACTTATCTTTATTGAATTTCATCATGTTGATTTCAGACCAATTCTCTAATTTGCCCAGGTCATTTTGAATCCTAACCCTGTCCTCCAAAGTGCTTGCAACCCCTCCCAGCTTTGTGTCATCAGCAAATTTTATAAGTGTACTCTTCACTCCATTGTCCAAAAGCTGAAAAATGTACTTTAATAGAACTGGATCCAGGATTAACCCTTGTGTTACCCCATTAGATATGCCCTCCCAGTCTGAGAGTGAACCATTGATAACTACTCTTTGAGTATGGTCATCCAACCAGTTGTGTCCCTACCTTATAGTACATATGTATATTTGAATATATATCATACTAATCAGTCATTATTAAGGTTTGTTGTAACCATTCTTGATGATACTTCCTGAAGTAGGATAAATACACATTATGGGTATGATTTTCCTCTAATTTTAACCAGTAATTGTGTAACTCAATTGAAATAAATTGAATTATACCAGCCTAAAGCTGGTGTAAATGAGAGACTCAGTTTCTCTTTCTGCCCCCCCCCAAGTGTGCATGTGTGTGACACAAAAAAAAAAACCCTTAAAGGCAAAACTGTAGTTGTGTTACAGGTACACTAGTAGAAAAGGCTGCAGGGAGCTACTTCTTCCCCCTCCTCCAGTACATCTGCACAACAGTAAGGCACAATGACCACCACAAAAGTGTCAGCCAGCTTTGGAGTGTGACCAGGCTCCTGGCCCTCCTGCAATGATCTGCAGCAGACACTGTTGGTGGGAGGCACCTGTTGCTCTTTTTTGGATCAGGAGTAAGGAGTGCTGCTGTGTGCATTGAGCCTTGGCCCCATAAGCCATCCTGCCTGTTCTGGGTTAGACATCCTCTGCTTGGCCACTGCCAATTTATTTCCCTCTGCATGAGTCTCGTAGGAACGCAGATTGAGATGTATCAAACAAATGCAGTTTGGGGTGAGACTGCCAATGCACTTTTAGCTCATGTAGCTCAGGACAGTCTAAGCATTGCTTCACATCTGGCATGTGAGCTCCCCCACTGTCTGCAGACAGCAAGATAGAAGAGAATTTTTTTAACAAGGCCTCCAGGCTGATATGCGCTAGTTTCCTGTCTGATGTCATTTTAAATGACGAAGATACGAAAGAGGAATAGGCAGGTTAAATTTATTGGCGTTTAATTTTAGCTGGGATTTTCAAATGGCTGTAAGGGAGTCAGGTGCCCAAATCCCATTGAAATCCAGTGGAATTCAGATGTCCAACTCCCTAAGGATCCTCTGAAAATTCCCAACCGTTACTGTGACAATAGTACTGATCTTGACTTCTGGCCCACATAATAGAATATTCCTTTTTACAACTGCTACATGCTAAATAGATGATCCCCTTAATCCAATGTTTTTCAACCTGTGAGTTGTGAACCCTCCTTCCCCAGAGAGATGATGAAAGGCGTGCGCGCGCGCATGTGTGTGTGAAAGGAATTGAAAATGTTATTATAATCCAAAGAAAAGAAAATCTCACTTCCCCCACACACTTGCCCTTCAAGGTCAAGAATGCTCTATCAATTTCTTGAAACAAACACACACATACACATTTGAGTTTATCATTGTTGTCATTAATACATTTTTTCTCTTACTTTTATTGTAAATGTGAAGGGCTTGTGAGTAAATGTAAAGGGGTCATAGACGTTTTTTTTACTTCCAATAGGGAGTTGCCAACTTGAAAAGACTGAGAAATATTGCAGTATCCCAACACATATGATTGTCTGACAGACAATGAACAAGCACAAAATAATGAAGTGTGTATTACATTACTATTGTTTTGGTTCCCTGGTCTTAACAAAAAAAATATGTTGACCCTAAACAATCTTTGGCGAACTGAAAGACATTTTTTTGAGGCCAAATGGAAAATTATTTCAACTTGAAACTAAATATTTCATTTTGGTTTTGAAACTTTAATTTTTTTTTTACGTAAAATTGAAGGACATTTTGAAAATAAAAGTCGTTTCTAATTGAAAAAAAAGGTTTTGTTTTGAAAATGTCAAAACATTTAGATCTCTTTGGATATATATTTAGGGGTGAGTTTGTGCTTTTTACCAAACAGTTTGGGAAATTTGACATGAGTTCACAAAATGTTTAGGTTGACCCACGTCTGCATTTCTGGCAAAAAAAAGAAAATTGTGGCTGAAAAAGTTTGCCATGCTGTAATCATAACACGTTGTGTTTTGCACTCCTGTGTTTCATTAATCTGACAGAAAGTTGCATTTCAGTGCTTGGAGCTATATTGTTCCATATATTTACTGATGATCTGGCAGGTGAAGAGAAAGGTAAGAAAATGTAATTACCTTATTTATATTAGAAAAGTCTAGGAAGAATTTACAAAAAACTTCAGAAATTCCAAATAAAAGGCCAGATTCTAAGAGCTGCTGTTCACTTGTAGCTCCTATTAACTTCAATGGGAGCTGCAGAATGTGGCTCAAAAATTAAGAAACCAGGCAAATGAAAGCATTGCTGACTAATGTAAAAGAATGCATATTGGAAGGAACAATTTAATACACTTCATACAGATTGGTGGTTTTGAATTAGTTGTAACTTCATAGGGAAAGAATTTAGGAATTATTGTGGGCAGCTCAATGAAGAGGTCAGCTCAATGTGCAATTGCAACCATAAAAGGGAATAAGATGGTAGGATGCATTAAGAAGGCTATAGAAAAATATTGTGGTATTATATAACTCAGTGCTACAGCCTTACCTTGAACACTGCACTCAGTGTTGCATTGTCTCATCACCAAACGAGAGAGAGAGAGAGAGAGAGAGGAAACCGAAAAGGATCAGAGAGGGCAAAGGGAATAATTAAAGATAGGTGGAAGAAAGAAGGGAAAGGGGTTCCCATTGGGCGAGAAATGAAAGTCTAGGACCCCAAGTGTATGTTGCCCCATTCCTGTGAGAAGAGGAAGTGAACGATCTTTGCATTCTATTTATATCCTGGCTAAAACAGCTCCCTAGGGGCCATCTGCCAGATGAGAATAGAGGAGCACACTGCATATCAGCCACACCACAATGTTTCACAATCATAGAACCATTCCAATGGCTCCATGCCAGCTGGAGAACCCTCTTATGGGAGGGGCAGTTCCCCTTGGCTCATTTGTAATGCCTATACAGCTTCTTGGTGCAGTTGGAGCACTGTAAAGAGGTTATGGCATAAGAAAGCCAGGTCCTAGAAAAGAGTTTAGTTTGGAAATGAGGAGAGTGAGAGGAAACTTGATAGATGTATATATGAACAATGGAGGGCAAAGACAAATTCCTTTTGAGTACTCCAATATTCCATACTCTGCTATACAAGAAAAAGCGGTCACTTCATTTGAAAGGCAACTAAGGAACAAAGAATACTCACAACGTACCATTAACATGAGGAACTCCCTTTCTCAGGACATTTTTGAGGCAAATAACTTAGTTAGATTCCAAAAAGAATAAGATACTTGTATATGAACAATGCTCCATAGATTTTTTTTTTTCCTGGAAAGGATTACATGTGCAATATCTGTCAAGGATTAGGGTTGAGGACAAAGGCAGATTGCCAGCTAGAGTCAGGAATAATTCCTTCGCCATGATTTACTCGCATTAGAACAACTAGTTAAGTACATCATTGTCTTTTTGCCTTCCACAGGAGCATCGAGTATAGGCTACTGGCAGAAGTAGTTGGACCACTAGTCTTTCTGTGTGGCCAGTCTCATATTTCTATGGACAAACTAAAAACCTAAAATAGTCTACCCTTGTCTAGGTCCTTTTCAACCATTCGTGGCAGGACAGACAACCCAATGACATTGCCAACACTCTTTTGAATGATCAGAGTGTTTTGGTTACATAAGAATCATTACAAGTCCCTTGTTTCTAGTTAGCACATACAACCATTAGTTACGTGCATGGGTTTGCCTCATGAGTGACGTTTAAAAAACAAACAGGAAATTTAGAAGGAGGAGACTTGCTCTTTGCAGATTCTGAGGGTCCTGCTTTGTGTTTTGATGGACGTGGTTTGAAAGTTGCAACTACTATGTATCTACCCATGATACCTAATTGGGTATGATCGCTTGTGGTGTCTAGCCACTAGCTGGCAAACACAGCCCTGTTTGCCTTCCTGCATTGACTTCCTGCATTGAGGTTTCAGACCTCTTTTCCACCTGAATCCTGACAAGTCTGAGCTCAGGCATTGCACTGCAGTACCTGCACCTGATGTGTATTTCTTTTCCTCTTTTAAAGAAATCTCTTGAGTTTACTGACTGCTGTCTGGGCAGATGTTTGGCACAGTGATTTAATTACATTTACATCCCTTTTTGATCTGTGGATCCTCTTGTTATGAACTCATTTGGATCTACTGGAAAGGTGTCAAATATTTCTTTCAACAACATGTCCAATAATCTCAAAGGGTTAATACTGGCTGCTGTTTCACAGCTTCTCACACCAAGCCAGGTTCATTGCTATAAGTGTCTTTTTGGTGGCTTGCAGGCAAGTAACTCTGATTAGGGATTATATTTCTAATTATCCCCTTGATTTAGTTAGAATAAAAGCATCAGTGACATTGGCAATGACCCAGATGTTTGAAAAAGCCTTAGATTAAGCTATTGGGGCCCTTTCCTCCAAATCTCACAATATTACATTAGCGCAGGCTCAGAAGCAGCAGAATTGGATTTAAATCCAGCACTTGAACCCCCTCTGTAATCTCATTTTGTACTTTGACTGGCGAAAATAACGGTAATGTAGCTACCACAAAAGTGACTGTGTGAGCATTTTTCACATTAGAAAGGCTTTTAATAAAGTGAAAGTGCTTTAAGTGCAGAAGCATCTTCCCTTATATTCTTCCAACCTGGATAACGATAAGAACATTTCAGAACAATGTAACCCCCATTGACTGGGAGGCTTAGGAAAAAGGGACATAGTTCTCTGACTCTTAATACAGGCTCCAGATATTAAGGCCTCATTAAAGATTGATGGTGTTAGCATTGCTCGTGGTTTCTTTCAATTTTTGTTTGCACATATGGCTGTCAGATGGCATTACTGATAAAGATGGGAGGGCAAAAGTAGAGATTGCATCAGTCTCTACTTTGTTCTTAAATGCTTCCTAGAAGAAGAAAAATATATATAAAGAAATCCTTAAGTGGGTTAGCATGCAATGTATTGAAGCTCCTCCGGCTCTGCAAAGGGCCATTAATAAATATAAAGGCATGGCTTACATCCAAGGCCATTTTTGTCAGATGCAAACTTGGCACGGTCCTCATAAGGTTGATGAATGGGCACTGGTGCAAGAGAATGAGTGCAAAACTGTGCACCACATGCATGCTACAAGAGCAAGAGAGAGTGCTAAATCAGGTAGTGCTTCATTGTGACTTATAGGACTGATTTACCTCCTGATGTTAGAATTAGCAAATGGTGTTGCCAGTACAGGTGATCGTTTTCAATGCTAATTTACCATCTGCTATGAGCAGGTGGTGTTTCCCTTTGAACACTTTTCTATAGCACATAAATGAAGTGATGAATTTCCATTCCAGGATGTTTTGTTCCAAGAAAGCTAACAATCTGCATATTTTTCAGTGAGGTGCAAGAACTTGTCAGAGGATTACAGCCTCACTAGAGAAATAGCTCATTTACAAAAATGACTTTTTTTAGGGCGCAGACAAGGCTTTCTTGGTGTTTATGATAGATTCTTTTCCACAAAGGCTGTCAAATTTTTTGGATTCCTGTAGACTATGATAAAATGTTAGAGCCATAAGGGGACCATGTTTCAGAACATTACTCCTACGACTAAAGAGGCAGTTCTCTTGCACGCTGTTGCTGTAATATTGGGTTGTTGTGTAGCGTGTGTATATCAGGGTTAAAGATCAGCTGTGCATTTAAGAAGGCAGAGCTCCAAAGACAGGATGCCTGAGAGGGACTGTCAGTCTACTATAGGCAGCTGAGACCAGCTGTCCAAGTAAAGTCTTGCAAAAGCAAGTAAATTATTGTACAGGCTGTCTGCCATAACAGTGCGCTGCTATGGTGCACCAGTTCCAGTGCTTACTGAGGGGAATATCCTGTCCTCTCATGCATTAAGAGCAGGAGAAAGGAAGCCATTCGCAGTACATGGCAGCACCAAGTTTTATGGGTCACTTTTATACACCCCCCCCCCCCCCCCGGACACCAATCTTGGTCACTCTGGCTTGAAGTGGGGCAAGGATATAATTTTGTGGCAATAATACAACACAGGCCACATAGCTATTTTAGGGCAGTATTTTGATTTTGTTCAGACCTTGTTAGCTTCCCCTTGTCATGGGAGCTACACTTGCATGTCTTCTGTATGATCAAGGTTGAGACTAGAATGCCTTATGTTCACATGTGCTTGCTGATGCTTGGCTTCGTATTGACATTTTCCCGCCATCTGAATTAGCAGACGAACCTGCTACAATCATTAAGCATCTAGAGCAGAGGCTCTCAATCTTTCCAGACTGCTGTACCCCTTTCAGGAGTCTGATTTGTCTTGTGTACCCCCATTTCACCTCACTTAAAAACAACTTGCTTACAAAACCAGACATAAAAATACAAGTGTCACAACCACACTATTACTGAAAAATTGCTTACTTTCTCATTTTTACCATATAATTATAACATAAATCATCTGGAATATAAATATTGTACTTACATTTCAGTGTATGGGATATAGAGCAGTATAAACAAGTCATTGTCTGTATGAAATTTTGGTTTGTACTGACTTCGCTAGTGTTTTTATGTAGCCTGTTGTAAAACTAGGCAAATAACTAGATGAGTTGATGTATCCCTTGGAAAACCTCTGCATACCCTCAGGGGTACACCTACCTCTGGTTGAGAACCACTGATCTAGAGTAACTCCACCTCAATATTACAATTGGAACCATAGCTCACTAGCAGTTATATGCTTCCCATTTACACATATAGGGCCAGATTCTGATGTCCTGGTAATCAGCACAGAGCACATCTCAAGGATGTGTGTGGCTTCGAGTTCACCTTTGCACTCCCCCGATCCTGTTACAGTCTGTGCATGGCTGGTCCCTCTGCATTTGAGGAGTGTGCATTTAATGCCACAGCCCTGAATACGGTGCACTGAGGACCTGAACCAGGAAGAGCACGAGAGGGCTTATGCCTCACAGAGAGGCACTTTCTTTTGGGTGTACTCCCTGTTCTTCCCACACAATATGTGCGCTTTATTCAGCCATTAATCTTGCCTGGAATATTCCTTCCGGCACGCCAACCCTTCTTTGTGGACTGGTGTATAGAAGGGGTGTGTGGCCATTTTCCTGCCATTCCCCACTCATTTTTTGGCAGGAAAAAGCAGCAGGGCTTGCATTGCTGTAAGGGCAGGGGCTGCTATTATGAACACAAGGTTGCATGTGTGGTGGGAAAGCTTCTTGCTCACCCCTGTGCAGCTAGTTGGGGGTACTCACAGTCTAGCCCTAAGAAAACTACATCCAGTTTACAGAGACTGTTAATTGTTTTATAAATCATTTAACTAGACACTTAGGGGAAAATTCTGGTCTGGGTTCTACATTTTTAGCACCACGGAACTTGGTGAAGTTACTCTGGATTCACACCAGCTTCTAGATTTTTCTTTTCTTTTTTAAAGTCTGGGGGTTAAATTGAGACTAACTTTTGTTTCTGAACTGCTGATACAGATGGAAATGTCATGTACTGTGGCTTAGTCATAAATGTTTAATTCTTTGTGTATGAGAGGGATTTGTTTTTAATAAAAATGGTATTGACTTTTACACCTCTTTTCCTCCGATGTTTTTTTTTTTGCAGTGTTACAGATGGTTTCAATTACTGTATATTTTTTGAGTTGACAATTAATTAAATCTACAATAGCCCACCAAAATGTAATGCCCACTTTTAAGTCTTTCAGTCTGGTTATTTATCCTGTACAATTTCATCAAAATTTTCTTTGGTTTCAATTTAATTTGGTGTTTTTATCAATCTATTAAATAAAATACAACACTTTGATTAGTAGTAACTGAATTCTTTCTTACCCTATTTGGAAATAAGTATGACATCCTGCACTCTATTTTCAAAGATGTAAACCACTTTCAAATAATTTTTCCAGAGTTATTCTTCATTGCTGACCATGTGTCATAGGTGCTGGAACTAGGGGTGACCAGATGATTCCCTACTTGTGATGGCTGTAGTCTGGGTGAACACAAAGGGATTGAACCAGATACCTCCAAAGCTGAAAGCACACTGATGAAAGTTAAACATGTGGAAACAAGCTAGTGTATTCTGTAGGACTACATCCAATTACTGTCCATGTGTAGCAAAGTCATAGAAACGTTAGGTAGGTGTGATCAGGGCCTCGGATAGCATTTGACTTTAAACAGCTAAAGCACTGTTCCAGTCCCCAGAATTAACTATAGTTGTATCCCATTCCAATTTCCAGTTGTATCACTTTCAGGGCAGTCCTTCATGATGCAGCACTGTGTCTATATAAATATCAGTCAGGTTGGCAAAATAACTTAACAATTGGATTGCCTTCACCACTTTCTTATGAAGTATCAGATTCATCTCATTTTACTTTGCAGATCTTCATATGCACAATTACTGTATACGCCTGTAAATATATCCATTACACACTAGTCACCATGCTCTGCTTCTGGAACCAATCCCTAAAGCAGTGCATGCCACCATTTTGGGTATTGTTCAATCAGTGTAAGGGTATGTCTGCACAATGGAGATTATACCATTGTAATCTAATCGTGTAGATCAGTAGTTCTCAACCTTTCCAGATGACTGTACTCCTTTCAGGAGTCTGATTTGTCTTGGGTACCCCAAGTTTCACCTCACTTAAAAACTACTTGCTTATAAAATGAGACATAAAAATACAAAAGTGTCACACCATGCTATTACTGAAAAATTGCTTACTTTCTCATTGTTACCGTATAATTATGAAATAAATTGATTAGAATATAAATATTGTACTTACAGTGTATAGGATGTAGAGCAGTATAAACAAGCCATTGTCCATGTGAAATATTAGTTTGTACTGACTTCACTAGTGCTTTATATGTACCCTGTTGTAAAACTAGGGAAATATCTAGATGAGTTGATGTACCCCCTGAAAGACCTCTGCGTGCCCCTGGGGTATGCCTACTCCTGGTTGAGAACCACTGATGTAGATGCAGACTAAACTGACGGACAGGTTTTTTCCATTGGTATAGGAACACCACCTCCCCAAATGACAGTAGTTACGTCAACAGAAATATTCTTCCGTTAATACAGCTGTTTCTACACTGGCAGTTAGGTCAGCATTGCTACACCAGTCAGAGGTGCAGATTTGTCACACCTCTGACTGGTGTAGCTACTAACTTTTAAGTGTAAACCAGGCCGTAGACCATGCTGGCTAACTGGCCAATGATGTGACATAACTCTTAGAAATGGTGCCTTTAGAGCAGGGGTCTCAAACACACGGCCCACGGGGTTATTTTCTGTGGCCCGCCAGCTCCCCATGGCCCCGCCGCCCCCACAGCATTTACCTAGAGCAGTTCTGGCCCGGCTCCTCCCCCGAAGCTCCCATTGGCTGTGGTTTCGCGTTCCCAGCCAATGGGAGCTGTGGGCGGGCGGTGCCTGGAGGCGCAGCCAGGGCAACACACAGACCTCTGTGCCCCCTCCCCCTCCCTCCCAGGTTCCAGCCGCTTCCCGGAGCGGTGCAGGGGCAGGGCAGGCAGGCGGGGAGCACCAGTGTGCACCGGATCAGAGCCTGCCCCCCGAACCCTTCCTGCAGCCGAACCGCCTGCCTCACCCTGCATCCCTCCTGCACCCCAATCCCCTGCCGCACCCCAATCCCCTGCCACACCCCATCCCCCTGCCCTGAGCCCCCTGCTGCACCCCGCACTCCTGCCCTGAGTCCCCTGCTGCACCCTGCACCCCGACCCCCTGCCACACCCTGCACCCCTCCTGCACCCTGAGCCCCCTGCTGCACCCCGCACCCCTGCTGCACCCCAACCCCCTGCCCTTAGCCTCATGCCGCACCCTGAACCCCTCCTGCACCCCCTGGGGGCAGGGAGGGGGCGGAGTTGGGGTGGGGATTTCGGGGAAGGGGTTGGAATGGGGGCAGGGAAGGGGTGGGAAGAGGTGGGGCAGGGGCAGGGCCTTATGCAAGGGGTGGAGTCACTTCTCAGCAATAGTGACACTGGAATTTAGATAATCCTGCTTCCACCACAGATACTAAAGGAGAATCCCTGTTACATTAGATGCTGATTGTATAGGGCCTATGACACACAGTTGAATAGTTCTGTTTATATCCCATAGAGAACAATAGTACCCATTCACATGAGTCAGCTCATTGCAATATACAAACATATAACCATGATTAAATCACCTTCCTTGAAACTCTAATATAGATACTGTAGATAATGCCTATTCCCCAGCATATGACTCACTGGTACTTCCATGGTGAGGCTGGTAGGTATTCCATCATAATGAAGATGGAGATATTGTGAATGTGTAAGCAGTTTTTCAGCATAATGAAACACAAGGCTGGAGATGTTGTAAACATGCAAAACCCCACTGTGACCCTCTATATTATTTGATAGCTACCTTTGTTTGCAACTCATTGCCTTCCTCCAAATCGAAATCTTCTCTATTGAAGTAAAACAGTTAAAATTTGAGAACATGATATTTTAGAGCAGTATCCCTGGTCTCTGAGTGAATCTCATCAATTCTAGTAGTCTGATGAGACAAGATAATGAAAAATAGTCACATTTCCAACTACTTTTAGCTTCTGTTCTACAACTTCAGTATCTGAATGTCCATCGCTGATAAATGTAAGTGAAAGCAAAACAAAACTATCTACTGTAAGATTTTTTTTTTTTAAACAGAAGTTGGCAAAATATGAAATACTGCACAGTTGCTTTTGGCTTTGTATGCCAATGTCCTTGCTTGGATACTTTGTTGAAAAGTGTCATTTGTTAGCATTTGTGAAACCCTGCAAGGGCATCCTGGGAGTCTTTGCAAGATGTCACAAAGCTTTTTATGGTAAATGATTGTAGGAATTTGCATTCTGGGTTTTATCAATTGGTTGTACTTCTCATTTGACACTGTTTGGCCTTTTAAAGATGCACTCAGACTTAATGCTTAGGAGTCCAATCTTAATCCATTAATATCAATGGGAGTTATATTATTGACATATAGTTTCAGTGACACACTGCCATGCTTTTGCTCCTGCTTCTCACTTGCTCCATAGTCAGTCGTCTTCCTGGTACAGATGACTTTTCCCTTCTGATCTAGTACATCTTAAGGGGGGTTCCAAAGAGGATGGAGCTAGGCTGTTCTCAGTGGTGGCAAATGACAGAACAAGGAGCAATGGTCTCAAGTTGCAGTGGGGGAGGTCTAGGTTGGATATTAGGAAAAACTATTTCACTAGGAGGGTGGTGAAGCACTGGAATGGGTCACCTAGGGAGGTGGTAGAATCTCTATCTGTAGAGGTTTTTAAGGCCTGGCTTAACAAAACCCTGGCTGGGATGATTTAGTTGGGGTTGGTCCTGCTTTGAGCAGGGGGTTGGACTAGATGACCTCTTGAGGTCTCTTCCAACCCTAATCTTCTATGATTCTATGATATCAAGGCACTGTGTACACTGTTTACTTCATTTCAGAGTAGCAGCCATGTTAGTCTGTATGCGCAAAAAGAACAGGAGTACTTAGAGCAGTGGTTCCCAAACTTGTTCCGCTGCTTGTGCAGGGGAAGACCCTGGCTGGCCAGGCCAGTTTGTTTACCTGCCGTGTCTGCAGGTTCGGCCGATCGCAGCTCCCAGTGGCCGGGGCTCGCTGCTCCAGGCTAAAGGGAGCTACGGGAAGCGGCGCTAGCTGAGGGACTTACTGGTCGCCGCTTCCAGCAGCTCCCATTGGCCTGGAGTGGCGAACCGCGGCCACTGTGAGCCGCGATCGGCCGAAACTGCGGACGTGGCAGGTAAACAAACTGGCCCGGCCCGCCAGGGGCTTTTCCTGCATAAGATGTGGAAAAAGTTTGGGAACCACTGCCTAAGGGTATGTCTACACTACGAAATTAGGTCGAATTTATAGAAGTCGGTTTTTTAGAAATCGGTTTTATATATTCGAGTGTGTGTCCCCACAGAAAATGCTCTAAGTGCATTAAGTGAATTAACTCGGTGGAGCGCTTCCACTGTACCGAGGCTAGAGTCGATTTCCGGAGTGTTGCACTGTGGGTAGCTATCCCACAGTTCCCGCAGTCTCCGCTGCCCATTGGAATTCTGGGTTGAGATCCCAATGCCTGATGGGGCTAAAACATTGCCGCGGGTGATTCTGGGTACATATCATCAGGCCCCCGTTCCCTCCCTCCCTCCGTGAAAGCAAGGGCAGACAATCGTTTCGCGCCTTTTTTCCTGAGTTACCTGTGCAGACGCCATACCACGGCAAGCATGGAGCCCGCTCAGGTAACCGTCACCGTATGTCTCCTGGGTGCTGGCAGACGCGGTTCTGCATTGCTACACAGTAGCAGCAACCCATTGCCTTGTGGCAGCAGACGGTGCAATAGGACTGGTAGCCATCATCGTCATGTCCGAGGTGCTCCTGGCCGCGTCGGCCGGGAGCGCCTGGACAGAATGGGCGAATGGGCGCAGAATGGGCGCAGAATGGGCGCAGACTAAATTTGGAGTGACTTGATCAAGTCATTCTCTTTAGTCCTGCAGTCAGTCCTATTGAACCATCTTATGGTGAGCAGGCAGGCAGTATGGATTGCTAGCAGTCGTATTGTACCATCTTCTGCCAGGCAGGCAAGAGATGAGGATGGCTAGCAGTCGTATTGTACCATCTTCTGCCGAGCAGCCCTGAGATGTGGATGGCATGCAGTCCTTCTGCACCGTCTGCTGCCAGCCAAAGATGTAAAAGATAGATGGAGTGTATCAAAACAAGAAATAGACCAGATTTGTTTTGTACTCATTTGCTTTCTCCCCCCTCCCCCCGTCTAGGGGACTCATTCCTCTAGGTCACACTGCAGTCACTCACAGGGAAGGTGCAGCGAAGTAAATCTAGCCATGTATCAATCAGAGGCCAGACTAACCTCCTTGTTCCAATAAGAACAATTACTTAGGTGCACCATTTCTTATTGGAACCCTCCGTGAAGTCCTGCCTGAAATACTCCTTGATGTAAAGCCACCCCCTTTGTTGATTTTAGCTCCCTGAAGCCAACCCTGTAAGCTGTGTCGTCAGTCGCCCCTCCCTGTGTCAGAGCAACGGCAAACAATCGTGCATCTGAGTTGAGAGTGCTGTCCAGAGCAGTCACAATGGAGCACTCTGGAATAGCTCCCGGAGGCCAATACCGTCGAATTGTGTCCACAGTACCCCAAATTCGACCTGGCAAGGCCGATTTAAGCGCTAATCCACTTGTCAGGGGTGGAGTACGGAAATCGATTTTAAGAGCCCTTTAAGTCGAAATAAAGGGCTTCATCGTGTGGACGGTTGCAGGTTTACATCGATTTAACGCTGCTAAATTCGACCTAAAGTCCTAGTGTAGACCAGGGCTTAGAGACTAACGAATTTATTTGAGAATAAGCTTTCGTGGGCTACAGCCCACTTCATCGGCTGCATAGAATGGAACACATAGTAAGAAGATATATATACATATATATATATATATATATATTTATATATACACACACATACAGAGAACATGAAAATGTGGAAATAGCCATACCAACTGTAAGAGGCTAATTAATTAAGTTGAGCTATTATCAGCAGGAGAAAAAAAACTTTTGTAGTGGTAATCAAGATTGCAATGTAAGTCTAGGGAAGACACTGTATGTACAGAAAATTCAAGATAAAGTTTCTACAGGTCTGATCCTAAACCTATTCAAGTCAACAGTAATCTTTCCATTGACTTCAATAAGTTTTAGATCAAATGCACACTGAAAGTTTTTGGATTGTATTTCAGTGCTGGCCATGTTAATTTGCTTTTAGGCTTAGGAAAATTAATGTTTGTTTTTCTGTCTTATTTCTTTGTATTTTATCTTACTGTGATTCCTCCTGGAAAGGGTTCTCCTAAACTCAGGAGCATTCACAAGGGAGGGGAAGCAGGGACACCTCCCTCCCCCAGTAATCGGCAGAGACAGAGAGCAGCTCTGGTCCCGGGACCGCAGGGAGGGCACAGAACGTACCTTTCCAAAATTGGTCAAATTTAACTTCCTGCACACGCCCCGCTAAACTACTGCTAGTAGAATACAGTTGTAGCAGGCCCCATTGCTAATCTCATGCAAGGGATGTTATAGAACATTTGCATGAGCCAGTGCACAGATGACCTGTTCATTTACCACATCGGAGAGTTGTTACATTTTCTATTCTTCATGGGGAAATGGATGAAGATTTAACTCATTTAAAAGATTTATCCCTTTAAAGGTGCTCATTTAAACTCAGCCTAGTGCTTTCACTATCTGAAGAGGCTACCTACAGATTAACGACATTAAATTATTCATTGGGAAGAGTTATTCTTTATATCAGATATTTATTGATTCAGTTCCCTGGCGTGCTACTGACAACTTTTTACCTGATCCTTAAATACCTTAAGCAAATGGGGTTGCTCTCTCCATCCATCTTTTCCAGGTTTTGTGTGTCACTTTCTGTTCAAACCAAATTTGCTTTCCTCTTACTGAGGATTTCTTTTCAGCTTTGAAACTTGTGCCCCATTTTCTCAACTGCAGCAAGATGTTAATGAACTCTTCTTGGCAAGGCAGATCTAGCTACTTTGTTTTACAGTATGCAAATCAGTTGACAAAAATGAGAATCCTAATCCTCCCTACCTCACAGGAGTGTTAGGAGGACTAATAATTACTTAATCTTTGCATTAGACAGTGTCAAGGTGGGTGAGGTAATTTCTTTTATTTGACCATCTTCTGTTGATGAAAGCTTTCGAGTTTATACAGAGCTCTGCTTCAGGTGTGGGGAAAGATACTCAGTGTCTTTGTATAGCAGTTCTACAAATGTAAAATGTTTAGAAACGGTTTGGAACACTTTGGCTACCTGTAAATAACAGCAACAATAATAGCAGTAGTTTGTCAGTAGATCTCAAAAGCGCTTTACAAAGGAGGTCAATATCATTATCCCCATTTCACAGATGGGGACACTGAGGCACAGAGCAGGGGCGTGACTTGCCCAAAGTTACCCAGTGGGTGACTCTGATCCAGCTAGATTGGGTGTTTTAACTATTCAGGGCAACATTTGGAAGCTACAAATATACTATATTAATTGTGTGAAGATGTGATTCTATTTCTCCATCTCACTTGGATATTTCTAATGTGCTCTGCTCCCTTCTAGTTCACCCACAGAGCCACCCATAATTTGGCCCTATAAACCATAGCACCTACTTTCTCTTTTTTGAAAATGTAACAATCACTTGGTATGTCCTTTATATTTCCTTTTATTTATGTTTAGGACTGAACATGAAATATTTAGAAAAAATAGGTGTGCAAGTCTGTGTGGGATTATACACAAATGTGTAGGAGACCCAGACTGGCCCAATTGTATATAAAGGTAAATAGGAATCCTATGCAGTTCAGAGCCAAATATGACCAGCATTAAAGTCGTGTGTGTGCATTTGCATGTGGGTTTAAGATGGAATAGTTTGTAGGCGAAGTGGAAAGGTAAGCTTGTAGGAGAAAAACCCCTTCTAGCCTACCTGAAGCTAGAACATACTGGAAATATCATAAGAGAGTTTGTCCATGAAAAACCTCTCAGCCAGCATAAAGTGGTTAGGATGAGGGAGGTAGCTCCCCACCTTTCAGATGATTATTTGAACTAAACCCTTTTTATGTTCACCCATCCAGCACGAATTATTACTCATAAGTATCTGGTAGTTACAGTCCCTTTCTGCAGTATGTCTAGTTGTCAGCAGGTTTCTGTTTTTCTTTTGTGTCTATATTCTGTTCACTTTAACTTTTAGAAGAATGATTTTTTCTTCTCTTCTTTACATGTGTTGGGGGCAGGGGGTGAGGAAGTGGGCATAGTCAGAGCAGACTGTTAATTTTTAATGGTCATTGTGCAGTGTTACAATTTTCAGGCCATGAACCTCATCATGTGACTTCTAGTGAAAAGCATGACTATCCAAGCCACTGGGATTAGTTCAGGAAATTTTAAATGGAGCACATTGGAGAAATCAATTACTCAGTGCATCCCAAGTAGGTAAACTGATTAAAGGAAAGACAGCAATTCCAATCATTTTGGAACTGCAGCTGAAAGTAATGCAATTTGTAATTGCTGGAGTCAGTGGTGCTGGCTTAATATACTGGTGTATTTGATGAGTTAATTCTTCTACCCCAAGACGTTATGATTGTAAATCCCAGAGTTGCTTGCTGGGCTGTAATTTCCAATTACAATACTGTCTGTGAATTTCTAGGTCATGGAAAAAATGCTTCTGCCATTTATGTGTATGTCCCTTCAAGGAAGTGGAAAAAGTAATGAAAGGGAGAATAGTCTGAGTACTACGTGATTGATTTAGGTCAGTACCAAACCCAGACATTGCAGGAAAATGTGCATGTCGCACAAGGTTTTATGGTTTAAGGGGAAAAAATCTGATTGAATATCACAGGTTTGGGAGGACCATAGGACTTGATGTATGGGATCAGACCACTGGATAACACAGTAGATGGTCCAATATCCTGTCTGGATGCTGCAAAAGAAGGTGGAAAACACCCTCCCCCACAACTATAAATCACCTTTTTACTTGTACAATGCTGCACATGGTGGGAAAATTACTTTCTTTCTCCATCTTCTTTCCATCTGAGCAGGGGTGAAAAGCCCAAGGTAGCGTTCCTCTTTGCTGTCAAAAGAGGAGAATCTTTGGGGCACCTCTAGCAAATAAGAAGCAGAGAAACCCAATGGGTATCTCAGCTTCTCCAGCTACACATTCAAGGCACAATATCCCTGGAGAGAGTACTCTACCTCCTACCCTGACTTTCTGAGCCATGTACATCTCTTATGTACTATAATGAAGCAGAGATATTAGCAGATAGTGGAATGGGAGGAGGAAAGGCAACAAGAGTGTACTTATCAGCATCTACCATACTGGTCTGTAGAAGCTTGGTAGCCTACTCTGCAACCCCTTATCTTTCAGTGGGGCATCAGCAGGGTTCTGACTAATTGTGTCTGAGTACTTCTTTATTCACCTTCACAGGCCAGTGATTTCCTCTGAATTATCTGCCGTACTAATTAACAGCCATTGCCATGATCATAGACTTTTTTCATTCCTTGTGATAACTTTGCCATGGAAGTGAGCTGCCAGATTTTAATGGTTGAGATGGACAGTAAAATAAAGGTCTGTGCTGTCCATCTTTGACTCATTCACTGTTCTCATTTTGCTCGCTTCTCTGTTTTAGTTTCCCTCCCTTGGTAACTTCACAAACCCATGTGAAAATAGCCATTCTGTTAAAAAATGTATTTGAAAAGGTCAAAGTAGCAGCACAAGCCATCATGCACAGAATAGCAAGTGTTCAAATTCTGATACAGCATTCTCACCACAAAGAGAAAGAAGACTGGGAAATGTATGCTATCTAAACCAATAAGATCACTACTGACACAGCGGACCAACTGCTTTGCTGTAAGTCTCAGACAGCTTGTTTGGTTGATTTAGATAGTTTTTTATTATCATGGCAACCATTATCATAGCCCCGGAGGAAGAAGTGACTAACTTTGATGTTGCTCAGTAGAGCTGCATGGAGTATATGTACACAGCTTGTGAATCTAGCTGAGAAATCCAATGATGGAAACTTGTCCACCACTTGGATTTGAATCTATGACCATCACAACATGCAGTGAGCTCTGTTTATGATAAAATATCTTCTTTGAGAGACTGAGAGTTCAAAGCACATAAAAGTTTGATCCTACATGCCAGCGTATCTAACCAAAACGGGCCGTGGAGAATAGCTTCTTTGTTTCTTGTGTAAGCAAACATCTTGTATAAAGTTCCGCTGCTTTTCATTATGACAACGGAATTTTTTGTTTGTTGGTTTGACAATAAATGCTCCAAATGGTATGATGTCCTGAAGATTTTATTCTTAAATAAAGACTCCACCATCTGATCCAACATATAAATCAAAGGACTATCTGAATAGGAAAAGATTTGAATCTCATGCCATTAGTAAATGATGTCCAGAACCTTTTTGTGAACCATCTAGAAAAGTAAACCTGCAAGTGAAGTCATATCACTGATAAATCCTTCTAAATGCTGTAGTTAGGTTCTTCTCACCTAATCTTCCCACCCCCAGTCTCAAAATTTTGATTGCTAAAAATGTTTCCCTTGTCACTTTCTCACCCGTGTCTTAGTTGGTCTTCACTCTCCCAGTTTAGAAACTGCTAACAGTAAGTGTATTGCACAGGATAATTTCGTGCAGAGTTAGACTGCGTAATCCCAAATGAATTTGCTTGTTTTTTTTTTTTTTAACATGGGGATGGATTCTACGTACTTTCATTTGCTGGGAATGGAAAGTGCTTATGAGTACCCCACAGATAAATTTACAAAGTGATGCTTCTGCAGCAGATGCAGACACAAATCCATTTGATGCATGGGGGAGCGGGGGTTCATGATGTGTGTGGCTTCAGTTCACCACTTGCAAAAAGCACTATTTAGCACTGATTTGCAGGGAGGGAAAAACACCAAGCCCAGACTTGTTAAGTCAGTATTTTGTGAAACAATCATTCCGCCTTGTGCTGTGATCCTGGCAGATCTTTTAAGTTAAGCACTGTTTACTTGGGTCTATAGAATACCATGCTTCTGCAGGTGCTGTTTTTTGGATGAGATGTAAAAGTGAGGTTCTGTTCCCCTGTGATGAGTAAGATTCCCTAGGCATGCTTTGTAAGTAGGGTAGGGGTATTAATACTAACATCTGCCATTCTTAGCATTATTAAGGAGATCAGACTTTTGCCAATTCTGCCAGGTTTATGCCCAGGGGCACAACTTGGGGATGGCTCTGTGCCCTACAGACACTTGCAAAAGCTAGGCACAATCTGGACCAGTATATGGGAAAGCCCCTGTGGGCTAGCTCTGCTAACTAACCTCCTCCCCACCACATTTATCCAACTGTATTGCATTGTTCAATTTTATGTATACAATATAACATTACCAATTTGATTATTTTTCTATAGTTGTGAACACTGAGAGCGCACATTAGATAATATATAATTACTGAAAAATACAAATAAAACAAGAAACAAAGAAATGGGAGGTCAGATCATAGCAGATAGTTTCATCTAGGACTTCTACTGCACAACATTTGAACCATTCTTAGTCTTGCAGCTGGTATGTCCTGATAGGAAATGAAGCTGAATTTGCTTAATGGCTGTGGCTGAAGCAATGCTTAAGAGGAATCTGACCTAATACTTACGGTGAAACCTTTGGCTACCCTTGTTAATTAAGTATTTGACAAACATGTCAGGCTTATGCTGTTAAATTGTGTTCCCCTCTGTATGGTTTAAAATTCCAACGTGTGCCTAGATTGTAAGGGGAAAATTATACCCAGCCCATTCTTCACAGAAGCTCAGGTCCCAAGATGGCAGATTTCCACTGTTGAGGAGTGGAGGCAGGGCTTTGGGAACATGCAGTGCCAGCTAAGCTGGTACACTCAGTGATCTGCCTTACAGGATTGGCTTGGCGGAGGACCAACAAGGGGAAAGGGTGCTCAGTGTTGCAGTGATGGGGTCTGTAAGAGGATGGCTCTTATCAGAGTGCCCTCAACCAGCAGGCACCAGCATTACTGGCATGCCTGCCTCAGTTTCCCTCCTTCAGACTCCTCAGAAATAGTCCAAAACATCTTCCCAAGTGTAGCTATAGTCTTTGTGGGGTTTATCTACTACTCAAGTCCCCTGCACACAAATCATAACAAAAGTTCCACTACCATAGTCCAGAATTCCCCCAGCACAGTCTAAAAAGTACATGCAACATACAGCCCCTGTGTCCCTCACCACACCCCAGCTCTCCAATGTAATCCTCCCCGACCTTGTATCAGGACAGCCTCCCCAGTCCTTCCAACTGTAGTGCAATCCTGCTCTTCCCAGCGGAAACCCCCACAGCCTCTCTGCAGGGAGCATCCTTGCCAGGGGAACAACCCTCACTCCCCCTAGTCTTCACACAGTTCCTATGGGTGCAGCTATCTGGCCCTGGAGATGTCAGCAGGTAAGCTCCTCTTCTGCTCCCCTGCCTTCAGCCCTCTCCAGTCCTTGGCTCCAGCTTTCCAGCTCAGAGCCACCAGGCAACTCCCTCTGCTACTCCTCCTTCCGTCAGGGTTCTGCAGCCTTCTGGCCCTGGCTCTCTGGCTTGGGGATGCCAGCCAGTAAACTCTTGCTGCTCTCTTCCCCTCAGCCTTCCCCCAGGAAACACATTATTTCTTTCCAGGTCCTTGGTAGCACCTGTCCTTCCTCACTGAACCAATCTGCTCTGACTCACTGGCACACTCCCTCTCACCAGCTCTCTCCCTGGTCATTTATAGCCCCCAGGTGCTGCCTTGCCCTCTTAATTAGTACCTGTTCTGGCACAGGGGAACAAGACCTACTTCGGTTACAGGGGCCTATCACCCTGTGACAGGATCTGTAAGTGCCTCGATTGATTGATTGATTGTCCATGGATCGATCACTATGCAGATCCATTAGCCATTGCACCCGTGGAGCCATTTAAAGGCAACAGCTATGGATGGGAAATCCTGGGGCTGAAGCAATGACCATGAAAAATGCCCCCATGGAAAGATTCCATCATCCCATGCAGAACATCTTGTCAAGTCCCAGCCCAGTGGCTCAGCTGTGCACCTGGGAAAAGGATAAATCTGTATCTCCTATAATCAGGGAAAAAATGGCTGGGAAACCAGGACTAGGTGAAACTGCAATGTGGTACAAATCATATTTCTAATATCAGCCTGATGTCTTCCATTAGAATTGCTGCTAGTCAATCTGAATATCTAAAAATAGGACACCTTCCTCCAAATACATGTAACTTGTCTGCACAATATTGAATAGAATTATTATGTGTCAGTCAGCATTTCACTATGGCTTCTAATTTCACAGTTCTTGAGTGGGAAAGATTTGCAAAATGTTGGTTAAATTCCAGTGGAAAGCCAGGTTATTTTACTGCCCTCCTGACTGGTGTAATAAATTGCAGGGGAAAGGAGCAAATACAGATAAAGCATTAATTTAGCCCTGTGTGCCAACACCAGTGAAGAGACACCACTACTACTTTGGTTTTCACGCATTTTCCTTAGCTGTGTTTTGAACATTTACTCCATTCCATGCTTTCTAAGATAACGTATCACTTGTGTCAAGGAAACAAAGAAACTCCTAGCATGTAGTGGCACCACTCAGATAATATTTGAATTATTGTAACTGGCTTGGCCTCACACAGTGAATTCACAGCAACATCTTTGGCTGTTTACATTCTTTGCAACTGATCTACTGAAGATCCGCAATAATGTTTGGCGAACTTTACAGTGTGTTTGATTGCAATGTCATTATATTGGGTACAGCTGCCAAGGTGAGAGGCCAGTGAAGAAAATTAATTTATGTAAATGGAAGCAATTCGGAAATTTAATCATGGGTATAATGTTTTCTTCCTTCATGCCGTATTAATGAATTGAAGGGCTACATTTAGTTACTGCTCTTATAATTTACAAATATAGTCCTACAGCTCAAGTTTAAAAGTTATTGTAGTCCAAACATGAAGTGGAATGCTGTGACTTTCTCTTTGTTTAAAAAAAAAATAGTGGAGAAGAATTCTGACACATTCTGTACATATGGTCGCTTGTTGCATTTAAAGCAATTCATCTGAAAAACAACACCACAAACAAAATTAAAAAGAAACAAGACTTGCCTTGTTTGTTATATCAAGCAAATATTTAAGCATTATACAGAGAAGGTGAGCCACATAGGGTCTGGTTCTCATTCCATGAAGGCCCTTTTACACCATTCTAGCAGTGTATATTTATGGCCACTGTAAGGCTTCTTTACATTGCCAGAGTGGTGTAAAGGGGCCTTGGTGTAAATGAGAATCAGGCTCACAGGCTGGACATTTTCCTCCTTCCTTTTGCTTCTTAAGGGAAGAGAGAGGCAGAAAGAACTGTATATGGCAGTTGCTCTAGTCACATTGGAAATACACTATTGATTTTCAGGGGTACTGAGCGCTTTCATCTCTGTGGTTCCATTGACTTCAGTTGGATTGTGGGTACTCAGCATTGCTGAAAACCAGTCCCTATTTGCTTTTATTACTTCAAAGGGAAACAGTGTTAAGGCAGTGCAAAATTGAATCTACCCTTAAAAAAATTGCTTTTTTTAAACTGCCTGATCCTGAGAAAAAAATCCATCAGGCCCTCCAAGCAGAGGACTCTGACTTTAAAGTCCCACCTTATCAAAAGATCCAGGTAGAAATCTTGTAAATCAGACCAGGCTACACACAAATCACACTACAAATTCCATTTGTATTCACTTCATGATATGAGTTAAAAAATATTGCATTGACACAGGATAAATGGCAATAGTGATGGAATTGCTGCTGGAGATGAAGGATGCGTCCGAGAAGTTGGAATTTGTCAGCACTATAGCCATCCTCGTAAAGGAGGGATGCTCTGGAACTACTTGTGCTGGTTTTCTACTTATTGGTGATAGTTCCATCAAGATTCCTACCTAGGATGGGGGAAATTTGCTCCTTGAACTAGCTTCTCATACTCAGCTTATGTTCTCAGTTAAAATGAATTAAGAGGCACTGACTTCAATTCTTATCAGTATTCCTCTGGGACACCCTAGGCTGTATATCTCTTTCTTTAACAAATGATTGATCTAGACCTGAGAATTGAAGGAACCATTGAAAATGCAAGCAAACAAAACAGAGATAGAAGGATTGATGGTGCTCTGCTGCAGTGATTTTATGCAAGTGTTTTGTTCCTTACGAGATTTATAGCTTTTTGAATTGAGAAAAGGTTTATGTAGGCTCAAATCATTGAAACCTTTATTTACTTTCAATTTAGGGATGTGCTGAACTGTTCAGCGAAAAGTTCTGGTATGGGAAAAGTTGGTGCATTTGCATATTGGGCTTGTTGTTCCTGGCAGCTGGCTACCTTGTTCTTTAAGTGGACTTATCCAGTTAGTGGACCCTCCTATCTCATAGCTGTGTGACATGTTGAGATGGGATGTAGAGCCCCACACTGGTGAACGGAGGGTTAAAGAGCAGCTCTGGGCCCAGAAGGCCCCACCCAGCCACACCAGCTGGGCATGCTCACCTTGGGCACAAGGCTCAAAAGATAGTAGCTCAGTTCAGTCAGAGCAGACGGAGCAGAGGAGTAGTTGTGTGCTGCAAGCTCCTGCAGAGAAGCTGCCAGGGTTCTACACACCCAAGAGCAGGTCTTCCTGTCAAACCACCACAGGTCCTGTGCTCCATGGAGGCAGGGAATGATGGGAATGATTAACGGCTGATTAAAGGAAGACCCTCTAGATTGCAATCAGAGAGAACTTCAGGGGGGTTCCAGAAACTGACCAGTAGAGTGGATGGAGGAACCAAAGCCTGGGTAGGAAGTAGCACAGGGACCAGGATGTAAGGGCACCTGCCCCTAGGCCACATATCTGAACTGTTATTCACAAGACCCTCAGTTAGAACCCAGTGGAATAGGTTGCCATACCCTAGCTGTTGAGTCTCACCCCTGCGCTACAGGCTGCTTACCTCTTGCCCGTGGGTGACACGGCCTGGTTTGGACCACAACCCCTGATGCATGTGTACTGCGCACTGCACTCTTATGATCTGCTGCCAGAAGCCATACCATCTGAACTCAGTTAGCTACTTTTCAACAGATATTTTTAGCTGGAACTTCCAGAACATGGGTTGAAATATAGAGTCCCCAAATACCTAGGGAGACCACACACTACAGCAGCATTTCTGCGCCTTTCTAAATGGGTGCCAGCATGTGCAGAAGAGGTAGGCCATCCCTCCGTCCAGTACCTCTGGTGTATCTAGCACGGTGGTGCTAAGACTCACATCCACTTTGCACTGAGGGGTGAAAGCACCAAGAGTCTGAATACCTTTTGTGCAAGGACACAGGGAATGGGAAATGATGTCTGTGCCTTTTATTGTCTTTTCCCTGTACAAAAGCATCTAGAATTTGGCCCTTAGTCACATACGGTGAAAAGGGCATGATGTGACTAGGACTAGCCAAGCAAAATACAAGATTAGGCAAAGACTTTCGATGAAATTGTGGCCCCATTGATGGGAGTTTTGCCGTTGACTTCAGGGGAGTCAGATTTCATCCTTGCTCTGTGATTTTTCAAAGGAGCCAATGGGAGTTGAGCATGTAAATCCCTTATTTTTCTTTGGAAATCCTAGCCTACCTGTTCTGTAGTCCACTGTTAAAGTTTGCAGGGTGTGTTATACTTGCTTGGCCAACACAGGTGCATTTGGCTGTGGATTTGAGTTTTTCTTACAAAGTTGAGGAAAATCTGAGCTTGCAGAAGCCAAACCAGAATGAGGGTGCTAAACTAATCCTTCACCCTTTAGAAATTCACAGCATCTGAAATGGAACTGGGACCAGGCTGGGGACACTTCAACAAGCCTCCCTCTACCTGTTTGAGGACAGCTACCCCAGAATAAAAGTATTTTGATGACTCTCATTTCAACACCTTTAATTTTTAACCTAGAATTAAAATAATCTTTTAAGTCAGGCTAGTCAATGTACAAATTTGCTCACTGACTTGGTTGCTGTCCGTATTCACTGACGCTCCCATAGGCTCAACTCTGATTATACCCTTCTGAGGACACTCCACTTGGTTTGTTTGTTTCACACTTGCACATGGCTAATTACTTTGAGATTAGCAGCATGCATGGGCTTCTGGTGATAGGTGTCATGGCTACGCTGGGATATTGCTGTGGGCATTAATATCAAGGAGCCAGGGCAATGCTCCACCAAGTTTACCGAGCCTGAATAAAACACTGCTTAATATTCTTAAATATTTGTTGACACTTCCTCTTTTTTCAGAGTAAAATTAATCTGAAAGTCAACTGTGTGCTTAAGAACAATGGCCACAGCCATGTAGTCCTTACTCAGATCCTTGTCCTGGATGGACATAAACCTGACAGCATGAGACCAAAACTGTCAATGTGATTTCAGTGGGAGTCTGTGCAGAGTAAGGACTAGAGCTAAGTGAATCCTCTCTAAAATGTTCCTTTGAAAAAATATGCAAATCACGTTGACAGGACTTCATTAATACTTCTTGAAATAGTGCTAGCTTCCCTTTGTAATGCTCCTACCCCCATCAGAATGGTTATAGGAATGCATGTAAGAAAGCAGAGCAAAGGACAGCATGGGTATGTAACCCTGGCACAGGGCTTAGAAACCACACAGACACGGACCCTTTGTGTTTCTCATCTGCAATCCCCGGATTTGTGTTCAGTTCATGTGCCAGTGCCAAGTTGGTATTTCACCACGTAGAGGGAAGAGTATGGCAGCTGTTCAGGGACAACTAATGCATAGGTGTTGTGACTATGGGCAACTGGCATAGGTTAGAATAGTCTTGAAGCTGTTCTAATTTACACGGAGGAGTGGCCAGCCCCAGAACTGAGGAGATCCAAAGTGGTTTAAAGCCACCCTTCTCTCTACCCCTTTCTTCTGAGCTGTACTTGAGCCCTTCTCATCCACAGATTAGGATCTGAGCCTTTATTTTTTCCCCTGGAGAAATCATCCCCTCCTACTAACTCTCCTTCTCTCCCTTTATCCACTTCCTTCCATTTTCTGTACATTTAATAAATGTGACTTTTTAGTAGCAATGATTTTAATAAAATTTAGACTTTCTATAATTCATCTGGAATGAGAAAATCAATTTTGCAGGCAATCTGTAAATCAGACCCAATAATGAGAAATCCCTTTTTAAATAGCCTGAATATAACAGTTTCTGTCTCTTGCTGTGTGACTTGTCCCTATTCAGAACCAAAGGACAAGAAGGTTCTGCTGCAAACCAAGTCCATCTCCTTATTGATCGATTATTTTTGTTGCTATAGATTAACTGTATTGAAAAATATCTGTCAGAGGCCGATTATGATTTCTGCAATAAGCCATCTGATGTCAAGGAAGTCGAGGAAATGTTTTCTTCCAATTTTATGTGTTATCTGTTCAATTTCCTAAGGAAAGACTGCGAGGCAACTTGTTATTTTCCATTGTTGGGATAAGTAGAAGGTACCAACTTCTTGTGACTAACCTGACATAATTCTACGCTAATAGGAGTCCCATGCTCTCCAAAGCTTCTGCCCAGAGAGAGCTTTCTCAAAGTGGGGGAGGGTTTGGGGCGGCTAACAGCCCTTTGCTGAATTCTCCCTCTACCTTAAGTCCATGGAACAACCCTGAACAAATTATTGCAAGACTCTGACTGCTAGAAGCTGGAACTGGATTGCCGGGGATGGATCACTGGATAAAGTGCCCTATTCTGTTCACACCCTCTGAAGCATCTGGCTCTGGCCACTGTTGGGAGTGGATACTGAGCTAGATAGGCCATTGATCTGATCCAGTATGGCCATTCTTATATTCCACTTTAATTTTGATGATCTCCCTCTCCCTGCAACCTTGAGAAGGGTTCTGAGGGCAGTTGCATGCAAAGAACTTTGGCAGAACAGCTCGGTGGATTGTAGGGAGCTGAATGGGGATGAGCTTTGGCAACAGCAGCAAGACAAGGGTCCTTTGCATGGTGCCTCTTGATCCGTAGGTTTAGAGAAAGAAGTGCTGGCCTCTTCTGTCGGAGGAGGGTCAAACTCTGCTCTGTAAGGAGAACAACTTCTGGGAAACTGAACTGAAACTCGGAGTTGCTACTTCACTGCACAGAAATAGGGTAAATATGACTTAACCTTTCAGAGGGAGATTGGGAGATGGAGAGAGGTTTATATTTAGCATGAAACAAACTAGGTTTGATACATACTAATGAAATAACTACACAGACACAGGGAAGATAAAGACGAGCAATCAAAAATGTTGTATGAACAAAGATGAAAAAATTAGCTTTGAGGTTGAAAGCTTTTTTTTTCTGTGCTCCCATAATTATTTCACATGTGTATATAAAACATGTGACCCATCCTTTAAATGTGCTAAATGTACATGCAGAAAGAATGAAATATACATTGACAAATGTGGTAAAAAAAAATCTAGTCTCATTTATATGCAGCTTAAGAAAAGTCCTTTTGGTGTACTTGACCTGGGGGCCAGGTGAAGTTTGGTGCAAAAGCATTTTAGAATTTTAGTTTTTAAAAGGAGGAAAAAGGCTGCAGTGCAATGATCAATTGATCTGTCTGTGCAGTACACACAGCATATGGATATGTATTGTAAGTAAACGCTTCCAGTAATTATTGATACTCATGACTACATCCTGAACTGGAAAGTTCAGAAACAAATTGAGCCAGGCTCCTCTGGCCTTTGCGGGGGGTTTGGAGTAGGTATTCTTATTTGAGCTTCTCTGTACTATAATTTATAATCAATAGACTAATCTTGAAGTCCTAACTCAGTCCTGACTTTTAGGCCAATAATATTAGGGTCTGGGACAATATTAACCAATTAGAGTACCTATGCAAATGAGGGTATCTGGACTGACCATGGAGAGTTTCAAGAAGCCTACTATTTAAGGGCTAACAATATTTATCCCTAAACTTCAAACTGCATCCCCTTTCCAGTATTTCAAAGAGCGTAGAGACAAATAGCTGCTAGTATTGCATATCAAAATTTATTCTGGGATCAGTAGATCTTGTTGTTTGCCCCACTGGAGGTCAGTGTGGGTCAGATTATCACAGGTATATAGGTGCCTAAAGCTACAGATAGGCACCTAGTAGGATTTTTAAAAGGGCTTAGGGTGCTTACCTCCCAATGGGAGTTAGGTGTCTTGACCCTTTTGAAAATCTCACTAGGCATCTAAATACCTTTTAAAAAAAAGTCTGACTATATGTGCTTATTAGAAGCATTGATCAGATGGGTAAAATAAGGCAAAGATATTAAAGGAATTGCAGAAGTTCACAGTAAATCAGGAGCAAAGCAAGATATCAAATTTAGGATACTGCCTTCCCATCCCCTGCTCTAATCTCTAGAGATCACTGCTGATATTTTTGTGATAGATATAATTGCACTTTACAAGGAGAGTGATATTCTTGTAGAAAGAAACCATGTGGCTTAAAAAATGGCAAAGCTTTTCAGTTAAGACAAGAAGAATTTATCATGTCTACTAAATTAACTAGTAAAATAAATATACTTTAATTTTGCCTTTCAAAGTGTCACTGCTATTACTCAGCTGCTTTAACGATGGTGGAGTTTCATGCCTTAGATGCACATTAATGCAATAATACCCTTTTTTTAATCTTGCAAGGTAGTATTTTCATTTGGCGTGTATATTTTTGTTCAGTACTAAACATAGCAATCATACTAAATGCATAAAGGAATAAAACTGACAGCAGATATTTTAACTGAAATATCATTAAAACCAGATGAAATTAAGTCTCTCTTGAACACTGTCAATCAATTTTTCCTTGTTGTTACAGTTAAAGTAAAAAGTTCAAACTCTGTAAATGAATTTACCAGTAAAAGCAACAGAATAACTGAAAAGAGAAAAAAAAAAACTCTGGCAACTGGGTTCTACAGAAGAATTTTTAGTTGTAAGAGAGTGGCAAATATTAGCAATAAAAACTTCCAACAGTTTTTGACTCTTTTACACACATTTCCACTCGCACAATCTTGTCTGTTTCATCAACCAATCAGAATGGAAGATTCTACCTTCCCCCACCCCCATGAAAAAAGTTGAAACTGCTTCTTTACCATTTAAATACTTTGTGCTTTTATGCCACCTTCCATCCAAGGATTTCAGGGCTTTGCAAATGTTAATGAAATAAACCTTACTACAAGCTTGTGAATTTTATAACCTCATTTCACAGCAGGGGAAACTGAGAAGCAGGACAGTTCACTGACTTATCTGTGGCAGAGTGAGGACTAGAACCCAGATTCCTTGACTCCCATTCCTATGCTTTAGCCATCTGGCATGCTTAAGCTCACTCATTCCCTCATTATTTCCTAAAGATAAAAAAGCGAATTTACCTTTTATATTTTCTTAAAAATTACTATAAAGAAGGGATTGACACTAACACTGACTTCCCTCTACGTCTCTCCTTTCCCATTTCTCTTTCATTACTGTTGGTAACTGTGCTATTCCCTTCATTGCCAAGTCTTGGAACCTTGGTTTCATGTATGACCTCTCTCTCTCTTTCTCCCCATAATCCATCCCCAGCATTCAGACACTCTCCAAATTCTGCTTTTTACTCCCTACTTATAGCTAAAATCCATCCTTTCCTGTCTATCTCAATGACTAATATTCTCCTCTGTGCCTTATCACTGTTTGACGACTATAACTGCAGCCCACTTGCTTACTTCTCCCACCTCAAGTCTGCCCAGATGCCCTAGCTAAAACTGGCCTTACCGTACTCTTCTGCCATCTTGGAATTCTTTCACTGGCTCTCAGATTTCTGCCCCTAATGCTCTGCTATCAGGCTCTGTCCAGCTGTGTCTTGCCTGTGTCTCAGTCCTCATTGTCTTGTATGTCCCCTGCTCAATCCTCTCATCTTTTTGCTCCCTTTCTCATCTCCTCCCTTTCCATGCTATCACTCATGTTGCTGCGTATGTTTGCTGCAGCCCCTGTCAGAATCGGAGACCTCTTTCAAAATTAGTCCTTGAAACTCACTTATGTCACATTGCTAACAATCAACTCCCATCCACGTACCTTAATGATTTACTCAATTAGCCTATCTGTTACCCACACAGAATTGTATTTACTCACAATACTGGTGCCATTCTACTAATCTCCTAAATTAGTGTTAACTCAGTTTGAGTGAAATGGCAGAATCAGGTCTGTAGAACGAGGAGTACTTGTGGCACCTTAGAGACTAACACATTTATTTGGGCATAAGCTTTTGTGGGCTAAAACCCACTTCATCGGATGCATGCAGTTGAAAATACAGTAGGAAGATATATAGAAATACACAGAGAACATGGGTGTTGCCCTACCAACTCTAACGAGACTAATCAATTAAGGTGGGCTATTATCAGCAGGAGAAAAAAAACTTTTGTAGTGATAATCAGGATGGCCCATTTCAAACAGTGGACAAGAAGGTGTGAGTAACAGTAGGGGGGGAAAATAAGCATGGGGAAATAGTTTTAATTTGTGTAATGACTCATCCACTCCCAGTCTTTATTCAAGCCTAGTTTAATGGTGTCCAGTTTGCAAATTAATTCCAGTTATGCAGTTTCGCATTGGAGCCTGTTTTTGAAGTTTTTTTGTTGAAGAATTGCAACTTTTAGGTCTGTATTTAAGTGTCCAGGGAGGTTGAAGTGTTCTCCGACTGGTTTTTGAATGTTATAATTCTTGATGTCTGATTTGTGTCCATTTATTCTTTTGCGTAGAGACTGTCCAGTTTGGCCAATGTACATGGCAGAGGGGCATTGCTGGCACATGATGGCACATATCACATTGGAGATGTGCAGGTGAACGAGCCCTTGATGGTGTGGCTGATGTGATTAGGTCCTATGAGGTGTCCCTTGAATAGATATGTGGACAGAGTTGGCAACAGGCTTTGTTGCAAGGATAGGTTCCTGGGTTAGTGTTTTTGTTGTGTGGTGTGTGGTTGCTGGTGGGTATTTGCTTCAGGTTGGAGGGCTGTCTGTAACGGAGGACTGGCCTGTCTCCCAAGATATGTGAGAGTGAGGGAATGTCCTTCAGGATAGGTTGTAGATCCGTGATGATGCGCTAGAGAGGTTTTAGTTGGGGGCTGAAGGTGACGGCTAGTGGCGTTCTGTTACTTTCTTTGTTGGGCCTGTCCTGTAGTTGGTAACTTCTGGCTCTGTCAATCTGTTTCTTCACTTAAGTAGGTGGGTATTGTAGTTTTAAGAACGCTTGATAGAGATCCTGTAGGTGTTTGTCTCTGTCTGAGGGATTGGATTAAATGCGGTTGTATCTTAGAGCTTGGCTGTAGACAATGGATCGTGTGATGTGAAACTCCTCAGGGAAACCCTCTATAAACTGTATTTTGTAAAGTGCCATGCACAGCTATAGAACTAAATAATCTTTCCAGATGGGGCATACCATTACCTCAAGGAGGTACCTTTATTTCCCCATCTGTAAAACAGGGATAATGATATTGACCTCCTTTGTAAAATGGTTTGAGATTTACTAATGAAAAGTGCTACAAAAGAGCTAAGTATTATTGTTTCTCTATACTCTAAACTAGAGAGCTGGCATGGCAAACAGGGATGCACACAGTTGAATCCTCAAAGGTTTTTCAAGATTGATGTTTGAAGGTCTCAGAACAATGACACAAAATAAATGCAGTCTACACATTGATATTTATAGTATCATCTTGTAAGTGACTATTTGTGTGACTCAGTAGATCTGAAAATTAAGAGCCTACCTCATGAAACTATACATCATAGGCATATACACTTTCTCCATGAGCTTCAGTCACATAATGACACAGAACTCACTTGCTGGACCAGTCACTGTGAAGTCTTGGTCAGAAATACTGCAGTTTATTTATTTACAGTGATTTTAAGCAATAATATTTGACTTTGTATATTTTTCAATCTTTCATCTAATTTAACAGTACAGAAAACGCCTCTAGAGGTTGGAGTGAGTCATTAGTGACCCAGCGTATAACAGAGATTATGGAGTGAGTGGAGAGCAAGCTAGGTTAAACTCAATCTAGATAAGATTGAAGTGATGCCTATGAGGGAGTGGGGGAGGGGAGGAAAGAGTGGTGTTTTCATTTACACCCATGATTTTTGGGGAGGACACCTGCTGCTTGTTGCAAGCTAAGGTCCTTGTTGGATTCCAGGGGCTCTTCATCATTTCTGCTTAGTGAGAAGCCTGCAATCTTCCTTTTTTTAAGATGCAGACCTTGCCACAGCTGTCAATGCCATTGCTACCATGAGGTTCAATTACTGCCACATTAAATGATGTGTTAAGATCACAGAAACTGAAGTGCAGAATGTGGCTGCCCACTTAAGTGGTATTCTAGGCAAAGAGCACAGAAAGTTTGTGCTCTGTAATCTACCCTGTCAATTGGTTTCTGGTGACATAATAGGCCCTAAATGATTTGGGCCTTACTTATGCTAAAGACCATCTCTCACCTCATGGTAGCTCTGATCTTCCGAGGCATGCATGTTAGTCACCCTCTGGTTTAACCAGGAAGTCTTCTGGGAGGATGTTCTTATCATAGGTTCTCCAGCTATGGAATCTAATCCCCCTTGGTCCACCAGAGCCTGGAGAAACATGACCTACATACTGCAAGGCTCTTCTGTTGCCCAAACTTTTTTGTGGCATTGGACTATATGGTATATAATGAGTTGACTGAGTTGAATGTCATGTGGAATCTTTGCCTTATTTACTGTGCGCCTTAGAAGATGCATATTTCAAGACTATAGACAAGATTTTTTGAAATTATATTGTATAATTTGAGAAATACTGTGTAAGCGTGAAACTTGAAATTAGTTCATCATTCACTGAGCATTAACTCATTCTTCCAAATGAGCAATAAACTGTGACCTTCCTAGCAGAAATGTACAATGGTCTCTGTCAGAGACTGACAACTGAAAATAACAATAATAATAATTAATAATGAAATAATAAAAACAATAAAAATAAACACAAAATAAATTGTTGCTAACAAGTGGCACTTTTTGAAAAATGGCAAGTATTTTCATTGAAAATTTTGTTTCATATAAAATTTTTACTGAATTGTCCAACTTTTTCAACTAGATGAAGCAAATTTAAAGTTCATTACAGTTTTGGTCTCCCCGTTCTTCTTTCCATTTTCTATGCCTCCCATCTCTAGTGTGACAAAATGGGGGAGAAAAAAGGTGGGGGGATACAGAAAAATTAAATTATATATTTTTATTTAAAAAAATCAAAACTAAACTAAATGCCTGATTTGAAAATAAACAAAATGAAAATTTTCATTTCATTAAGTATTTCAGCAAATGTTTGAAGGAAACATCCTTTATTCATGAAAACATTTGATTCCTTTTTGTCTATTTTTTTATGAATAAATTTTCCAGAGTAATGTTGATATATTTTTTAATTTAAGACTAAATACACCAAAATGTCATGCTTCTACAATATGTCATTCCTCAACTCACCTAGAGACAGCTCAAACTTGATTGAACTTGAGTCATCTTTCCTGTTAACCCATACCCAATTCACTTTTCAAAATAAACTATTTTTAATTGTATGTTTTGGTACAGTGGCTATTGGAGTCCTTCATTAGATTAACGTTGCATTTTGATAGGCTGTAATTTGACAGTACAGGACGGTTCAAACATACAGGATGGCAAATGCAATACAGGAGTGCAATAGTAACTTTATACCCTACATTGAGCTGGAAAAGGCCAGAAATTTAGTTTGATCACTTTTTTCTTTTGTCAGAAATAATAGCACTGCAGTGGTAAGTGGTTTCAGATTGTATTAAGAACCAATTTCAAGGAGAGACACTGAGGAAGTGAGGTTTTGCAAACAAATTACCAGAAATGTCCTGAAAATGCAGTTATATTTCACATACTTTTATTGGCCTAACTTAATACAATTAGAGGAGTAGCTTTCCGGCCACAGGACTCACTTCTTCAGGTCAATACCTTGGCAAATACAGGGGATATCCTGATAAATAGAGTCAGATGCTCTTATGAAGCTGTTTTAGGCAGATACAGCTCTTCAGCTTGCAATGCAGTACAATTCCATTTCAGGTTTTCATTATAGTTATTCTTTGAGGTGAGTGGATCAGGAGTTACAGTCCTTTGGTTTGGATCAGGTTCAGGTCAGTGAAAACTTTCCATGACCTGACCCAGCCATGAACCAAAGATAGGCCCAATAGTTTTCCTTGGGATGGTAACTGGATTCCTAGTGATGTTTATCTACGGGTGACACAGTTTGACTTTCTAGATAACAGTTGAAATTGTGGGGTGCTCATGATCACAAGACATCAACTAGCTACAAAAAGAGAGAAATGTGGATATTTTGGGGGAAGTTGATAAAGTTGCAAGTGACATTGTCGTTTGCTTTTAGGTTCACATTAATGGGTTTGGGAATGTATAATTTTAACAGTGTTGCTGAGGCTTTTATCACTACGTGGTCTATTTTTTTAAAATGTTTTTATTTTCACAACTAATTGTAGATTCCCAAAGTATAAATTTACCAGCTGGGATTGCAGTTCCATATGGCTTTTTGGTTTAATTGATTAGTTTCACCTTATTACTTATAATTTATTAAGAGAAAGGAAAGTTCCTCTGGGGGCATGGGTCAGATAATTGAGATCAAAACTTCAAGTGCAAGAGCTGCCGCCTTGTTTTCTGAGGAGCCAGCTATTAAGTATGAAGAAGATGCCTGTGTTATGGTATGGTTCAACTTTGCTTGAGCATAATCAGCTTCCCCTTCCCTTTGTTTTTTGTTTCCATTTGCCTTTTAAACATGGCTCAGTGTGGAGGAACAAGGTTGCATTTTAGAATGTCATGCATTGTTCCATATATATTATATTATATATATTATGCTATGGAGGAACAAGTGATAAGACATTAACAAGAATATAGAATTTTAAAAAATGGACAATAAACACTAAGGCTGAGATTTGCAAAGCTGCCTAACAGGTTTGGGGACCTAACTGAACATGCAAGCCTCTTCAGTGGCTTTGAACCTTGCAGCCAAAAAATAACTGGTGACAAATGATGATTTTTAAAGGGCAACCAGTTGTGAGCAGCTCTGTCTAGTGCAGCCAGTTAAGCCACACCCACTAATGAAACTACCCATACTTCCCCTATGTGGGAATAACTTGTATAGGGGAGTGGCAGCTCCAGGATTTTCAGCTTGCACAATTTCACTTGAATTCTTCCATGTGGGGGAGGGGCAGGATTTCTCCCTTCCCCAGCCCCTGGAAAAAGCTGGGAATTTCACTCTGCAAACATGTGGGTCTTGTTCGAGGGGCCCTGCAGAAGCACCATGCCCCTCACTGCCTCCAGACTGCTCCCTCCATGCCTTGTCCCAGGACAAAGATGACTCCTAGAGGAAGAGTGGTGGCAGAGCCTCTCCTGACATGAGGCTCACCCTGGGCCCCACCTCTTAGGTCCCAACAACGGAAGGAGAAGCAGAACAAGTCACTTTAGACTCTGTACTTGCTCCATCTTCCTCTGTGGGCTTAGGGAGTGTAGAATCTGGCACAGAGCTGCCTCCCTCCTTCCCAACCCAAAAGAAGGAGCTCATGTAAGGGTGAGGATAAAATACAACATGGAGTCTCCCTGTGTTTAGAGAAGTGGAGGGGGACATGGCATAAAGGAGTAGATGTTTTATGTCCTAATAAGATTATTTGACTGTGCCCTCAAGGCCAAAGATTGATAGCCCTTATCATGGTTAACCTAGCTTGTAACCTCTTTTCCTTTAAATTCATCCAGATCACACATTAATAATAAGACCTCTAAGATAAATACAGATGGATGTTTTATTAAGATAAATAAGATGGATGTTTCGGGACAGAGCACTCCAGAGCAGGTTTCATTTTGGAATGTAGCATAGCTCAGATGTGTTGTTTCAAATGGATACGAGACCCCAATTATAGTCTGCTCATTTGAGTGAGTGTTAAACTAGGCAGTAATGCAGTCGATGTGATGAAAGGAAGAGACGATGGCTTTAAAGGGACATGAATAAACACCTTCTTTATAACATGCATTATTTAATTGGCATGGGAAGCAATACAATCCAGTAAAACTAACATGCAAAGGAATAGGTGGGTGTCTGAGAAATTGCCCCTCCTTTCTCAAATTGTCTGGCTAGCCCTGCCAATAGATTCTATTCTAACTAATAAACTAAAATCAGAACAACTAAATTTCTAATCCTATTGCAGGTCATTCATTTGAGCAACACGCCTTTCAGGAATGAGCAATTTAAAAGAATAGCTCGGTGTAAAGATTTGAAGTGCATCTATGAATTACTAGTACATATCTTATTTCTCATTTCTGAACAGGTAAAAGCATGATACATACCAGTGTCCCTGGGTCAATCTTTCATTTGGTTTTGAAACTGTTGGTATCCTTGTATCTGTTCCAGTGCCTCCATCGACTCAGCATACAAATGCTGTATTTGTGTGGCTCCTGTTAACTTGAACTGCCAGCTTGACCAATAACATTCATAGATTTTTAAGGCCAGAAGGGTCCATTAGATTATCTAGTCTGACCTTGTGACTATCACAAGCCATTACATTTCACCCACTTACCCATATATTGAGCCCAGTAATTTGTATTTGCCTAAAGCATATCTTTCAGAAAGGTATCCAGACTGGATCTGAAGACACCCAGAGTTGGAGAATCCACCACATCTTTGGTAATTTGTTCCAGTGGTTAATCACCTCACTGTTCAAAATGTGTGCCACCTTTCTAATTTGAATTTGTCTGGCTTCAGTTTCCAACCATTGCGTCTTGTGGTGCCTTTCTGCACTAGATTAAAGTGCCCATTAGAAGCCGGCATTTCCCCCCTGTAAAAGTGCTAATATACTGTAATCAAGACACCGCTCAAACGTCTTTTTGATAAACTAAACAGATTGAGCTCTTTTCACTTTTTTTCACTGTAAGGTCTTTTCTCCAGCCCTTGAATGATATGTGTGTGTGTGGTGGGGTTGGTACACTCTTTGGTTATTCAACATCCTTTTAAAAATATGGACATCAGAACCATACACACACAGTATTCCAGTAAAAACCACTTCCCTATTCACTGCTCCCTGTTTATACACCCAAGAATCACACTGGCACTTTTTGCCACAGGATAGCACAGGTAAATCGGTCTCTTTTTGCAAACTGTACATAGTTATATAAATAGGAAGTTTCTTTATTCTGAAAAGCACAGGGAAGCAATGAAGCCTATAAGCACTAACTATTCCCTTGCTATCATATCACAGGAAACCTTGAAATTACTTTATTTTTTGCACATATAATGTTAATCTGCCAAGATGACATGTACTTGCAATCAAATTCATGTATCACACACCCAAACCAGCAAGTAAAGATGTTTCATATGTACAGAATTAGCGGAATTTTGCAGACAGGAATTTCCCAGTTAGATTTAATTTACTGCTGTTTGAAGTTTCTGAGATGGATGTTTTACAAGATACTTTCTCTTGGAAAAAAATCACCGATCTGTGTCTGCAGCAAATAGCAAAAATGTCAGAAAATGATGCAATCTAGCCTCTTTTTGAAAATTTTAAAGACCTTTTCCTACATTAGATACAATGCAAGTCGGGGCAGGTTTGTCAGGTGCTGTAAATTGGTGCAGTTCTGTAGACTACACTGGAACTATGCCAATTTGCATGAGCTGAGGGTGTAGCTCATACATTGAAGTGATACAGAGGATTCATATTTCCTCTCTTCCCTTGGCTGTTTAAATTTCCTGATCTTATTTTCTAAAAAGAATGAGATTTAATCCATAATGATTCCTGTTCCAGGCACAAACTGAAATTACATCGGTGAGCGATCTGCCAGCAACACTCCAGCAGAATCACCCAGTGAATTGTTACTCAGTGTAATTGTAAACCACAGTGACCTGTGAGTCTACAGTACAGCGTTGCACCGGAAATGTGCTCATTGTTTAACTTTACATTTGATTGATAGGCCCACCCAGCTTGCTTGACCAGATTCATGGTCACCTGATTCATCTCATCTTCAAGCTGTAAAAACTGTCCCATGTCTAGATCTCTGTATGGCAACTTGAACCACATAGCCAGTGCTGCTGCACTAAAAGAGGAAAAGGGTTTGTGGCCTTCCCTTTAATCTCATAAGCTATTTACTGCAAAGCAACAATGGCTAGAAAAATAAAAATTTAAATACCTCATTGTAGCCATTATCCAATATCGTTTCCATGTGCATGGATGGCATTCATGTATATCACATAGCTGCTGTGGTGCACTTCATGCATATGGCCTGTCAGAAAATTTATTATAGTAGGAAATTACAAAGAGAATTTTTGTTTTATTCTGTTGAAGTCCAGGGCTAGCAGTGAAGGGATTTATTTATTTTTTATTCTTTACATATTTTTTTAGTAGGGTTGGAAGCCCAAGAGCCTGTAGACCAAAACCATTAAATATGTATTTTCTTCAGCTGTTTGCATTGACCTAAAATCTTTGCATACTGAGTGAGCAGATTTGGCAGACTTCTTTCCCCCTGAAATATGCTCAACTTGTCCTGGACCCACACCACTCATAAAGCTCAAATGTAAGGCCATAAGAGGTAACCTTAAAGGAAAATATCAGTTACTGTCTTATTGTTTACCCTCCATGACCAATAAACAAGTAGGAATTCATAAATAACTCGAGTCAGTTTCACACTAGGTGAGAGTGAAATGAAATGTCACTGTATTTGCATAGCTTGAGTGACTTAGTTTCATAGGCATCCTCTCTTCAGAGAAGATGGAATATTTAAATATTTCTGTACTAAATTCACCAGCCTAGGAGTCTGACCCACTGAAGTGAGAGAATTAGTTAATGCTGCTACTTTGTCTTTAATTTGTCCCATTTTGCCTACCGTAGTAGTTTCAGAAGAATAATCAGTTTTACATTAGCCAACCATACTACAACTGAACCATTGTGGGCAGCTTCAGTCTTCATAATTACCAGGCAAAGGAGTAGATACTTCAAATTATTGTAATATTATTTTTTCAGTTCAATTTCCTGGGCAATTCTTATCAAGACTTTCACAGGGCATGTTAATGGATTAGAGCTTGATCCAAAACCCACTGAACTCAATGGAAAAATTCCCCTGGACTCAACTGGGCTCTGGATTAGGCCCTTGATGTCTGTAGAAACAAAGCAAAATAAAAAATACAAAATATTTTTCCTTTTTTTGGGTAGTTCAATAGCATTGGCAATGAGATTCTGGGCCAATATGTGGCCATTTAGTTGTAGAGTGAGCAGAACACAAAAGCTGAGATTTTTGAAAGCTCAAAGGAAGAAATACATACCCAATTCACATTGATTATAATAATGATTGAGCATTCAAATTCCTTGGACAGCTATGAAAGCCTCAGCCTAAAAACAATGGCTGGCATCTTGGCTAACACACTAGGCAGTGAACTGGGGACCTCCAGAGCTAAAAGCATGAGCTACTACAGCTTTAGCTAAAAGGTGCAGCTCTTGAGCTGGAGCTGTAACAGACTAATAGCCTCTGTGGATTGGGCACAGAGAGGAATAACTCTCTTGGTGGGATAACTCACATGACTGGAGTACTGTCATGGATGGATATAAACTGTTCAGGAAGGACAGGCAGGGCAGAAAAGGTGCGGGAGTTGCACTGTATGTAAGGGAGCAGTCTGACTGCTCAGAGCTCAAGTATGAAACTGCAGAAAAACCTGTGTCTCTGGATTAAGTTTAGAAGTGTGAGCAACAAGGGTGATGTCATGGTGGGAGTCTGCTATAGGCCACCGGACCGGGGGGATGAGGTGGATGAGGCTTTCTTCCGGCAACTCCTGGAAGTTACTAGATCGCGGGCCCTGGTTCTCATGGGAGACTTCAATCACCCTGATATCTGCTGGGAGAGCAATACAGCGGTGCACAGACAATCCAGGAAGTTTTTGGAAAGTGTAGGGGACAATTTCCTGGTGCAAGTGCTGGAGGAACCAACTAGGGGCAGAGCTCTTCGTGATCTGCTGCTCACAAACCGGGAAGAATTAGTAGGGGAAGCAAAAGTGGATGGGCACCTGGGAGGCAGTGACCATGAGATGGTCGAGTTCAGGATCCTGACACAGGGAAGAAAGTAGAGCAGCACAATACGGACACTGGACTTCAGAAAAACAGACTTTGACTCCCTCACGGAACTGATGGGCAGGATCCCCGGGGAGGGGGAAAGGAGTCCAGGAGAGCTGGCTGTATTTTAAAGAATCCTATTGAGGTTACAGGGACAAACCATCCCGATGTGTAGAAAGAACAGAATAAATATGGCAGGCGACCAGCTTGGCTTAACAGTGAAATCCTTGCTGATCTTAAACACAAAAAAGAAGCTTACAAGAAGTGGAAGATTGGACAAATGACCAGGGAAGAGTATAAAAATATTGCTCGGGCATACAGGAGTGAAATCAGGAAGCCCAAATCACACCTGGAGTTGCAGCTAACAAGAGATGTTAAGAGTAACAAGAAGGGTTTCTTCAGGTATGTTAGCAACAAGAAGAAAGTCAAGGAAAGTGTGGGCCCCTTACTGAATGAGGGAGGCAACCTAGCGACAGAGGATGTGGAAAAAGTTAATGTACTCAATGCTTTTTTTGCCTCTGTCTTCACGAACAAGGTCAGCTCCCAGACTACTGCACTGGGCAGCACAGCAGGGGGAGGAGGTGACCAGCCCTCTGTGGAGAAAGAAGTGGTTTGGGACTATTTAGAAAATGTGGACGAGCACAAGTCCATGGGGCCGGATGCGCTGCATCCGAGAGTGCTAAAGGAGTAGCGGATGTGATTGCAGAGCCCTTGGCCATTATCTTTGAAAACTCATGGCGATCCGGGGAAGTCCCGGATGACTGGAAAAAGGCTAATGTAGTGCCCATCTTTAAAAAAGGGAAGAAGGAGGATTCTGGGAACTACAGGCCAGTCAGCCTCACCTCAGTCCCTGGAAAAATCATGGAGCAGGTCCTCAAGGAATGAATTCTGAAGCACTTAGAGGAGAGGAAAGTGATCAGGAACAGTCAGCATGGATTCACCAAGGGCAAGTCGTGCCTGACTAATCTAATTGCCTTCTATGACGAGATAACTGGCTCTGTGGATGAGGGGAAAGCGGTGGACGTGTTGTTCCTTGACTTTAGCAAAGCTTTTGACACGGTCTCCCACAGTATTCTTGCCAGCAAGTTAAAGAAGTATGGGCTGGATGAATGGACTATAAGGTTGATAGAAAGTTGGCTAGATTGTCGGGCTTAACGGGTAGTGATCAATGGCTCTATGTCTAGCTGGCAGCCGGTATCAAGTGGAGTGCCCCAAGGGTCGGTCCTCGGGCCGGTTTTGTTCAGTATCTTCATAAATGATCTGGAGGATGGTGTGGATTGCACCCTCAGCAAGTTTGCAGATGACACTAAACTGGGAGGAGAGGTAGATACGCTGGAGGGTAGGGATAGGATACAGAGGGCCCTAGACAAATTAGAGGATTGGGCCAAAAGAAATCTGATGAGGTTCAACAAGGACAAGTGCAGAGTCCTGCACTTAGAACGGAAGAATCCCATGTACCGCTACAGACTAGGGACCGAGTGGCTGGGCAGCAGTTCTGCAGAAAAGGACCTAGGGGTTACAGTGGACGAGAAGCTGGATATGAGTCAACAGTGTGTCCTTGTTGCCAAGAAGGCCAATGGCATTTTGGGATGTATATGTAGGGGCATTGCCAGCAGATCGAGGGACGTGATTGTTCCCCTCTATTCGACATTGGTGAGGCCTCATCTGGAGTACTGTGTCCAGTTTTGGGCCCCACACTACAAGAAGGATGTGGAAAAATTGGAAAGAGTCCAGCGGAGGGCAACAAAAATGATTAGGGGTATGGAACACATGACTTATGAGGAGAGGCTGAGGGAACTGGGATTGTTTAGTCTGCGAAAGAGAAGAATGAGGGGGGATTTGATAGCTGCTTTCAACTACCTGAAAGGGGGTTCCAAAGAGAATGGATCTAGACTGTTCTCAGTGGTAGCTGATGACAGAACAAGGAGTAATGGTCTCAAGTTGCAGTGGGGGAGGTTTAGGTTGGATATTAGGGAAAACTTTTTCACTAGTAGGGTGGTGAAACACTGGAATGCGTTACCTAGGGAGGTGGTGGAATCTCCTTCCTTAGATATTTTTAAAGTCAGGCTTGAGAAAGCCCTGGCTGGGATGATTTAGTTGGGGATTGGTCCTGCTTTGAGCAGGGGGTTTGACTAGATGACCTCCTGAGGTCCCTTCGAACCCTGATATTCTATGACTCTCTGATTCTATGAATACGGAAAACACATTGATCAGTAGGTTACAGAAACTCACAAGTTTGGATACTGTATTTTGCCTTTGACTGTGTAAAGCATGCCTACCTGCAGAGACTCTATCCTAGAAAACAAAGAAAAATAATTGGAGTGTGACCCCTTTAATGAAAGCCCCACCTTGGTGATCCACAGGTGCTATGGGGAATTAGTCCAGATTTGAGTTTGATTAAATTTTCAGTAATAAAATTGCATTTTGTAGGTCCCTATTATAATTATTTTCTGCAACTCCCACTGCTAATAAAACTTTACTTTATTTATCCTAAATTTTAATGCTGTCCAGGTGGTTTCAATGAATGCTTGTGTGTTAATGAGTCCTTGAACCTATGAGGTTGTTTCTGTGTTTTGTAAGTTATCTAAAGTTGAGCTATGAAGCTTTTTTAAAAGGGGGGTGGGAGGAATACCTGTTTAAAATCCCAATTTAGTAGCAGCAAATGTGAAGGTATCTGAATAGTATGCAAATAAATTTCGTTCTCTGGGATATTTTCACTTCTCATTGTTTTGTGGTGTGATTGGCTACCCAACTTATGTTTCTGCTCCCTTATTAGCTAACTGAAAGTATAAAAATTCAAATAAGAAATAAGTGGCAAATAGTGAAATATTAATGAATAGTTTTGGTCATGCATGATTGTACTTGTTTGCATGTTAGTGTGGGTATTTGTATGAAAAATATTTTCCCAAATATTTGTGTGAACAAAATACAATCCAGGCAAAAATCATGAATTGTGAAGTATAAACATGGCCAAACTGAACAGCATTTTATATGCACAAAGTGTTAAAGTGTTATATGGGGTTTTGTTTGTTTTGAGATTTATTTTGGGGAGAGAGGAGTTGGGATTCAATCAGCTCCTCTCAGTGTTCTTGCTGTTTAGTTTTTATTTCATTGTAGGATTCTCCTTTTCCCCTCTAATCCCTTTAATTAAGACAATTTAAGTTGGAATGGCTTTTGAGGCTTGGTGAAGATTCCCAAGAAAATGAAATTGGCTTCTGGCATTCTGCAAACAGAAACAGCACACAAACGAATGGCTTGAACACTTTGTTATTGTGTGAGAACTGAAGAGGGGCTGTGGAGATGCCAGTTAAAGTCAGGGTCAACATGAGGAGAGCTTAAAGAAATGCAACCTCTGTATTCCATCAGGCTGCAAACCCTCCCACTGGAGAGAAGCATATGTGGAAAATCCTCTAGTTCTTGAGTGGAATTTTTCACCTTCTGTGGGTTACTACTTAGGAAGGGTGATGGCTAGGTCTAGTTTATTTTAGCAAAGCCTAATCCTTTGTCATTCTTTCTAAAGCCAAAGTCCCAATGAAGTTGATTAATAACAAATGTTAAATTTAATTAACATTTTACAACTCTAATTTCACCAACTGCCAAATATGAAAGAATAATAAAGCATATACTTATTTCCCAAACCTCGAATGTATTTTATTAACCTATGTGAAAAAATATTAATGGGAAACATTTCTGACAATGAATATTCATCTGTCCTTATTAGCAAAAGTCTTTGCACTATTCAAGGAGAAGGTAGATTTAATAATATAATGATATTGCATTAACTCAAAAAAAAAACCCCAACCAAAAAAAAACCCACCTGGAAAATGTATGAGAACTTTAAAGATCTTAATATATCCACTGAACTAGTTTGGAATGGCAGCAAGAAAACAAGCTTTATAATGCCAGCTCATCCATGAACTGTAATAGTGACCTCAATGTACCACCCTGAGGATCAGAAATTAGTTCATTCTTCATGGCCATTCAGTTCATGGTCTCTTGACTGAAGGTATGTCTATACTGAAAACACTGCAGCTATGGCCCCTCAGAGATGTAGCTATGCTGATTAAGTTCCCAGTGTAGACCAGCCCTTAGACTGGTAGTAAGGGGGCAATATTCGGGTAATACCTAATGAAACCACCAACTCATTCTATAACCAAAAAGTCATCTGATAGTAGTAGTAATTTCCAGTCAAAAATGGAAGATACTATTTACCTTTAAAAGTTGACTGAGCCACCTACATCAAGTTCAACTCTACTACTCAAGATAAGGGAAAAAATGGTTATTGATAAATTCTTTGAGCAACAACTGTTTCCAATGATGTAAGTGTAAGATGATACAGATATTTAATTTAAGTCAGCTACGGTCTGTGCAGTGGACTTCAATGCTGATAGTTTCTATAGAAAAATGTTTCTGGTGTTGTTGCAGCTGTGTTTGTCCTAGGGTATTAGGCTATGTCTACACTAGCACACCCCTAACTGACATAAGTTTCACTGACAAAAATGCTGGTGTGGGCCGCGCTATGTTGGTGGGAGATCTCCATCCGACATAGCTACCGCCGCTCATTGGGGTGGTTTAATTATGCTGGTGGGAGAGTTCTTCCCGCTGGCATAGAGTGACTACACAGGAGACCTTACAGAGCCGCAGCTGCAGTGGTACAGCTGTGCTGCTGTAAGGTCCATAGTGTAGACATAGCCAATGGACTAGTCTACACTGGCAATCCTAAAGCGCTGCCACGGCAGTGCTTTAATGTGGCTTGTGTGGTCGCAGCAAAGCGCTCTCCCAGCGCTCTAAAAAAACCCATCTCCACGAGGGGCATAACTACCAGTGCCAGTGCATTGTCTATACTGGTGCTTTACAGCGCTGAAACTTGTTGCGCTCGGGGGGGGCGGGGGGTGTTTTTTCACACCCCTGAGCAAGAAAGTTGCAGCGCTGTAAATTGCCAGTGTAGACAAGCCCTTAGAGAGACAAGGTGGGTGAGGTAATGTGTTTTATTGAATCAATTTCTGTTAGTGAATGGACAAGCTTTTGAGCTGCACAGAGTTCTTCTTGAGGTCTGGGAAAGGTACTCAGTGTGTCACAGCTAAATACAAGGCGGAACAGATAAGGAGTTAACACATGTTGCAAGAGACTAGTCAATTTGAAGTGAACAGTTAACACCTTTACAGTCATAGGACAAAGGAAGGTTAGTGGACCTAAATGCTCCAATAATGACAGTATGGGTGAAAGGACACAACACCTTCAAAAGATGAGCCTGGGGACTTACATTCATTACTCTGCGAGTCACCCAAAAATCATGGACTGGATCAATACACTGGATTTATGGCTCATTACAACAATCTGTAACCCACTAACCCTCCTTTGTCCTATGACTTTAGAGGTGTTAAGTGCTCCCTTCACCTTGAATGGTGTCTTACAACATGTGTTAGCTCCTTATCTCTTCCATCCTTGTATTTAGCTGCGACGCTCTGAGCACCATCCCAAGACCTGAGGAAGAGCACTGTGTAAGCTCAAAAGCTTGTTTCATGTACATGTATGTACATTGCCTCATATAATGGGATCCTGGTATGAACTGCATCCTCAAGTTGCTGGTGTAATACTACTAATAAATAAGACCTTGGGAGGCAGGCCAGTCCTCACTTACAGACAGCCCCCAAACCTGAAGCAAATACTTACCACCAACTACACACCACACCACAGAAACACTAATCCACGAACCAATCCCTGTAACAAACCCTGTTGCTTACTCTGTGCCCATATCTACTCTAGTGACACAATCAGAGGACCCAACCACATGAGCCACACCATCTGCACATTTACTAATGTGATATATGCCATCATGTGCCAGCAATGCCCCTCTGCCATGTACACTGGCCAAACTGGACGGTCTCTACGTAAAATAATAAATGGACACAAATCGGACATCAGGAATGGTAACATACAAAAGCCAGTAGGAGAACACTTCAATCTCCCTTAAATCGATAAGAGATTTAAAAGTAGCCATACTTCAACAAAAAAAACTTCAAAAACAGACTTCAAAGAGAAACCGCAGAGCTACAATTCATTTGCAAATTTAACACCAATAATTTGGGCTTGAATAGGGACGGGGAGTGGCTGGCTCACTACAGGAGCAATTTTCCCTGTCTTGGTATTGACACCTCCTCATCAATTATTGGGAGTGGACCACATCCACCCTCACTGAATTGGCCCTGTCAACACCGGTTCTGCACTTGTGAGGTAACTCCCTTCTCGTCATGTGTCAGTATATTTACCCCTGCATCTGAAGAAGTGGGGTGTTTTACCCACAAAAGCTTATGCCCAAATAAATCTGTTAGCCTTTAAGGTGCCACTGGACTCCTCGTTGTAATTATTATGAGAGTTTTGCAAAAAGTGAAAGTGACCTTGGAAATTAAGTGATTGCTGGAGGCTGGGGAGCTAGTTGTTGTTACAATTCTGGTTCTTACCCCTTTTCTCAAACTGCCGCTTTCTCAGGGCAGGTCCACACTTTCACTTAGGTCGATCTAACTTGCTTTGCAGAGGGGTGTGAACCCCCCGCCCCCGGCAACCCAAGTTTTGCGTTGTCCACGCCAGCGCTATGTCAGCAGGAGACGTCTCCTGCCAACATAACTTACACTTCTCACCGAGGTGGGGTAATTATGCTGACAGGAGAGCACTCTCCAGTCAGCAAAGCACGTCTTCACCAGATGCGCTCCAGCGGCACAGCTGCATCGGTGCCGATGTAGCACTATAGTGTAGACTTGCCCTCCATATGAAATGACAGAATCAGCAGGTACGCCAATGAAAACTCAACTGTCTTCGAGCATGGAGGGTGCCCAGACCCTGAGCATAGGATGGATATTTGATTCCCTGTCATGCTCTCAGTACTTGTATAAGTGATACCATATGGTCATGCTGCTGAGCAGCATTCATAATAGTCAGGTGGCTCCTGTATAATTGTGGTCTCCTGTACTTGTCGGTTTACAAGTTGTTCATTTTTAGCTATTTTGAAAAGTTTGACACTTTCCCCCTGCCTTATATACTTCAGATGTGACTTTGCCTTTCTGATAGACTGAAATATTGAAATGGCTGACAGCAGTGCAAGAATGCCACAGAGATCATGTGGCATAGAAGAGGCTTTTCCTCTCTGAAGCAAGGGGAATCATTTAGCTAAGCTAAATTCCTCCAGGGCCAGCTCAAAGTCTAAACTGCCTGCCCATCAACACAAGCTGGTGGCGTGAAGGTTGGCAAATACTCTCATTACATATAGATCAAATATATCCTTGTTCAGAGATATCTGGACTTTTCTGAATCTCTTGGGTTTTTCTATAAATATAGGTTTAATGTATTTAGGACACCGCCATTATTTTTCTAAAGGTACAGCTAGATCAGCATATGTATCTTTCTTAGTATGAAGAAAAGTGGACTTCCCATTTTAAAAAACATATTCCTTTCTCTATAATTTTGTAGGGTCACCAAGAAACATATGTGCCTGTGGGTGTATATTGCAAATGTGTATGGAAAATATGTGTAAAGAATTTAGTGGTCGCAGGTGAATGCTCCATGCATCTCCTAGGAAAATGAATACATTCTGTAATCTGCAGTGCAGTATGATGTAGAAAATGTCAAGGACGATCTCGGGGCTAAAATCTGAGACAGTTTGTAACAATGCAGGTTAAAAAAAGCCCCACCTATATTTCAGAGAGCAGTGCACTGAGGTTTATATGGGGAAAAAATGGAGAAGGGTGAAAGATTCCAGATTTGATCTTAATCTTTTACCCCCATCTATTCCATAGAAATATTTTTGCTGTACAATATTCATCTTATCAAACACGCACAAATTATACGCAGTATATATTCTGGGCTGCCTCCTACATTAGTTAGTATTACAACTCCTATTAACTACAGAGGAAGTCTTGAGGACTCAAGAGAGGCAGGAGCGAGCCTCTGGGACATAGAAGATTTGCTATGTGCTGCTCTCCTTTCACCTCCAAGTGATTTTTTCTGAATCTTGCAGCATCACTGTAATCTACCACAAACATCAGAGTATCTCAATGAAGGACAAAAAAATAATTTGTCTGCGGAAAACTGAAAGAAAATTATTTTTTATAGGCTGTTTCTCATGCTTGAGTCTGAGGTTTATGCATTTTTGGAGTGAGAAAGCACTCAGCCACTGGAGGAAGCCTGACATAAAATATTTGAATCAGATTTGTTTACAAAATAATCTCCTTCTGTTTTAATGGAAGTCTATTCTGTTCTCGCCAGTTCAAAGCAGCATGTTTGCAGGCAAAACAAAAACAAAAACAACAACCTGTTTTAATGGCAATGTTTTCTACATCTTTTCAGCACTTTTTATGACTTTATTTTAAGAAAGGAGCTTTGTTGACCAAACAGTTAACATAGAATATGTCGGAACAGCATTTGAGCTGGGTCAATAGTTCATAACAATATCCCATGCTACCATAAGTTACCCTAAAATGGACCAAATTTCAAGGGTAATAATATTCCTGTGATTGTCAAGTGTGGGTACTAATTACAAATATTAGGTCACTACGATGTCAGGAAAGGTCTCAGAACCCTCATAGCTGAGCTCTCCATGTAGTCTAATAGTTTCAAGCCTTTAACCTACTGTACAGCATTAAGCAGGTACTGTATTAAGTGACCTTGTCTAAACAATAGTGAAGTACACTTAAGAGAAGTGCTGTCAGGGATGCACGTGTCAGAGGTGTTGCTATGCTCTTGTTAAATGCTGTGTTTGAAAACCCTTAAGTATTACATTTTTATTTATTTCATCATCCTGTAATAAAATTTTTAAAGAGTTTTTTTTTAAAGTACATCTGTTACAGAGAAAAGCTGTCCGGTCATTAAAAGAGTCAAAGCAACTGGTTTTCATGCATGCAGGAATCATTTCACTATAAATGAAATGTTAATCGTGCTGTTTAAACCACTTCAGAATTCTAGGCCCTGACCCAAAAAAAAAAAAAATCTTGTCAGTGTAAAACAGTGTTATATTCATGGGAACAACCCAAATTGAATCAATGAATTTGGTATATATGGTGAGTGCGACAAATTAACTGTAATACAGCAATAGGTCATAATTGATATACAGTAGAATTAAAGTTACAAGAAATTATGAGACGACGTGAGACTTTTCTCTTTAAACTCAGACACAATGTAGATGAGGAACTGGATTTTGGCTGACATCCTCAAGCAGGACAATAACATGAACAAAACTTGGTTGTCTTGCTTTAAGTGAAGAGCTGTTGACCCTAGAATGGGAGGTATGCTCATTTGGATATAAAATGTAGAAGGTAGTGAACTCTGCTTTGTGCAATACACCACATTCAGTAGTTCCTTGTACCACAGCATCTCAGATACCGCAGCAAGATTAATGTTAGTAAATACTGAGGCTCTTCTACAGAAGTCAATGCAGTGTCCCTGGCATAAAACGAGTGTAACAGTAATATCCGGCCCTGAATTCTTATCAATGACCACTATTAGGGCCCAAGGTGAAGCTTTGCATTGTCATACTTCTTTAGTGAGGAGAGGAGAGCTGAAAGAAGTGTCCTATAGCTGGGTGGAATACACAGCATTGTTAACTCTTATTACAAAGGTCTTACTATGAAGTGCAAATGAGAGGAGAGAAAAACAAGCTGGACATTAAGTGCAAAGTATATGAAAAAGGACAAGTCTAAAGAAATCAATCTGGAACCCTCTGGCTCCCTTGGAACAAACCCAAACTGCCTGCCATCAGCACTGGAGCTGCAGTGTATCTGTGGAGCCATAAATCTAACCTCTGATCAAAATAATACCTGCTGTGCAAGGAATCATTCAGTACAGGGTCTGTACTTTATTTTGGATTTTTCCTGGGCTGCGAGCAAACAATTCACTGAACTGTCCGCTACTCAGTAGCATATAGTACTATATAACTCCAGACCAGTGAATGATGCGATTCTAGAAGTGTTTTTTTACCTTCCTCCACCCTTGAAGATATTAATTCCAAAGTCATGCCTGAAGCTGTATGTGCCGTCTGGCAGCATTTTGAGTGTCTTGTCAATTAATCAGGAGTTGTCTAGAATTAATGGTACCTATAAATGTGTTAATGGTGAAATATTACCCCATCACCCCCACAGAAACCTTCTGCCCCATGAGGAGCTATGAAAATTACAGAAAGCAAGTGTCTCTTTCCTCCCATTGCATCAGAATGTTACAAGGATGGGGCTATGGTGATCTGAACCATTATTACCACTGTCCCCTGAAAAGTTTTAATAGTTCCTCTTGTTTCTGTAGAACACTAGTTTGTTTATATGTCATTTTCCTTGTTTGACTCATAAGAAGGACTGCTATTTCCTGTGTCCAGACAGAATACCCAGATTGCATTTCCAAACATGAGAGAAAGTTGAGTAGGTAACTGACCAAAACATAACTAATTAATTTGATCAGTATCGTTGCTTTTATGGCTTACTTTATGCCTTTCCTATTTACTTGTAATGCCCAGGTTGCTACAGAAATAGTGATTAAGAAGCTGGTTTCTGGCTTCAACTTAGGAAAATCTCATTTTGCTAAAATTTTAAAACTCTCTTAATGGATTGAAGTGTACATATTTGGGGAATGCTTGTGTAGACTTGTATTTCACAAATTACATATGGTGAAGAACTGCCTTCAACTGGCAATAAACTCAGAGCTTTAATAAATCTTAACCACAAAGAACTTGTAATTAATAAGAACTTTCCCCGTGGGACATCATTACAATGCTTCCTCCAAAAAATGATATATGACTGTGCATTTACTGTACTAAGCTACCTTTTGGCCAAATAGATCCCAAAGGGATCAGAAAACTAAAATATTTTAAAAAATATGAGCCTGATTCTCTTCTCACTGCATTACTTTAAATCAGGAGTAACTCTAATAAGTCCAAAAAGAAAAGGAGTACTTGTGGCACCTTAGAGACTAACCAATTTATTTGAGCATAAGCTTTCGTGAGCTACAGCTCACTTCAATGGTGTATCATAGGTATAAAAGTACTGTAAAGTGACGAGAGCCAGACAAAATGTACACATAGATATACATGATTTTAGATAGCATACTGACCACAAGTATAAATTAATATACAGTTCCTACTGGACATGTGGTCACATCCGAAAAAAAAATATTTTAATTGGGCTAAGTTCTCAAAACATTGGCTGGGACATATGGGGAAGCAGGGAAATAATGAACATAGAGAGATTAGATGTATATGCCATATTTAAACTGGTTGAACATTGGCTCTGTTTCTGCATTAACCAAAAAATAGATGGAGACTGAGTGGTGCTATAAAGGTATGCACTTCTAATTTTCAAATAGGGAACGCATCACTTGTATTGGGCACAGTAAAATTTAGATTAATGAAAGAGTTATTTAAAGTAATAATTTGTATAATATATGTGCATAAATTGAAGCATGATGAAATGCTTCTCTGGGTTTGATTTTAAAGAATGATCAAATATCATTTATAAACAGGAAAAACAATTTTATACTGGTCCACACACTCAGACAAGACAAACAGACCATTTTGGACCTTTGTAAAAAGAAACCACTGGTTTTTCTTAGCCTGATAGAACTACACATGTGTGAAAAGTTTTCAGTTTTTCAATATTCCTGATTTTATATTTCATCTCGGACTACTGTGCTGGTGATGAAATAGATTATCAGTGTCAATTGAAATCCTACCTGAATTAATTTATGTAAAGAAAAAAATAAAAGCATTTGTGATGAATTGTTGGTGTTTCTGAAGAGGGAGTGATGGGCAGAGGAAAGGGCACAGAGCTGTATGAATTGGTACAGATGGCAATGTTCACCCTACCTTTCCTTTTATCTTTTGGATGGATGTCTTGCCGTGGATGCCCCATTTCTGTCTTTATGGGTCCCCTAAAAGTCCCTGTGTTTGACTTGGCCTGTCATTATGTTCAAAGACAACTAGATCCAGCTATCTCTTGAGCAGGCCAGTGCTTGCTCCTGGGTTAGATAGAGCATCATTCAGACATGATCTGAAGAGTTCCATCTCTGAAGTAGCTGAGTGTTCTATTTCTGCAGCTCTACCAGCTATTGCAAAATAAGAGAACAAAGGTGGGTTTTTTGGTTTGATTCTCTTTTGGAATTTGAAGAACCTAGATCCTCCTTGGTTTTGGAGGTAGAAGTAGAAACAGAAAGGGGTGCAGAGTGATTGTGAGCCCAAGCTTCCACAATGGGGGAGAAAAGAACAGAGAAGGTATAAAAATGGGAAATGAATATCTGGGATAAATCAAGTTTCATACGAAGTTTCTCTTGTCTCTAAAATGTGTTTCTATGCCACAAAGTCAAATGTGACAATGTGGGGCTCTGTGTCTATGGTGTCTCACTGACTTCCAAATCTGTGTGCTCAGATTAAAAAGTAAAAAGATATCTCCCCCCGCAGCTACCAGATCTGCAAACTCAATTTGGGATGTAAGAGCTAGGCTGGTTTCTTTCTTTCTTTCTTTCCTTCTTTCTTTCCTTCTTTCCTTCTTTCTTTCTTTCTTTCTTTCTTTCTTTCTTTCTTTCTTTCTTTCTTTCTTTCTTTCTTTCTTTCTTTCTTTCTTTCAGATCAGTACTAGTAATAAAAAATTCTACCCTCAGTGACTCCATGACCTTCAATGATTTGCACAGGTGTAACTGCTTGAAGTTAAGTAAACATTTTAGTTGATGAGGCAGAAGAAGAAACAGAATCCAGCTCACACTCTCAGCTGTGTCAGCTCCGCAGGGTTAATCTTAATCTCATCTGTATAATAAGAAGGTCAGATTTTGATTACAGGAAGCCTGATCCTGCTCTTACTCACACCAGTGTAAATGCAGTGACAGCAATGGAGTGGACTGGAATGGAGTGACTGCAAACTACACTAATGTAAGAGAGAGGGTAGTAGAATGACATATAAAGGCAAGCTTTGAAGCACAAGACCTGAAGCAGCAGCAATGAAATCAGGGGCAGATACTACAGTCAGGGGTATTGCAGAACTGATAAGGAAAGAGGAATATGTTGGAAAAGCATTTGCGCTGGGTAGATAGTTCATAACAATATGTTCAATCCACCTTGTCTCCTCTGTTCATGAATCATCCATCAGCGGACATGCAGTTGTCTCAAATTTATTCATCATTTCAATTTCATTTGCCATAGAATTTCTACAAACAATTCTCTGCAGCTCATTCATGAATAGGCTGTTGTGAGTGTCCCATATCTGAGATGCAAGTTGTTTTGATTAGACACACAGCTCATATGGTATATTTCCGTATTCCCACTGGGTGAACATAGCTCTTTAAAGTCAGGTGTCCAGTCTAAGTACTCATCTTTACAAATACAAATGAACTTTTCAGCAAATATTCTCCAATGTTTATCAGTCACTGTTGCACTGCTGCTTGTAAACATTATTTGCTAAAATATTCATGGAAAGTGAACACAAATGGGCCATGAACGTAGTCAGGTGAACATATTTAAAAAGTTGAACAAATATATCTGAATGCTTTCTTGTACTTTTTGACTTGTTTTCCTCTCCCTAACAAGAACTAAAATCATCTAATCCTTCAGCTTCAGCAAGACTTTTCCCCCATAGATCATCAATACTTGTTATTCTTGCCTCTTACACTGTGCAGACTAGCAAGAGAATATGGCTGAATCATGTGTTAAGGTCATCTTTATTAATTGCTTCTGCTTACTTAGGAAGTGCATCATCGGTCAGCATTTGTGAGCCTGGGGCAGTCTCCTGCCCATGGCTGTCTTACACTACAAGTGTCAGTGCTACAGGCACAGAGGAAGGAAGCCTGGATTTAGAAAGCCAAAGAAGTAAAGCCAAAAAGGAGAATTGGAACAGATTCCGCTGATGGAGTGGAAAGAAAAGTAAGCAAATAGCTAGCTCACTGTCAGATCAGTGTTGGTCTTACATTTCCCGCACTGTCCGCTGAAGATAGTGTATTCGAAATGAGCCCCAGGCAATGTGATGACAGTGTGGAGGAAGTGTACTGTGCTAATGGGCATTCATACATTACTCTTTTTTGTCCCTACTTTGTTTTTATTTGTTAAGTTGTCTCTTTAGAAATGTTTTCTTCACTTATATTCAATAACTGAAATAAGTTGAGTTTACTGTTTGGAAGGATATATTCTAACATGGTGATGGATGATCTATAGCAGGCATCTGAACAGCAGGAACAAAGACAGATGGACAAGTTCATTGAGTTTATGAAATTACCCAAGGTCCAGTGGGAAACTCATATTTTTGGTTTCTTTTTCACTTTTTGATTTAGACAGTTTATTGAAGTGTCATCATTGTGACAAGACACGGGAGCATAAAATTCACTTGCAGTTAGTACCGGCTCATGGTGTGTGTGTTTAAGAAGCTGAGTGGGAGTCAGGTTTATCACATTCCATCAGGGATCAGTTTCATTTGTACTCAAATCAAGAAGTTCATTGATTCTTGAGGAATACTGCTCACCTTCTAGGAATGTATTTCGAGGATAGTATTACAATACCTCTCTCCCTCTCATCTGCAACCATGCAACCTCAGGCAGTACTCTTGTCAGAGCTCATCAAGCTTGCGCAGGTTTGGGTGCAGTCAGTGCTTGCATAACTTTAAGGAAAACCCAGGCGCAGTAGGTAGTATGGATGATTCAGTGGCTTTCCCTCTGAATCAATTCTGAACCTTTAATCCAGGTTAGTGTTAAGTGAGACATTGCTTTTGGTGCCATTACAAAAAAAAAAGAGAGAGACATAAAGCCAGTTGGAAAGAGGGTGAATACTGCAATAAAATTCCACTAGTATTTGCTTTAATTTCAAAATGAATCTGCTTTGGTGAACACAAAAGAGTTTTGAGACCCACTTTCCATGAAGGCTAATATGATCATTAAGTTTCACTTGCATGAATGCTTGAAGAAACACAAAATGATAGAGTTGGGTTGGGACAAGCATCAAAAAGTTTTGAAACTCTGCCAATACTTCTCTGATGTAGCCACAATTCTTGAGCCCAGTTCAACTCTCATACAATGGAATTACATGAATGTAAATCTGAAAAACTGGGTTGGGAATCTCCAGGCAAGATTTCTGTTGGTTCTTGTTTCTAATCAAGCAGAATGTACTAAAATACCAACCATTCTGAAGATATTTTGGCACTTCAGGTGCTGATCCCAGCCACAACCTTGAAATACAGAGGTGCACAAAAGTAAGCAGTGTTAATTGGAAACTGAAGAATCTTCAAATAATTCTAATTTTAGAAATGGAGCACAGGTTTAGGAAGGTTTATCTTTCTTTCCAGATTATTTGCCCCTCATTATTTCATAGCCTCTGCTTCTCTTCCAGGAATAATTCAAAGAGGTCATTTCAACTTATCTCTGTCACAGGCAGCTGGCTGCTGTTGAAACAAATGCCCTGTATTTTGATAGATGGATTTCCTCTTGTTCCCCAAATTGATTTGGACCATCTTTAACTGTTAAGATGTTTGAGAGAGTTCATGGACTCAGCATGCTGAGGGTGAATTGACTCATAGTCATAGTATCACTTGAATAATGAACTCAGGAGTCTTTCCCCACAAAAATGCACTTTAATTGTATAAAGAAATGTGGATGTCTCAATAAGGGGAAAGTATCTGCCTGGCAGTTACCTCAGAGCTTATTCTATTTGGAGATGCATTTTTGTGACTGCGTCCAATGTGAAAAGAGATGCCGTGTGAGGCTGGATGTGTCTCCTCATTTTGTATAAATTTAGGAACCTAAATGGGGAATTTTGCACAAACAGCTCACTGTGTGGTTCCTTGGCATTGTCTTATACAAATTCACTGATCAAGAATGTTAAAGTTGGAAAAGAAAAAGAGAAAATTCACGCATCAGCACAAAATGTACCAGGACTTAGTACAATCTTGTTTGCGTCATAAAAAGAGCGGCTAGGCACACACGAGTTCCATTCACCCACTAAAATGAGACTCTGGGAAATGGCTGAGATAAAATAAAAATGTAGCTCAAGCCATCTCTCATTTTAAAGACAATGGGACTGAGCCATGACATTGGATCTCAGCTTCAAAGCCAGATCCATACTCAGTGGCCCATGTTCTAATCTTGTGCCAAGTAGGACCTTACACCTCAAATTGTCTCACTGGGCCAGATTGTGAACTCCTAACTCAAATTGCAGAGCAGCTATTCACCCGAGTTGTCCCACTGCATGCTTATGTGAGACCTGGTCTACATGTAAAACTTATCCCAGCACACCGATGATGGTTAGGGGTGTGATTTATTTTTAATGACATAATTATGCCAGCATGAGCCCCAGTGTGGATGCACGTATACCGGTATAAAGGTACTTCTGCCAGTATAGATTGTGTTTCTTGGGGCAATGGTGTAAACTATGTCAGAAGAAGCACTTTTATGCTTGTATAAGCTGCACCTGGAACTAGCAGGGGTTGCTGATAAAGCTATGCCACAAAACTTTTCTAATGTGGACAAGGCCTGAGTAACTGCTTTACAGTGCGACTAAGAGGCTCACAATCTAGCCCACTGAAAGAAGTGGACCTGTCTGAACTGAAAAGTGCTACTTAAGCAATGTCTACACTACAAACTTTGGCCGATGCAAGTGACATCAGCATAAAGCCACTGCAGTTAGTATATCACTATTGCACGTACATACTTAATTCCTTGCATCAGCGTTGCATGCACTCACCAGGAATGATTGTGTCAAACCACAGTGTGATGCACCATGGGTAGGTATCCCAGTATGCAACTCACCAACATCCTGCATACTGTCTTTTGGGAAGTTTTGGCAATGCATGGTGTAGCAGAAACAAGTCACACAGAAGTGACTGGAAGGTTCCCATCATGCAACTTTCTCCATTCCATAATATCATCCATATCTATAATTTTTGTGTCTTTTTTTTTAAAATCTCACAAAGCCGGGTGGCCCTCCTCATTGTCCACTATCTCTGACAGAAGTGTGGAACCTGAACAGCTCTGCACTATTGCCATGAGCATCGCAAGCACAGGACACACAATCTTCAGATATGAGCTGCAAGAAGAACTTCATCAGCAATTCATGATGATTTTGTGGAGGACAGATTGCTGTGGGACACAGCAAGAACAAATTCAAGGTTGTTGATGGCAGTCACAGAGCAGCTGCAAGTGGGGAGCACCACTTCTTGGCCTGAGAAACAAGGACTGACTGGTGGGATTACATCGTAATACAGGCTTGGGAAGACAAGCAGTGGCTGCAGAGCTTTTGGATATGTAAAGCCACATTCCTGGACCTGTGTGCCAAGCTCCCCTAGTGCTCCAGTGCAAGGACACCAGAATGTGAGCTGCACTGACAGGGGAGAAGTGAGTGGCAATCTCACTGTGGAAATGTGAAACACTGGATTGCTACTAGTCAGTGGGAAATCATTTTTGAGTTCGAAAATCCACTGGGGGGGGCGGCGTTGTTATGCAAGTGTGTGGGGCCATTAATCATCTCCTGCATCTCCTGTGACTCTTGGCAATGTGCAGGACATAGTGGATGGATTTGCAGCAATGGGGTTCCTGAACTGCAGTGGACTGATAGCGCACTGCGCACACATCCCTATTTTTGCACCAACCCACTTTGCCCTATAGTACATCAACCAAAAGGGCTACTTTTCTATTGTTATGCAAACATTGGTGCATCCCCAGTGATGCTTCACTGATATGAGGGCTGGCTGGTCAGGGAAGGTGCAAGATGCTTGTATCTTTAAGAACACATGACTGTTCAGAGAGCTGCAAGCAGGGACTGTTTTTCCCAATTGGTGGATTGCCACTGGAGATGTTGAAATGCCAGTCGTGATCCTGGGGGACCCAGTTTACCCTTTGCTTCCCTGACTGATGAAGTCGTATACTGGCCACCTCAACAGACCAATGCAAGATTCAACTAGCAGTTCAGCATTGCTGAATGAGAGTTTAATGTGCTTTTGGTAGATTGAAGGAACAATGGCATTGTTTACTTACAAGATTGGATCTCCATTAGAAAAATATTGCAATGGTTATAGCTGCCTGCGGTGTCCTCCATAATATCTGTGAGGCAAAGCACAGAAAGTTGCAAAGGTGGAGCAGCTGTCTGCTGAGTTTGAACAGCCAGACACAAGGGCTATTAGAAGAGCTCAACACAGAGCTATATGGCTGAGGGAGGTCTTGAAAGAGCACTTTAACAGTGAGCCACAGTAATGCATTTAATGAACTGTGCTTTAACTGTAGGGTGACCATACATCCCGTTTTGGCCAGGGCAGTTCCTTTTTTAAGCCCTGTTCTGGCCGTCCTGACTTGGGGGGGGGGGTGGGGCGCAAAAGTGGGCATTTGTCCCATTTGCTCTTGCCAACTTGAGCAAATGGGACAAATGCCCACTTTTGTCAAAAAGTGGGGTGCAAAGAAACTTACAGGGAGTGAGCAGCGATATCAGCCCCACGCGGTGGGAGAGGTGTGGAGGCAGGGCTCCGGCAGGGGTTGGGCAAGCAGCAACGCCAGCCACAGCCTTATGCAGGGGGTGGGGGGGGGCAGGAAGGGCTCAGGCAATGCAGTCTCAGCCTTTGGGAAATATGGTCACCCTATCTGGTATGTGCGTCGCTGCTCGCCCGAGCTTTGCCTGCCCCCCATGCGGGGAGGAGGGCGTGGGTGAGCGGCTCAGGCCAGCCTCATGTGGGGGGCTTGGGTGAGTCTCTCGGGTGGCTTGGGAATATGGTCACCCTATCTGCCTGGCCCTGCAGTTTGGGTCCTGTTAGGAATTGTGTGTGCTTGGTGTACATCTATGAATTCAACACTGTCATTGCACCTATATGAATTGTGTGGTGCTTGCTGTACATATTTGATTATTACGCTGTCACTGATCTTATGAGTTCTGTCACACTATACAACAACTAGTTAGTTGGTGCTTTCGGTACTGCTAGGTATTCTGCTGAATATGTTGTGAACTAATAAAGATTAATTATTTTCCTAAAAATAGAATTTTGAGTAACAAAAGTAGTGCACAAAAAACCCCGGTACAATTTTAAAGTGAATATATTAAAAACATAATAAATTAATGGAGATCTTAGCAAGGGAAGAGATCATGTATGTCCATTTTGGCTACACATACAGCAGTTATAGCTCTCACAGGTCAGTATATTTAAAGCTGTGGTTGTCCTTACTGTCAGTGTGGAGTGGGAGGGATAGGGATGTGGCCCCGATGCCATGAGGAATTTGGAGCAGGCTGTGTGGAGAGGTGCTGTCATAAATATAAAGGGAAGGGTAAACACCTTTAAATCCCTCTTGGCCAGAGGAAAAACCCTTTCACCTGTAAAGGGTTAAGAAGCTAGGATAACCTCGCTGGCACCTGACCAAAATGACCAATGAGGAGACAAGATACTGTCAAAGCTGGAAGGTGGGGGGGGGGGGAACAAAGGCTTTCTTTGTCTGTGTGTTGCTTTTGCCGGGAACAGAAAAGGAATGGAGTCTTAGAACTTAATAAGTAATCTAGCTAGATATGCGTTAGATTCTGTTTTGTTTAAATGGCTGATAAAATAAGCTGTGCTGAATGGAATGTATATTCCGTTTTTGCGTCTTTTTGTAACTTAAGGTTTTGCCTAGAGGGATTCTCTATGTTTTGAATCTGATTACCCTGTAAGGTATTTACCACCCTGATTTTACAGAGGTGATTCTTTTACTTTTTTTCTTCAATTAAAATTCTTCTTTTAAGAACCTGATTGCTTTTTTCATTGTTCTTAAGATCCAAGGGTTTGGGTCTGTGTTCACCTATGCAAATTGGTGAGGATTTTTATCAAGCTTTCCCCAGGAAAGGGGGTGTAGGGTTTGGGAGGATTTTGGGGGGAAAGATGTTTCCAAGCGGGCTCTTTCCCGGTTATATATTTGTTAGATGCTTGGTGGTGGCAGCAATAAAGTCCAAGGGCAAAAGGTAAAGTAGTTTGTACCTTGGGGAAGTTTTAACCTAAGCTGGTAAAAATAAGCTTAGGGGATTTTCATGCAGGTCCCCACATCTGTACCCTAGAGTTCAGAGTGGGGAAGGAACCGTGACAGGTGCTAAAATGGAGTTCTCCAGGAACTTCAAAGGGAGACAAGCCCATGATTGTTGAACCAGTAAGTCCACCAGAGTCTGCAGCAGCTGTGTTTGCTGCTAGAGAAACCCCATTATGTCCTGGATATGGCCCTCTCCTTTTCCTGCTGAGACTCCTGGGTTTTTCTCCTGACTGCTCTTTCCTTCTCCATACAGTCTGAAATATTCACCTGCCAGAAGCTCTGCTCATGGCCAAATGTAACACTGAGTTGCAGGTTCTTGTTGAACATGTCGTCATCCTGAGTTCTCTTCTTTCTCCTCCTTAACTGGCTCAGGCATTCCATGGGTGTGGAGAGGGAACCCTTAAGGCCACAGTGGCAGCAGCTACAGATAAAACACACAGAGGTATCATTTATCAGAGGGGTAGCCGTGTTAGTCTGTATCCACAAAAACAACAAGGAGTCCGACGGCACCTTAAAGACTAACAGATTTATTTGGGCATAGGCTTTTGTGGGTAAAAAACCCCACTTCTTCAGATGCATGAAGAAATGGGGTTTTTTACCCATGAAAGCTCATGCCCAAATAAATCTGTTTGTCTTTAAGGTGCCACCAGACTCCTTGTTGTTTTTTAGAAGTGTCATTGTCAGTATAGGCACAAACTTAAGGTTCAGAATTTCCTTCCCTTGTTCCCCTAAAGGTTTAAACAAGACATGCTCATTGATAATTCTGCTTTGGAATGCTTGTGCATGGCACCACTCACAGAACCAGCCATGGTGAGTTTGGCCCACCGGGGGTCAGGGAAATGAGGAGAGAATTCCTCAGTTGCATGACATACTGAGTACAGGGCAATGGCGCTGAACACTGGCACAGTTTTCCACACACAGTGGTGATTTTAGCTGATATCTCAGCTTGGAAAAGAGGAGACTAAGGGGGGATATGATAGAGGTATATAAAATCATGAGTGGTGTGGAGAAAGTGAATAAGGAAAAGTCATTTACTTGTTCCCATAATATAAGAACCAGGGGCCACGAAATGAAATTAATGGGTAGCAAACAAATAAAAGGAAGTTCTTCTTCACTCAGCGCACAGTCAACCTGTGGAACTCCTTGCCTGAGGAGGTTGTGAAGGCTAGGACTATAACGGGGTTTAAAAGAGAACTGGATAAATTCATGGAGGTTAAGTCCATTAATGGCTATTAGCCAGGATGGGTAAGGGATGGTGTCCCTAGCCTCTGTTTGTCAGAGGGTGAAGATGGATGGCAGGAGAGAGATCGCGATCATTACCTGTTAGGTTCACTCCCTCTGGGGCAGCTGGCATTGGCCACTGTCGGTAGACAGGATACTGGGCTGGATGGACCTTTGGTCTGACCCAGTATGGCCATTCTTATGTTCTTATGTTGAGGGTAACAAAGGCACAGTGTCACCTAGTTTTCTTGACCTTCAGTCCCTGTCAGTGTAGGGGTGTTGCATTGACAGTTATATTAAGGACTGTGAGTAAAGCTAGTCAGAAAAATTGCAGAAAACAGTTTCTCACCAGAATTTCCTGATTTGTTGAAATTGAACCATTTCTTGGAGGAGCTTAGATTTCAAGGAAGTTCCTCCAGAAACCTGCCTGGTTTCTTGCAGCTTGCTAGCTCTAGTGCTTCTAGTGCCCATGGTGGCCCAAGGGTAGCCTGCCAGCTGGACAGCCAGACAGACAGATCTCAGGACTTTCAGGGTCTGTGACTCTGGTGGTATGCCAGGTGGACTACTCCAAGCTGGTCCTCCATTCCCTTTCACCAAGAGCTTCAACAGTTTGGGGGTTTGTTCCGAATCAAAATTTCAAATATCAAAATCATCCACAAAACAGAACTACTTTTCTTCACCCAACTCTAGTTATCAGGTGCTCAGATCCTATGGTAATGGGACCCATATAAGTCAGATGAATTCCTGGGGCGTAAGCCTTTTACTGAGAATGCCCAGCCACCTGTCCGAGTGAGTTCTACAGCTGGATCCAGGGATAACCCAGTGGATCACAATCACCCCAAGTGGGTCATGGGGTCATCTTGCACCAGGCTATAGCCTGTTTACACCTCTCTGGAGGCACAAAAGGTCTAGTCCTAAATGAGTAGCTGGGGATTCCCCTGGCATAATGGATGTCTTGAGGGTATGCCATGGCGGAATCTGACCAGAGTACTCAGAAGCTGTGCATGGAGGTTGCATTGGGTGGAACAGCCCCTTGAAGGGATGTTACAAGCTAACATAACTTAGAGCTGCTCTGAGAGTGCTCTAAGTTATGTGAAGCTGAACAGAGTCCTGGGGATTGGTGGAGCAGAGGTATCTTAAAGCCACTCTAGCTCCTCCCATACCCCTTCAGCTCTTCAGCTGAGAGGGCATGGGGAGAGCTAAGGTAGCTTTAAGCCTCCTCTGTCCTCCGTCAGTCTCTAGGACTGGAGTGATTCCACCATGGCCGATCAGTCTCTCAGACAGGTAGGCCTCAGGCAATTTAGAGCTTCTGAGATCATAACTAGCATCTGGAGCTACAGCTATCGTTGATATTAATAATCAGAATTTACCAGAATTTTCTGTATATTTCTTTTGTGCCCAAATATAGTCACAGACACAATATTTACAATGAAAAATATCCTGCAAAATTTGACAAATTCCTACCACAAAATGGTAGCTCTCCAGAATATTTACCTTTTGTTATTTTCACAATCTTCCAGTATTATGCCACTAATTAACCCTCTTCAGTGCCCTTCCACACCCACTTTGAACTGCAAGGGAGCTCTGTATGTGAGGTGGCTGCAGAATCGGGTCCTTCATTCCTACAGGCAAGAAAATGTCTGTGCTGTTGGCATTCCTGCAAATCAGCAATGTCAAGAGGAAGCTTGTGAAAATCACCTCTGAGACTTCAAGGTCAGCCCTGTATAATGCAAGGCATTTACTTTCAGGCTTTCTGCACAGCAGGTTCCTACAGTAGAACCCGAATACCCTTTATTATCAACACCACTAGATTTTTCAAAATTCTAAGGTGAGGGGGAGGCAACACACTTGTCTTCTCATGCACATAACATAATATTTTGTATTTTGGGGGGGGAGGAACTTCAGATTCTTAATATTCTGCCCTGATTTTTAAAATATTTACATGTCTTTTGACCGTTTATTAGCTAATCCATGGATAGATCTGTCCAGAGGTGTACAACAGTTACAGAGGTAAAGAGGTGTGTGTGTGTATAGTACAGTAAAGACTTTTTTTCATGTGTGTAAAGTATAACTGGAATGCTGCTTCTGACCAAAAGCTGTGCAATACTGAAAACAGTGTGTTTGTTTTCAGACATCTGATATTCTGTCCTAATAATAAAGGGATTTAAGCACTCATACATTCATATTTTTAGTACCACTTTCTAGGTGTCCCCTTTTTTATTGCTAAGTATTTTAAGGTAAAGTTTTTTTGTATATTTAAAGAAAAATTGTCACTACGGCTATTGACATGTAGATGCTATATATTCATAGTAAGTATCTTTGCTTTATAAACCACCATTCACATAATGCTGTAAAAAAGCAGTAGAATAAGGCAGGATATGGTCTCTTCATAGCTATGGCCATATGATAAAAACAGATGCAACAACAAAATGTCTTATTCAATTATGAATTAAGAATGATTGAATTAAATTTGTCTTAAATGCTGATATGCTTTTAAATGATAAGTGTGACATCCTGGCCTCAGTGAAGGCAATAGGAGTTGGGCCACTGACTTCAGTGGAACCAAAATGACAGGCTGTGACTTGGAAGAGATTTTGGGGGTTGGACAGTTAAGGGTGGGATTTCCAAAATCAGCAAGGAAGTAAATGCCCAGTTTTCTCCCACTGGCCTTGATCTTGAAAGGTGCTGTGCGCGTCCTATTGTGAGATGCTGAGCAGCCTCAATTCTGGAGGGCTCTTGGCACTTCACAACAATTCTCATAGGATTGTTAATGGGATAAAGTTTTTCATTGGGATGTCATTGCTTCAGTGTGAACACTGGGTCAATTATCGCTACAGAAATTATGAACTGATAATGGCCTGGTAGAGGGCCAGTGGGATTGCTGATATCTACTCACGTATTGATATTAAAATGTAGCCACACAAACAATTTTTAAATGATACAGACCCATCAAATTGTACAAGCGAGCCTAAGTAACTGTGTGATCTTATTACTAGCACCATGATCTTCTTTGGAGCAGAGAACTGTTTACTCCTGAATATTTGCATAACATCTAGAAAAATTGGGCCAATATCTGATTAGAGCAGAGGTGGCCCGTGGGACCGTCCTGCCCGGCCCTTGAGCTCCCGGCCAGGGAGGCTAGCTGCTGGCCCCTCCCCTACTGTCCCCCCTTCCCTGCAGCCACGCAACCGCGTGGGCAGTGCGGCTGGCTCTGGCCAGGCGGCGCGGCTGCTAGTCCTGCCACTCTGAGCAGCATGGTAAGGGGCCGGGGGGGGGGTTAGATAAGGGGCAGGAGGTCCCGGGGGGCGGTCATGGGATGGGTAACAGGGGGCGGTTGGATGGGGCAGAGGTTCTGGAGAGGGTGGTCAGGGGACAGGGCGCAGGGGTGGGTTGAATAGGCGTTGGAGTCCCGGGGGGGCCTGTCAGGGGCAGGGGGTGGATAGGGGTTGGGGCAGTCAGGGGATAGGGAGCAGGGGGTTGGATAGGGGATGGGGTCCTGGGGGTCAGTTAGGGGGTGGGGGGTCCCAGGAGGGGGCGGTCAGAGGACAAGGAGCAGTGGGATTTGATGGGTCGGGGGTTCTGAGGGGGAGATCAGGGGGCAGGAAGTGGGAGGGGGGCGGATAGGGGGCGGGGGGGTCCAGGCTGTTTGGGGATTCACAACCTTCCCTACCCTGCCCTCCATAGACTTTCGCAACCCTGATGTGGCCCTTGAGCCAAAAAGTTTGCCCACCCCTGGATTAGAGTCTCTTGGGGTAAGTACAACAAAAATTATTAATAATTATAATATTTTGTGCTTCTGACAAGGGGCAAGACTAGGGAGTGCAGAGATATGTAAAATAAAACTCCTACTTTTTTAAAAAAAATGTACTTGACTGATCTTCTAGAACTGATTCGTTCAAGTTTTGGATGAAAGTTTAAATCACTTCCTTTTTTACTCCAACCAGTTCTTCCATTCCTGTTGTCCTGATATATGTAGGAAAATTATATATTTGTGAGTGACTGGGAAACCTGAGTGAGTACAACAATGTTGCTTTCCACCTCTGCTTTGGATAAAGGATAACTACCTTTACACAGAACAAAGTCAGCTAAGAGCCAATGCTTCCCATTTCTTGACAGGCCCAGGTAAAGCACTCAAATTACTTAAACTTTGTAGCTAAGGTTTAAATTTCCTTTAAAGTGAGGTTCCCATTCCTCATGTCAAGGTTATCTTGGACAGTGATAGCCTTTCAAACAATCAGACCACCTGCCAACCTTATGGGTGTTCAGAAGTTTGACAGTCTCTGCACTGATCCTACTCTTGCATGAAAATGGCTTTATCAAGCCTATAATTTGAAATGAAATAGTCTTAAATGGTTTCCACACAGCTTGACTTTCAAAGAGGTTCCAGTTTCACATAACTTCATATAAACAGAGAATAAGAAGATATAACCAGATACCACAGTTCCTGCTTACTAATTGCCATAAAACAGAGCCATCTGCTTTATACAACGTTGAGGTCATGTAATCCCTCTAAACTGTGACCTTTTTGGCTCAATGGGACTTGTTATTGATTAAATGAGACCTTCTTAGGAAGTTATTGGGAAACTTGGTGTGCATTCAGTCTGAACACAAAATATGTTTGCTTGGAATTCTATTAAAACTTAAGAAGACAGTCCTAAGCAGTCTATCCTTGAACTCTCTTTCTCTACCACATGTTAATCTTCGATGACTGAAGATAGAAATGGCTTATTTCAATTAAAACAACCACAACCCCCCACAAACAACCTCTCACACTGAATTGAAGATAAATTTGAGGGTAAAGTTAAAACTTCTCATGACCACTGGAGATGAAGCTGGGTGCATTCATGGATGAGGATTTTCTTCCTCAAGCAGTATGGTCCTGCCATTCCATGTGTATGTATGACCCACTTAGAATCTTCAGTGCACACTTTGTGCTCCAGCGATAAGTGTTACTGCATCAAAATAAAAATTATTGCAGTTTGGCACATACAGAAGAGGACTTTTAAGTCTTTCACTACTAATAACCTTCATGTCATGAAACCTCCACTGGACTGTGCTTGTCTCCCTCTCTCCCCTCAAATACTTCACTTAAATATTTGATTAAATAAAAGAAAATAATTACTATGATTAAAGAATCAGGTCTTCTGTATTTTCCCCCTTCTTGCCTCCCATTTCTGTCTGTGTGTCTTTAATATCTGTCAATTTTTTCTCAGTCAAGAAATAAATTTGATAATTCACAGATAATTCTGCAGTCCTTCCACTCCTCTTTTAATGAAACCTATTATAAAGTTGTTGCCTATTTAATTCCTTGCTGGAAAAAAACCCAACCCATCAGAATGGTGAAAGGCCTCACTGAAAATGCTGGGGCTCAAAGATTCCACCTACTGCATGATAAGTAATAATTTGCAAACAGATATGTGCTGGGAGATAAGACTTCAGTTTCATTGAAAAATAAGTTGTTCTGGCATCTAAGCAGTAGGGAAAGCATGATAGTTAGAAATTCTCCATTGATGAGAAATGACTTGACACAGATGCAGGCTATTTTGCCTTAATCTATTTTATTTACAGTTGGGACAATTTTAAAAAATGCTGTAATCTGGCCTCCTTTCTTGCACATGCAAGTCCGAGTACTTGCACACCTGACTACATCATTTGTACTGGTAATTTCATTGTGGGCATGATTTGGTTGGCAAGTTGTGCCCTCATTGGGAAGGATGTGCTTTTGAATCTCTGGCCCAGTGTGTGTACAGTTTCTGTTACCCTGAACAAAGGTAACCAAAGCCACAGCCAAACTTTGAAGTGGCAATCCACTGCTAGCTAGATATAGTTTGCAGCCACTTCAAATAAGCAGCTGATTCTCTCTGATTCCAAAGCCTACACAGAACCAAATTAAAAGGTGTTATGGATGGTCATATAAATTCAACTCCCTCACATCCAGTTAGACAATTTCCCTGGGCTTGTCTACACAATGACACTGGCCAACATAGCTATTCTTGAATAATTCCCTGCAGTGGTCACTCCATTCTGAAAGAAATTACGGTACTTTATTCTGGAATAACTCTGTTTTGGAAGCGGAGCACTAAAGGAGAGCTCAAGGAAGACAAGGCCATTGCAGAGAAGCTAAACTAATTCTCTGCATCAGTCTTCACTACAGAGGATGTCTGGGAGATTTCCTACAACTAAGCCATTCTTTTTAGATGACAAATCTTGAGGAACTGTTCCAGAGTGAAGTGTTGGTAGAGGAGGTTTTGGAACAAATTGCTCAATTAAACAGTAGTAAATCACCAGGACTAGATGGCATTCACCCAAGAGTTCTGAAGGAATTCAAATATGAAATTTCAGAACTACTAACTGTGGTAAGTAATCTATTGCTTTAAATCAGCCTCTCTACCAGATGACTGGAGGATAGCTAATATGACATCTATTTTTAAAAAAGGCTCCACAGGCAATCCTGGCAAACACAGGGCAGTAAGCAATCAAAAAAAGCTAACAATGTTAGAAACCATTGGGAAAGGGCTAGATAATAAAACAAAAAATATTATAATGCTACTGTATAAATCCATGTTACACCCCACCTTGATTACCATGTGCAGTTCTGGTTGCCCCATCTCAAAAAGATATATTAGACGTGGAAAAGGTACAGAGAAAGGCAACAAAATGATTAATGGTATAGAACAACTTCCATCTGAGGAAAGATTAAAAAAGACTGGTTTTTTTCAGCTTAGAAAAGAGGTGACTAAGGGGTAGAGGATATGATAGAGATCATTAAAATCATGAATGGTACGAAGAAAATGAGGAAGGAAGTGATATTCACATAACACAAGAAGTAGTGGGTCACTCGATTAAATTAACAGGCAACAGTTTTAAAACAAACAAGTGCTTCTTCACACAATGCAGAGTCAACCTGTGGACCTCAGTGCCATGGGATGTTGTGAAGAACAAAAGTATAATTGGGTTAAAAAGGGAATTAAATACATTCATGGAGAATAGGGCCATCAATGTCTGCTAGCCAAGATAGTTAGGGATGCAATCCTGTGCTCTGAGTTTCCCTAAATCTCCAACTGCCAGAAATTCAGATTGGCCTGTTCTGTTCATTCTCTCTGAAGCATCTGGAACTAGCCTCTGTCAGAAGACAGGATACTAGGTTAGATGGATAATTGATCTAGCTAGTATGACTGTTCTTATTCCAGAATAATATCACTTTTATTCTGGAATAGTGTCCATATAATTGAGTTATTCCAGAATAGGTAAATTATACGGGAATTGCTAAAGTGGAATAGTTAATCTGGAATAGCTGGTCAGTTTCCCCTAGCTTTGGTTGGACTCTTTTAGATCTCCATGCAACCACTCATTAATGATGGATTCTCATTGGTATACGATGACAGTTCACAAACTTTAAAGACTAGCATACCACAACAAAATCTCAGAAGTAGTTTGCATGCCAACTTTGTAATTTTGTTGTTTTGAAGTGAATTAAGTTAAACCAAATGAAGGTGATTTATGAGAGGGTATGTCTAACCTGCAAAGAAGAACCCGCAGCGCCGAGTCTTAGATCCCAGGTCAATTGGCTCTGACTGAGGTGCTGAAAATAGTAGTCTAGACATTCCTGTTTCCTGGAATTCCTGGAGCAGGGCTACAAGACCCTCCCTCCTTCACTGGGTTTCAGAACCTGGGCTCCAGCCGGTGCAGGAACGTGTACGCTGCTGATTTTAGTCCCGCAACCCGAGCCCCAAGAGCCCAAGTCAATTGACCTGGGCTCTGGGACTCGATGCCGTGGGCTTTTCTTTGCCAGGTAGACCATCCCAGAGCATACTCAGAAGGTTACAATGTGGTTTAACAATTCCACTTTTAAAATTCATTTGGATTAACTTTCTTAGGTGTCTCATAAAGGCAAGCCTTATTTATATACTATACTTTAAACCCATCTATGGGTATGTCTACCCTGGAGCTGGAAGATGCAGCTCAAGGAGACATACTCCTGCTAATTCTGATTGAGTTACCGCACTAAAACTAACAGTGTGGTTGCAGCAGAATGTACTATGTATCTAGCATCTCAGATGGGTACATACTAAGGGTGGCTAGTCCCACTTCCCACATGTGCTGCAGCAGTTACACTTTTTTATTTAGCCCACAAGCTCCATCAGAACTAGTGAAGATAAATCTCAAGCTGGACATTGCATTTCCAGTTCAAAGTGTAGATGTACCCAATGTGCCACCTGATGGCAGCCTATGTCCTGTTAATTATACACATGCTGCAGTTTGAGATCCACTGTGGAAGATCTACGCCAAGGAGCCAGAAGGAGCATGTAAAGGTTTGTTTGTTTTTCATCTTTATGTTTAGTACCATTTTGTTTGGCAGTTTACAAACAAGTGTTTCTTTATAGGCAATCTCTCCATCCTGACAAAATACCTATTTTAATCATTTGGTGTGGAACGATGAGTAGCGTACAGAATTTAATTTTTATTAACATCTTGGTATTATATATACAAAGGGGTAGAAGGGGTTTCAGAGATACAGAACAACATTAGGTATGCAACGACCCATGAGAGTCAAGGCCTAACTCCCATTTGTACCTTTGAAAATCTCTCCCAAAGTATTTAGTTGCACGAAGACATACTATAATACTCTGTACTACCAGACAATCATGTTTAACTTTAACAGAATAATTACATGACATCCCTGAATCTCTGGGACCCAGCTGTCCGAGACTGCTTCTTGCCCTATTCCTGTTCTGGCAGTTAAGACTGGCTGGGATGTTTGCCTTCTCAATTCCTAGTGGGATTTAACTTTCCAGGAATTGCAGCTGGGCTCAGCAGAACCTGCTGCTCATGGCAGTCTGCAGAGCCTGTACTGGCAGCCTTCAAGGCACATGTCTGTTCATTTTGTTTAGCTTTTGATGGATTGTTTTTGGTTTGATTCATTTTCTTTCTGAGAGTTGAGCTACCCAAATTGCCTTGGTGATATCAGCAATGTAACTCTAGATCAATGGCTACCAGCGGTGGGTGGCTTATGTAATTTTTGAATCATTTTTAACAAGTGTCTAACTGCCATGTCAATCACCTCTAAGGTGGAGTGTATGTACATCTTTATTTGAAGCCTGGGAGCAGATAGGACTTGAGAGAAACAGGAAATACTCTGGCTGGTCCCTGGTTAAAGCAGCAGGTATAAGAAGACTTGACTCAAAGCTGAGAGAGATTCTAGGCATGATTGGGTTGCTTTCACCAGTAGCATGAACAGAAGGGCTCAATCTGACACCAAGTGGGAGAACAAAGGTTTGGGGGTACCAAAATTTGGACCAGAAGAGGCTGTTTAACCCATCAGAGAGTAGTAATACCCTGTTAGGCCCTGATCCTGTACATTGAAATCAGTGTGAACTTTGCTGTTAACTTCACTGAGTGGAGGATCATGCACTTAAAGAGCAAGCTGTAATATCAGTAACTAATACTAAGTTTTGATGGAATGTGAGGGTCTAATCATGGCTGACCTGCTGTGAGTGCTAGGGAAGGGTAAAGAGCCTGCACAGAGCTTTCTCCCACCTTCTCCATGCCACTGAGGAGGACTGGGAGAGATTAGCACCATTGTAGTATCTGTGCCTTAGTTACTCCGATTCATCCTTGTGCTGGTGTAGAACTCCCATGCAGGGACTGATAACTTCTAAGGGACAGATTGCACCCTGTTTGCCATGGCCCCTGTGAGCACCAGGACAGTGAGGCAACAGCTGAAGTTGCTTGTCACTTTCAGTCCTGCCTCTCTTTCTCCAGCCCTCTGACAATGGGGGATCTTGCAAGTGGCATAGAAGCCCTGTACACATGGGTTATTCCTCAGATGGGGATTTACAGCTGTTAAATTGGGCTCCACATTGGGGCCACAGTGCCTCCCCAGTCAAGTAACTATGTGTCAGGCATTTGCTGTACACTCAAGTGACATATTCTAGTCTTAGCCCATTTTACAGACATTCAGAGCCCTGTGCTCACATACATACATTGCTGACTGCTTAGTGAACATGAGCAACTTACTAGCTGTGGGCTGAAGGAGGTAGGGCTCCAGGGTGTTCACTGATTGAATGTGTCATTTCCGAGGTCTTCACACTCTCCTTTCCAGTCATAAAAAGAACACCTATATGGAGTTTTTCCAATTGGAATAAAAAAAACCCACGATTGAATTAGGCAATTTATGACCTGAGCTCAGAATTTTATGATGTGACAGGACAATGTTGGAAGGATTTCTTGTAACATAACACATTTCCCCCCTCTTGTATTTATGTTCCCAACAGGAAGAGTTTGATTTTTTTTCTTTAATAGAAAGTTTTTATCTCCCCAGCCCCTCCGAAAATAAAAAGTATTTCCCATAAGAATCAGAATTAGCTCATTGTAAAGATCACCTCAGACGTAATATTTTCTCTCAAGAGAGAACTTACTTCTGGGAAATTCTAAAGGTAGCATTCTGATTGCATTTTTAAAGTTCACTGCAATTTTCTATGACCTGGTTTCGCTTCTTGCTCTCATGTTCTTTTACCAGCTGCTACAACTCCTTATCCATCAACAATGATAGTTTCTTTTGCGTGTTAATCCTCTGACTATCAAGAGACTTTCCCCAATTATCTCTGGGTTGATACTGATAGTTCTGGCAAAGGACCCAGGAACTCTTTTGCATTTCTAAATGTGGGTTTTCAAGGTGGTTGTTACTACTTCATTAACAGTCAGACAGGTGGCATTGGAAGACAGCTGTCTGGTCCCACTGACCAATTTGTAACAGGTAGGAGAACTATTCCCTGAACTCCATAGGATGACCGGAGGAGTGCCAAGAACTCAGGGTGTTGTTTTGAAAGGTACCCTCTGTAAAACACAGCGGGTTTAATAAAGATAATCTCTTCATAGGGAGTAAAAATGTGTAGAATAGAGACTGAATGATGATCGTGGTTCCTCACAGATCAGAATGTCAGGTCTTCCTTGTAATCTCTGGGGATGTAGCTGCATATATGAAAGAAAAAGATTTTGCTGGCTGGCCTTGTGAATGAAATAGCTTCCTCTATATTTTGCTAGAGCTCCATGTCTTTTGATAGGAAGGTCCCTGAATTAGAATGCCACAGCTTCTACCCCATTTTAAGTGATTCTATAGTCTGGATGGCAGTGAGTGACTCTCATGGATTTTGTTTACTCCGAGAGATGCTGCATTATTTTATTATCACAGGAGTCAGGGGTGAGAAACTTTCTCCTAAGTGTTGGCTGGAATGGAAACATTATGATTCAGGCCATATCTTGTTAAACCTGAATTCTCAGATACATGGAAAAAAAAAAGACTTTGCATGATGGCATGGTACTAAATCAATATATGAACACCACATGAGATATTTGGGTTCAATTCTTCAACCTGGCTTCTCTTTCTTGTGTGCCTGGGTGTGTATGTGCTCACTCGCGGGAACAAGGATTGGAGTGCTGTACTGATAGCATGCTGAGCCTTAGGGACATGACAATCAAAAGTGATACCGTCATCTAATGAAGAAGTGATGTAGATGGTCCCCAAAGAATTTCTGCTTGGGAAGAAAGGACATTTTTACATGATATTGGCTAGACAGGGCATTAGGGTGGAGTAAATGGAAGAGTCCTCTGGGCAATGGTAAAGCATTCTGAAGGAATTACATAATTGTAATCCAGGATACATCAACAAACCTGGACAACTGTTTGACTGAAATAAAGTGTATAATCTCAATAAGTGTGTAGCCACTGTATTACTTTAATTGTTTATTATGCTGTTTTCGTAAAACATCTTGTTCCTTTAGCTTAGCACACAAGTCAATGCCTGCTGCTTCTATGGAAAATGGTAACAGAAATTAGCTGTTTTACTGTATAGTTCACATATTATGTATCATTGTTAACACTACATCCCGAATTTAAACCAATGAGCTCAGTTGAGATCCTAGGATGTAAATTGCTATAAAAATGCAAAATATTATTATTTCAATATATTACTACTTGCAAATGCTTAGATTTCATTTTACAAGGTTTGTCCGATCCCAGCAGTGCCACCTTACCCTCATAAAATAAATTTCTCTACTCCTGCTACCTTATACATAGGGCCTTACCAAATTCATGGTCCATTTTGGTCAATTTCGTGGTCATAGGATTTAAAAAATCATAAACTTTATGATTTCAGGTATTTAAATCTGAAATTTCACAGTTTTGTAACTGTGGGGGTCCTGACCCAAAAGGGAGTTGGGGGGGAGGGGTTTGCAAGGTTATTGTAGGGGGAGTTGCAGTATTGGCAGCTTTACTTCTGCACCACTTCTGATGGTGCCGTTGCCTTCAAAGCTGGGAAGCCTGAGGGCTCTCTGGGAAGCCTGAGAGCAGCAGCTGCTGGCCAGGAGCCTGTCAACAGCAGCGCAGAAATAAGGATGGCATGGTATGGAATTGCCACCCTTACTTCTGCACTGCTGTTGGCAGGGCGCTGCCTTCAGAGCTGGTCACCTGGCTAGCAGACATCACTCTCTGGCCACCCAGTTCTGAAAGCAGCGCAGAAGTAAGGGTGGCAATTCCACAACCCCCCCTACCATAACCTTGCAACCCACTTTTGGATTGAGACACCCAGTTTGAGGGTATGGTCTCTGCTGTGAAATCTGTACAGTATAGGGTAAAAGTAAAAGTACACAAAAGACCAGATTTCATGGTCCATGATGCATTTTTCATGGCCATGAATTTGGTAGGGCCCTACATGCACATCAGGAGGAGAACTCTTAATGGATATGGGAGGCTTCTCAGAGGTTCACACTACAGCCTCATTTGTTCTAATTATTCCAGACATTTCACAGACTGCATGTTCATCATTTGATGGGCAAAACTTCAAAAATAATTAGGCTGAATGATGACAGAAACCCCAGCAGAAAATCTTCTGTGCATTTTATCTGGTTTTATTAATAATTACACTCATTAAACTTTACAAAATATATTACTAGTTCCTGAACATTATTATTAGACTCCCAAAACCAGGCAAGCAGACAGGATTTTCTTATGGGATTGCCAAACAAAGCTCAAGTCTGAGCTTTAACTTGTTCAAAGACAACCCATACCTTTCTAGTCCATTGCCCCTAGTAAAAAAAAAAACAAACCAAAAAAAAAAAAAAAACCACAGCAACAGATTTTCCTGTTGCCAGGAGAGGTCACTCTTTCTCTTTTATCTTGTCTGATGTGGTTGATCATGACTTAGCCATATACATTAAGAAAACTTTTATATTTACTGTTTGAATCCTGTCTAAAACATACAGCATTATGTTCTGAATGGCTTGCAAACATTTACTTGTCGCTTAGCATATGATTTATGGAAATGTCCTATAGAATCTAATAAAAATAATAATGTTTTATAGATTCTAGAGGTTTTTTTGAACCATCCCATAGAATTCTACAACAGGCCCATAATTCTCTCAAGTTCTATAATAGAATTATAAATGATGGTTTTCAAAAAGTAGCCTATAGAGTGGATATCATTCTAATAAATTGTACAGGTGTTTAGAGGCATTTAAGAGAAGCCTAATGATTTAATTCCTATTAAGAGTGGGAATTTCCAAAGTGCTCAGCAATGGATTAACTGTGCTCTCATCCAAGTCAGTAGAAGTAGTGTTATTGACTTCACTCGGGACAGAATCAAGTCAAAGTTGGGTACTTTTGAAAATCTCACTCATATTCATAAGGAAAAGTCCTGTTGACTTCAGTGAGAGTTTGCCATAGTAATGATAGAGGGGAAAACCTCAGGATCTGGCCCAGGATCAATAAATTGAGCAGGTCTGAAGAAGAAAATATCAGACTCATAACCAGAGCATGGCAAGCCGGGCAGCTGACCAGGGCGCAAAGCTGGGAGTGGGGGTAGGGCAGAAAAATGGGGTGGAAAATTAACAACAACAGAAAAGCAGGGGTGCAAATATGCTTGCTCTCCCTGGGCACTAAAATGCCTAGTTACATCTCTGGAAAATATATTAGTAATTTCTGTTTCAAACATTTTATTTGTTCCTGTGTAAAATGCAATTAAAAGGATAAAATAAAATTCCAACCACACCTATGTCACATTCTCAAACATAATCCAAACTCATGAGGATCCTCAGGTCTAGAACCTGGGCCTCTGGGCCCCTGAGCAATTGTGACATCCACACGGACATCCAACAATTGTGGTAGAACAGCAATTAACAGGCTGGGAGCCTTGTGAGCCCAAGAGCCACAGGACGTGCTGCACAGAGAGCACAATTGGCAGTGCTTCTGGGATCTCTGATTGATCCAAGTGCACTGCTTAAGCCTGGATAGGATTCCAGGAGGTTGTCTGTGCAAGTAGATGATTCCTACATGGCTGCTATGATGGACCCTGCTCCTGATTCCTGCCTTCTGACTCCAGCTCTGACCCTTTGCCCTGGTTCCAAGCCCCATATTCAGGCTTCACCCATTAGGCGTTGCCACCTACACCCAGCTGCGACAAAATAATCCATGAAGTTCAAAAAAGTATTTGATTTCCTTAATTTTGAAATTATTTTTCATTTTCACACACTTCTGCACTTCTAAGTTCCTGGTGATCTAGGAGCAGAAAAAGCAGAGTACTGAAAGACAGTCTGTTCTAGCAATATTGTCAGTTCTATAGCAATTAGGCATTCTCCCCAAAGCAGGTTGTCTCATGAAATGTTTGGTTTAGCTTTACAGGTGGACGAAATCTGGCTTTGCATTCAAATTTTGGAGTTCTTAGTCAAAACTCAGCTGAATCAGCAAAATGTGTGTGATACTTCCATCACCATGTGTATGTTGTCCCCTTCCAGAGAGAAAAGGAAGGTAAAGCTCAGCAGAGAAATGCTTTATATTAACTGATCCAGCCCCAATTACCTGGATCAAACATCTCTATTAAGTAAAATGTTGACATATTCCTTTGGCTTTCCTCCCTTAATTTATCACTCTGAAATAAATGGAAAATGTGTTTTTTCTCATAAAGTATACTTAGTCTTTAAGAGTCATTAAACTCCTCTTCAGCCCCACCATTCCTACCTCACACCCCATGCTCTGCTCCACAAATAAAATTACCGGTAGGATCCCTCCAACTATGAGTACTGGCAATAATACATTTGATTTTAACCACAAACCCCTACAGCATTAATTTTCTGTATGTTGACTCTAGAGTTTAAAAGCTGTAAAAGGTTTATGTCTTTTGCAAGAAAATTATATACAGAATTAATAAGGTGTTTTTACTGTTTTCACTTAACCAAATATTTTTGCCTATGAACTTTTCCTCAGATTTTTGTGGTGAACAGAAGAAAATGAAGTGGAAATTAAAATGATGGAAGGTGAAAAGATCCGTAGCTCCACGGGAAATAGTTTTCAATGTGTACTTGGGTTGTAAGCTCTTTGGGGCAGAGACTGCCTTTTTGTTATGCACGTCTACAGCACCCAAGACAATGGGACCCTGATCTCTGTTGAGGGCCTCGAGGCACCACCACAATTCAATTCAGTAGTAATAATAATGGAAGCAGTCTCCCTGTTCTTTTATGCTGCCATTTTGTTGCTTAGGGGGAAAGCAGCCAGGAGAGGACTACAAGTACTCCATCAAGTCAGGGTCCCTATAAACTCAAGCTGCAGCAAGCTGTCTGTCTGCCAGAGGTGTGAACAATGTGAACCGGTCCCTCAAAACACATAAACCATCTGCTATTTACCCAATAGGCTCATTCCTCGTTTTAAAAAAAAGAAAAAAAAAGAGAGAAAAAAGTGCCTGTATTGCTATATTCCCCTCTTTCTCTCTACAGGGGCATATAAAAGATCAGCTTGAGCATCAGAATAACTCCACCCAGAGCCAGCACTCATGAACAGTGAACTAGCTCATTTGTTACCCTCTCATTAAACTTTAACACTTAGGTTTCCTGCTTCCTATAGCTCTCCCCCAGCATAGATAGCCACTCTGTGATCAGTACTGTATAGTAATACTCACTTTGGCTGTGTTATAGATCGCAAACAACACAAAGGGGCATACGTGAACATTTCTCCCTGGGACAGTCACCTACTCTGTCATTGGATCATTTGTTATCTGCTACTTTTGATCTCTTGTTTTAAAAGAACTGGCTTGACAAAGCTGGTGGAAATATCTCACCTTTCCTAATGTGGGATCCATCAGAGCAGCTGCTTATCTGAACTTCACTTCACTTCTGAAGCCCGTGAAGCTTTCTTATCACTATATTTCTGTTTATACAAATCTAGAAAGCAGTGCCTAAAGGGCCATTTGTAAACTTGTATGAACCAATCACGTAACTACTGTATCACTGAGGAAAGGTTATGAGACATTGGGGCTGAAACACCATTTTAATGGAAAATCAAAACTTCCTAAGGAATAGGCCATCAAAGCAAAGTGCAACCTTAACTGCACGCCTTTGTGCAGGTGCATTGCAATATAGTGACTAATGCCATGACATGCTATTTCGCAAAATAACTGTGATATCATAAAGTTTCTGCTAATCCTTGTATGTACTTGCAGCATCTTATAAGTGAAAATATGTACTTACACTAATTTTATTTTCATAATGGTCCAGTATATTTGTATAGATATAGGTTCTGTCTATATGAAGCTTTACTGTATGATAAATTCTCTTCAAGGAATTACATTAAGAATTTTGTGAGCACATTGTGCTAGACACTTTCTTTTCCATTAGTAGCACACCCTTCCTTAATTACATTTCAGGGAAGGATCCGGTTAACTATGAAGCCCAACATATGAAGTGTTGCCTTCCCATCACCTCCTCCATTCCGCTAATGTTCCTAGCTCATCTGCCTGTTTCTTAGCTTCTCATGAAGTCATCTCCATGCCTTCTACCATATGTCCCTCCCACCCTATGCAGGGTATGTCCTCCCTAATGTCATGCACAAAGCTCCTACCCTGACCACATGTAAGTCCCGGCACTACCATGCTGCTTTTACAGTGAGTCAAAATGACTTGTAGGTAAGGACTTGTTGACGTGTGAAATTGCATTGGTTTCACTAAAGGTAGAATTTTAAACTGATTTAATTAAATTGATGGAAATAGCCACATCTGGCTCATTAGCAAACAGTGAAACTGAACGTAGGTTAAGTGGAACAAGTGGAACTTTATTAAACCCTGTGCACTCCTCTGTGGCTGTGTTGCTTCCATGCCAGCTCCTCACATTCCCTGTTTTCGTGGCTTTTTTCAGCAATACTCCCTCCAGGGTACATGGGCATTCTGCCTCCAGCTACACTGATCATGACACAGTGTGGACATTCTGATTTTGGTTTAAACCAGGCTCATTGCAGGTTAGCTTAAAGACACAAGGCAGGTGAGGTAATATCTTTTACTGAACCAACTTGTTTTGGTGGAAGGCACTAGGGTGACCAGGGTCCCGATTTTGTAGGGACAGTCCTGATTTGGGGGGCTTTTTCTTATATAGGCAACTATTACTCTCCACCCTGTCCCAATTTTTCCCATTTGTTATCTGGTCACCCTAGAGGGGACAATCTTTCAAGCATCACAGAAGAGCTAGCCTGAAAGCTTGTCCCTTCCACCAACACAAGTTGGTTCAATAAAAGATATTACCTCACCTACGGTCTCACTCTCAAATCTTGGGACCAACATGGCTACAACAACACTGCAAACAGTTTAGCTGAAATCAGTTAGAAACAGGTTTAAGCTGAACTGAAATCAGCTACTCTTAAACCTAAATAAGAGGGTCCAATATGGGGTTGCAGTGGGTCAACTAAACAGATGCAAGTTTGAGTGTAGGCAAGGCCTGATTTACCCAGTATTGCTACCATTATCTCCCCAGCTTTCTCCCACCTTTGTTTGCCACTAAGAACAGGGGCCATTCTCCTTGAATGTTTGGAAAGAGTCTAGCACATGGTAGGTTTCAGAGTAACAGCCGTGTTAGTCTGTATTCGCAAAAAGAAAAGGAGTACTTGTGGCACCTTAGAGACTAACCAATTTATTTGAGCATAAGCTTTCGTGAGCTACAGCTCACTTCATCGGATGCATACTGTGGAAAGTGTAGAAGATCTTTTTATACACACAAAGCATGAAAAAATGGGTGTTTACCACTACAAAAGGTTTTCTCTCCCCCCACCCCACTCTCCTGCTGGTAATAGCTTATCTAAAGTGATCACTCTCATACTCATATGGTGGAAGCAGAGCTCTTTTGCAAGCTGCACCAGACTTTACACTGGTGCAGTGTGTTCTCCCTGTGAATTGGGCCAACTGGACTGTCTGGTCTGGAGGATGAATAAACCTACGACTCCCTAGAGCACAGCTACTTATTTAGACCCTTGCTCTCTTGTACACTTGTGCATAAGCCAAGGATCTGTCTGGCTCATAGTCTTTATCATTCTACTGTATTTTTATTGTTACTTGTGTGACAAAGTTCCTCCTCTACCTTGGTGGGTCTTGTGCTTATTGGTGGATTTGCTCACCTCGGAGATTCACGGCAGCCCTCAGTTTGGCCGTTTTTGTGAACCCACAGTCCAGATCAGCTCCTCCTGTGTCTGATCAGGAGTTGGGAGGTTTGGGGGGAACCCAGGCCCGCCCTCTCCTTTGGTTCCAGCCCAGGGCCCTGTGGAATGCAGCTGTCTAGAGAGCCTCCTGGAACAGCTGTGCGACAGCTACAACTCCCTGGGCTACTTCCCTATGGCCTCCTCCCAACACCTTCTTTATCCTCACCATAGGACCTTCCTCCTGGTGTCTGATAATGCTTGTACTCCTCAGTTCTCCAGCAGTATGCCTTCTCGCTCTCAGCTCCTAGTGCCTCTTGCTCGCAGGTCCTCACATGCATGCCACAAACTGAAGTGAGCTCCTTTTTCAACCCAGGTGCCCTGATTAGCCTGCCTTAATTGATTCTAGCAGCTTCTTGATTGGCTGCAGGTGTTCTAATCAGCCTGTCTGTCTTAACTGTTTCCAGAAAGTTCCTGATTTTTCTGGAACCTTCCCTGTTGCCTTCCCCAGGGAAAAGGGACCTACTTAACCTGGGGCTAATATATCTGCCTTCTATCACTCTCCTGTAGCCATCTGGCCCGACCCTGTCACACTTGGTATTTTTGTGTTTTTTTAAAAAATAATTATGTACATTTTTCTTTTGAACATTTTGAATTAAGAGATGAGTTGTTAGAAAAAAGTCACTACAAAGAGATTGCAGGCTACTGGAACAACATATTCTATGTGTCACAAATTCTGGAATGTTCTGAAATATCGAACAGCTCCATGTTTGAAAGCAAAGGTCAAATGGCAGATTTTGACCTCATTGCAAATTTTGTTAATGGGAAACTCAGGAAAGCAACAGTAAAATTGTAGATACAGGCATAATACTGCCTTTTAGCTAATACCTACAACTGGAAAACATAAAGAAGGAATTTGGAAACTGAGAAGATCCTAATGCAGTTAAATGGGTAGAAGTCTTCAGTAACATCTGTGCACTTGCACTGAAATCAGCTGAGAAAAAAGGAAGAGACCACAGACAATTGCTGAGAGGTCCAACTCATCTCTCAGAGTTATACCTCTTTGTTTCCTGATACAGAAAAGCAGACACTCTCTGTGGGCATATATTTTTATAGCATTTTGCTGCAGAACTTCCTATACAGAAAGTTAAGATAACGGATTTACAGGCTTTCCTTTGTTTTTTTCTTCTGCTTGGCTTTTTATTTCTCTTCACTCTAGCTTCAGTGCACACTCACATGGATATGTGTATGTGAGCTGGGAATCACAACCCTGGCTCATAGTGTTGAGGTAGCTTTTCTCTACTTGTATCTTTCCTTGTGGATCATTTCTATCATGCCTCTCCTTTGCTCTTACTTCTTTCCACCCATCTAGGTTCTTATCTCATCCACCACTGCAGAATCTAAACAGCCCTGGGGGTATTCCTTCTCTTGCCCCCATTGGGTCACTTCACTCCCTGAGCTCCCCAAGTCATTTCTTCCCCATAGATTCCACCCTCTCTCCCTCTTCCCTGAGTTCTCTTCTCTCTCTCTGTCTCAGAGCCAGTTTCCCTCCTTAGGTGTGCCTTCTTCAGCCTCTCTTCCTGAATAGCTTGTGTCATGTGACTCCTGCCATGATCTGCCACCTCCTCACATATCGCTTATAGAACTAGGTTTCCAGCACAGGGCTTTTCATATTGTCACCTATTGTGGCTAGTGCTGGGTCAAATAGCTGCCTCCTCTGTCTTTTCTCTCTTCATCCTTCAGTGAGAAACAGAGAGAGGGAGACGTAAATTATTGTCTGCCACAGAGCGGAGACAGCAAGGGACTTCAGAGAGGATGTGAAAGAGTTAGGACCTCATAATGACAGCAATCTAGAGGAGTCATTTACTCCCCAGAAATACACACTGGTATTCCTTGTTAAGTAGTTGGCAGCTTTAGGGAATTAATTGTAGAAAATGGGAAAGTAGTATCTTCAAATGCCATCTAGCGACAGTGTGCAAGGGTGTAACAGAGGGCAGAATTTGGCCTAGAGTTTCTAAGTCATCTTAGTGCTTTAAACACATTGAAATGTTTAAAAGATTAATATTTTTGGCAAAGCTGCTTAATCCACATTTCAAAGGTGGAATTAACATGATGCTAACACTCCATACAAACATAGATTGCTGAAAGTATGTTCTCATAAACAAGGTGCTAGAGACCATGTCATCCTTCCTCCTCTTTCATCCCCTCAGCTTCCAGGCCAGCTGGATCATCTCATGAAATTTAAGACATTTTGGAAACATCAGGAACTACAAAAGAGACTTATGAAACAGTAACAGCTACACGGACACCACCAGGAACAGCAACAATGCCAAAAAATGTAGTGATTGCATCTGCACAGAGAGTGCAGTAACTTGAGATTGAGACTGAGAAATGGAATATCACGGGAGAGAATGTTGGGACATTGGATGTACTCAAAGGATTGTTTGTAAGACATGGAGCCTTTCACTTGTGGGTCATCAGTTCAAAGATGACCTGTCAATGGTAATAACCATTGCTAGCTTGTTTGAAATGAGATGGTTGTCTCAGTCCATTTCTTATTTTCCACATCACTAAAATCACAATCATCACTGGCAACCAATATAAAGTTAGGCAGTTTCTCAAGCAAAGCTGGAGCCTCAACGGGGGTCCATCCATGCAGCTCTCACTGCAGGATCAGAACCTTACCCTGTTACAATGGTTTTCTCCAGAACAAAGCGCAGGCAGTAAGGGGGGAAATTGAGTTGTACTTACTTTGTGTGTGTAAAGAGAGCCATTCAGACTCCATTGTTGTTATTCTGCGGCCTTCAACAAGGATTAAAATCCCTTTAAAAAGTAAATAAAATATTGGTCACAAACACTGGATGGGTTCTGGTCTGAGTTCCGCAGCGTGGCCCTGCTGTGAGTTAGGACAGATGCCTCCTCATACACAAACTGATATATACTTGGATCTTTTCAGGTTTCAGTACACTGTGGGTGGCAGCCACCACTCTGAAGAACAACATCAATTGCCGCATTGTCACCAGGGAGCCGAATGGAAAAGATTTAAAGTTTTCATCCTCCATTAATATAGTTCCCATAATAATTTATAAAATAAATGTTTAAAATAGATTTTCATAGTATACTATGATACTATAATGGTAATATACTATTTTCAAAATAGTATTAAATGGATTAATGCAGAATAATGAGATATAGCACTTATATAGTGATTTAAATTCATTAACTTCATAATTCCTACTCTTTTGAGCTACACAGAGGCCTTCTCCAGCTCTGGGCTGAAGACCTGGGCCCAGAGTTCTGTGTAGCTCGAAAGCTTGTCTCTTTCTCCAACAGAAGTTAGTTCAATACAAGATATTACATCACGCACCTTGTCTCTCTAATATCCTGGGACCAACACAACTACGACACTGCAAACAACTATATTTTCCAGTAAGTTCATAATGCATTCACAGCAAAGAGTGTGTTTTCATTTTTAGCTTGCTGGGCAGAACAAAATTCATTTAAACATTGAAATAAGAGCTATGCAGAGGACAAAAATTGCATTTTCACAAAGGAGTTTAAAATCTTGACATTTGACTTCATTCCAAATTGGAACAAAAACCTGAACATTTCAAAAATTCCCTGCAAAGGAAAATTTAAAAAACTTGGTTTAAGTCACTTGAAATATTTCATTTTGACACAATTTAAAACTTTTGTTTTGATTTTGACTGTTTAAATTTTGGATTATTTTATATAATACAAAAAAAAATTCAAAATGAAATATGGAAACATTTGTTCCAAATATATCAAAATAGGATGTTTTGATACTATTTGAAATCCCCCCACCCCCGCTTTTCTCCAAAAAGAAAATTTTGGCAATACGAGTCCTGTTTAGTGAAGCATTTCAGTTTTGATGGAACTGCATGTTCTGATTGAATATGGTTCTGTCAAAGTTACTCCTAACAGCTCTAATTGCAATGTATATCTGAAGATAGCTTTTTCTCATGTAAACTTTAATTTGGGAAGGGTATGCAATGTTTATAAGCCATCAGAACAACCAACAGTAATTTGTTCCTTATTCTCAGTACCAGGCACTAATACTTGAGTCAGAGCCACATGAGTGGACTAGCCCCAGTGAAATCAGAATCAGACCATTAATGTTTTCTTGAAATAACTAGGCACGATGCTGAGGTTTCCAACACACTGGTTATGCACTGCAATATTTTCTCTTAAAAATGAAATTAGATTAGATAATTTATAGTATAGATTTTATAAACATTTATAAATCTGTATTTAAACAGATCACAACTTCAGCAAAACCACTAATAACGTATCCTTTGAAAGGTATCTGAACAGAGGAGCTATTTACATGGGAATTGAATAAATAGTATGAATGTTTAAAAGCCTGAAGTACTTTCATGATTGTAGTCCAGAACTTATAGGTTCTTAAATAATGCTCATGGGAATTTAAATAATGCTTAGAACCTGGTGGTCTTGTGCCACTTGGATTCCCTCTGCTTTTGCTGTACAGATCTTTCCCTTTAAAGCTTTTTAAAGATTATTTAATCAAAGAAAGTGGCTTTTTTTAAGGGTTTGGGGCTTTGTTCTAAGCGAGTGTCTGAGCTTATAACCAAGAAATGTGTTAAACCTGTTGTCAGTTAGAGTAATTGATGTGCAAATTGATTAGGTCTTGGGAAAGATGGCTAAACCATATAAAAGAGCAACACAATTTACAAGAGAGGAGGAGTTGAAAATAGAAGTGAGCATGGTTTAAAAAACAAAAAGCTACAGAAAAATTATAAGTAAGAATAAAAGCCAGAGCTGAGGTAAAGGAATTTGTACAAAGGTTAAGACTTGGTGTTTGTAATACTAGTCAAGGATTTAATCAACTGTACAATTTTATTGCAGGGCTACAGGAAGTTAAAAATAAATGTTTGTGGCTAAATGGAGAAGTCTTTAGATTAAAGACCAAATGGCTGGTAAGTGTGGAAAGAAGTATGAAAGTTGAAGAAATTTTAATGGTGTAAAGAGCTAATTAACTATTCCCTAGAAAAGGGAGACAATAATACCTTTCATTTTATAGAATCTTATATTCTACAATATACTAGCGCATACTCTAAATACAGGAGTCCATTAATCTACAACTGAAATATAGCCTCTATTTAAAGCCCCTGGCTGTTTGCCCAATGGGGATTTGCACCATAGTAAATGAGAGGAGAATTTGGCTCATGATGTTAAGAAACTCTGTGCTTCTGGAGGTGCCATTTGTAAGCTGAAATGTAAAACTAAGGTATTGACCACCTGTGATAATTGAAAATGGCATGCTTTTCTTTGCAAGAGGAAGGTTGGTAAAACCCTTGGGTCCTGGCCTAATTCCAATGTGTGTCGTTGCTTTTTGAATGTTCAAATGCCATCTTGTAGACTCATCAGGATGTGACGTGGTGCACTCAGGGGCAAAGTGAAAACATCTCATCTAGTGCATTTCACCACCAAGGTGGCTGTATTTCAGCAGCGGGGGGAAATGTTATATCAGTTAACTGAAAGTATTGTATTGATATTCTCTTCCAAGTTGGATCAGTGCATGTACCACCAGTCCAGTTGAAAGGAGGAATTTGGCTCAGTATTGACTCAACATGTTCTTCAGCATCTAGGTGATCTTTGTAGGTCTCCGATCCACATAAAGACCCAGATGAGCTTCTGGGAATATAGCATCAAACAGCACAAGAAAGTTTTTTTTGAAGGTGGACTGAAGAGGCTTAGTTCATGCTTGAAGTGCTGTTATTGTTTTTCCAAAGCCTGGAGAGGATTTCAGATATTAGTAAGTCCAAAGAACTAAAATTAGAAAGCTAGAAATGGAAGGAAGTGCAGAAATTATTCAAGGAAATGGCCACTAGAGACAGATAAATGATGAACATTCTGTGATGAAAGTGAACTAGACTTTCTCTTTGGAAAGAGAGTTTTGCCCCTGATATTAGTGAACCAAAACAGTTTTAAAAATAGACCCAAGCCAGAACTTTGGCTCCTAGCACCCCTGAACTGTGAGGAAATTCGAATATTTGTGACTTACACCTATCTCTATAATTGACCAAATCCAAAAGCTCCCAAGCTATGAATAAATAATAAGTCTAATAGAGTGCTCTTCATCCAGAGATCTCAAAGGGAAGGGTATGTCTCATTAACCCTATTTCAGAGATATTGGATTCAACTCTTGGCTTTGTGATGTAATGATGGCAACATTAAACTCACTTATCAGCAACTGTCAGGGTTCCTTCCCCACTCTGAACTCTGGGGTACAGATGTGGGGACCTGCATGAAAGACCCCCTAAGCTTATTCTTACCAGCTTAGGTTAAAACTTCCCCAAGGCACAGATTTCTTTCTTGCCTTGGGATTGCTGCCACCACCAAGTGATTTAACAAACAATCAGGGAAAGGACCACTTGGAGTCCTATTCCCCCAAGCCTACACCCCCTTTCCTGGAGAAGGCTTGAGCATATATCCTCACCAATTGGTTACAGATCCAAACCGCCTGGGTCTTAGAACAATGGAAAAATCAGTCAGGTTCTTAAAAAGAAGGATTTTATTTAACGAGAAAAAGGTAAAAGAATCACCTCTGTAAACTTAGGCTGGTAGTTAACCTTACAGAGTAGCAGAAAATTCAAAGAGCACAGAGGACCCCCCTCTAGCCTTAGTTTCAAAGTTACAACAAAACAGGGATAAACCTCCCTCTAGCAAAGGGAAAATTCACAAGTTGAGAAAACAAAGATAAACTAATATGCCTTGCCTGGCTGTTACTTACAAATTTGAAACATGAGAGACTTGTTTAGAAAGATTTGGAGAACATGGATTGATGTCTGGTCCCTCGTAGTCCCAAAAGCGAACGGTCACAGAAAAAAAAACCCAAAAGAAACCATGCCCCCCCGGCCCCCAGTAGATTTGAAAGTATCTTTTGTCCCCATTGGTTCCTTTGGTCAGGTGCCAACCAGGTTACTTGAGCTTCTTAACTCCTTACAGGTAAGGAGGAATTTAGGCTATGGTTATGACAAAACAGACAGCTAATTTTCTGTTGAGAGAGAAAACTGCAGCTTTGAAAGTGTGTTTCAATTATACTTCTACAGGAAGGAAGGAAGACAGTATGAACAAATAGAAATATGTGACAAAGCAGAAATGTGTGTTGCTGAGAGAGAAGATTAAAACAAACAATCTACCTACCTACAAACTTGGCTGCAACAAGAATGGACAAAACATGAACTGCATTGTTAATAGGAGATATATTTGGATTTTCTCTCCGCAAAATTATTACAGCAGATTTGAAAAAAAGTGGGACGATGTTGATACCTCATAGTGCTAAGATAAAACAATGCTAAAAAAAAGCTTCTTAGAATCCATGGGTCAGATCCACAGTTGGTGTAAATCAGTGTAGCTCCACTGATATCAGTGGAGCTAAGCTGATCTACACCAGCTGATTCTTTGGCCCTTAGTATTTGGTACAGTACAATTGACACTGAAAATCTATCAGTCTGACCTTTAGAATATAGAAGGCTTTTTTTCTCAGTTGGAAAGAATTGTGAGGTATATGCAGCCTCCTCTCCACCCTGGCCACTAACCAAAACCTTGAAAGGTTACCCAGTCAACTCTGCTCTGTCAGAAACTAGGTATAATGGACTCACACTGAAGCAAATACTCACTATAGTATGTAGTAATCTATAAAACATACCCAATATTAAATTGTATAAAATGAAGCAATCATATCATAAAGTAAAATTACGTCTGTTATTTCCCTTTAGTTTTGTAGGTTATTCTTTGAATTGCTGATTGATGGCCAATCAGTATTATTCAAGTACAAATATGCTGGATGCAAAAGTGAGACTTGTCTAGAGTTCTGCTGTGGGCCTCGTAGAAGGAATCTATAGATAGATAGATGGATATATATTAGTGGAGGTGGACAAAATGTTTTAACACATGAGGTAAAAGCCAAGTCACTGCTGTTTCTTTTTACCGTATTTGCTGCAAGAAAATAAAATTATGTTTTCCAATGCACTTTCATGGAGGGTTTTGGGTTTTTTTGCCTGTCTGGTAGGTATTGTCTGCTCCAGAATTTCAAGTGAACAGAGCAGACCGCTCTAAAGCTGTACTTGAATATTTTCCCAGTGAGATTATGGAGACCGTTGATTGATATGATTGTAATACTAAGCACCACATAGTCACACTTGATGCACTATTGTAATAATCTTTGAGCAAAATACACCTTGTAAGGTATCATTTGAAAATCAATAACTCACTGATCATTAATATTGTTGCATGATATGTATGTGGTGGGTATTAAGAGTTATGGATATATGTTAGAATTATGACTGAAGAGTGCTTAAAGCAGGCATGTCAGGGGGAGTTGGTAAACAAATCTGCTTTAGACAAAGGAATGTGTATTTGATTCTTTGACCCGCTCGATCTTCAGAAAAAGACAATGAATGTCCAGTTTTACAAATTCGGTAAACAAATCTGTTAAGATAACAAGTGGGGAAAGAAAGAGCATGGAGCTTCCTTCACCACCTTCCTCACAGATTGAATAGACGTTACTTTGAGGGGTAACCCTCAGAAGAATTTACTTCAAAGGTTTACTGGTCTATAAAGGCAGGGGATGGAACCTCAAGTGATAATCAACTGATTGTATACAATATTACTGTATTATAAAAGTGTCAAGAGTGATGTCTTTTCTGAAAGCTAATGACACAATGGTGATTAATATCATTGTGAAATGTATACATTAACTCTACATGAGGAACCATGGATACTTGATATTATGTTTTAAAGTCTGGGCTTGAAGTCTCTGGAAACTAGATATGGGTGTGAAACCAACTTGAACAATGCCTATACCTTGCTAGATAAAGTTTTAGACTTTTAGATGTACGTTTTCACTTTTGTTTGGTTATAACTCTTTCTAGCTGTATTCCTTTTTCTTGGCCTCACTTAACCTATGCCCTGTAGTAAACATAAATTTATTAACTATAAACCAACTTACTGCAGTGTTTAAATGGAGGGAATATTTATTCCAGTTGAGTTAATAAGCTGTGATGTGCTTTTGTCTCTTTAGGGAGACAAACAGACCATATTATTCCTCCGAGCTGTCCAGGAGAGTGCTAGACATTACAGAGCACACAGTTTGGGAAAAATTAGGAACTGGAAGTGTGTTAGGGTCACCCTGCAAGCAGTAACCAAGGCTGTAGCGACCAGGGACTGTAACTGGTGTGCTGCTGGCAGGCTACTGGGGTCAGAGTTGCTGGACCAGGGCTGTAGTTACACATAGACACTCACAGGACATGACCTGCATGTTTGTTGCTGACTGTGAATGTCCTAAGGCAGGGAGTTATCGTAGCAAAGAATTTGAGGCACCCAGGGTTACAGGGCGGGGGGTGACTCAACCCATCACTCATCTAGATTGCACCCCCTTGCATTGACAATGATCCAATGTATTATTAGTTATGCTGATGATTTGTTGTTCAGTTTCCCTGTTTTCTTTAGTGAGGGTATTTGGCTTGTTGATATTTAATGTTAAATACACTTTATATGAAGGCAGGCTATGCTGGTAACCTAACTTGGGTTGGATTTGTACACTGATCCATTGATACTGAAAGCATTTGAAGTCATCCCAGGGGAAAAACAGTTATTTGATGAGTTGGGATCTGCTGATGATGTGACACCTCTGGACATGTCCCAGCTACGAAAACCTGAGTCTTCTGGCCAACGGTTTTGCAAGAGGCCTCCACTTTGACTTTGTATATAACTTTGTGACAAGAAGTGTACAGTAGTTCCTCCATATGTGTTGCACTTAAAATCACAGGTGGGTGTAAAAATAACATAGAAAATCAGATTATTCAACATCTGCCATGAGTATTAACAGGAAACACTGTGTGTTTTGAACCCTAAACATCTACATATAACTTAGGATAATTATGCAGCCCAGAGGAGGTCATTGCAAATTACCAGTTGAAACAAACTAATCATTGAATAAACTACAAAGGGATTCTCTATCTCTTGATAACTTCAAACCAAGATAGTGTGCAGTTGTGGAAGATCTGCTTTAGTCAAACACAAATTATTGGGGTCAATACAGAAGTAACCGGGTGAAATTCTATGGCTTGTGTTTATTCAGAAGGTTAGACTCAATGAACTAATGGTCCCCTAAACGCTATCAAAAAGTTGAGGTCCCTTCTGACATTGGAATCTTTGAAATCAACTCTTCTATTATATATCCCCTTCCCCAGATGAAATGTTATTTTAAAGAACTTGGGCTTTAATCTTACATTTGTGGCTTTTGCTACCAGCTTCCCCCCTCCATTTTTTAAAATGATCTCTGATCCATACAAATGAACTTGCCAAGAAGTGGAAATATTGTCTACAACTTATACATGACTCAGTTACCTCAGATAGGTGGATCTTGAGGATCATCATACAGGTTTATCTGTAGCTGAAAAAACCCAAAGATTTCACCAGAAGATCACTTATTCTGCACTGTGAAGCTTTTGATGGCAAAACATGTGAGCATCCATTTTTGATGCTCACAAGTGGTCCAGCATTCTTGGGGATACTGGCATTAACCTTATCAACCCTTTTGGCAAATGGAATGCGAGCAGTTTGGTTGGCTTTGCATGCACCCTGCTGTTGTGCAGATTCAGTGGAAACATCAAACTTTGGGGAACTTGATCATGGGCAGCTGGAAACTGGTCGGCCATGTGAGTGGGGAGTAAGCCAGACCATCGCTGCACCCCCAACGTCAGTCAGCATAGTTGCTAATTAAAAATAAACCATGAACTACTTGTCACAGAGGTGAGATCTAGTGTAATTTTTAATGGATTTTGTCTTTATAGCTGAGTTTGATATCCAATTCTTTCCAAAAATGGTTGATTTCTCCCAACCCTCATTTGGAGTGAGGGCAAAGTCAAGGGGGAGAGGAAAGAAAATGGACACTGTGCATCCTTTGCAGAAGTCTTGGTGCACAGGGTATTCCTGGGCAGGCAAGGCAAGGAGTGGGGATTTTTGGAAAAAAACATGGCCAGGGTAGGCCTATACTTGCTGATTCCCCACTGGTGCAAGCCTTATAGCAGCTAGGCAGAGTAACGCACACATTAGTATTTGCCTTCACCAGCAGTGGAATAGTAAAGGTGCACGTAGTTGACACAGATATTAATCCGACTGAAGATCACTGGTAGCTATCATTTAATCTGTCACCTCTGCATTAGGGATGGTTGGAAATGAACAATTCTTTGGGTTCCTCTGTATACTGATAGTGATGCTGCTGTTACTGCTCTCTGTTTTCTCTCATCACTGCTGTAGTGCATGGAAAGACTAAAGAGCTGAAAGCTGTCAGTATGAATGCTGGTGTATTACTGGAGCGCCAGATCCTGCACTCTTTCTCACGTTGAGCAGTAGCTTACTCTGCCAGCAATCCTATTGATGGGACTACTCCATGTGAGGAGGAGGAGCAGGATCTGCCCTGAAAGGAATAGTTCTGCAGGATGTAACACAGAGAAATCTGGAAATACAAAGTGGAGTAGTTCTGTAAATCATTGGGTGTCATCTTGGTAAAGTTCTTTGCACCACAAAACTGCTCTGTGTTTTGAGGAAACAAACCTGAGAGTCACAGCAGAAGGGGAAGTTAAAGGTCAGGGGGTAAATTCTGCTTACTGTTACAGATTTCAGCAGCTGAGCCTTGCACACGTAATCAGCATTCAGCCTCTTGCTGCCTGAATGAAGCTTGCCAGGTGGGTCAGGAAAACTTTGGAGAAAAATTGGCTGGGGAAAAAAATTGCTGAGAATGTGAAATGCTGAAAAACTTCACGCCAGTTTCTGCTCTCTCTTTACACCCATGTGAATTCTGAGTCACTGAAAGCAATGGAGTTATGCTAGATTTAGAGCGCTGAGGCTACGAGCAGAATCTGGACCATCATCTGTGGTTCATCTGGTTGTTTTCTTTCTTGCATTTGGATTTGGAAAGAAAACAAATAGGCAAATGTTTAGGACTGGATTCTGGCTTTTACAGCCAGGCACACATGGGGAGGGGGACGTGTGCGAGGGCTGTTTGTAGCGGGAAAACCAGGGAAGAAGCAGGACTCGCTCAGCCAGCATTCTTTCAAGGGGCCCTTGGGGAGAGTCATGGAACAGTAGCTCTGCCACCCTTGTAGGTGGTGCAAATGGTACTTCCTTGCCACTGCCCTGGCCAGCTCTGATGACTGCCCTGCCTACACCCTGCCAGGTAGCTAGTGCCAGCAGCAGCACTAGCAACCAGCAGTGCCTACCCATCCCAATGCAATTGTGCCCAGCCCTGGCATGTGACCCAAAGGGAAGTGGGGAATCTCCTTGCTTGCTCTGCAACCTCTGTGTGCACTTGTGCAGGCTCAGGCCCCATCTGCCTCTGAAATTACATTGCAAGAAGGGGAGAGAGAATCTGTATGTGAATGTGACAGTTACAACAAGCTGAAAACAAGGAGCAAAACCAAACAGGATAAAAACAAAAGGATTGGTGGAAAATTTCTCTGATCCTTCTGCCATGACCAGTAAATTTCCTCCTCGATCAGATATATCTGAATATACAAGAGGTGCCAGTAGAAGTCAATGTTCTGGGTTACATCCGCCAAGCAGGATCAGAGCTGGTGGGAAGCATAACGGCAGCTGTAGCATGCAGTTGCATCTTCTCCTTCCCTTCCCACTAACCACCGCAGCAGCAGTTAATCCTTCTGGCTTCTGAAGACAAAGGTTGTTCTCGATCCAATAATCCTCTGCCATCACCAGATGAGACCTCCCTTTCTTTTTCTAGTCTGCGGTATTTGCAGCTGTGTTGTGAGAAGCACACAAATCATCCAGTAAGGTCATTGAAATGGATAACTGCTGCTTTACTTGTGGGGAAGGGAGCATCAAAGATCCAGTTTCTGTGAGTCTCCTTCTTAGTATCACTGTTGACTAACAGGTTTGGTTGCTGTCAACTGATTTTGCTTTGATTTCTCACGGCACCGTGCTTCAACCCAGGAGTCATTTTGGAATCAAAAGTATTGAACTGATTTAATAACTTATATGTAAGTGTAGCCCTAGGAGCAGCAGGATCTAGGAGAGTTTAAAAATCTTAGTAGCGGGCCATGCTCTGGCATTATTAAAACCTAATAATGCTGGTTAGGATCCCTTGTAGTTCTCTCCCTTGCAAGGGATGCTCCAAAGATAAAAATCATAAATTAAAAAGTGTCTGTGTAGCCATATAAATCAAACAAAATGATCTTTGCATGTCTCTTGGTGCTGCATAGTCCCTACCATTAACTTCAGTAAATAGGTATGGTTGAAAGATGTGTACTGTGTTAATAGCAGGTTAAAATCTCGGTCCTGCTTCCACTGAAATCAGTGGCCAAACTTCCATTGAATTCAGTGGTGCAGACATCAGGCTCTATCTGTTCAGAGCTAGATAATGACTTGTGCTGGGATAATGCATTCTGTTAGGCACTCAAGAAAATAGAGGATTAAATTATGGCTTTGCCACAAGCCCAAGGAGCAGCCTGGGAAGCAGATTGTCCAAATCATAATCAGTCTGCCTCCTGGTTACCCCTTATTTTAGGTGCAGAGTTGGAGAGGAGGTGGTAATACCCTGCACTAGCCCTATACCTAGTGCAGTGTTAATGCCTGCTTTCTTGATTTCACTCATTCCCCATCCCTCCTTCCACACCCATCCACATTTGTGGGAGGGGGAATACGAGCTCCAATGTGCTGCATCCTCTTCTGGGCTGCTACCCATGGGAACACTGGGGAAGCAAGGGGATGCAGGGTGGCCACAATATGGCCAGTAGGAAAGTAAGCCATTAACCCCAGCAGCCTGGGCACCGTTGTCCCAAGTGGAGCTGGCTAAGTAGTTGTTCGGAGGACAGCCAGACAGCATATACCGTACTGCATGCTGAAGTCCACAGGTTGGAAAGACCACAGTGCATTCCCCTGAGGAATTCTACTGCAATTATTTTTCCTTGAATTATGTCATATCCCACCTTAGGTTATGAATACTATTTCTGAGGTTTAGTTTAGTTTTAATCCTTTATTCTGTTTGTTTACTTTATTCTGGTTGGCCTATGGCATTAGAGTGAGAATGGAACACTGGACTAGATTTTGATCTTGCATCTCTTTTTTTACACTGAAACTCCATTGCCTTCAGTAGAGTTATATCTGTGCTTACACTGGTATAACTGAGATAAATCAGACCTAGTAAGCTTAACTTTATCTTTAAAGTCAGCTTCACTTTGTAGTGTTTATACACTAGCACAATGCTGTTGCCCTTGGGCTTCAAACACTGTTGCGGATGAATATTGTTTAAATTTTCCCAACTCAAACAGGTTTTAATTTTTTTTTAAAAGCACATAAATAGCCACATAGACTTTAAGGCCAGAAGGGACCATCATGATTATCTAGTCTGACCTCCTGCACATTGCAGGCCACAGAACCTCACCCGCCCACATCCTTAATAGGCCCATACCCTCTTGCTGAGTTATGAAGTCCTCAGATGTTGACTTAAAGATTTAAATTCTAGAGAATCCACCATTTACTCCAGTTTGAGCCAGCAAGTGAGCTGTGCCCCCTGTTGCCGAGGAAGGCAAAAATCCCAAGGTGCCTGCCAATCTGACCTGAGGGAAAATTCCTTACTGTCCCCAAATATAGTGGTTAGTTAGACCCTGAGTGTGTGGACAAGACCCACCAGCCAGACACCTGGGAAAGAATTCTCTGTAGTAACTCAGGTTGCTTCTCATCTAGTGTCTCATCTCCCATTTCTATTCATGTTATGGTTTGTAACTACTCTTTGCTAATGCTGCAGAGTTGTCCAGTGGATAGAGACTAGGCCTCAGGAGACTAGGGTTCTATTACTGGCTCTAATGGTGGATTGATGGGCAAGTCACTCCATCTCCCTACATCTCAGTATCCCCCTGTAATGTGGGGATGATGATACTGACCTCCTGTGTGAAGCACTTTGAGATCTATGTATGGAAAGCACTATATAAAAGCTAGGTAGTGGTGGTATTAGTAATTTTCATAACATCTACATGGCCTAAATGTGTCCCTTTGAAGCTGATTGGATATGTCCCATTTCATTCCTGTAAGGGTGGCACAACTCAAACTTTGTACATACTATATCCTAAGGTATGAAAGAAGGTTGATTTGGAATACAAAGTTGTCATAAATATAAAGAGAAGGGTAACAACCTTTATGTATGCAGTAACATAAAATCCCTCCTGGCCAGAGGTACAAAATCACTTTACCTGTAAGGGGTTAAGAAGCTCAAATAACCTGGTTGGCACCTGACCAAAAGGACCAATAAGGAAAGAAGATACTTTCAGATATGCAGGGGTGTGGGGGGAGAGGTTTTGTTTGTGCTCTCTTTGTTTGTTCCCTCTTGGGACAGAAAGAGAGAGACCAAGCAGGTAAACCATCTCTTGAAAAGGTACCTGAAATGATATATTTAAAATTACAGAAATTGTAAGTAAAGGCAAGGAAATGCATCAGATTATCTTTTGTTTTAGCTTGTGAATTTTCCCTATGCTAAGAGGGAGTTTTATTCCTGTTTTTTTTTTGTAACTTTGAAGCTAAGTTTAGAGGGGAATCCTCTGTGTTTTAAATCTTTTTATTTACCCTGTAAAGTTACTTTCCATCCTGATTTTGCAGGTGTGATTCTTTTACTTTTTTTAAAAAAAATGAAATTCTTCTTTTAAGAACCTGATTTATTTTCAGTGCCCTAAAAACCCAGGGGATTGGTCTGTGCTCACTTTGTAACCAATTGGTTAGTATATTATTCTCAAGCCTCCCCAGGAAAGGGGGTGAAGGGGCTTAGGGGAATATTTTGGGGAAACAGGGACTCCAAGTGGCCCTTTTTCCTGGATTTTTGTCGAAATCACTTGGTGGTGGCAGCAATACCGTCCAAGGACAATGAAAGGATTTGTGCCTTGGGGAAGTTTTAACCTAAACTGGTAGAAATAAGCTTAGGGGGTCTTTCATGTGGGTCCCCACATCTGTACCCCAGAGTTCAGAGAGGGGAGGGAACCCTGATAACAGTGCACTGCATTTTTCTATTTGAGTTTCTTAAACAATTTAATCAGGGTTTCTTGAAACATGCAAATGACTTCACTGGGAAGACCTTCTTTTACTTCTTTCTTTCAAAAAGACAGAATAAAAGACACAAAATCAAGACCAAAACTGGCTCAAAAGATTACCATTATCAGCATCTTTTTTTTCAGTTCTTAAAGAGATCCCTGCTTGGCTAAACTAGTAGCATCCTTTCTGACATTTATCCATAGCATATAAAATAGCAGTTTACCACTCACCTTGAACAAGTTGTTTTTGAAGTGTTTGAAGGCAACCCAAAAAAGTACCCTGCCATTAATGGCATGCTGGAATTTTCTGTATACTTGTTTTTTGACAATTATGGTTGAAGTTGTCACTTATTTTTCAAGGCTTTTAAAATGGATCTTTTTACTTGTTAACATGTTAACGTGTAAAGTGGATGAATTCCTTGCTACTGCACATGTTGCTAGTTAGAACATGCAGACCATTGTAATAGATGTGGACACAGAGCACATGAGAGTAAAATTGCAATTATAATAATATGTTAAGTATTTAAAAACATACATTAAATGGAATTTTTAATCTTTGATGCTCCTGCATTTCCCCTTTTTCTCACTATCCTGTCTGGTAGCTTTGTAATCTTAATTTGAAGTTGAACAACACAGCTCTGAGCATGTACAAGCTGAGCATGTGTTTTTCAGCTTGGCTTTCATAAGGCTTGTGAATGAGTGTGTCACTTTTATAAAGCCTGAGGATCTCAAAGCACTTTCTAAACATTGCAAGGAACAAATATTGGGCTACTGTCACTGTGATGAAGATGGCAATTGTTTTGCTTCATTGCATCACATGAAAATTAATTATCATAGTGTAAGACTGAGATTTTCAAAGCTTCCTAGGAGATTTAGATTACCCACACCTCATCAATATAAGGGGAATTAGGTGCACAAATCTCTTAGGTGTCTTGGAAATCACAGGCTTTGTTTGTTATGCAGACTTTCTGTAAAACTGTATGGAATTAAACACGTACACCTGCTAAACCCATCTCTCTTTTTACAGTTTGTGTGGCTGGAGGCCAACCACACATAACCAAGTTTAAAAAAAAAATCCTATCCCATACATAGATGTAACACCAGATTAGACAAAATCATGAAGGTAACCATATTATTGTTACTTTACCCATTAAAACTGTACATTAGGCTAGATCTCTGCTTGGGGTAAAACACACTTTTTAATCCTGCTTTTAACATTGGTTGGCTCCAGCCATACCACATTAAATAATTATTTAGTTGAAATCATGTTTTAAATAGCATTTAAACATGATTCCTTAACTTGATTTCTCTGTGCAGTGTTAACAGAGGCTAAGGCCCTGCTACACATTGGGTAGGACTTTCAAGTGTGCTCAGAATTGGCCTAAGTCTTGGTGAGATCAGTTTGAAAACCAATGAAATTATAACACATGTTTTTCAACCAGTATATATCTTCAATGGGTGTATATCTTCTTATATGGTGTCTCCCCTATAGAAAATTCCAATGTACAATTTGCAATTAAATTATAATACTGTGGCATCTGTGATGTTCCAGACACTTAGCATAGGTAATATGTACAGAATAATGTGAATACTGCTGTAAAGTTTGGTTACCAAGGCAATTGAAAAGTTTTTTCCATATGCATATTGTAGCTTCTAATTCTTTTTGACCTGTCTTGTTATGTGAAATCTCTTAACCACTGGAAGTGACTCCCCAATGACCTCAGTGAATATGTTTTAAGGTCTGAAAACTGCTGTGAAAAGACTGTGGTGATGTCCAATAATTTCACAGTGAAATTTCATCTCTTGAAACATCATTTTGTCCCATTAGATACAATGGATTATCAAGTGAGATTTTTATGATACATCTTGTGAGATTTCCTAATTATTCCTGCAATACCCATTTAGTTGCTGCTTTTATGATTCTCTGCTTGCCACAATCAACACTATCATCATTTCTAGGTGCTGAAAAGCAGACTTTACAGAAATAACCCTCTGACACACATACAGTCACTACTGTATTTACTTTGAACTGTTTTTTTTTTTTTGGCATTTTCAACATTCATCTCCTATCTTCTATTATATGCAGTTAAGTCAGCTTAAATACACGCTTGGTGAAAAGAGAAATCTGTTAAGGATAATTTCCTGAATACCAATCTGTGCAGATCCTATGGCTTGGCTATAAAGCTGAATGACTGCTCTCTCCAGTTTATGTCAAGACTATATAGTGTGAAATCCCTAATAAACTAGGATTTAAATCTGTAAAGGAAATAAAGTCAGCTCACATGAAACAGGTGCGCTAAGAGGTCTTTGCTGTTAATTTACCAAGTAAAAATTTCTGATTAAAAAAAATGGGAAAACATCCCAAACTCTTTGTCAGTGGTTATAGAACATGAACCCAAAATATTTTGCATTCCCATCTACCACCTGTTCCAAGAGTGGGTACCAGATTAGAACTCTATGGATCCCCACATGGGAGAGGGAGAGACATCAGGGACATCGTCATGAATCTTCTGGAAAGGGAAGAACAGAGGCAATGAGGGGCAATCTCCAACTGTCCCCTCAAAAGTCCACCTGTGAACCAACAATGCCTCATGATGACCAAGGTTATCATGGTTTCTGCTAGATTTAACAGTGTCTTTATAGACTGCTGGACTTTATCCACTACCAGGAGTAGATTGTTGACAAAACACATCAGTGCAGCATCCATATCATACTGGGGATTATCCCTGGGTTGCAAATGAAAAAAGAAATAGACTCTGAACGATAAAGACTCCAGAGCTGCTCCATCTGAATAATCTCAATATCTTTAAGCTGCACAAATTTGTTTCATAAGGAACTAATCCTTATAATACCCAGAACTGACAGGCAAAATTGACCAGGTGCAGACATTTGCTTCTTCCATTTTGACTCAAAATCAAGTTAAGGAAGCATATTTAAACAGAGTGCCAGCTGAAATGATTTCTAATATGATTTGACTACATAAGGTGAATGGGGCTAAATTGGCTTAGAACTACTTCTGACTCAAGAGTTCCAGGCTCTTCCTATGGACTTTAGCATAGGTATTTAGATATACTATATAGATACTATTCTATGGATTACAATTAGAGTTGCAGCTCTGCAATATGGAAATTGGTTCTAAGAAATTATCCTTGGCTTTTAGACATGGATTTTAAACATGGTTCTAACAATTTGGCTGCATCCACAGTGGCTGTCAAAAACAATTTAGCTGGAGCCGTGTTTAAACCAAATTTAAATACTGTTCAAATGCCAGTTTAGAAGTCAGTGTAAACAAAGCTTTTGTTTCCTTTTGAAATAACTTTGATGTTAATGAAAAAACTGTTAGAAAAATGCCATTGCAGTATAATGATCAAAGCTTTGTGTAAGCAGGGTCTGTTATAAGTTCTCCCCGACATCCAGTGATGCACTGGGGAAAAGACTTCAGGAGTAGATTGTGTTTGCATAGACACACCTACTCCATCTAGGTGTGCAGTATGATGGAGCTATTTTGCCAAAAGTGATCAATTCTGGCTGGTTTTGGGTTACAAATCACTCTAGTATTTGAATGCAAGAGTAATGAAATGTTGTTATCCTTATTGCCTGAATAAAGGGCAGCATGCCCTGATTGAGATGGTCACCTTAAAGTGAAGCTCACTTGCTAAGCAGGAGATAGGAATACAACATCCCAGTGAAGATGAGAGCGGGTTGGGTGAGGTGTTTCTACCTGGTGGTGTGGACTCTGCTTAAAGAGTGGGATTTCACTGGTGTAACTGAGAGGAGAATTTGACACCTAAATGCCTCACTATAGAGGCAAGGGCTAGTTCTGCCTTCAAATACACAGGTAAGTAAATGAGAGACAGCCATGTAATTCAGGGCAGAATTGGTCCTACAGACTCACTGTTTACCTTCATTATTTACACCTAAATTTGGCTGAAATTCTAGGTGCTAATTCTGTTTTCATTCTCAGTTTCTATGATCCTTTGCCTCCACCTTTAGATATTAATCAAATTTTATTTCATGTTTTTTTGCACTTTTCTTTTCAGCACATATGACCATGTGAAACCTAAATAAAAAAAGGGAAAGTGTAATAGTCAAGTTGCTACAATCCTGAACAGTACTTTGAAAAATGTAGAGGTCACAATGATTTGATTGGAGAGCCATGTTAGCAATGCCATGTGGACATGTGTTATTTCCATAACACTGACATTTATTATTTAAAAAATGGGGAAAAAATACAAGGTGGGGGGAAAAAAAAGAAAAATGACATGAGTATCTACAAACTGCTATCTGAGGAATCTCTGTTATCCTGGGGAATAGATAAATTGATGCTCAACTGCTGATAAAATGCTTGGGAGTTACCAAGCTTGTGTAATTGGTTCTTGCTCATGTTTCTAGCTCCTCTGGTCAACACCACGTAGGAAAGTCAGTTCTACCCCTGCACGTGGCAGTGGGCTATACATCTGTCAAATCTTTAACAGCATAAACATCAGAAACAGATGGGGGAAGCCAGGACTGTGCCAGACCAAACAAAACTTATCAAAGACAATCCATTGTGATGCCAAGACAAATATATTCCATCCAGATCATTAATTCCTAGTCCACTGGAACCAACCAAAACAAATAACGATTAGGGAATGGAACGCTTAAGAATAACCCTTCTGTGCAGTGGGGTGAAATTTACCCCCTGAACTTCAGTAATCAGACTGTGATGTATGTGGGGGACTGGCCTAAAATGTGGGGGTAGGGAGAAATGGAAATCACCCCATCAACTGGAGGGCAAAATACAAAATTGCGGTTTAAGCCTAGGGCAGGAATATTCACCTGTCCCCTCTCTATGTGGGGAGTTTGGATCCGTGTCAGTGCAGAACCCTGACTCCAACCCTGGCTGTCTCCATTACACCTGCATATTTAAGGCTGGCATGGAGTCCATCCCCACGGACCACTGCGGGAGTGCAGAGGCTTTCCCAGTGTAGCTGCTCCATTTACAGCCCCTCTGCAGTGGTTCAGTGCCACAGAGGGCTTTTGTGTTGTCTCCCTGCACTGGAATGAATTTGACCTTTAAGGGGGAGATTCTCAGTGATGCAAACAGCAGTGAAGCACTCAGCTTTCATTGACTTTCAATGGGAATCAGGCATCTAACAACCTTTTATGCCTTTGAAAATATCCCCCAAAAGGATACATCTGTGAAGAGGATATATTTCCTACAGAGATAATCTGCAGTGTCACAATGTAATGTCTCCAGTGGCCCGATCCTGATAGGTGCTCAGCATCACCAACTTCCATTATCTTTAGTGTAAATTGAGGCCACTTAGTACTTGGCATGATTTAGCTCCAAGGTCTCAGTCCAGCGCCTACTGAGTTTAATGTAAAAAGAAAAAAGAAAAGGAGTACTTGTGGCACCTTAGAGACTAAAAGAGCCACAAGTACTCCTTTTCTTTTTACGAATACAGACTAACACGGCTGTTACTCTGAAACCTGAGTTTAATGTGAATCTTTCTACTTACTTTTTTGGGAATTGGGTTGGTCTCTAAGGCCTTGCTCCTGAAAACTCTGAAATGCACGCTTATGTTTAAGCACAGTAGTCCCATCACTGAACCAATGGGACTACTTCTGCACTTAAAGATAAGCATGTGCTTAAGTGTTAGCAGAATCAAAGAAAAAGGTTCTGTTTATTCAGTTATACTCTAAGAAGGTAAAAATTAGAATGCAATCAATACAGATGATGTAAAGTATTATATATTACCAATATATATTATAGTGCACTATTACTCATATTACTGCAATTTATTTTAAATTATTTTAAAAGTGCATACTTGAAAGTTCGAGATAAATATATTTTAAATATGTGTAAATTGTTAGATTTCATTCCAGACCGGCTGTCTGAAGAGCTTGTAACTGCACAAAAGTAATTTCACTTTCAGAAAGTCATTTGACAAATTGCACTTATGAAGTAAAAATAAAATGAATTCCTAGAAGTGTGATTCAAAATTGGTTTATCCATTTGTTGGTTAAAGCACAAAGGACCATTCTGACTAACAACAGATCATTATTTGTATTTTTTTAAAGAACTTTTATTATTTTTAACATTGATTCCTTTATTTCAGATGGTGTTTACATGAAAATATGGTATTCAAAAGAAAAAACATTCCAATGGTGTTATTCATTTTAACTGAGCAAAACATTTAGCTTGAAAATGAAAAGTACTTAAAATCAGCCTAATTTCAGGTTTGTGCTGCTTCTGCAAGCAGCATGCAGTGTTTAGGTGTGTTGTTGTGCCTGAACGGGTACGTGCAGCTTTCACTGAAGTTAACAAGAATTTTTTGCACTATGTGGATGTCAGATTTTTTGCTGAGACTTTTGAATGTAAAGTGTCATACTGGAATTGGTCACATGGTGGAAGTCCCAGGGTATTATTTCTGATTCGCTGATTGGCTGAGCCCATGTACACAGTACAGATCAAAAAAGTATCTTCACTTTTGCTGTGCAGTCAACACACAGTCAACCCGTGGAACTTGTTGCCATAGGATGTTGCATAGGCCAAAACCATAACTGGGCTCAAAAAAGAATTTGCTAAGTTCATGGAGGATAGGTCCATCAATGGCCATTGGCCAAGATGGTCAGGGATACAACCCCATGCTCTGAGTGTGCACTCCCAACTGAGTGTGCACTCCCAACTCCTTTGACGTCACTGGTATCGGGAGGTGCTCAGCATCGATCAGTCCGTGCCTTAAGGATCAAATTCAGGAACCCAGTTTCAGACCTGAGTGGAGGGAATCCTTCCCTTTAGGCCGTGGAGTGATTTGAGAGCCCAATGGCTGAAATAGCCCTCTGTAGTCCCAATGAACCATTTCCATAGGGTTGTGGGTATAGGATCTGTTTTTCTTTAGGGTGTGCTGCAGAACCCATAGATTCTGCTAAGTTTGTACGGGTAAGGGCAAGATTAGGGGAATATGAAATTGCAGAACTAATAACTGTGCTATGTAACCTATTGCTTAAATCAGCCTCTGTACCAGATGACTAGAGATAACACCATTTTTTTTTTTTTACATGTCACACCATTTTTTTTTAAAGGCTCCAGAGGCAATCCTGGCAATTACAGGCTGGTAAGCCTAACCTAAGTACCGGGAAAATTGGTTGAAACTGTAATAAAGAACAGATTTATCAGACACATAAATGAACATGATCTGTTGGAGAAAAGTCAACACAACTTTTGAAAAGGGAAATCATGCCTCAGTGATCCATTAGAATTCTTTAAGGGTGTCAACAAACATATAGACAAGACTTAGCCAGTTGATATATTTCAGAGTAGCAGCCGTGTTAGTCTGTATTTGCAAAAAGAAAAGGAGTACTTGTGGCACCTTAGAGACTAACCAATTTATTTGAGCATAAGCTTTTGTGAGCTACAGCTCACTTCATTGGATGCATTCAGTGGAAAATACAGTGGGGAGATTTATATACACAGAGAACATGAAACAATGGGTGTTACCATACACACTGTAACGAGAGTGATCACTTAAGGTGAGCTGTTACCAGCAGGAGAGCGGTGGGGAAAAAACCTTTTGTAGTGATAATCAAGGTGGGCCATTTTCAGCAGTTGAGAATAACGTCTGATCAGACATCAAGAATTATAACATTAAAAAACCAGTTGGAGAACACTTCAATCTCTTTGGTCACTCAATTACAGACCTAAAAGTTGCAATTCTTCAACAAAAAAACTTCAAAAACAGACTCCAACGAGAGACTGCTGAATTGGAATTAATTTGCAAACTGGATACAATCCAGTTGATATAGTGTACTTGGACTTTCAGAAAGCCTTTGACAAGGTCCCTCACAAAAGGCTTTTAGGCAAAGTAAGCTGTCATGGGATAAGATAGAAGGACCCTTCCTCAGGGTAGGAAAAATGGTCAGTTTTCACAGTGGAGAAAGGTAAGTAGCAAGGTCCCCCAAGGTTCTGTACTGGGACCAGTGCTTTTCATAAGTGAGCTGGTAAACGGGGTAAACAGTAAGGTGGCAATATTTGCAGATGATACAAGATTACTCAGGATAGCTAAGTCCAAAGCTGAGTGCAAAGAGTTACAAAGGGATGTCACAAAACTGAGTGACTGGGCAACAAAATGGTAGATGAGGGGGGAGGGATAGCTCAGTGGTTTGAGCATTGGCCTGCTAAGCCCTGGGTTGTGAGTTCAATCCTTGAGGGGGCCATTTAGGGATCTGGGGCAAAAATTGGGGATTGGTCCTGCTTTGAGCAGGGGGTTGGACTAGATGACCTCCTAAGGTCCCTTCCCACCCTGATATTCTATGATTTTATGAAATTAGATGTTGATAAATGCAAAGTAATGCACTTTGGAAAACATCATCCGAACTATACATAGAAAATAATGGGATCTAACTTAGCTCCTACCACTCAGGAACAGATCTTGAAGTCATTGTGGATAGTTCTCGGAAAACATCTACTCAATGTGCAGCGGCAGTCAAAAAACTAACAGAAAGACAAGGAACAGAAAATTAGAAAGAAAATATCATAATGCCACTATATAAATCCACTGTATGCCCACACTTTCAATATTGCATGAAGTTCTGATCACTTCCATCTCAAAAAAGATATATCAGAACTGGGGGGGAAAGTACAGAGAAGGGCAACAAAAATTATTAGTGGCATAGAACCACTTTCCTGTGAGGAGAGATTAAAAAGACTGGGACTCTTTATCTTAGACTAATGGGGGATAGGATAGGCATCAATAAAATCATGAATGATATGTAGAAAGTGACTAAGGAAGTGTTATTTACCCCTTCACAGAACATTAGAACCAGGGGTCGCCTAATGAAATGAATAGGCAGAAGGTTTAAAACAAATGAAAGGAAGTAGTTCTTCACACAACACACAGTCAACCCGTGGAACTTGTTGCCATAGGATGTTGCAAAGGCCAAAACCATAACTGGGCTCAAAAAAGAATTTGCTAAGTTCATGGAGGACAGGTCCATCCATGGCCATTGGCCAAGATGGTCAGGGATACAACCCCATGCTCTGAGTGTCCCTAAATTTTTGACTGCCGGAAACTAGGAGTGGACTACAGGGGATGGACTACAGGGGATGTTCTGTTTATTCCCTCTGCAGCATCTGCAGCAGCCACAATCAGAAGACAGGATACTGGGCTACATGGACCATTGTACTGACCCAGTATGGCCATTCTTATGTAACAGAGTAAGATGGTGTGTAGAGGGGAAGTTAAAATGTATCTTATCTCTCGGTTGATCATTTATAGCCCTGCAGGTGGGAGGCAAGAGGATAAAGGAGACTTCTTGAGCCTAGGAAATGTCCTCTCTTACTTTTTTTACAAATCAGAATAAATAAATATGCATTCTGACCTATGAAACAAATTAACAAAGAGATTGTAGATAGTGTATTTAGGCCAGCCAAGTACTACCTCACTTGTATAAATTGCCATTTTAAGTTATCAGGGCCATTATAGCACAATGCTCAGGTCAGTTGAAACATGAATACTTCTACTACCTGTACTGTGGTTCATAGTCAACTGCTGGGAATGGAAATATCAATGTAATGGTTAGAAAACCATCTAGAATCCTTCTTCCCCCTAAACTTGCCTTCCCCCTATTTAAAAATTCTCATTCTTATTCTTGGATGACAATTTTGAGTGTCATATATTTAACAGGATGTTGCTGATGGACCTATGTGAAATTTACATATACCTCCCCATGTGAGTCACTGTATGTGTGTCAGTACTTCCATTATTCTTTACAGGACTAGTCATGTGCACATAGTTACTCATGTGCATAAGTGTTTGCAAGCTCTGGGCCTAAATTTGTGATGAACTTTACAGCTGATTTTGCCTAACTTTTTTTATTGTAACATAGGTAACCATCTAACTAACTTCCAGAGTTTCAGAGTTGTGGTTCTGAGTACAAAAGTACTTAGGATTTGGGTGTTTCTCCGGAGTGTCTCTAACAGATACAAAACAATGGGGTCTGCAAAACTGGCCTGCAAATATCAAAATAAAAGTCTTTTTAATTTGATTTGTAGCATCTTCTGGTGGGGATCCCTTTATATCAGTCTTTCTCCCAGTACTTCAGCATTTCTCCTTCCAGTTATGAACAGAACCAGAAAGTGCAGGAACAAGAGAGGAATAATAGGGTTAGATACTTACTCTGAGATAGTCAGACTAGTCCCATCATTGTGTAAATCACTGGTTAAAAAGTAATGTGCCAACTTCAAAGGTTTTGTTGTCATGTACTGGAGAGTCTTAGGTTAGCCAGTTTCACTTACTTTTATACATTCTGAAAAAGAAACTTTGCTCTGTGCATAAGTCTACTATTTTCTGTTTTTATTCTTTTGTTATTCTGAGGGAGTTCAGATTTGCTTCATTGTAAAAGTGGCTACCGTATGGTCATATGAGTCAAGCTTAATAAAATGATGAATGGATTTCTGCTGCTTTAAAGTATGATCATTAATTCTAATTCCTACATGAATGTGACATCTGTTCATGATCCTTGTCCCTTTGCCTTTAATTAGAATCATCATCACCAATTTCTAACAAATTATTACAATTTACAGGTAATTGTATATTATAAAAAAATCTCTAACATTCTTTGCCTTAGTGAATAGAATGGGCCAAAATTCTGCCCTAACACACATTTTGTGCAGCCTCCTTAATTTCAGAGGGGAAATCTGTGTGTTAGGGTAAAATTAAGCCCAAAGAGAGTGTGAGGGTGGTTTTTTTTGTTTTGTTTTTTTAAAAGCAGTATTTTTAGTAAAGAAAGATTCATGTTCCTATCCAGCACTGCAGCATAAAGCATAATGAGTTCTTTACATCTAAGATGTCTGGTATCTAGAGAATTACAGGATATTTTAAATAGTGACTGATAAATCCAAGACTGTGCATAGTGCTTGTTGAACAAGTAGAACATGTGAGGTTTAGGAGTATAACATTATTCCAGTATTCTACATTTTCTGAAACAGATGTCTGTTTTCCACAAAAATTCAGCCTGCAATTTAATGTGCTGTACAAGAGGGGAGCAGGATTGCTGTAGGTACAGCCAATCTCATAACAGGATTATAACTGACTTTCTGTGTATGTGCTCAGTATCTCGTTCCCTTCCCTCATGCGTTCAATTTCTCACTCTTAGGGCTTGTTGCTGAAACACCCAAGCACTTGTGTGAGGTACAGAGCTCCCCAGCTCCCACTGATTTCAGCACCTTTGATTTCAGTACCTTATAGAAGTGCTCAGCACTTTGCAGAATCAAGCCCTTACAACGTTCTAGATTCTCAGTTTGAGTAACTGGTGTAGAATTAGATCCAACTGCTCTATTTATTCATCGTTAATCAACCAAATCTTGATTTTGTGCTATCACTGGTCTCTTCATGAACATTACTATCTATTTATTGTGCTTTCTAATCCAGATGGAATTTTAAGTATCTTTGATCTTCTAATAAACAATTTAAATATATTTAATGATAACATTGTGGTAACAAGCCAAAATATTAAAATTAGAGATGGTCCTGAACCAATACCTTAGATATGAGCACCCTGATAACTGGTGAAATTCAGCTCCAGAACTGAAATCTGTGTCCTTTAAAACTGGACAAGTTCAATGACATTTTCAGTTCTGTGTAATTCTGGAATTGTTCCAAATAGCAGCATTAAATCCCATAGGGATTTCCACTTGGAAAGCTGAAGGGATGCTTAGGGAAGCATGTGGTATATAACAGCTGCATCCAGGCTCCCTCCCTTACCTCACTTTACTCCCTGAGCTTTGATACCATGGACTTCTATGGGTTTTGGGCAAGAGAAAAAAGCATACCACATTTGCTGCACCCCCTTCATTCTGATTTAATGTTGTGGTTGGTTGGAATTTTTCCATTTAAATAGTTTTTAAAGGAAAATTGGTATTTTTGTTAATATTTGTGTGTGTGCAAAATATCTGCTTTCCATAGAAAATACTGATTTATTTAAACAAATGCCCCAAAACCGAAATATTTCAACTGCAAAACAAAATACTTTGAGTTGGCTGTCCTGACATATTGCCTTATGGGAATTGTAATTCAGTTTCCTAATATCCCTGTTCTTCTTTATGGGCCAAGCTCCCCTGCCAGATCCTCTCCCATGATGCAACTGCCTATTCTCACCATGAGGAGATACTGTGGTGCATCATGGGAAATGTAGTTGACCAAGCACAGAACAGAATAAGGAACAGAATATGAGAAACATGAATTATAACTCCCTGAGGCACCATGGTATCATCATCCATTGGTGGTGGTTCAAATTGGCCCTAATGATACTGTGTCAGGGTATCGGTCATTGATAATAGGTGACTTCAGGGAACTTGGAAGCATGCTGAAGAAGAAGAAGAAGAAGAAGGTCCAATCTGCTCTGAAATCCTTCTTGTCCCACAAGCAAAAGAAGACAGAATATTCTGGAAATGAATCACTGGGTAGGTAAGTGATGGAGGGTTTTTGTTTTGTGGAACATTGGTTCACCTTCTATGGGGAGAGCAGGCTGTATAGTTTGAATGATCTCCACCTCAGTAGAAGGGGAATCAATTTCCTAAGGGACAGGCTGGCTAGAGTAGTCAGGCAGGTGTTAAACTAATAACAAAAGGGGAGGGCAAAAAAAAAAAAGAAGAAGAAAAATACAAGCACTCATTTAGCACAGAATCAAGATGTTGAGAACCAAATTAATCAAGGAATCAAAGAACACAAAAAGAAGAAATTTACATAATGGCCTATATACTAATGTTAGGAGCCTGGATGAAAAAGAAGAGGAACTGAAATTGCTCATTTAGTATAATAAATTAGATCTAGTTGGCATTATTTAAACCTGGTGGGATGATTTGCACAATTGGAATTTATTTCAAAAAAATTCAGTGGGCAAAGATGTAGGAGGAGGAATGGCAGAAGATGGGGTATTGGATGGTGTCTGCTAAGAGCACCCACTCACACTAGGGAACAGGATGACCAGCTCCTTACATACCTATGTATAATGTATAGGGGGGGAAAAAGCTGTGTGATCATGGGCAACTTCAATTTGAGTGACCTATTCTGGAGGTCTTATGCTGACAATATTAGGACATTCTTGGAATTTCTAAATATTATAGATGACAATTTCCTAATTCAAAAAGTGTTGCAGCCAACACAAGAGAATTCTATAGTAGGCCTATTCTTGATGGATAAAGAGGAACTAAACACAGAAGTAAAAATTTCCTAGAGTCCCCAAAAGCCACAACCCCACAATTGAGAAAGGTTAAAAGACCTGGTTTAGAGGGGAAGTGAAGGCAGTTAGTTAAATTTTAAAAATAATATGTAACAAATGGAAGAAAGAGGAGGTTGATAGTAATGAATATAAATCAGAAGCTAGGAACTGTAGAACCTTCATGAGGGAAGCAAAGGGACAGAAGGAGAAATCTATGGCTAGCACAGTTAAGGAGGATAAGAAGGAGATTAAGTACATTAGGAACAAGAAAAATCCTGACAATCACTAGATGGAAACAGTAGAATTATCAAAAATAATGCAGAAAAGACAAAAGTGTTCAATAAATATTTCTGTTCTGTATTTGGGGAAAAAAACAGATCACGTAGTCTCATCATAAAATGATTATAGTGGTCCTTCACACTCAAGTAGGGAGGGAGACCACTCTTTTGCCTCACTACTGGCAGACCACAAGTAACAGTCTCATAGGAGAGAGCTCCAGCCCCCAGGTGGGATGAAGCACAACAGTCTTTAGCCCACAGCCACCTGTCTGGGGCAGACAGTAATTAACAGTTGATAATTAGCAATCTATCAGGGAGCTCTGGTCCTCTGGGCGGGGCAGAGCCACAAACAAGGCTCTGGCCTGTATTCAAGGCACAGCCGTAGCAGTCTATAAGCCCAGGTCCTCAAGCAAGGTGGGGTGGCCTAAGGAGGGATAGGACTGCCACACCCCCAAGGATCAGGTAGCAGAGGGTAGGGGGACAAGCACCCACCCAACTCCACTGTGTCCCAGCCCACGGCCCTACCAGTGGTGGAGCGTCCTGCCATTGGTGCAGCGGGCATTCTGGCTGCAACATGCTGATTCTCACTCTGGCAGCAGAACCGGACTAGAGTCTGGTCCCCCTGGGCTACTTCCTACCACAGTCTCGGTGTCGGGTCTCGTGGCCTAAAGATCCCCTGTCTCCTCGGGGTTTTTGGCTGCTGATAGCTCCGGCAGCTCTTTGCGGTCCGTGTCTGCCTCTCCTGATGACAAGGCATCGGTCAACTCTAGGGCAGGGCTGGGCTGGGCTGGGCTGGGCTGGGCTCTTGCAGAGACATCTGCTCCCTAGAAGAGACATCTGCTCTCTCCTGTGGCTCAGCAACAACTGAGCTCCTGGGCTCTCCTTTTCTACTTTCTGTCCCACCCTGGTACGTCTGGTGAGAGGGATGGAGTGGGTTTGGCTCCACCCACCCAAAGGAGTATAGTGGTCCTTCACACTCCAGTTCAGAGGGAGGCCAGTCTGCCTCACTACAATGATGATAACACTCTTTCCATTCCATGGGCATCTGGAGGATGTTATACAGTAGCTGCATAGGTTAGATGTCTTAAAATCAGCAGGTCCAGATAACTTGCATCCAAGAGTTTAAAAGAGCTGGCTGAGGAGCTCACTGGACCACAAATGTTGATTTTTAATATGTCTTGAAACACCGGGGAAGTTTTGGAAGACTGGAAAAAAGCTAATGTTGTGCCAATATTTAAAAAGGACAAATGAGATGACCCGAATAATTATAGGCCTGTGAGCCTGATTATTTATCTGCTGGGTAACTCATTGACTCATATTAGAGTCAATGTTTAAAACACACACACAAAAATCTCAGTTATTCTTTGGGGGGCCTGAGCTGATGAATTTTGTGATCACTGATGGGCCTATTGCTGAATCCCTTTCAAGATAATGCAATCATTGGTATGGGACTCAGTTAATAAAGAATTAAAGGAGTGTAATACAATTAATACTGATCAGCATGGCTTTATGGAAAATAGATCTTGTCAGACTAATCATTTTTGTAAGATTACAAGTTTGGTTGATAAAAATTATAGTGTTGATTTAATATACTTAGATTTCTGTAAAGCTTTTGCCTTGGTACTGCACAGCACTTTAATTTAAAAAAAATCCTAGAATGATATACAATTAACATGGTATAGATTAAAAACTGGCTAAGTGATGGGTCTCAAAATGCAATTTTAAATGGTGAATAGTTATTGAGCAGTATGTTTCTAGTAGGGATTGGTTCTTGGCCTTACACTGTTCAACATTATTATCAGTGAACTGGAAGAAAACAAAATCATTATTGATAAAGTTTGTAGATGACACAAAAGTTGAGAGAGTGGTTGTCATAAATATAAAGGGAAGGGTAAACACCTTTAAAATCCCTCCTGGCCAGAGGAAAAACCCTTTCACCTGTAAAGAGTTAAGAAGCTAGGCACCTGACCACAATGACCAATGAGGAGACAAGATACTTTCAAAGCTAGAGGGGGAAGAAACAAAGGGTCTGGGTCTGTCTGTGTGATGCTTTTGCCAGGGACAGAACAGGAATGGAGTCTTAGAACTTAGTAAGTAATCTGGCTGGATATCTGTTAGATTCTGTTTGTTTAAATGGCTGAGAAAATAAGCTGTGCTGAATGGAATGGATATTCCTGTTTTTCTGTTTTTTTGTAACTTAAGGTTTTGCCTAGAGGGATTCTCTATGTTTTGATTCTAATTACCCTGTAAGGTATTTACCATCCTGATTTTACAGAGGTGATTCTTTTTTACTTTTTCTTCTATTAAAATTCTTCTTTTAAGAAACTGAATGCTTTTTTCATTGTTCTTAAGATCCAAAAGTTTGGGTCTGTGGTCACCTATGCAAATTGGTGAGGATTTTTATCAAACCTTCCCCAGGAAAAAGGGGGTAAGATTTGGGAGGATTTTGGGGGGAAAGACATTTCCAAACGAACTCTTTCCTAATAATAATAATACCGGTGTTAGACATTTGGTGGTGGCAGCGAAAGTCCAAGGGCAAAGGGTAAAATAGTTTGTACATTGGGGAAGTTTTAACCTAAGCTGGTAAAAGTAAGCTTAGGAGGTTTTCATGCAGGTCCCCACATCTGTACCCTAGCGTTCAGAGTGGGGAAGGAACCTTGACAGTGGTAAATACTGAAGAGGATAGATCACTGATACAGAGTGATCTGGATTGCTTGTTAAACGGGGCATTTTAATATGGTTAAATGTATACATCTAGCAACAAAGAACGTAGGCCATATGTACCAAATAGGGGACTCTATTCTGATAAGCAGTGATTTGGGATCATAGTAGGTAATCAGCTGAACATAAACTCCCAGTGTGATTCTGGCCAAAAGGGTTAATGAGATCCTTGGATACATGAACAGGGGAATTTCAAGTAGGAGTATAGAAGGGTTATTTTACCAGTGTATTTGACACTGGTGTGACTGCTGCGGGAATACTGTGTCCAGTTCTGGTGCCCATTGTTCAAGAAGGATATTGAAAAGTTGGAGAGGGCTCAGAGAAGAGCTATAAGAATGACTAAAGGATTAGAAAACATGCCATATAGTGATTGACACAAGGAGATCAATCTATTTAGCTTAACAAAGAGAAGGTTAAGAGGTAACTTGATTACAGTCTATAAATAGCTACATGGGGAAGAAATATTTAATGGTGCCCTCTTCAATCATAGCAGAGATAGGCATAACACGATCCAACAGCTGAAAGTTAAAGCTAGACAAATTCAGACTGGAAATGAGGTGTAAATTTTTAACAGTGGGAGTAATTAACCACTGGAACTATTTGCCAATGTTCATGATGGATTCTCCATCACTGACAAATTTTAAATCAAGATGGAATGTTTTTCTAAAAGATATGCTCTAGGACTTTTCTAGGGGAAGTTCTATGTCCTGTATTATGCAAGTCAGATTAGATGATCACAATGGTTGCTTCTAGACTTGGAATATACAAATTTCGGAACTGAAATATTTTAGTTGTTGGCCAAAATATTTCAGTTTTCATTTTGTTGCCACAAATTGAAACTTTTTGGTGGGAAATTTTGTAAAATGCCTCCCCCCCCACCGCACCCCAAACACCCACCCCATTGTCATTGAAATTTTCCAGGAAATAAACCCTATTTTCCAGCTAGTTGTATTTACCATACTTTGTGTCCTACTTCATGTTCCACTGCTCCTTCTGAAGCTTAGCCATGGAGGGGATCCTATTACCCAATGTTGCAAACATTTATCCACATAATGACAGGTTTCAGAGTAGCAGCCGTGTTAGTCTGTATCTGCAAAAAGAAGAGGAGGACTTGTGGCACCTTAGAGACTAACAAATTTATTAGAGCATAAGCTTTTGTGAGCTACAGCTCACTTCATCGGATGCATACAGTGGAAAATATAGTGGGGAGATTTTATATACACAGAGAACATGAAACAATGGGTGTTACCATACAGACTGTAACAAGAGTGATCAGGAAAGGTGAGCTATTACCAGCAGGAGAGCGGGGGTGGGGGGGAACCTTTTGTAGTGATAATCAAGGTGGGCCATTTCCAGCAGTTGACAAGAACAGTGTGTGGGGGGAGGAGGGGATAAACAAGGGGAAATAGTTTTACTTTGTGTAATGACACATCCACTCCCAGTCTTTATTCAAGCCCTAAGTTAATTGTATCCAGTTTGCAAATTAATTCCAATTCAGCAGTTCTCCGACCCTCACCCGCTCTCCTGCTGGTAATAGCTCACCTTTCCTGATCACTCTTGTTACAGTCTGTATGGTAACACCCATTGTTTCATGTTCTCTGTGTATATAAAATCTCCCCACTATATTTTCCACATCCAATGAAGTGAGCTGTAGTTCATGAAAGCTTATGCTCTGATAAATTTGTTAGTCTCTAAGGTGCCACAAGTACTCCTTTTCTATTTATCCACATGTTCAAGTAAAGCTCATGAGCAGTCCCATAGATAGAACTATTTATGTGCTTAAAGGTAAGCATGTGTGTAAGTATTTATAGGATCAGGGCTCATATGTGAAGGGATCAGACTCTGTTGCTTACACACATGCTTACCTTTAAGCACATAATTAGAGATGTATAAAATAGGGCTGTCAAGCGATTAAAAACATTAATCCCAATTAATTGCACTGTTAATAATTGAATACCATTTATTTAAATATTTGTGGATGTTTTGTACATTTTCAAATATATTGATTTCAATTACAACACAGAATACAAAATGTACAGTGCTCACTATATTTATTTTTATTGTAAATATCTGCATGGTAAAACTGATAAACAAAAGAAATAATATTTTTCAATTCACCTCATACAAGTACCGTAGTGCGATCTTTGTCCTGAAAATGCAGCTTACAAATGTAGATTTTTTTTGTTACATAACTGCACACAAAAACAAAACAATGTAAAACTTTAGAGCCCGCGAGTCCACTCAGTGCTACTTCTTGTTCAGCCAACTGCTAAGACAAACAAGTTTTTTTACATTTATAGGAGATAATGCTCCTTGCTTCTAATTTACAGTGTCACCTGAAAGTGAGAACAGGCGTTCACATGGCACTTTTGGAACCAGCATTGCAGGGTATTTACGTGCCAGATATGCAAACATTTGTATGCCCCTTCATGCTTCGGCCACCACTCCAGAGGACATGCTTCCATGCTGAGACACTTGTTAAAAAAATAATGTGTTAATTAAATAAGTGACTAAACTCCTTGGGGGAGAATTGTATGCCTCCTTCTCTGTTTTACCTGCACTCTGACATATATTTCATGATATATCAGTCTCGGATGATGACCCAGCACATGTTGTTCATTTTAAGAACGCTTTCACTGCAGATTTGACAAAATGCAAAGAGGGTACCAATGTGAAATTTCTAAGGATAGATACAGCACTCAACCCAAGGTTTAACAATCTGAAGTGCCTTCCAAAAGCTGAGAGGGATGAGGTGTGGAGCATGCTTTCAGATATTTTAAAAGAGCAACGCTCTGATGCAGAAACTATAGAACCTGAACCACCAAAAAAGAAAATCAATCTTCTGCTGATGGCATCTGACTCAGATGATGAAAATGAACATGCGTTGGTCTACACTGTTTTGAATCATTATCACGCAGAACCAGTCATCAGCATGGATGCATGTCCTCTGGAATGGTGGTTGAAGCATGAAGGGACATATGAATCTTTAACGCATCTAGCACATAAATATCTTGCAACGCCGGCTACAACAGTGCCATGTGAACACCTTTCAGGTGACATTGTAAACAAGAAGCAGACAACATTATCTCCTGCAAATATAAACAAACTTGTTTGTCTGAACAATTGGCTGAACAAGAAGTAGGACTGAGTGGACTTGTAGGCTCTAAAGTTTTACATTATTTTATTTTTGAATGCAGTTTTATTTACATAATTCTACATTTGTAAGTTCACCCTTCATGATAAAGAGATTGCACTACAGTACTTGTAAAGGAAGAATTGAAAAATACTATTTCTTTTTTTTTTTACAGTGCAAATATTTGTAATAAATAAATAAATATGAAGTGAGCACTGTACATTTTGTATTCTGTGTTGTGATTGAAATCAATATATTTGAAAATGTAGAAAAACATCAAAAATATTTATTAAATTTCAATTGGGATTCTATTGCTTAACAGTGTGATTAAAACTGCACTTAATCACGATTAATTTTTTTTAATCACGATTAATTTTTGAGTTAATTGCATTAGTTAACTGAGATTAATCGACAGACCTTGTATAAAAGAAAATTATACAAATATTTCATTTTTGAAATCTATTTTTTAGCTAGAGCAATATATTATAAAGATGATGATGCTTTGAGATAAAATGAAAAGGAGTACTTGTGGCACCTTACAGACTAACAGATGTATTTGACCATAAGCTTTCATGAGCTACAGCTCACTTCATTGGATGCATGTAGTGGAAAATACAGTGGGGAGATTTTATATACACAGAGAACATGAAACAATGGGTGTTACCATACAGACTGGAACAAGAGTGATCAGCTAAGGTGAGCTATTACCAGCAGGAGAGCGGGGGGCGGAGGGGGGACGACCTTTTGTAGTGATAATCAAGGTGGCCCATTTCCAGCAGTTGACAAGAACATGTGAGGAACAGTGGGGGGGGGAATAAACATGGGGAAATAGTTTTACTTTGTGTAATGACACATCCACTCTCAGTCTTTATTCAAGCCCTAAGTTAATTGTATCCAGTTTGCAAATTAATTCCAATTCAGCAGTCTCTTGTTGGAGTCTGTTTTTGAAGTTTTTTTTTGTTGAAGAATTGCCACTTTTAGGTCTGTAATTGTGTGACCAAAGAGATTGAAGTGTTCTCCGACTGGTTTTTGAATGTTATGATTCTTGACGTCTGATTTGTGTCCATTTATTCTTTTACGTAGAGACTGTCCAGGTTGGCCAATGTACATGCAGAGGGGCATTGCTGGTACATGATGGCATATATCACATTGGTGGATGTGCAGGTGAACGAGCCTCTGATAGTGTGGCTGATGTGATTAGGCCCTATGATGGTGTCCCCTGAATAGATATGTGGACACAGTTGGCAACGGGCTTTGTTGCAAGGATAGGTTCCTGGGTTAGTGGTTTTGTCGTGTGGTGTGTGGTTGCTGGTGAGTATTTGCTTCAGGTTGGGGGGCTGTCTGTAAGTAAGGACTAGCCTGTCTCCCAAGATCTGTGAGAGTGATGGGTCGTCCTTCAGGATAGGTTGTAGATCCTTGATGATGCGTTGGAGAGGTTGTAGTTGGGGCTGAAGGTGATGGCTAGTGGCGTTCTGTTATTTTCTTTGTTGGGCCTGTCCTGTAGTAAGTAACTTCTGGGTACTCTTCTGGCTCTGTCAATCTGTTTCTTCACTTCAGCAGGTGGGTATTGTAGTTGTAAGAATGCTTGATAGAGATCTTGTAGGTGTTTGTCTCTGTCTGAGGGGTTGGAGCAAATGTGGTTGTATCGTAGAGCTTGGCTGTAGACAATGGATCGTGTGGTGTGGTCTGCGTGAAAGCTGGAGGCACGTAGGTAAGCATAGCGGTCAGTAGGTTTCCAGTATAGGGTGGTGTTTATGTGACCATCACTTATTAGCACCGTAGTGTCCAGGAAGTGGATCTCTTGTGTAGACTGGTCAGGCTGAGGTTGATGGTGGGATGGAAATTGTTGAAATCATGGTGGAATTCCTCAAAGGCTTCTTTTCCATGAGTCCAGATGATGAAGATGTCGTCAATGTAGTGCAAGTAGAGTAGGGGCATTAGGGGAGCTGAAGAAGTGTTGTTCTAAGTCAGCCATACAAATGTTGGCATACTGTGGGGCCATGCGGGTACCCATAGTAGTGCCACTGATTTGAAGGTATACATTGTCCCCAAATGTGAAGTAGTTATGGGTGAGGACAAAGTCACAAAGTTCAGCCACCAGATTTTCTGTGACATTATCGGGGATACTGTTCCTGATGGCTTGTAGTCCATCTTTGTGTGGAATGTTGGTGTAGACGGATTCTACATCCATAGTGGCTAGGATGGTGTTTTCAGGAAGATCACCAATGGATTGTAGTTTCCTCAGGAAGTCAGTGGTGTCTGTAAGATAGCTGGGAGTGCTGAGCGTAGGGCCTGAGGAGGGCCAAATGACTTCCAACGTAAAATCCATATGTTTTGAATGATAAACTTTTCCCCTTTATAACAATAGTTTCTTAGCTAAGACTTTCCTAATTGAAGGGCTTTCATTGACATTCTAGCAATGATCTGGGTTTTGTACTAAATGCCCTTATTAACCAAAATGATGATCAAGTGTTCTCTACTGTTCTCTCACAGCTTTGGCTCAATCTGTCTGAAATAAGCAAACACTTACGTTGAGTAACTTTGCACCTGTGAGTAGTCCCATTCCATTCAGTGGGTCTACTCAACTGCGTAAGTGGTTTTAAGATCAGGGTCTAAGTCTCTCCATGTTGGTTGTATGCTGGGAAAAGATATATATATTATATATATATATATATATATATATCTTCATGTTAGATGTCCCAAATATAAGCAACAATAATTAAATAATAGCAAGAAGGATCTAATATTTATTCATTTAAAACTGAACTCATAAAGCTGGTGTGGGGTTTTGGAGTAGCTTAGATTTCCAGTTTATTTAAAAAAAGACAAAGGAGGGTTTTTCACGTAAGGAATCATTCTGTTACAGCTGCAGTATTCCCCCCTATTATGCTGCAATATTTGGTGTTAATAGCTGCTAGTTGCTCCCCTTATAATAAAGAGAAGCTTGAAAAGTATTGTTTATTGTTAATCTCCTTGGAAGGCTTGGTAATATAATAACTGTCAGCAAGTTTACTGGATTGATTAGATGTCAGAGAAAGAGTCCTACAGAGGTGTGTGTTGATTAATTCTGCAAGATCATAGGATGACCCATGGGGGTGTCATGAGATATAGGGTGAAATCCTGGCCCCGCTGAAGTCAATGGGAGTTTTGCCATTGTCTTTAATAGGACCAGGATGTCAGCCCTATGTTCTATTCCTGGCTCTGCCACTGGCCTGGTGTGTGACTTTGGCCAAGTTATGTCACCTCTCTGTGCCTCAGTTTCTCCACCTGTAAAATGAAGATAATGATATTTGCCTCCTTTGTAAAGCACATGGAGCTACATGGATGAAAAGAACTATATAAGAACTAGATATTCCTATTTGTCCCCTTTTCAATATGTTTTTGTCCCTTGTCTCTCTAATGATGTCACATATGTTGCTATTCTCTGTATGTTCCATCTACAAAGATACATCATGTCCTTCATTCAAAACCTGATATTCCTGGGCTCTACTATTACAGTTTTCCCAGTTCCTAAAGTGTTCCTCAATTTATCTTTGTGGATCCCTGTTATGAGAACAAACATAACTTCTCAGAACACAGCAGCCATAGCTTTTACAGCAGCAAACAGGTTGGCTATGCATAAGTCCTAGACTGGTAATTAGCACTCAGACAAATTGTTGTGTCTGGTCAACAGCAGAAATTGCCATGTCAAATGTCTAAATGAACACAAGGAGAGACCATTCAATTCATTTCACTGAGATTTTATTGGCATGTCAAGCTCTACAAGTGTTGCCAAAATAGAAAAAAGTTCATTCCCCATCTTCAAAGCAATAGCAGCGAGTGAAGGGTAGAGGCAATTTCTTAATGACTGTTATCCATTAACTGATTAAACCTACCATAGAAAAATAGATGATTATACGTGCTCCATTGTAGTCTGACTCATACTGTGTGTGCTTCTCTGGAAACTGAACCTGGCTATTGCAGCGATACTCCTCCATTTTCAGTCTGTCTGTATCAAATTTCCCACCCTGATAAAATAGTCATATTGTTAGCACTGCACACTTGTCAGCTTTCCTTTCTCTCCCTGTTCAACAGCTTCCCCTTTGAACAGCCATCCCCTCCTTTTTCAAATCCCTACTCAAGACTGACTTCTTCACTTGAAATTCCAAATGTAGACGCCTCTCGGACACTGCTTCCCCCTTCATGAATGATACTCTTTGTACGGTAGAACGCTTTAGGTCAGGAACCTTGGGCCAGAACCTCAGCTTGTGTAAATTGTTCTAGCTCAGTTGAAGTCAATGGAGCTATGACAATTTATATCAGCTGAAAACCTGGTTTTTTGTCTTTCGGTATGTTGGTAAAGTGATATTTACATCTATGAAACCAGAAATAATAGGTCAGATCCTCAAGTCATGTCAATTGGTGCGTCTCCATTAACTTCATGGAGACAGCTGATTTACCCCAGCTGAGGGTCTTTCCCACTACATTTTAGTAGTTTTGACAAGAAATATTTCTGAGGCAAAGGGGAACGGATGTGGGAAGATAACTTTCAGGGTAACTAGAAAATGTGCTAAATTTACATAATGTCAATGTATTGATGAAATTGGAAGTTTCTTTAATGAAGAAAGAGAGATAATCATTAGTTGTATTAGCGATTGAGGTCCACATCCACAAAGATATTTAGGCTCCTAACTTTCATTTAAATCAGTGGAAGTTAGGAGCTTTGTCACTCTAGGCCTCACTTCCTGATAAAAGTGATAGTCACATTATAATAGTAAAAAGAACAGGAGTACTCGTGGCACCTTAGAGACTTACAAATTTATTTGAGCATAAGCATAAACTCAAACTGTAAGAGGCTAATTAATTAAGATGAGCTATTATCAGCAGGAGAAAAAAACTTTTGCAGTGATAATCAAGATGGCCCATTTAGACAGTTGACAAGAAGGTGTGAGGATACTTAACCTAGGGAAATAGCTTCAATATGTGTAATGACCCAGCCACTCCTAGTCTCTATTCAAACCCAAGTTAATGGTATCTAGTTTGCATATTAATTCAAGCTCAGCAGTTTCTCATTGGAGTCTGTTTTTGAAGCTTTTCTGTTGCAAAATTGCCACCCTTAAATCTTTTACTGAGTGGCCAGAGACGTTGAAGTGTTCTCCTACCAGTTTTTGAATGTTATGATTCCTGATGTCAGATTTGTGTCCATTTATTCTTTTGCGTACAGACTGTCCACTTTGGCCAATGCACACGGCAAAGGGGCATTGCTGGCACATGATGGTATATATCACATTGGTAGATGTGCAGGTGAACAAGCCCCTGATGGCATGGCTAATGTGATTAGGTGCTATGATGGTGTCACTTACATAAATATGTGGACAGAGTTGGCACTGGGCTTTGTTGCAAGGATAGGTACCTGGGTTAGTGTTTTTGCTCTGTGGTGTGTGGTTGCTGGAGATTACTTGCTTCAGGTTGGGGGGCTGTCTGTAAGCAAGGGCTGGTCTGTCTCCCAAGGTCTGTGAGAGTGAGGGATCATTTTTCAGGATAGGTTGTAAATCTTTGATGATGAGCTGGAGAGGTTTTAGTTAGCTAGTGGCGTTCTGTTATTTTCTTTGTTGGGCCTGTCCTGTAGTAGGTGACTTCTGGGTACTCTTCTGGCTCTGTCAATCTGTTTTTTCACTTCAGCAGGTGGGTATTGTAGTTTTAAGAATGCTTGATAGAAATCTTGCAGGTGTTTGTCTCTGTCTGAGGGATTGGAGCAAATGTGGTTGTATCTTAGAGCTTGGCTGTAGACAGTGGATCATATGGTGTGTCCTGGAGGCATGTATGTAAGTATAGTAGTCAGTAGGTTTCTGGTATAGGGTGGTGTTTATGTGACCATTGCTTATTCGCACAGTAATGTCCAGGAAATGGACCACTTGTGTGGATTGGTCTAGGCTGAGATTGATGATGGAATGGAAATTGTTAAAATCATGGTGGAATTCCTCAAGGGCTTCTTTTCCATGGGTCCAGATGATGAAGATGTCGTCAATGTGGCGCAAGTAGAGTAGGGGCATTAGGGGATGAGAGCTAAGGAAGCGTTGTTCTAAGTCAGCCAAACTAGATACCATTAACTTGGGTTTGAATAGAGACTGGGAGTGGCTGGGTCATTACACATATTGAATCTATTTCCCTACGTTAAGTATCCTCACACCTTCTTGTCACCTGTCTAAATGGGCCATCTTGATTATCACTGCAAAAGTTTTTTTCTCCTGCTGATAATAGCTCATCTTAATTAATTAGCCTCTTACAGTTTGTATGGCAACTTCCACCTTCTCTGTATGTATATATATCTTCTTACTATATGTTCCGTTCTATGCATCCGATGAAATGGGCTGTAGCCCACGAAAGCTTATGCTCGAATAAATTTTGTTAGTCTCTAAGGTGCCACAAGTCCTCCTGTTCTTTTTGCGGATACAGACTAACACGGCTGCTACTCTAAACCTGTCATTATAAATAGTAGATACAGTAAGATACACAGAAAAAACTTGCCCTGTACACATTACTCAGCCTCCTTTTAGGTCAGAGTTCACTTCCCCCCCCTTTCCAACAGTCCCAGCAGTAGTTAACTCCTTACTTAACCATCATCACAGCCAATTCCTTTGATCTTAACCTAAAGCTCATGCAATGGCTCCTTGCATGAGTTGTCAGCAGAGTTTGAACCCAGGACCTTCAGCACAGCAGCACCAATACCACTTGGCTTTGGATCAAGCCCATTATGGTAGGATCCAAATATATGCCAAAATTGTATTTTTTTAAAGATGTGATTTTTATTAGCTTTTCATATGTAAGTTTCACTTCAGTCATATGAGAATGATCTACATTTTTTTCATATTATAGTATCCTTCCAGACTGGAGAGGATGCGATACTAGCATTTGAAAGTTACAACAGCCTAAAATTCAATTTCTGCATTGAGGCAACAGCATCTTTCTGAATCAGTACAAATATTTTGTCATTGGTTGTTTGAGTTTTTGTTCTAGTCACATTAAGGCACCTTATGGTATGTGTAACCCTGATAGGCTTCACTTGCTGTATGTTGAAGGACTTCCAGTTTTGCCTTATGTTTTTTATCATTCCCAGGGCATCTGCTATCTCTATGCAACATTTACACATTGTTTTATTTTCCTGTTAACTTGTAGGATTCTCCAGGCAATACTGTTTTGCAGAGCAGTTTTTAGACCTCCTTCTTCTTGTTTTTTTTGTGATATGCTGTCTTTTGATAAATCACCTGTTCTTAATCTACATAGGTCTGAGTCTTACTGAACCTGCCAAAGCAGAAATGGGTGAACTTGACATTATTTAACATATTTTTTTATAAATGTAGCCTTTTTCTCCTCATGAACTACACACAAGCTTTGATTTTTACAAATGTGTTTTATTTAAATTTATTTTAAATCTTTATACATAATTTGGCCTATAGGTTCTTCATAAGATATTTGCATAGACCCCGTCTTTGCTAAGAGTGCCATGTAAAGAAGCCACTTGCAATCCACAATAACAACTAGTTTTATTGGGCCTACACAACCAGGGACTACACTACATATTCTTGACCACCATCTGCTAGCACTTATCCAGTAGTTAACTAAGTATTGGGATGAAAGTGAATTTATTTTACTTGCATTAAATTTCTTCACATTTCCAAAAAGGGGGTATCCCAATAGCAAAATTCTTGCTGGTTCAGAGTGCACACTTTCTAGATGTCTAGCACTGATTTGAAGATTTCTTTTGTTTGGGCTGCATTATTTATTGAAACTATCTTTGAAAACTCTCTTTTTTATATTCTTCCCTCCACTTATAAGATACATTACAGGGAGAGATGAGATATATTTTGAAATCAGGGAGCTTCCCCCAAGAGAGTCAAACAAGTATATCCTACAAGAGAGGATAAAGAATGAATGCCTACATTTAATTTCCATCATTAAAGAAGAAAATCTTACCTGAGCTGTTCAAAGTGTGAAAACAGAAGGCAGCTCATTGGGGTCTCCTGCTTCCTTTGTACTTTGGTGGTGCAGGGCTGGCAGTTTACTGTGAACAAATTAGTTTAATTAATTGCAAACATCAGAGTCCCAGCCGGACCAAATGCCAGAGGCTGGTATTCATCTTGGTCTGCAAGGAAATGGCCTATAATCCCTTCTGTTCCTGTTGATCTGAGCCAGCCATGATTTACCAACCCTCATCTTTCAGGGATTGTGTGAGAAGTGACAGACAACTGCAGCACTTACATCCTTGCTAATTCTTTATCACTGTTTATTGAAGACACCACAGTGCCTTGCACAGCAAGCAGCTACTTATGGGGAAAATTAACTTTGAGCTATTGTACCCAGCAGCATTCCTGCTGTTGAAACATTTAGTGGACTTCAATAAAATTTATGACCTGTTTGCATTGAGGCTGATTTGCACTTCTTTTGCTTGTAGACTATAAAGATGTTCAATAGTCTTCATTTCAATTCCTTTGATTTTATTCCAGCATATTTCTTTTTTAATTAACCACATCTGACAACTTCTGGCACATCTTGCACTAAGAAATTATAGTGGGAAATTAAGAAGTACTTAAGATTAAAAATGTATATATTTAACAAACATTAAATTTATAAACTGGAGACTTTTAAGATACACACTGACTTCCTTCAACAAGACCTTCCAGTGGTACATAACTATTACTTTTAATTTTAAAGACATCAATCATATTCATATCTGCTTGCAAGTTTTAAAAGAAATTTGAAACAAAGTAGTTTTGCCTTTTGCTCAGAAAAGAAATTAAACCAAACATCCTTTATTAGTGATCATTTTATTACTCACTAAGTCTTACAACTTCTGTGTTTCAGTATGCCCTTTGGTCTGTTTATAGTGCTGTTAATAACTGTAAAAGATTGTGTAACAGAATGTACTGGCCCCTTAAGGGAGTCTAGCGGAATGAACTAAGGGAATTCTGGGATTTGTAGTCAGGGATCATATGTCTGTTGAAGCAAGGCCTGTTGGGAAATGACACACGACTATATAGGACAAGCTCTTTGTGGGTGGAGGTTTGAGAAAAGTAAAGAATTGCCCTGGTGTGAGGTTTAAAAGCTCTAGGAGGAAGCCTGTGAAAAGCCTTGGAGAAGGAAGCTTGAAGAGGAAGGTATTCAAGAAAGTGTACTTTGTTCAGTGGTTCGCTGTGCTGAAGAGGGAAGACTTAGATGTGTGGTGAAAGCAGAACGTGGCCTGGGATATGAGACATGTTGCTGTTGGATTGAGGCTTGGTTTGTGCATCTGCTCTTGTTTAAGAGTCTCAGGTCAGCTCTTTCAAAGACAGGAGGGATTTATGGCTTGGCTGGAAGATTAAATCACATTAGCTTCCCAACCATTGAGGGGAAACATAGGTATGGGTTTACCTAAATATGGACAGGTAAACAAGTCCATTACACACTGTGTGTTAATTTCTGTAATTAATTTATGTGCAATGGCTAGGGTTTGGGCTTAAAGTATGGTATTACATTTCAGTGGAAATTTACCAGTGGAAGAAATTGATTGAGAAGATTAAAATAATGGGGAAGCCTGCTGCAGGTGATAATCTACTCTACTTTATTCTTAAGATATTGAACTAAGTACTAAGCAATGAGTTTGTACAATAACATCAGTGCAGAGGTATTAGATATCAAGAATTAGGCTTTTGCAAACCTTATTCGCTTTGGTGAGGTTGGGCTGGGTCCCACTGCAGCATCTCACAGAACTATATAAAAAATTGAGTCAGCAAAAGGGAAGAGCAGCTGAAAAAGCATGAGTTTATTCTAGTCAAAACAGTTAGAGGGAATAAGGTGGTTGTTTGTTTGTTTTGTTTAACAGCTATATCACAAGGAAAAGAAACTGTAGAAAGGAAGTACAGTATCCATTAACAATGAAGGGAGATATTAAACTTAATGAAAAAAATGTGAATTTCAAAAATTCTTGTTGTAAAACAGGACAATTTTCCCCCAAACATTTTAATGAATTTCTTCATTTTTCCATCAACTCTACCAGCGATTGTTCAAAAATATTTGGGCTACTGAATTGCTTTTGTAATAGCTTTTTAACAAGAAAAATACCCCTTTTCTCTATGTATCTTAAGTACATATATGGTTCCCATCCCTATAGTATCTGAGTGCTTCATAGTCCTAAATGTAGATTTCCTCACAACACCCCTGTGCGTAAGAAAGTGCTATTCTCCACATTTACAGATGGGACACTGAGGCACAGAGAGGTATAATGACACAGGAAGTCTGCGGTGGAGCATGGAATCAGACCCAGAACTTTGAAGTGCTAGGCTAGTGTCCTAACTCCTACACAATTTTGCCTCTCCAGGTAGGAATAATTATGACGTTATCATTATATCTGTTGCAAGTAGGGAAGGAAATCTTTAGAAAATAAACATTTCAGGGTTTTAAAGGAGTTAGCCTGGCAAGTATCATCATCTTGTTTATTCCTAGCCACTCTTCCTACAGAAGAATGGAACAAATATTAAGAAAGAAACTAAACATCTGGACGGACTTGTAAAGAACAATATTTCAGACAATTTGTCAGAGGATCCAGGAGCACTCAGCACCCTTAAGATCTTAACAGTGGGCATAAGGATCTTTGTACCTGGCAGAAACAGGCCTTAAGGGCTTATGGATGTTCTCTTTCAATTTTAACTCCATTGCTTTACTAGCTCAATCACCAAGAGCCATGTAAAACTAGACTAGACCAAACATTTGAGAGAGGGGGAACAATCCCACATTCGCAGGAGGCAAATGGATTTACATAGTGTAATGTTAGAGCTAGTCAGGAATTTTTTGACAAAACATCTGTGTTGAAACCAAATTTTTTTTGCAGAAGCAATAGGTTTTGACAAAAATGTTCCTCATATCCAAATGGAATCTATGGTAAAGAGATGCCATAGCCCTGTGATTAGAGCACCCACCTGAAATACAGACAGCCCAGGTTTAAGTCCTTGCTCCAGATCAAGTACATGAGAACTGGACATCCAAGTCCAATTAACTTCCAATAAGAATTAAGCCCCTAACTCCCTTATGTGCCTTGTAACATCCCAGCCATACTAAATTTTTGAAAACAAAATCTTAAAACATATGAGGCTCTTAAGGACAAATTCTCATTATCCGTACAGCTTTGCATAGTGCGCAACTAATGAAGTTAGAGCACATGAAAAATAGGAAGCAGAAGTATCACAGGAGATGAGGCTTGGGCGAGCTTCTCCAGAATGATGAACTTGCAACCACCTCCTCCCCCCTTCGAGGGAAATCCAATAGAAAGTGATCAAATAATGCTTCTTCACGTTTATAATCAGCAAAAAATCCTGACTGTTGCTAGTGGATGTAGGCAAGAAAATCATTAGATATGCGTAGTTCCTGGGAGATCTGCACAGATCCAGAAATATTAAACACATATACATAAATGTTTACAGAAAATCTTTACATGGTCTTTGAGAAAATGAGTATATATAATGCTGAAAAACTGCAAGATAAACATTGCATTTAGGATAACTATTAGTAGAATATGCTTGTTTTCATAAGAGACATTAGATATCATATTATAATATATGTTACTGATATGCACCGTAATCACCGTAATTGAAGGTAGCCCAAATGAGTTTATATTTACTTATTCAAAAAGTGTTACCAAAAATTCACCCTTTGAAGTCTGTACTTGATTGCTTTTCACAATTTGTCAGGGTTTAAACACTTTCAATATTAAATTAATCAAACCCTTCTTGCTATGCTACATGATTCTTGGGATTTCTTTTTGCTTTTTACTCACAGAGGGTATGTGCAGATAATAATTTTTACATTCTTATCCTTGCAGGTGGATTTTTAAGAAGTCCTCGCTATTCATGTTGGCTTTTGTACTGGCATGTGTACCTGGCATAATTGTCCTCAGTTTCATAAAGATTGCTTGGCTTTGATTATACCATTTTCCAACTGTAGCCCAGAGCGGAATGCATACCATCTATAAAGATAAGGAAAATAAAATTATCGCTTATGACAATATCGATACCTATATGAGATGTACAATTAAGAAAATGGAGGGAAGGGAAAACTCCACCGGTTGGCTTTGCTTAAAGCATCTTATGCATACACAGTTGATGTAACTCAAGTATCCCACTGTCAAAGGTGTGGGAGAATTAAAAATATTTCAGGAGATAACAATAATGAATAAAAATATGAAAGGGAAAGAAAGCCAACATTCCACAGTGCACGTTTACTCTGGAAGAAAAATAAAATGTGACAGAGAAGTGGGCTCTTATCTTCATCACAAGTTGTCTTGCCCTAAGTACACCTTCTAGGTAAGGAGGAAAATAATGGATTGGACTAAGAGTTCTTCTCTGAAGATGGAAGAAAGTTCTCCTAAGTAGGACATTGGATTGACTGCCCAATTTATTTAATGCTTTACATGTGATGCCCTCTTCTAGGAGTCTGAGCCAGAGATTGGACAGTGGAGTCCAACACATGAAATGCACTGATTGCTTGGACAGACCATCTGTAATCCTCTGACAAACACAGGAAAGCTCTGATCTACAACTGTTGGTATTTCAGGACCATATTAAAGCCTGGGAGGGATCCCTATCTTACATTTACTCCCATTGATTTTGTGCACTGACCTTAGAATACCATTGAATATGCCAGTTCTAGAAATCTCTGTTCTCAATGATTATGAGTGTGATAGCTCATTACAGTGAGATATGCAGAGAAACACCAATTAAAAATAGATTAGTATTTATTTTCATATTTTCTGTCTGTTTCCTTCCTTGGTCTCAAAAAATTGTCTTTGGATGTGAACATTTGGATGTATATTTCAGGAACATTAGGATGTAAATTTCAGGAACATTAGGATTTGAGGTTTTCTTTTAGCCCATTTCTACTTAAAATAACTAAAACATAGCAGGTAAGAGCGTTGGCCAACTTCCCTGTATGGAACCAGTTGTTTAGATGATGTATTAAGGCATTGTGAAGTCAAAGGGGGGGAGAGGAATGCTGAGAAAGCTTTAGTTAAAATTTCAGAACTTTAATAGAAGCTGGCATAATTGTTTCAATAACCTCTTCCCACTAACACTCCCACCGAGCTTTATAAATAGAGTTTATACCCACACTTATAGTTTAGCATATAGAAATATTCCACAGGACTGCAGTTTTGGAGGAAGAAAAAAGAAACTTGTCTACGTGTTTCAGTTATCCCTAAATAGCTGAGAAATTCTGATTCATTTCCTAGCAACTTTCAGTCTCAGTTTGCTCTGGATACCAATCATAAATGGGGAAACTAGGGTCTCCCATAGATTAATGTCAAAATTTACTCTATATCCTAGCTCTAACTAAGAGTGTTGAAATTTGGGAAATGAATATGCAAACAAAACAGAAAAAAGTATTGGGAAATCAGAGATCCCAACTTTGTACAAAACTACTGGCTGAACGAGTCTGTTAACCTCTGGATTGTCAAACAACTTGACTGTAATGGTCAGCTGCATAACAGGGATCAATTTGGGGCTTTGGTTTGTTTAGAATATCTTTCAGAAACATTCACATCAGGTACTCTTAATCGGTCCTTCAGGTGATTTAGGCTGTTCTTGTGAAGTACTAAGATTTATCTTCCTTTTAGGACAGGAGTTCTGGAGGAATACCTCCATGCAGCCACATTCTTATTTCAGTTGGCATGGGTGTAAATGTGGAATGAATCCACTGAAGCCAATTACATTACTCCTGATCTGCACCAGTTTGTGAGTAGAATCACAATATCCTGTGATATCTATCCTGAAACATGGAAAATTATGGTACAGAACATTTTTTATACTTATTGATAAGAATGTCTGTATGATCTTCCAGTCCTGTAGAGGACTTCTCAATCAGCAAGGCATTAATGGTAGATATGCCGAGAGAGGATACACACTAGGGGGCCTCTCCACTGGCTCAGAACTCATAAAACTCCTGCAGTTGCTAGGATCAAGAGGAAGTCAGGGCAGGAAAGTGAAGAATTCAGCTTGTCTTTTCATGCTAAAGGCTACTTCAGCTCTGCCATCTCCTGTTTCTGAGGCAGCTTCAGTCCTCTCCTCCTTCATGCCTACCCACTATTCTGCTCTTGGGAAGCACAGTTGCAAGATGTTGCACAGCCAGCTCTGCAGTGGTGCTCTTCCTTCTGTGGAGGTTGGCACTGTAAAGGAGGGAGGAGAGGAAAATTAAACACTCCACCTCTAAAACCAGACCCCCTTCTCCAGTGGCTTCACCAGCATCCTTACCATGTCCTACTGAATCCTTACAACCTTGCCCAGAACTCACTAGCCACAGTACCTTTTCTTTACCCACCATTCCCAAGAACTTGCTAGCACCAATCCCCTCCCCTTCGAAAAAAAACCCCAACCCTGAAACATACAGTCTTTCTTGAGGTGACTCCAATCCCACGATCCTTTGCAGCGGTAAAGAATTGTAAAGTTGAGTGAGTCATGGCAAGAAGCCTCGGTCTAGGTTGTGGCAGGTGAAAATGAGAGTATCATTTGCAGTAGGGCATTTAATTGGATTTTTTTCATAGGTATAGTGTCTCTTAAAGAAAAGGGGAGAAGAAAGGGTGTCCTCTCCAAAACTCCTTTAAAATCTTACGAAAAGTGTGTGTTTCACAAAAAAGATGCTATGAAAAACCTGGATGTAATCAGGGGATTTTAATGGCTCATTCATCAGAAAAGGGAAACCCTTTTTCCCACAAGCTTTCCAGCTGACCCTCTCAATTTCTAGTTTCTGCTTAAAGTTATAGCATGGCAGTGCATATGTGTCACTGAAGAAAAAGATATACTCTTAAATACACTGGAACAACATACTATATTACTTCATATGATGTTTAGGGAGAGTTCTGCTGACAATAAATCAATACCATCCAGCTCTGGGAATATTTGTTATGAAGTCCTTTGCCCTGGAATGATACAATCCTGCCCCCAAGAGTACATTACAGTGGGAGGGTAAAATGATGGATTTTATTTACTGCCAGCTGCCACACAGCTTAGCCTTTGTCAATCATTCACAATAGCAAGAGGAATGGGAATGAGAGAAAATGAAGAATAAGATTGCTGGTGGGGCAGACAAAAACAGAGTGAACCATTGTGATGCAGTGTTGCTAATGCCATGTGTTTAAGAATCATGAGATTGGCTTAAAATCAGACTTTATGTGGGTTCTTTTAACTTGCTTTCAGGCTTATGAGCTTTTAGGGTACTCTCGACTCATATCTGCAAGTTTTTCTCTGTGACCATTACGGTGGAAACATGCTTTTTTTTAAATGACTGCTGAAATTTTTATGTGATCACTTGACTCCAGGAGCTAAGGCTTTAAGAAAAAAGATCAAATATTGTGGGCTTGTGATAAAATCATGAGAGTGGGCAACACAGGTGATAGGCTAAATGGATTTGTGAGAACTTCTGGGAAAGGACAGTCCTATTACTATGCCTGTTTCCCATCTAGGACAATGGAATCACAATCATAACTGGGGCCTTTGGGTATACATTTAAAAATAAAACTGTCCAAAAAACATTGAATGTCAAAATGTTTTGATCAAAAATGTTTTTGGAAAACGTTCTTGTTTCTCAACAAGTTTCCCTTGCTTTACAAGTTATAATAAATAAGTAACATAAGTTAGGATGCCGGGAATTATATCCATGCTGACTATTGTTGCTATAGTAGAGTGTGACAGCTTATCTGTTATATAAACCAAGGGCCAGACTTTCAAATGTGATCACACTAGAGCTGGTGCTTGGGGTAGGTTTGAGGGGAAGGAGAGAGAATTTTCCCAGTTTGCAGTGTCTGATATGGACCCATTTAAAACGAAAAAATAATGAAATATTTTACTCAACATTTTGGATAAAGAAACTTTATCAGTGATTACTGAAATGTTTCGTTCACCAAAACTGTTTTTCAATAAATGAAATTTCAATAACCATTTCCATAATTTTTTTTCACTAAACATTTTGATTAAAAAGTTGCCAAAACTTTGTGAGAATCCAAACTATTCAGACATGTCAACAGTTTTTATATTTGTTCAGAACATTTTGACCAACTCCATTCAGCTCCCACAGTTGGGCTAGATTGTCTGAAAAAGCTCCACTTCCGTTTAGGTAGCTAATTAATGGACAGGTTTTTATGTTTTTTTTAAAAGTACTCCAAACCTGGCTGCTCCCAGTGTACCTAATGGAAGCAGTTGGATGCTGAGTATTTCTGCAAATCTGGCCACTTCAATGATAGGTTGGAGCTGAGCTTCTTTTTAAAATCTGATACAAGAAGTTTTAAGAGTTGGCCCTTAAACTATGCTCCAGGCAGGCTGAAACCTGGCATATAAAATCTCAGCCTAGGCACAAACTTTTGTTTTGAGAGAGTACGTTGTTTTGTAAATGCCCATTAAGCCTTTTAAAGCTACAGAAGGGAGGAGGAAGGATGCATCGTTTTCAAAGACTTTGTTGGCTTCTGTAACTTTTAGATCTAAGTTCTTTGCTATTGTAACTCCACTGAAGTCACTGGAGTTCGTCCCGCTAAAAGTTTGGTCCTATGTTGTTCAGATAAACTGTTGTGTGGCATGGACTAGGCCTTTTGCTTATTTTCAGAATTTCCTGCAACATGGTGGCTATATTGAGGTTAGAAAAGCAGCTACGGTAAATGCATTGACTAGGACAGTAATGACTTCTTCTGTTCGAGTTTTTACTAGGGATTCAGTATTATGATTCCATAATTCACACATCCATTCTATAAATCCATAATACTGTATGTCAATGTACATTCTGGTTAATACACAATCCCCTGATAGATGAAACTGTTACAGCTTGTGCAGTGATGTGTATTAACAATGATCCCCAAAATGGCAGTAAAACAGCTTAATCTTGTGAAACCCTAATGTGAAAGAGGTACCACTTTTTACAGGCACGTACACTGAAAGAGTTCTAAAATATTGTGTATGCTGTGGTTTTATATTCAGAACAATGCATAAACAAGATGAATTTACTTCAGTTTATGAACCCATAGGCCCTGATTCTCATCTTGCACAAGTGTATATTGGGAGTCACTCCACTGAAGTCAATGTTATATTAATATAAAGCTGGAGTTATAACTCTAACTCCATCAATTGAAACAGAATCTAGTGGAGTTATGGCAATGCAAAACCAGTGTAACTGAGATCAGAATCTGGCCCACAACATGCTTTAGATCCATTGAAGTGGATGCTAATATGTAACATACTGCCAAATACAAATGGGTCTGATTCTCCTATTTATAGCAGTTTTATTGTGCCAATGTAACTCTGGTCTCCCATGTTTAAGAAAGATGAATTAAGCTGGAACAGGTGCAGAGAAGGGCTACAAGGATGATCAGAGGAATGGAAGACCTGTCTTATGAGAGGAGAGCTTGGTTTGTTTAGCCTAACCAATAGAAGACTGAGGGGAGATATGATTGCTCCCTTTAAATACATCAGAGGGATAAATACCAGGGAGGGAGAGGAGTTATTTAAGTTAAACACCAATGTGGACACAAGAACAAATGTTTAGGCTTGACATTAGATGAAGGTTTCTAACCATCAGAGGAGTGGAGTTCTGGAACAGCCTTCCGAGGAGAGCAGTGGGGGCAAAAAACCTAATTGGTTTCAAGACAGCTTGATAAGTTTATGGATGGGATGGGATGATGAGACTGTCTACAATAGCATGTAGCTGATCTGCGACTGCTACCAGCAAATATCTTCACATAATAATAGAGACAAATAATAATTTATGGGGTCAGGAAGGAATTTTCCTCTGGGTCAGATTGGCAGAGACCCTGGGGGTTTTTTGCCTTCCTGCTTGGGGCACAGGCACTTACAGGTTTAAACTAGTGTAAATGGTGGATTCTCTGTAACTTGAAGTCTTTAAACGATGATTTGAGGACTTCAGTAACTCACCCAGAGGTTAGGGGTCTATTACTGGAGTGAATGGGTGAGGTCAGACTAGATGATCATAATGATTCCTACTGACTTTACTCTCTGAATCTATATTGACTTCAGTGGAGTTACTCCTCACTGACAACACTGAGAGAAGAATGAAGCTCAGGGAGTTCAATACCATGGTATTATATCCAAAATAAACTCAAAGGGCTGATTTAATTTTACAATTGTCTAATTCCATTGATTTTTAGAAGTTACTTCACGTTTTCAATGTATCACTGGGGCACTGAAACAAACCCTACAGCATATTAAAGATGTACTTGTATATTATCTTTTGTAGCAAACAAAACTTCAGCAATGGTGACACTGCTTTCAAATATTATCAAGCATCTGACTTTGAAAAGTAAATTGTCAATACTAAGCCTAATCAAGCGTGCTTACAAAAGGCATTTAGTAAGGAGTGAACGTTATAGGGTCTGAATGTTCATTGCCTTACATCTGCTTTTATATTCAAACTGCGTAAAGCAGTGTAAATTGCTATCCTTCTGGTTTTCTAGTGTCTTTATATTCTCCGTGCATGCCCCTAAATGACAACACAAGGTTAAAGGCAGTGTAGAATCAGACCTATAGTCTCACTTTAATATGTGTGGGCAAGTCCTAGTTCAGCTCCATTCTGCTATAAGCTTTGAGCTGTGTGAAGCCCTAATATACCGTGCAAAAGTGTACATGACAAACTCATCACGAAAGCCAAGACTCTTCAACCATCTAATCTGTGGGAGAAAAATTCATTATAACAGTGGCTCAAAGAGTGAAACTGCACTGTAGAAACTGCATAGCAACAGAGAAAGCATTATAAGTCACTTGTGAAATACAAGAAACTCCCCTATTTGACGTAAACATGGACAAAGCCCCTAACTTCTCAAGTATTACTAAGACCAGTCTGAATATCACTGCACTGATGTGCTGTAGCCAACTTGGAAAATTCATCATGTTTGGAATGCCCACTTGCACATGTTTTATTACACAACTTTCTTTGGCTTCCAGCTCATATGTGAGTTTAATTCAAGGTAGTGGTTGATATTTAAAGCCCTATATGGTTTGGATACTGGCTGTCTTTGAGACTTATTTCCTTCTGCTATATCCTGAAATTTGAGATCAGCTGGGACACCCTTGCTGAAAAACCCCAGATTTTCATAGTTAAATTCTGCAAGCAGGACAGAATTCATATAGGGACCAAGGTTCTAGAATTTACATTTCTTGTTGGTCTGACCACATTGAAGGTTGTTGGCCTAAAGATCATGTTCCAAAGTTTGCCTCTTTACACAGGTGTCTATTTTTATTGCTCTAGTGTGGGTTGGATGTTTGAGAGAGACATTTTATGTTTGGAAGCTTTCTCTGAGTTTCATTAGCTGACAGTGTCTCATTCACTTTGTTTTAATGTGTATAGTGTTTTGTTATACATTGGGCTTGACCCTCCACTCGTATAAATTGCTCCAATAACTTTAATAGACCTCTGCTGAATATTATTAGCTTTTATGTATGAACATGTACCTAAAGGCTTCTATTGACATATTTAATAGACGATAAGAATAGTTCGTATGGTACCATCTTGAGTGTTTGCAATAGTGCAATCTGCAACAAAGTCCAGGCATCATTACAGCCATGGAAATGGCAACCGGGTGTGGAAATTGCTCATAAAACATGGCAACCATTGCTGAACCATCAAGGGCATTGCACACCAAGGGGTATTAAAATGTATATAGTCATCAGAGGTTGGCATAGTTGTAAGCAGAGGCAATGCAACTGAAGCATGTAAGGGCCGTGTTAGCATTACTGACTAAACCCAACTGGTATCCCTGTACCACAGTGTGTTGCCTGCCAAGTGTCAAGTTGGTACTGTTCAAGGCAGCTCTGCCATTTAATGTTTTTTGTAGTATATTGCAGTTTTTTAAGAATATCGTGCCAAACAGAAGGTTCCCCTCTGTCTCAATCTTCTTCTGAAAAGGCCACATTTTCATGATGCACAAAAAAATTGTAGATATTTTGTATACTGTTTACCTCGATTTACATGAGACCCTCTATGTATGATCAAGACCTCCTAGGAATAAATAAATTATTAGCTCACATAACTCAAATCATTAGAGCTGGTCCAACTATTCTTTGTGGATTTAGCCGTTTCTTTGGTTTGCAATGCCTGTGTAAACTCATCCTTATTTCTCTGGACTTGTTTATCTCCTTACTCAGCTAGCACCAGAAGTGTGGGATAATCCCTCTCCCTTACTATTATGTATCAGGAGGAATAGTTGTAGTTCTCTTTTCTCTATGCTCCCCATACTCCTCTTATGTGGAGTAATAAGATGGAGGCTCCAGTTCTCCCCTTCATTCTTTCCCCATCTGGTAGTGAGTGGAGGGGAACTTTAGGTTTCTCATTAACCCATCCTGTATTGGGCCACAGGAGGCAAGTCCACTGAGTTCCTCTTCATCCCATCCTCTTTGGGAAGAGGGAAAGAAGTCTGCAGGGGGCTACTCTTCATCTCTTCTCCCCATTAGATATCAGGGGTAGGTCCACAGGCTCCTCCTATTCAAGAAAAACTCTATCAGCATGAACAGTGGCATGGATTGCTTTTGCTTAGGCAGTGAAGTGACAACAATAGATTGCTCTCCTCTGCTGGTTCAGAAGCAGATTAAAATCTTTCAGTCTGATTTGGGACCAGTCCCAGTATTTCACATACATACAGGGTTCTGATTGCTGGGGGCCAGTTTTGGCCCACCTGTAATGGCAACAATTCTTTCTCAACTACAAATATATTAAAATATCCTTCTGTAGGGGGACATGCAATGCCTCCTGTCCAGGTGGATGCTCTCTCTGTCTCTCTCTTTTTGGTAATTTTATGAACTATAGAGTCTTTATCTGTATTAGGAATGTCACCTTCTAAACGAAGAGAACAGACAACAACTAATGCACATAGCGAGGCTGCCTGCTGTAGGAAATCAGGGTTTTAATTTCAGAATGAAATAGACAGCCTTGTGTGCTCCGTTGTGGATAGAAGGAAACAAAGCATTGCCTTCCCTGGCAATCCTCTAATTATTCTAATTGGAAGCGGAAGAGCCTGTTTTGAAGAATAATGTAAACACCTGAGACTGCACTTAAACATAAGTATCACTGAAAAGATGCCAGCTTATTTGCAAGTGTACGCTTGTCATTCTCGGAATTTGCATAGCAAAAGATTCAGGATGAGTACTAGCACCAGAGTGGAATAAATTTAATTAAAGACAAAAGCAAAAGTAAATGATACTCATTTCTTTTTGCTTGATTAGGAGCTACTCAGTTTGAGATTAGGTGAACAGAGTTGAGCTGGTTATTGAGCACACTGGGGGGGCCACAGAGCTTTTGTGGCACTTGAGAAACAATAACTTGATTCCCCAAGCTGCCATTTGGATTATACTTAATAGATATCTTGGAAATAGGTGTGTGTGTGTGATAGGTCTTCAAGAATGAAAACTCATTTGCCAAAGCTGCCTCTGCTCATTGTAAAAATAGGGCAATGTAGGGAGTCTTGAGAAAATACTCCTCTGTCATGAAAGGGATTTTGGTTTAAATTAAACGATGCAAGTAAAAACTTGCTGCATTTTAAGTCTGGTTTTATTGCAGGGTAGATTTTTCATTGCTGTCATATGCATGTTTAATGTACCCTTTCCCATTTCCATTGTGCTCATTGTCTGTTAACACAAGAAAGTGTTGAAAAACTCTCACCTGAAATGGATTGGGAGTGAGAACATGCATTTAAAAATATCAGCTCAGCCTCCTGCTGGTGGCAGCTAATAAAGATGCCTGAAAATTCCTGTCCAGTTGTACTGGTCCTCTTCATTTGGATACTTCTAGAAGCTTACAAGAGAAAAGAAATTAAATCTGCCTTTTAATGGTGTACACAGCCTGGCATTTTATAGACTGTACAGTAGCCAACATTCTCAAAAGCTGTGTTGAATGTTTCATGTGACTGATAGAATAGCCAAGGATATAAAGCTTTCTAGAGCTATTCTGAGGTACCAGCATATAGAATTTCCCTGCCTAGAAAAAACCCAATATGGCAAGTGCAAAGCAGGTATTTACTGTGCGTCCGGGGGAGGCCCCCATGCCATTTGGGATATTTGCACTTGCTTCAGACTTTGTGGGCTGGTGAGACAGCACAAATCTATAATCTTGCTCACCTGTTGGTCCATCATTGACCTCCTGCAGTTTGAAAGAATCAGTGACAGGCACCCTGATCCTAAACTCCCTACCAGCTGCCCAAACCCTCCTTGGCTCCATAATACTGAGTGAACCAGTCTTCCTCTCCCCGGATGACTAGGCACTTCTAAAGTCCCCCGTGTTGCTAAGCGCTTCTGCTTCCCTCTCTCTGCACTCATACACTACATTGTCTGTGGAAGTCTTAATGAAAACCCCCTCTCCTTCCTCAAGATATATAGACTGCACAAATCCTAGGACTAGTCCTTCTAGTAACCTATGGTTAGGTCTCCTTCAAATGAGCCAGTGGATTACTCTTCAGGCCTCCAAAGGATAAGAAATATTTAAAAAATGCTAAGGTAAAGCAGGTAAATGTAATGCTAATGTAAAGCAGGTAAATTTGAGAAAACTGTTGTGTTTACTTGTATCAAACTAGAAGAAGGTAGCTGTAGCTAATGCCTACTACCATTGCTGAGGGTTTGAATTTTGATTCTCAGTTTGTATCTGAAATTCTGACTGTGCCTACTTTGAGTGTGTGACTTGCTGGATATTTATATTTGCCTCAGACTTTGTGGGCAGGTGAGAGCCTGCCAAGTCTAGCAGGATTGCACACTTTACTCTTTGATCTTGCAATGCTCTCGTAGAAAGCCCTGAGAAGTTAACACATCATTTGGAGATGTAACTTTACAATATTTTGTTATACAGCCTATGGAAAAATGTAAAGAATAAGCCACAGCTTATTAAAAATATGATTTATGATGTGACTTGTAAATCAACACTGATTGATTAATCAATTTTTGATCCATGAAATATGAGATAGATTTAATATATTTCTTCACTGATTTAAAAGTCTCACAGTTGATATGAAAGACAGGCAACAATCCATCATTTCACCGACTGGTGTGCCAGTGATACTTAATGCTTTAGCTACAACATTTTTTTTTTTGTTAGTAAAGTTCAACCAACACTTTTCACATTAATTTAATCTTGATGCAAAAGGCCATTAAAATACATCAGTTCTGACCGTTAAATTAATGTTTACTTAGTTTTCTACATTTTCCCTTTGCATATTTAAGATTCTCTGACCTATAGAACCCTTCAATATAGGACACTTGTCCCAAATTGCTAAGGGATGTGTTTTTCTTTTTTAAGAAGGTCCCTTGGCATCTCAATTTCTTTAAAAACAATGACCTTTTCTATCTTTGAAAGCATATTTTGCAAACATTTACTCTTGTTATTGACTGCATAATGGAGGGCCACAAGTTCAAGCTGGGGCTGAAATTTTTAGACACTAGCCATCCTGTGATATCATGTCATGACTTGCTGCTGATATGAGCCAACAACAAATTACTATCCCTGCAGAGCAAGGAGGGATTTGTGCCTGGGAGGCACAATATCTCCCAGGCCGCTTCTGGGGTGTTGTAGTTGATGAACACCTCAAGGTAGGTCACCTTCCTTGCCCACTGAGTCCTTCCACTGAAGCTCTTCCATTCTAAGTTTTCACACTGTGCTCATCACTGTGGTATGTGAGCCCCTATTAGTTCTGATTTTGAGCTGTGGAGACCTGTATGCTAGAAAATACAACACACGCTTCACATATACCTACTGAATAGCTATTAAGCATACTGATAAACTGGCTTTCAGTTTCTACTGACCTGGCCCAGATGGCGTTTACAATCTAAGGAGCATATGACAGATGGGGAGTACAAGGAAACAGTGAGATTGTATTGGTCAGCATGATAGGCAGTGGTCTCGGTACACCAGCAGCCGAACTGTTCCACTACATTAGCACCTACAGGTGACAAATAAGATCAATGTTCCATTGTATGTGTCATGGCTAGCACATAGAGAAAGAAACAGTCCCTGTTCTGAAGAGTTTACAATCTAAGGCAATCTTACAATCTAGAGTTTACAATCGAGACTAGGCAGACAAAGGGCAGAAGATGAAATGGAGACAGAGAGACTTATCGAAGGTCAAAAGACTCTGTATTCCACTACCAGATGCCTGAGCCATCCAGTCCTTTGATGGAGAAGACCACAGACAATGAAGTCTAATATGCCACTCCCATTATTGTTAGTGGAGTTGAGAATATCTTTCTGTGCTCTGAGCTGGTGAAAATAAACCTGTATATATTGTGCAATTGTAGTTTGGGGAAGAAACACAGGAGAAATATAATTATAGCATGTATTTCCACTCCTGGGTAGGTGTTACTCCCAATCCTATACCTAAGAGGAAAATGTTCCTTTATGTTTAGATCAATTTGGAGAAAAAATTTTCTCCTAAAACATAGATAAACTTAACACCAATCCTCTTATTTTCCTTAACCCTGCAGCAGCATTCCCTGAATGTATTAAAAACTCCTCCTGTACAGAGGCTTCATGACTCACTGCTTGTCTGTAAGAATCTGTATCACAGAGGAAACCACAGAAATCAATTCACCCAATTTAACTTTTCAAAAGTAAGGAAGATATTTAGGTCAGTCTACAGAAGGAACATACAAAACCATGGCTTTACCACTTTTGTAAAAAAATATAAGTCTGAGATTTCTTTTTAATAGCAAAATAATAGGCACTCTGGCATTTGGGTCCTCATTATCCAGAAAAGTAGAACTATAATGTAGATAAAATTAGCCAGAAAGCAATATTTCTGGATTTAAAGTGGCTTCTTTATTTTTTTTAATAAGTGTGTGTTCTTGGGGCCTGATACAAATGCATTGAAATCAATACATTGTCATTGATTTAAATGGGGGTTGGTTCAGGCCCTTGAAAACTACATTCATGCTTTACATTATTTATTTTTTCATGAACTTAAAAAATTACACTCTAGTATGATACTAATGCAGGGGCAAACTATGGTCCGGGGGCCGCATCTGGCCCTCCGGACATTTTAATCTAGCCCTCGAGCTCCCACTGGGGAGCGGAGTCTGGTGCTTTCCCCGCTCTGGTGCTCCAGCCAGGGAGCAAGATAGGGGGCTTTCTCCACTCCGTGCGACTCACAGAAGCAGTGGCATGTCTCCCCTCTGGCTTCTATATGTACGGGCAGCCAGGGGGCTCTGCACATTGCCCCCCCCCAAGCGCCGCCCCCACAGCTCCCATTGGCTGGGAACCACAGAGGGTTGTGGGATAAAAGCCACAATTTAGCCCTCACAGTGGGCTCACAGTACGTGAGAGTACCCAGAGCTTTACAACAGAGAATAAGTATTAAAACAAGCATAGACCCTTGGCAAAGAGATTGGTATAATCAGTCTTCTCAGCTTTGACTTTTATGAAAGCTATTGCCCCCAAAAGTTCACAAGGTAAAAAGAGGTGAGTTTTAGATGAGTAGAATATAATTACCCAATTTGGAATTTAACCAAGACATCAAGGCTAACTGTCAGAGGGCTTTCCCTTCACCCCCTCCCCTGGTTCTTGTCATGTGGACAGAAAGCAGAAGACCAGAAGTCCGAAGTGTAGACAATGCGATGTTTACTGGGGTTAGTTTCCAGCGAACATGTGTTCCATAACTCTGATGCTGCAGAGCCTTGTTTCCAAGTGTCTCGTCCCCAACCTCCTCAGGAGGCATAATTATACCTGAAATGCATGCCCACAGTCCCACCCCTTACAATTTAGGGTCATGTTCCATTTGGGGTCTGGGGTCTTCATCCCACCTCTTTTGTACCCCATGGGAGGGGTAAGGAGTGAGGTTTTGCTCCTGTCAGGGATGGACATTTCTTTGGTCTTTTCTTGTTTTATACCTCCTTCCCGAGCCCCTTTGCCCCTGCCGACTGCTTGCTTGATTTTGCCTTGAGATAGGTGTTGAGGCAATATTAACGTGTGCTCTGAGAAACACTTTAACTGCTCTTATCTATTCCCAATATACTAACAAATCCATCTGACTAGGCAGAAACAACATCACAGTGTCTTTGTCCTTTGTTTATACATATTAGTATAAGAGTATCAAAAAGTCAAACCCAAAATTCTATCCCAAGCTAACAAACAGACCTATATACCAACACTAACACCTTTCCCAGCACTGCTATGTCTCAGGTTCCACCATCACATCTATGCTAGATATAGGGGATGTAATGGTTTTATTACTTAAGGGGGGAGATTGTCAAAGGCACAAATGGAAATTGGATGCCAAACTCCAATGGAAAAAAAGAATCAGTGGGGTTGGGTGTCTAACTCCCATTTGTGTCTTTAAAATTTGCCCTAAATTAATTAACAACATTTGCTGGAGGCTGAACCATTGGCTGTGTAGCATTTCAGAGTTCAAAAGGCTTTTACTTCTTTAAAGAATAAATTCATGCGGCAGTTTGGAAGTTCTAGGAGCACACATTTTCTTTGTTTCAGTTTTGCCAGTCCAGTTTTGTATCTTTGACTAGCTCCAGTTTCCTTGTTTAGTAGAGCTTTCATTTTTAGTTGGACAAACCTTTTGTGCTTTGTTTCTAGTGACTGACCTAAATCTCTCTCTCTCTCATTTTTGATACGTTTGGTTAGAGGAATCAATTTCTATAGTCTGTCCTGTTGGGTCTTACTGACAGACAGTAAATTGGAATTTGCAAGCCATTAACCAATCATGCAATATAGTTCATTTTAGCATGTCTTTTAAAAAAAATCTGAATAATTACATTCCAAATATTTCATTAGACGTTACTATGGATTTTCAGTAGCTTTTTTTTATGACAGTTTTTAAATGGTCATATATGCACATCTGTGTATTAACACGTCTCTGAGCTCATGATACTTCCAAGAAATGACATGTCAATGCTTACAAGTAGTTGGTGCAAGAATTACCATACACAAGAAAATGCTTATGGAACCACAATGGTTTCAAAAACACTGTAGTAGTGCCTTACTTAAAGAGACACAAGACTATCTGGGCCCGATTCTCAATTACATTAAGTGACAGTGTAAAGTGGTCAGAAAGGAAACATAAATGTAATTTATGTCCACTTTAAGGTGTCCTTAAAGAGTCACAGCAGAGTAAAAGGACTTTAAGGTAAATGAGAACCAGGCCTATTTCCAAATGAGTGGTTGGTAAGTTCGCCACACTTTCAGAGGATGGAGGTAGTAGCTCTTCTTTTTCCACCCCTAAATACATTGAAGCTCTATTCTCCTGTTACTAGACACAAACAGCTCCCAATGAAGCCAGTGGAATTACTCATATCTTGCAGCAAAGAGATTAGAGGGAGAATGCTAAACATCTTTAAACTTGCAGAGTTCCACACCAAACATTGCAACCCACCCCAAGCCCTTCCGGTCAAGAAACCATCTCTTGGGTACTGCCATACTGGAGTATTTTCCATTTACCACCAGTTACTTCCCTTCCAGGTGTATTCCAACCCTCTTTTTGGAGTTACACATATTGTTTTAGCAGCTAAGGGGTACTGCTGGTGTATCTCCAATGGCCCTAAAAACACCCGGAGCACAACAGTCAGGGGTGATGGGAAAGTGTGAATAATCAGCAAAAAGATCTGAAATGTAGTACCTCTCAAAGACTGAGCCCATCTCCCATGGTGTTTAAAATCTTTTGGTGTGATCATTTCTAAAGGGGGGGAGGGTAGGATATCATCAGTGATACACATATTTCTTGCCCTATTGAACCTACATGTTCAGTCTCTGCTATGAAGAAATGATTGAATGATTTCATCAGGGCTTGTCTACACTTACAGTGCTTCAGCAGAACCACTGTACAGCTTAGCGAAGATGCTACACCAACAGGAGGGCTTCTCCCATCGGCATCAGTACTCCACCTCCCTGAGAGGTGGTAGCTATGTCAATGGGAGAAGCCCTCCCATCAACATAGCGCTGTCTATACTGGGAGTTAGGTCAGTATAACTGCATCTCCCCAGGGTATGGATTTTCCACTGTAGCAACATACGTTCCTAGTGTAGACCAAGACTTAGAGCCATCTCTTCTTAGCACTGGGAAGACACAGTCTTGCTGTTTAGTGGAAGTCCAACTTTATTAAAGAGGCTAGTTCCACCTTCACATACCTGCTTGTTGAAAAGACTCATTTGGAGGAAGTGAATCAAGCTAAAGGAGATACTGAGATTCTTAACAAAAGCCTAATGTCAGATATGATATAAAAGATTTTTTCCTGTTGTCCAGTGTGTACTATCTATGCCTGTATACAGTCGATGATGAATGACCTCCCAACAGCAACACATTCCCACCTAACCACAAAGGTCAGATATAATAATTCCTGTTCCCACATGCAGTCTGTTCAGAATGCAGAGGCACAGCTGACTACTAGTGTCAGCCATTATGCTCGCTCTGCGTTCTTTGTATGGATTGCCTATGAAGTGTTGGATTGATGTGGCACAACTTGTTGTTAAGAGACCTTACTCTGTTTGTGCTGGCTACCGCCATGACCTGCGTCTTGAACTTTGTACTTGTGGCAAACTGACCTCAGAACCCACCCGCTCTTGAAGAATCAAGCCATCTCATCTGAAGTCAGCAGGTGATTGTAACTTTTGGCCTACCATGTGGAACTCACTCCTTCCTGAAATTGGTCTCGCATTGTTCCTTCCTGCTTTAAAGCTTCACCTGAAGGATCCGATTTTCTTATCACTCCAGTTTTATACCAGTGTAACTCCATTTATTTCATTGGCATTGCTCCCGATTTACACCAGTTCAAGTGAGAAGAGACTCAAGCCTTTACATTTCCCCACCAAAGGTGTTATAGCAGTCTCTGTTGCCCCTACATGTATTACCTTCCCTCCTATTTTATTAACTGGCATTTGGATTTATTCTGTTGTAAGGGCTTTTGCAGGGGTTGAGGAGCTTCATAAAAATGTACAATCAATGTATAAACTATATTACCAATAAGCCCCAAATCTAATCCCAGCACAAATTACACTTTCCAGGTTTTTGTTGGTTTTTAAAAGTGATATTTTCTAATAGCAGGGAAAGTAAAAAAACAAACCAAAAAAAACACCCTTCAGTTTCCATCCCCCTCTGTCCACAACTATCGGCCCTCTAAAAGGAGGGTCACAGAGTATTGAAACTCATGCTTTTAGGCTTTTGATCCACTCACAAACACTAGCCTGGGGGAAAGGCATGCACCGTTATGCAGCTGGGCCCATGCATGTCACACTCTGCCTTCACTCTTACTAATGGATGTGCTCTGTTCATGAGTATCAGCAGGGAATTGAAAATGATCTCTAAAGTGCACAGATTCAACCCTTTGCTGATATTCAAGAACAGAGCCAGTAGGGATAGCGGAAGGACATTGTGACAGACAGTCACTCAAGATACTTCTTGTTCTACTTTCTTTCTACCAGCTGTGATGTTTCAGACTGTTGCAGACTATGGCACATTATTGAAAGATAATGGTGGGAGGGGAACGTCCCCCCTACAATCTGGTTATTTTACAACAGAATGTGTCATCTTCAGGAAGTGTGATATTCTGGGATCTTTCAAATTTGGCATTGTGGCCCATGTTTTCAACAGTAGCTGCACAAAAGAACCTGTGCTTTTTCACATGCCTGATTGCACACACAAAATACCTGAAGTGCATAAGTAAATTGGGATTGCGTTCATGCAAGGATGTGTCTGCACAAACTCCTCACTTGTGTACAGTATTATACATTATGCACACACACTTCAGATCCAGGCACAAGTGTGTGAGCACTTTGTGCATTCACTAAAAATAAAAGGCCTGCCTTTTTTAAAAACTGTATGAGCCAAATATACAAACACAGCTTCAGAAATGCATAATGAAACTTAAACAAATCATTCAAGAAAAAACGTTCCTACCTGTTTGCAAGTCATTTGGTTGCACATTTGTTAGGAAGGATAGTGGGTGTTGGTGATACTTTGACAATATGAATATAGATATGACAACATTTTTAGCTACTCAAATATTCTTAACTAGTTTTTTTCCCTCTGCAACACTTCTGACAGATACAGAATATAGGAAGATGTGGTTTAAAGAGTTTAATCTCATGCCTCTGACACTCATGAGATAAACATTCCTGAGTGTAACCTTATCAAAGTAATGTTGACAAAACCTTTGTAACTATACCACCATCCCATTACTTAGAATCATAGAATATCAGAGTTGGAAGGGACCTCAGGAGGTCATCTAGTCCAACCCCCTGCTTAAAGCAGGACCAATCCTCAATTTTTTCCCCAGATCCCTAAATGGCCCACTCAAGGATTGAACTCACAACCCTGGGTTTAGCAGGCCAATGCTCAAACCACTGAACTATGAGGATCAGATATGAGTTATTCAGGACATATGAGAGTACAAATAAAAAATCTATACCACACCATCATGTATTCTAGATATGTCATATGCGCATATATATCTGAAATATATACCCACACATGTAATTGTGGAGTCACACACGAGTGAATCAGGTTCAATACTGATGTAAGCAGGTGCAATTTCCATTTAAGTCAATGAGATTGCACCTGCTTAGATGATGCCTAAAGTTAGCCTTGCACATATAATTTTTTTTTTTTTAGAAAAAATAATTCATCACTGATGTTCATTTTAATGGATTCTTGCTGTCAGTGAAAAATAAAAGCTGATGAGAGAAAATTTGGCCCAAGTCATATTGTCAACAACTTCACCCTTTTTAGTGACTCAGTCTAGTAATCCACCAAAAGTAGAACATCAACATCACGTACAGCATGGAAAGTTATGCTGTAAACGTATTACCAGTAAAGCGTGTACAGATGCAAAGTAACAGTGCCCTAAATTGCTTCTCAAACACAATGGAATAGATGTTAAATGTACAGAGTTAGGGTCAATCCTGAGAGATGCTGAGCACCCTTAATAAGCACTCACTTTCATAAGTGTGGACGGTGACCAGCAAGCAGCAACTCAGAAGGGTGTCACGCACCTTGTAGGATTAACACGTTAGAGTTCACTTCCGTTAATTTCAATCGGAGCTAAATCAAGGCATTAGTGCCAGGGTGGGCAAACTTTTTGGTCCAAGGGCCACATCTGGGTATGGAAATTATATGGGGGGCCATGAATTGGGGGTTGGATGCAGGAGGGGGTGAGGGCTCCAGCTGGGGGTGTGGGCTCTGGGGTGGGGCCAGAAATGAAGAGTTCAGGATACTGGAGGGGGCTCCAGCTGGGGGTGCAGGCTCTGGGGTGGGGCTGGGGATGAGGGATTTGGGGTGCTGGAGGGTGCTCCGGGCTGGGACTGAGGGGTTCGGAGGGCATGAGGGGGATCAAGGCTGGGCCAGGAGGTTGGGGCACAGGGCATCAGGGGTGCATGCTCTGGGCGGCGCTTACCTCAAGCAGCCCCCAGAAGCAGAGGCATGTCCCCCCCGTCCAGCGCCTATGCGGCGACGCGGCCAGATGGCTCTACGCACTGCCCTGTCTGCCACACTGTCACAGGGGGTGATATGGAGCTTCCCTGCCACTGGAGGAGAACAAGAGAAGATGTGCATCAGGTAGGCAGCCTCTCGTGAGACAGGTGCTTGGCGTGTGATCTCCTTTATCCACTGCTCACCCTGATGTGCTAGCCCCACTAGGCTGACTGGTGCAGAGAGGGGAGGAGGATGGGCCATGATCCCATCGCCTCCCTGCCTCTCTGTGCTCCATTTTGGCAACTTGCTCCCTGGGCTGAACCAGGAGTGAGCAGACAGCATAGGGCAGCTACTGTGGGATGCCCTTGCACAGTCAGACAAAAAAGAGAGGCTTTCCTTATGAATTATGTACGAGTAACATAGTAGCCTCTGGAGGCCACTAATCAATGTTCAGGGGCCAAGCTTGTACTAAGCGCTTTATACACACAGTATAGAGATGATGCCTGTTCCAAAGAGCTTACAATCTAAATTTAAAACAAGAGAAAACAGGTGGCTGTAATGAGTTGACATGGGGAGCATAAGATAACACAATGAAACAGTTCTGATTAGTGTAATAGGCAGCTGGTGGGCAGTGACAGCTGCTTAACCATTGTCAAGCATCATGTAGGGATCACAGCACAGGTGGATTTACACTTCTCTCCCCACTCCCTGCAGTGCTGCACAAGAGCCACCACAATCTAGCCTTTAAAATGCAGTTGATAATAGAGACAGTATCTTCTTCCACTTTCTGCCCTCAACTGTTGCCTAGTGGGGGTGGGCTGCCCACAGTTCAATAGTGTGCTACACTCCAGAGTGGCTGCACTTCCATGGTGTGCGACTGTTTCTTCTAGTACAATGATCTGGACTTTGCATGGTATTGCTTCTCATCTGAAGATCTCAGAACACTCTACAAACATGTCTCATTGAAGCTTTGTGAAGTAGGTAGAGAAACCAAACTCATTTTATAGGTGGATAAAATGAGGCCCGCTGAGATTAATAGTTTGATTTTTCAGAGGTCCTGGATGGGTGCCCAACATTAATGAAAATCAGGCTATAAGTGACTGGTCAAAGGTCACACAGCAAGTCAGTGGCAGTGGTGAGGGGGAAAATAAAGTTCCTGTTCTTTCTTTTGCTCAGACGACAAGATCACACTTCAAAAGCACTTTTGGGGATGAAAGGTACAATATAAATGTAAGATATTAAAGTAAAGCTTTACTTTTATTACTGCTGAGTTTATTAAGCCAATGTGATCTTTGTTTAAGCTGTTGCATTGTGAATCACTGAAATTGTATAAAACATACAACCTACAAGAGTTATATATTTAAACTGCATGACCCAATACAATAACGAAACATTTCCTGTAAAAATATTGTCTTTGCAGTCAACATATACAGGAACTCTTGAAACCCGAAATCAGAAAGCATCACCCATAAATGAAAACATAAATGTTACCTTCTTTAGTTCAGATGAATCCAAGCCACTATAATTCCAGTCAGAATCTCAGTTCACAATGCAATAGCCCTTTTATACCACACTTCCCCCTTGTCCAAGGAAATCTGGTACAAACAGAATACACCATGAAGTGAAATTTCAGTACTTGCATCCCATAGGCCAAATTCTCTATTGCTGTAACTGCCAATTTACATTGGTAGAGAATTTGGCACCACATCTGTACCTAGGAGCTTTTGTTACCATATCACGTATATGACTAGATGTGGTGGAAAAATGACAGACAATGGATGAAAGCCAGTGCATCAGAGGAAATCCAGTAATAATCCAGACATGAAACAGAAAACAAGAATAGAGGTAACCCTGCTAAAGACACAAAAGCTGAAAACAGATGGTGAAGAATTTTTTAACTTCTGGTCATAAAGTAGTACTTTCAAGTGTATGATTTATAGCTATTAAGAGACTGACAAGGTGATCCAACAGATGCCAGCACAAAGGCAAAATATACAGAAACTGGAGTGAAATCATTGTCATCATTTTAACAGTTCATTTGGCACACATATACAGTGACTGCTTTGTTACTAGAAGACCACTGATTTACAACAACAATATTCAGACAACTATAAAATGTTAACATATGAGCAATATCACTTTAACCCTAGAGAAGGGCGTTGCCTGAAATGGTACATTTCACAGAATTAAAAAAAAAAGATTTTAAGATTACAATCGGAATAAATTAATCCATGCGCTTGATTGATACCAGATCTTGGCTTGCTTCCAGGCAACTGAGTTCTGCAAAGGAAAAAAAATATAGTGACAAAAGAAGAAAACAGATGTCTCAGAGTCACACACAGAAGCCAATAATTTGCTCTGCTTTTATAAACAGAGGGCAATGTCAGGAGAAACAGATTTTGTATGTGAACAGTAAACATAAACAACAGTAACAAATGGTTTCAGAGCAGACTTTGCTGAATTGCATTCACACCTGCTGATGCCTTATTGCCATGCCTGGATCCTGCTTATAACACTGCTTCTTTGATGAAAACCCTGAGAAATAGCTATAAAATGTACCCCACTGTGCTGCCTTCAACATATGTTCGAGCCATGGAGTGTCCTTTGGGAATTGAGGAAAAATAAAGTATATAATTCAGCAGCTAAAACATTCTTGATCAATTGTCAGCTTTTGTAAGTGGACAAAAGAGATGCTTTTATTTTAATGCTATAAGAAGTAAACTCTCCCAAGTTCAATTTTCTCCATATTCTCCAATGTATCAGGATTCCTAATGACTGGCTTCATTTTAATTAGCCTCTGATGTCTCTTAATTGACCCCTTATATTATACCTAGTCTACTTGATAATCTGCAATAAAAAAAACAGTGTTTGTGTCTCTTCTTTAAATATGATGTAAAAATCCCCATCAGTAAGACTCTAGTCAAAGCTTTGTAAAAACTGTTCCTTCCACATCCATTTACATTACGCACAGCGTAATTTTGAGAATTGCTATTCAGGTAAGAAAGGCATCAGTCCTTTTGGGAATTAAAATTGCAGTTTACCTTGCACTTAGTGTATAGTCGTGACAGTTTTTTTTTTAAAGGATGATATTTTCAGTATAAATAAACTGCTTAAATTATTATGGTATTCATTCATGCAGTCACATTAAAACCAAACCAAACCAACTGCAATGAACAACAATGTTCACAATACCAATGCTACATAGATGCTACACTTCAGAATAGTTGACCTCCTTTTAAAGCCAGACAAAAAGGACAAAACAAAACAAGGCAATGTTTGCAGATTTCACTTTGTTCTAGATTTTCAATTAGATACATTTGTTATCTGAATATTTTCTTATTTCCATCTAAGAATTCAGTTTATGCCTGATCTTGTGAATTTCATTGTTTTTGTCTGTTTTGATTTCAACCTCATCTGCTATATGCTGCCTACAGTGTGTGACCTGTTTACTTAGAACATTCATTTTCATTTGTTTTCTTGGCTTTTGATATTTTTTTTTAACTCAGCAAAGGTGTTTGACTTTAAAATAGTGATCCAGCTTCCACTGCAAAGGGCTCTGCTTGTGAGTTTTCATAGCTCACTGTGCCTGATTGAAAGTAGTCTGTGTTGAATTTTCTCTAATAGAACGTTACGTGCCGCTCACATATCAATTTCCATTCACTTGAAATCAAGCTGCATGATGCAGACCCCGCTTGATGTGTGTTCGTAAACTATGAGAGCTAGACTGCGGCATCCTTTAATGCTTTCTTTATTTCCATATAGCAGTAGATCCCAGTATACCCAGTAGCAGAAATAGCTGTAGAAAGGGGCTTTTGGTTTTTCCCCCCCCGGCAATGTTGTTCCTAGGTCCAGCCTCTTTCATTATATACCAGGACTTTTTTGAAAAATCTCTCACAACCCACTAGTATATATATGTATTGGACAGCATCTGAAGTGTGACTGTGTTTGTTCAGTCTTTAACTACAAAGGGAATTGCTATTTTGCTGCAGTTCTCTAGAGTTTTACTTTAATAATCTGATTACGAAGGAGAGCACATCTAGCTTCAATTTCTATCTAAAGCAGCAGGGAACCATGCAGAGAGGACAGGGATCAAGATGACAAGAATGCCTTTTTGTCTTTCTTTATTTCTATCTCCATTTTGTCCAGCCCCCTCCTCCCCTTTAGAAGTGGAAGTTGGGAATGGGGAGATGTGGCTACTTAATATTGCAATGCTGCACTGTGAAATGAACCTACTGGCAGGTTACTTATCTGTATTACCTTGATAATGAGAAATTGCTGGAAAATATAGGAGCAAGAAGAAGGTATGATTGGATTGCATTTGGCCTTTCCACCTGGGCTGCACCTTTCTGGGCAGCAGCTCCTGTAGATACAGCACAGAATCTTACCCACAGTCCTTACTCAAGTTACACTCCAATCTAATTCGGAGCCAAAGCCTGGGAAGCTGAGCAAAATCAGGCTAAATGGGCTTTGGTTGGCATGAAACACTGTGGTACGAGGTGATTTGGTCTGCAGTTCCATCCTACTATGCTGTCTTTGTAGCTGAGCCACCCCACCCGAACTGGGGTATGTCTGTGTAATAGATGTGCCTCTCTTATGAGGGATTTGGCCCTTTGTGTACAAATGTCTTGCTTCCCCCCCCCCACCCTCTCCCCCAACAGCCTGCCTCAGTTCCCTGCTTTCTGGTGAACTGTGGAGACCCACCATAGAGTCCCTCGGTGCCAGGTCTCCACTGATCTGACCCTCTGGGCAGCTCAGCTACAAAACTGATGCAAATGATGCCTCCTTCCAGCCCTGCAAGTGTGTACATTACACTAAGATTAAAGCAGGAGTGGAATTGTTTCCTTCGTCTGAAAATTTTGCTTGGTCCTTGTGCAAATGGACTGGGGGATGCAGGGAGCTTGTCCCACACCCTTGTATACCCCATTAAAGACTTCAGGATCAGACAGTTGGCCATGGGGTTATCAGACTGTAACATTTGCCATATCCTCCTGCATATTCAGGAGCGTAGTCCTTTCTTTGTCTAGATTTTAGTATTAAAAATCATCTAATCTTAACAACACATCCCACCAATGTATCCAGATTTGAAACAAGCAAGATAATAATGAGATGGAAAGAACATAACCATAGATTAAATCAAATGTTGTGACCAAGAGGAATGAGAATGAAAAAAGATACGAACTGCATTCTCTCTTTTGATAACCTTAAAATAAGTGCATGTGGTTTACAACAGCATGCTTTTGAAGAATGGAGTGAATACATTCTTCTCTGTTTCCAAGCACTGTCTTTTGATCCCTGCTCCGGAGTTAAAGTTTACACAGTGCCATTTTGTAATATAAGCAACATGTCATATTAATCTTCTAATGATCACGTCAGTTGCTTTCACTCCCTTAATAGAAATTTTAACAGTAATAAAATGCAGAATTGGCTGGTAATTAGAACTGTGATTAGCTATAGTGTTTGTTTCTTTACCAAAGCAAAACCCCAATAAAATGTAAATTAAAATAATGGAACTATGCCTAGCAATCTTGAATTATACTACAACAGTCATATTCTCACACTTCTGAGAATCAAACTAAGCTTTAAAAAGCAGAATTTTTTATAATACAAAGGTATATTACAGTGCAATAAGGATAATATTGTGCAAATTGCTAAAAATGAAGTTCAGGTTTTTGTAATAGTAAGTTCAACCAAGATCTCCAGTGCTGGAGCTCTTGGGTCTTGTGCCTGCATACCCTTCCTAATGAGAAGTCCTTGCTCATATAGGAAGTCACATTGATTTTAGTGGGCTACTTGTGTGCGTAAGGACTGAATATGCATCATGAATAGAGTACTGCAGGAGCAAACCCATGTTTATTAAGCAGAACGGGATAAAAGTAGCCCTGGAGAGGGCTGCAGCGGGGAAGAGAAGTGAGAACAGCTGGGGGGAAGCTGAGTGAGTAGCTGACCACAGCTGTGGCCAGCTCCATCTGGGCCCAGCTGGCCCTTATAAGAGGGCTGTGGGCCAGAAGTAGAGGAGTCTTACTCTAGTTTGGGAGTGGGAAGGGCTAGCTGCCTGGGAGCAAGGTACCTCAAGGGGAGCAGTGCTGGCAAAGGGGGCTGGGGCCCTCCAGCCTGGTAAAACCCCAGGCTGCAGGCCCTGTGGAAGGCCTATGGAGGAACTGGGGCTACAGAGGTAAAGCCCAGGGATAGGCAAAGGCAGCAGGTCCTAACCCCTTGCCAATGATGAGTGGCCATTACAGACTGCAATTTGCCCCAGTGAGTGGGGGATAGATGATGACTGGCAGTAGCTACTGAGGCAAGGTGGGCTTAGAGGGTGGGGGGGTTCCCATGGGAGGGGAGACCTAGATTGTGGGTTACTGCTGGGGGCAGAACCCTGAGGTAGAGGGGCACTGGGGTCCAGGAGGGACATGGGGGGCCAGTGGCAGGCGAGACACTGGCCTGCAGAGGGTGCTCTGTAGGGTAGAAAGAGTTAATTCCCAAATGACCAGCAGGAGGTGCTGCGCTGGTGAGTCATTGCCTCGCTACAGGGGGCTATTCAGCTCATGTGCAATGAAGTCACAAGAGGCCAACTTCTGCAAGGTGTTAAAATTCCCCTATGCCATGCTATCTAGTAACTAGTCACCTCACCCTCCACTCCCAAATAGCAAGAAGTACTCAACATTTTGCACGATCAGACCCAAGTTCTCCAGGTAAAATATACTGTGTGTCTCATTTTAAAAAACAAAACAAACAAACTTATAGGGCCTGATCCTCATATGGTTACCCAGTGAGCACTAAAAATTTGCTGGGTGGTTGTGCTATGGCTAGTCACCACTGGGTGTTAAAGTCTGACTTTCCAGACACCCCAGCTCTGCAGCTTTCTTTTACTATTTTTCAGTATTTATATTTTGATTGCTCCTAGAGGCTTACAGTCAGGTCAGGGCCCTACTCTGCTCGATTCTGTACAAATATATAGCGTATGAAGGCCCGTGCCCCAAAGAACTTACTTAGTAGAAATACCTCTACAGCCCTGGCACATGTTCCTATGATGTAAAGGAAGGAAGGCACACTGGGGGTAGAGGAGGAGTTGCCAGGAAGGTTCTCCCAGGTTATAATGAAATTTCACATACAGTGAAGATTTTAATCATTAAATCATCCAGTTTACTATACCAGGGCTCCACTGTACATCGGAACAATGGTCATGGTGCGGTCAGTAATACTATCTATGCTTATGTTAACCGACTAGAACGGAATGTATTCTCTCAGGCTATATCGAGACATATGTTCCTGTGACAGAATACAGTCAGTCTCTCTAACATGTGTGGTGTGTTTCTCTAGTTTGTGGAAATGGCAGCATCATCATAATTCAGTAGCACAATCTGGGGTGGGATAGGGGGCTAGATTCTTTCCTTCAATTGTATACTAAATTCATTCAGTGAAGTATCTTATAGCATAGTGTCCAACACAAGTCTCTTGTAGCAACCAATTATTATTTTGCAATGCCTCACCATAATAACTTTTACACGGTTATATAAACCTTCAACTGTTTTGCTCATGGCAAATGTCTCCCATTTACTCTTGGCTACACAACACTCCAACCTTTTTCTTTTTATAGTCAAGTGCATACGGTATTGCAGAACTATAAGAACAGCCATACTGGGTCAGACCAACGGTCTAGCCCATTATCCTGTCTCTGCCGGTATGACCAGTGCCAGATGCTTCAGAGGAATAAACAGAACAGGGCAATTTTGAGTGATCCATTCCCTATTGTCCTGTCCCAGCTCCTGGCAGCTTCTGACTATCCTGCAAGGCAGAGGCAAAGTACTGTGTTTTTTTCTCTTCCAACACATGTGTGAATGAATAAAAATGTCTTGCTTGAAACTGGAATCAGTTGCTTTTTACCCATGTGCTATCAGTGAATTTGCCTGAACCCTGCTCACTGGATAGGCTATGCAGTCTGGTTAGGGTGAATTCTCTCTCTTTTATTTATTTATATATTTATTAATACTGTGGAGAGGAAAACAGGTGTCCTTTGGTCTGGTTTTGTTGGCAATAAAACCTCTAACTTCCGTTAGGGTTGCTACCTTTTGTGGGGAGAAAAACAGAGGGTCGTTTGGCTAATTAGTTTCCTTACAGAAATCTGATCGAGAGTCTGGAAGTGTACGTTTGAGCACACGATTGCGAGAGCATGTGTTTTCCTTTTTAATGGAGGTTAAACTGTGGGGAGTTACACTTCAAAGAGGGAGGGTCCCCTTTATGCCTTTACCTCCCCAGGGGAAAATCTTTAATAGCTTTGGATAGTATGACCGTTGTTGGAGAACTCTCCTTTGAGCTCCCTTTTCCCACTTAGGCTGTGTGAGTGACCCTCATATTTTTGGAATGAAGCTAAGAGGGGGAAAATAAGAACTTGTCAGGAAAGGTAGTTACCACTGGGCGTGTTTTCAAGATACCCTTCTAGCACTCAAAACACTGGGCTGGCTGTTACTTACAAATACATTCCATAAATATGCTTTTATTCAGCAATTTTGTGGGAGGCATCATTACTCCAAACTTCCTGAGACAGAAGTTTTGATTAAATTCTGGATATAACAGAAACTAGGAACTTCAGGATTTGGCCATGGTTCTTTCTATGTATTTAGGAAGATGGCATATTATTGTGTAACACGATACATAAACATATACACATGCGTTTTGTTGTCAGTGGAGTCAGTTAATAAGGGCAAAGCTGTCTTCTTTTAACACAGGTGCCATGGGAGAAGGATGATGCGAGGAGCACACTCACATAACATCCTAGCCCAATGCTTTAGATGCTAAAAGCAGTATAGCTTATCAGAAGGTCATGGGAGGAATGTACTCTTCTCTTTGGAACAGCACTAAGTGCATTGCAATGTGTATTTACTACTTCCAATGGGATTATTTCTGGGCCCTCATTAGAGTTCCACCCTGACCCCTCCCTTGTACTGATCTTTCAATCTGGCAGCATTTGGGATGGAGGTTTTCAAAAGCACTTAAGTCATGCAGCCACACAAAGTCCCATTAACTTTCTTGGTGGAACTTATGTTCCTAAGCCACTTAGGGTCTTCTGAAAATCACACCCTTTGTCCTTGCCAGTGCAAGGGGATTAAAGGAAAGGTGATGCTTTTGTTTGCTTTAGAATGCTATTCCTGTCTGTGCATGAAGGTTAGATGTACAATTGGTTTCACAATGGTGCAAGTTCAACATCCAATCTGTAAAGTCAATATTAAAATATATCTGTGAGAGTCCACACCAAACAAGCTTCTTTGAAATAAAGACTTAATATGAGAGGCTTTGGAGAAGTGCTTTCCTGCATTATGGTTTCTTGCAGATTTCTTGTCAGTGATTTTACATAACAGCATAACCTGAGCTGTTTTTGTTTTGAACTATTGAAACTGCATTCAGTAGGGTGCAGAGGTGCTTCTTTAACTCGTTGCTGGCTTCCCATTCAGAACCTACCTCTTTGATGTGGCAGGTTTGCTCTGGGATTAGCCATGCATGCTGATAAAATGTGTGAAAAATGACCAAAGCGAGGCATGCAAGACAAATGAAATAAAAGAATTTAAGAAGCTATAAAACATATTTTTACTATGTCTTTTCCAGAGTCTCTGTTGCAGAATCCAGCCCTCTTGATATTCATAAATTATTCAGTCTGGAGAAGTAATACTTGTTATGTGTGCAACAGAGACATACTTTTTCCAACCTGGACTGCTTCTGAGCTAAACCTGCCAAGGTGAGAGATGCTGGTTTTGATATACAGGATCACAAAACCCATTTTGCTGGTGATTATTTATACCTATCAGAACAATTTTCTATCATTTCAGCCCAAGCAGCAATCTCTTTTTTGTGTGTGTGTGTGTAGAGTGGGTTTTCAGTCACATTCACATCCTGCTTCACTATTTGGATGCTCACAGCTTGAAGAGGGACCACAGATTGGTCTAGCATAAATAGGAGGGAAGTGATTAAGCCAGGAAGACCCCTACCCCTTTCTGTTACTGGTTTTCACTGCTAAATATAACAAACACAAGCCCAAGGCTAAAAGGTCTGACCAGCATGACCAGCTTTTCAAGCAGCAAATTTCTCCCTACTTTATGGCCTTCCAAGACCCACAAGGAGATCCGGACGTTGGAAAAGAGGAAGGGCCTTAATATGAGGCCCAAACAAAACATAATTAGGCAACCTTTATGAGGAGACAAAGATAGGGCAAAATAATTAAAAACAACTCTGAACAGTTGTTCAACAAATGGCATTTTCCCTCTTTGCTCCCCCCAACTAATGGCTGCTATTCAAGTCCCTTTGATCCCCAAAGATCTTTTTGATTGATTATCTTGCATCCTGTCATGACGTTTAATGACACATCACAACGTGTGTCAAATTTTGCACAATATAACATGGATCACGTAATGTGGCCAGGTTTTTTTGATGTGGCTCTTCATGGCATGTTGTGACAAGAATATCCATTCAGCAGTTAAATCAATATCCTTTGGGAGAGCTGTGACCCAGCAAGTCATTTGTATTTATGGAAACTAGTGACCAGGTGCCTAAATTTTGCCAAGAACAGTAATTATTTCCTTGCCTACTGGTTTGCAGCATCAGCTGATATCATCTTACCTGTCATTTGGCTTACATCAATAAATACAGTGTGGCACTGGTAGATGTGATAATTTTGTTAAGCAGCAAATCGGGAAACAATGTCTAAAAATACTTTTGACAAGTGCTTTTTCATTCCTGTTTCCTCCTCTCTACATGTGTGTACACAATCAAATTTTCCTCTCGCACATATAGCTCATTGGTGTCAACGGCAAAAAAATAGGTGAAGTTTCCTTCTCTTAGCAGTGACCTGCTGACTTTAGTGTGGCTGCACTAGTGCAACCATTGGCAAAAACTAGTTTATGGTAGCTCTTTGTAGGGCTACTCTAACTGCAGATTGATGCTGGAAGATGAGTGAGACCGTTTTTGTGCTTCATGTGGATGATGGATACTGCCTCCAAAGAGCACACACTTCAATAGACAATGTAAGAGCTAATAGCCAACCATTTTTCTCTCATCCCAAAGACTGAAATAAGAGCACTTCTAAAGTAGTACATGGGATACCCGGAATCGTGCTTTCATCCCTCAACGTATTGGCACCAGGAGGTCCAGAGGATATCTGTCCATGCGAAAAGGAAAGTGTTTAATAGCAGGAGTCTTGCACCTGTCAAACACCAAGACGTTAACCAAAAGCTGGATCTGTATAAGCAGTTGGTTTCATCTGCTCACCACCTTGAAACCGTATCGAAAAAGATCAAGTGGCCATGACACATTGAACTCTGCTGGTCAAAGACAATGTACCTTATCCATTCCCAAATTTCAAGCTCATACATATCAACCGTACATTTTCTGGTTTGGTTCAGTTAAGCATAAGATCTACAGCAAAACAAAAACACTCTATCTGATCCTGTCAAGTCTGAAAAAAATATATAACTGGAAAACTCAAGAACAGAGTTTTCCTCATGCAAATTCTGGTCAGTGAAGAAAACCCTCCATGCAGTATCAACTTTTTTTTCTTTTTTTGCTTCTGGCTCCCTCAGAACCAGGAAATGAAGGCGTGCATGAAATGGAAAACCAGCAAGGAAAATCTTAACCCTTTTTGAACTTAATCATTCCTATTCTCTGTGCAGAATATTTTAAATCTTTTCTAGATCCTCTGCCCATTGCATGAATTCACCCACTGCTCTGTCACTAAAAACTGAGGTTGATGTTTTCAAACCTTATTCTCTGAAGTTAAGCATCTAAATTCATACCTGGATACCTAAAGAAAGAGACTGGTATTTGAAAGGTGCCAAACATCCACTACACTCATTAAAATAGTTGAGAAATCAGTACCACTGGAAATCAGTACCTCTGGAAATCAGGCCACTTTTTATTTAAGTATGTAAATATGATTTAGATGCTTAAACTTCAGGCACTCAGGTTTGACAATTGTGGCCACTCTTTTTTTCTGTAGTACACAACTTCTTCTAACTTGAATTGTCCACTCTGTTAAGAATCCATGCTGTTTGCAGGACAGACTTGAAACATCTGACCTTTAGCTTCCATGTAATTGGCAGTACAGAAACCTGTTAAGTTCTGCCCAACTTCAGCTAATTCATGCTTCAGTCTTGACTTGATCACTTTTATAATACACAGGCAACATAAAGTCAAGACCAGTAATATACATTTGGTGCTTTAGTAGGGTCAGTTTCACAAGCTGAAAAATTATGAATCAACGGGGAGGAAGAATTTAATCATCAAAATCGGAATTATAATTGGGAATTATTTGAGAACATCTTACTAGATACTGATAAAGCCACAATCCAACAACTGAGGAAGAAGGCTGTATTGTTTTTAAAAAATGACCTCATGCCTCTTTATTCTCTTTTGGTGAGAATACATGGAAAACTAGTTACCAGATTATCCCTGAGATTTGGGATATCCCCAGTATGGGACATTCAGTGCTTTGATGGGAAAATCCCCACCACTGGCATGTGTGTAGCTCTAGCACTTGGGAGGTCTTGATAGCTGGAGATCAGAGGGTCAAAAAAGTTGGTGCTCCATAGATAAATATTTTTAGAAACTTACATTAGCTGCATTGTTCTTAGAATTGGACAAACCATGTGTAGTGAACAATGTATCTGACAAATGATCTTTTAATGTTTATTAACTTACTTAAAAAGAACAGGAGTACTTGTGGCACCTTAGAGACTAACAAATTTATTTGAGCATAATCTTTCGTGAGCTACAGCTCACTTCATCGGATGCATTCAGTGGAAAATACAGTGGGGAGATTTATATACACAGAGAACATGAAACAATGGGTGTTACCATACACACTGTAACGAGAGTGATCAGGTAAGGTGAGGTATTACCAGCAGGAGAGTGGGGAGGAAAAAACCTTTTGTAGTGATAATCAAGGTGGGCCATTTCCAGCGGTTGACAAGAATGTGTGAGGAACAGTGTGTGTATGGGGGGGAAATAGTTTTACTTTGTGTAATGACACATCCACTCCCAGTCTTTGGGAAACATCCATTGTTTCATGTTCTCTGTGTATATAAATCTCCCCACTATATTTTCCACTGAATGCATCCGATGAAGTGAGCTGTAGCTCACGAAAGCTTATGCTCTAATAAATTTGTTAGTCTCTAAGGTGCCACAAGTACTCCTTTTCGTTTTACAGATACAGACTAACACGGCTGCTACTCTGAAACCTGTTATTAACTTACTTGTAGCTCTTTGAACTCTTTATGTAAGTATAGTTCAGCCAATAGATTGTTCTCAAATGATTTGCTTCAGTTATGCCTTTGACTATGCATTATTGATCACCCTAGTCTTGTGGTACTATTTCAGCTCTGTTATTGGCAGTCTTGAACCTCATAAACAAGAAGTGAACACTTCCAGTGGGACTAGTGAAGAGGGAATAGGGGTGGGTGCAAATAAGCAACTACTCCCCAGCACCCATGTGGGAAAAAAAAACCTGTCTCATGTCCACGTTCATGTAAAACCAGACAGAAATGGAAGCCAAATCGCCACAAGAAAAGCAATTCAGAATTTGTGAAAATGTTATTTTTCCCTGTGTTCACCCAGGTCGAGCTGTGGTGCTGGTAGCTGATTGCTCTAAAAGAAATGACGCCTATTTCAACAATTGCACTTTCAGATCCAAAATGCTATAATGTTAAATCCTGTCAAGAGAACAAGTTAATTAGATGGATACATCAACTCTCCAAAAGTTTGTGTTTGTAACCCTTCTGTCAGGTTGTGGTGGCAGCAACAAGGGCCGGGTTCAATATCTAGGTGTTCTTCTTAACAATACAAAACAGAACCGGCTTGAGCCCCCACCCAGTAATCTGGGAAAACTAACTACCACCCCTGCATGCCTGTAAGAGGCCACACTTCCCCACTCACAAGCACTGAGTGTGTGTGTAACAACAATATTTTTAATTAAAAGGGAAGTGGAGCCCAGAATTAATTTGAGAAAACACCACAAGGATTCAAAAGCATGTAACCATAAACAAACACCCACCACACAGTACACTGGACAGTGTCCTTTGCCTCAGTTACCCACCTTGCAATGTGAAAGTCCAATGAATGGATGTTCCTTTAGCACATCACTCCCCTTTCCCTTCACTGCACCCCCACTCACAATTGGTTGTCCTTGGTCAGCAAAGACCCAAAGTTCAGAGCTGCATTCACAGAAGTGCACCTCCCACTTCTGAAGGGCGGGGCATTAAGCAATATCTTTGCTGCACACCTCTGCAACTGGCTCGCTGTTGCTGTTATCTCTGCCACTGTTTGCCACTGCTCTCTCTGCTGCTTGCCGCTCACTGTCACTTCTGAGATGCCGTGTTCTGAGGTTCCACTGTTTAGCTCAGCTCTTAGTGATTTCACTGGGTAGCAGTGAACCTCACTGCTAGTGCAGCCTTTCTGTTGATCTTTTACTGCAGCACTGTCCCTACACCAGGCTCAGCCCCTCGACCTGCTCATCAGTGATTCAGCTCTAGTAATCATGGAACAGAAACAAGGACTCTCCATTGAGTCTAATCAGCTCTGCCTTTAATACTGGAGAGAGGAGTGAAAGGAAGGGTCAGATGGTGTCCGGGACTCGTTAAACAGAGTCCACACCCCCTCTCTCTTTCACTGAGATTTGACAGCCCAATACATGATGAGCAAGTAAAGTTTAGTTTAGGGTGACCCCCCTCAATCAGGGCATGCTAAGTACATTTCTGCTGCCCTTGACTCATAATAACATTCCATTACCCCTGAATCAATACTAAACAGGTCAAAATGGACCACTTTGGCAAAGCAGCTCCATCAGCTGAGCACCTAGGCAGAGCAGGTGTTTCTATGCAAACATGGTCTACTCCTGAAGTCATTTTCTCTCTGTTCATCACTATGTATCTGGGGAGAGCTCATTCAAACCCTGATTACATGTTGATACCTGTATATAAGAGAACCACATGACATAGGAATAGGCCAGTTGTAAGGTTTGGTCCAGACAGAAAGATTTGAGGAAATGCCTCTTGCTATGTTGCCCTCCAGGACTACCAAACAGGTTCTCTTCTCCTGATTCACAGGAAATATTGATCCACTGTCCCCTTAACTGTTCCTGACAATGACCAGTTCTGCAAGTCTGGACACATTACCTTTCCCCTACTTTCCTCCCCCATGCTGAACTCTGCCTCATTTTGCTGGCTGGTAGACCAGAGTCAGGGGTTTGTAGAAAGTCACATGCTGGATGCTCTTACTTCGGAGCTAGGGTGCTCCCAATTAAATGGCTTTGCAAGGGGCTCTGGGTTTGCTTGAACTCTGGGTTTATTATACACTGAGGCTGTTGATTGGTAATCAGAATCTGTTCTGACTAAGATAATTCAGTGCCATGTGTCTGGTAGGCAGCCCCAAACCAGCCTTACATGAGGAGCTGTAAAATTAACACCAGAATATTTGCCCGGCTTCTGTAGGATAGCTTGGCCATCAGAGCACTCCAAGGAAGCAAGTTGGAATGCAACCTGAAACAAATTGTTTTCCTGATGTAGTCATTTTGTAGTAATTACTGAACTCTTCAGAATTTGACAGTTGTATGGCATTATTGCAATACCAATGTTTGTTGGGTTTTGATGTGCAGGAGGTTGTCTGAAGCAGCAAGGAAGATGAATGACCTGCTGCAAACTGTAGCAATTTAACAAGAGAGAATCTGTCAAGAAGAGACTAGGACAAGAGCGGTAGGAGAGCGGTGAGCCTGCAGACATTGATCAGAGCTTATCTTTGATAACGATCAAAGGCAAGGCTCTTTCTCCCACCACTGCTGCTCCATGCAAGGAAGGCTCAGTGTGGACAGCACAAGCACAACAGTGATTGGTTACCAAAACAATAAGGATCTGTGGGGGAATGGCTACAAGCAGCACTGTTTGGAGCCAAGTTCAGAAACATAAATGCTTCCTATTAATAAGAAACTGGCATTTCTGCTTGCAGAAAAAAATGAGCTTGTTCTGATCCTCCAGTGTCTGATCCTCCAGTGAATATTGTGGAATTAGATCCCAGCAACCTCATCTCTCTTCAGAAAAAAATGGTCAGTGTTTATATATTTTCTCTTTAAGGCTTTTGTCCTAAGGATAAAAGCAGAGAAGAAAGGAAGCCATACGGAGCAATTTACCATTTAGAAATGATACAAGGACAAATGCTGCCCTCTGATACATGTACATATCTTGAATTAAAGTCTTCCTATCTAGGTTCTTATGGCACCCATCCTCTGAGCACTTTACAAATATATGAAGTGTGCACATAAAGATACAGTTATCTCAATTGCTTACTTTTCCCTCCAGGGACTGGATTTTTTTTTCATTTTTTATTTTTTGTCTAAGAGGCTCATAGTCAACCTGATCTCTTCGGAGAGTCCGTTCCAGATTCATGGGCTACTCATTAAGAAAACTTTCTTCTGTACATATGAGCCTGAGTTCAGAGGCCAACAGCTATTGTTTTAGTGGAGTGCAATTATGGAGGGAGATTGTGGTTCTATAGAGTGGGCTGTGTAATTTAGGGCAAGCTTTGAAGATGAAGATTGCAATCTTGAATTTGATTCAATATTCAGTCAGGAGTCAGGGAAGAGAGCAGAGCAATATACTGATGTGCTCTTAGTGGCCTGTGTTGCTGAAGTCAGAGGCTGTTGTGTTATGCATAAGTTGCAGCGTTTTAAGGCTCATTGTTTCTAGGCACAGAGACTTACAATAATACAGCCCGGAGATTACAAAGGTGTGGATCACCATGTTAAACTCAAGTCCCCTGCTTTAACCACTAGATACATTGCCTCCCTCAGATAAGAGTTTGTAGTTAAATGTGGTGGCTTAGCAAATATCACAGGTGTGTTCAGCTTTCAGGGAGATATGAGATAAGGAATGACCTAAGGTTGTAGGGTCATAGATTTTTATGGTTGGAAGGGACCGCTGGGGTCAGCTGCATAACACATGCCACCACATTTCACCTATATTTCTTGAATCAAGTCAATAACTTGTGGTTGAGTTAGCTTCTTGGACTGTTGTTTGCTTAGTCACTGGTGATGTTTTGTATCGCTGTAAGAGTTGAGAGGCATCAAAGTAAATTATGTTTCAAAACAGAGTTAAAATACATTTTGAAACTCAATGGGCTAAATTCACTTCTGGCTAAGAGGGCAAAACTCCACTGAAATACCATTGGCTAGGGAACTAGACAGGTCCTTGGGAACCCCAGGGTCAGTTGCCTGTTCTGCCACTGTCTTCCTGTTTGACCTTGGGCAAGTCACTGAGTCTCTCTGGGCCTCAGTTCCCATTTGTAAATGGGGATAATAGCACTTTTCTACATGGGTGGTGAAACCAGGGGGAAGAGAGGGGCTAGTGTCTGTGCTAGTGCTAGAGGCTAGCGTATGGACATTTTTGGGAGGGATGATGTATATTTCTGCCCCCACAGTATTTGAAAAAGTTGAGAACAGGAACCAGAGGAGGGGTTGGAGCAGCTGCCATGGCAGGCATGATTGGGCCATCCACTGGGGAGCTGGTACAAACAACTTTCCTCTTCTTACCACCTCGGGTCCCAGCACAGACACCTGGCTTGGGGAAGGGGCAGGGGGACATGCACCAGCTGCCAGGGTAGGGTGGGGTTGGGGACAGGCACTGGCACCTGGGTGGGAGGTGAGGGGGGTGTTGACACACAAGGCACCAGTCACTGAGGAATGGCAGTGAGAACTGCCAGGATGCCTCTTCCCAGCATGAAGTCAGTTGATCTCCCCCCCACCCCCACCCCGGCCCCCAGTGAGTTCATAGTAGCTCTCCTCACTCTCCACCCCAGCCCTCTATTTACAGCAAGCTTCCCCGCACCCCCTGGCACCTCTTTCCTGCCTCTCACGATTGTTGTAAGGATAAATATGTTAGGGATTGTGAGATATTCAGATACTGTGGTGATGGGGGCCATATAAGCATCTAATCTAAATCTAAGTCAACTGAGATGCACCTACTTACACCAGTGGTGATTTGGCCCAACGTCTTAAAGCATCAAAGGATCACAAGAGGGTAGGTGATATTATTTATTACATTCTATCTATTTTAGCCCTTTGTAAGTTGAATCTGATACAAAACAGCACTTAAAACAAGTTCCCCTTTATTCAGTTTGTATTTGTCTAACTTTACAATGCCCCATCTTTTGTTTTCAAAGTGATTTTTTTTTTAAAAAAGTGCATGTAGGTTAGCTTTTATGCCAGGTTCCAGCTCTAGGCAAAATGTTATGGATGAGTTATGTATCGCTGTACAAAGAGGTTCACAATGAAAGTGCACAAACTAGTGGCAGAAACAGCACTGCTATAATAACCATTAATCCACAAAAATCACGTATTTCCCTTGGACGCATCATAAAAATAAGGATGTCTGAAAGCGTGGCTCTTTTAAGAATCTTTGAAGTGGCAAATACTGCCAATTCACATTTTGGCTTGCATACACTTAGAGCTGTCCAGTCGACAGCTTCAGTTCACCATTATTTCAGTTCATGACAAATCTTTCAGCACGGTTTTAAGCTGTTCTTTGCAGCAGATGCGCTGCATGCAGGGGTTTTTTCATCTGAAAAATGGAAAAAGTATCTTTTTAATATTAAATTTTCATGGCCAAATTCTGAGGCTGCATTAGTGGAGTTGAGAGCGGAGTGGCCCCTTATGTATACTGAAGGCGTACAGGACTTCATTCTCCAAGGTTCTTCACTTTGGACCTGATCCAAAGCCCACTGGACTCAATGTGAGTCTTTCTATTAATTTAAATGGAAAGTGAATCAGGACCTTTATGGAGTAAAGTGTGTAAAGTTGGTGTTTAAATATTACCACTGTGATTAGCCCTTATGCAAAGCTGTAGTTATGCTCACTGGTTTTCTAAGCCCTGGTGTGAATTCCAGAAGAGGTGTGGCTTAATCAGAAAGCCATGTAGTTGCAAATATCCAAACTTCCCTTATTCTCTGTCTAAGCATCTGGATAAAGTTGTTTTCAGTGGATGGTTTAAGATAAAGCAGCCATGAGGCTGCTGTAACCAAAAGGTGCCAAATCTGGGAGAGGGGATCCCACTTTCTCAGAACATCTATGGACACCACAGTTGGTGTGTTACCTTCTGCCGTTCATAGTGAGATATGTACTTTCTCATGTTCATGTTCTCCTTCTCCATACTCCATATTTGTTCTGGGTTATTGCTTGGCCTGTGGACCATGGGAACCACAAGCTGTTAGCCTTTGTTTAAGAGGGAGGGTTGCCCTTACAGAACACATTTGCACAGGGGCATTATGTAAAAATCACAGAAGATGTGTGCAGAAAGGGGTTATAGGTGAGAGGAAGTGGTGACAAAGCAGCTGAGCAGATTATCAGGGCGAGGGTCAGCTAAAGATCCAGGCTTTACTTGTCAGGAGTGGGCAGAGGCCTTTCCAGGCTAACGTGTGAGTATTGCATGAATATAAATTCAGATGAACTTTACAGTGGCTGTGATACTGGAGTGAGAATTTATGCAGAGAGGAATTTTTCCCCTGAAGATTTATTCAGCATTTGCCTTAGGAACAGCTTGTGCCTATTTTCACATACAAACATCGGAGATCCTTCTTACCCTTCTGCTGCTCTCCAAATTCCCCTAGCAGCAGGGACAGGACTATCAATTCAGAGATTATGATACGCCCGTGAACCGCTCCTGCAGAGACAAGGAAATGAACAGAGGAGAATAAAGGTGTGGATTTAAGGCCGTACCTTTGGCTCCTCTTGCTATCCAAAGGAGCACTTGTCTGCATTTGTGTATTTCTGGTGTAAAAACTTCTGGACACTCAGGATAGCGTAAGTTATTCAGTTATTGTACACAGAAGTGCTACTGCAGTGTTTACTTTACACATACAACTCCATTAAGCTCATTAGAGAAACAAGTAAATTAAACCTTTTGGGGTCTGATTCTCACCTTGCTTATACTGGTGGAAATCAGGGGCAAATCCCTTGACATCACTGCTCAGGCAGTGTAAGAGACTGCAGACCAGTGTGATAATCCAAAAAAAAAAAAAGTTGTATTGCAAGAAAAGGCATGTGATGGGGGTACATCCCATACCAGCTCTGATAGCGTTAATGAGGGCCTGAGAAGCCAGTCTGGTTACCTGGCATCAGCTGAGAAAGGAAGGGTCAGAATTAACTGAACTTGAAGCCCACTGGGGAAGGGTTGGGACAGTACTATACAGCCAGCAAGCTGAAAGCAGAAAAGGAGCTCCAGGGGAAGGAATCAGGACATCAGGGACAAGGAGGAAGTAAGTCTGAAGAGCCTGTCCTGGAATAAGAAGTCTTGCAACTTGAAGCTAGAAGAGAGTGAAGTAGCCACAGTGAGTGGAGCAGGCTCCCATGATAAACCCAGAAGCAGGCGAGAGAAGACAGAGAGGATTGGTAGGAAGGAACACAGGGAAACAGCAACAGGGATGGGGACTGAACTGACCTGGATTGCTGGTGATAGGGTCCCGAGGCTGGAACCTGGTGTAACAGGTAGGCCACAGTTCCACGGCCAAACATTGGTGTGGTGGCACAGAACCCCAAACTGGGGCTGAGCACTGTCCAGAAAAGGCATTTGGACAGTGGCCCTGTTGGACTTTGTGACCCTGCAAGGGGTGGACTAAATGGTGACCTAGCCAGAGAGCCAAGTTACAAAAAGGGAGACCATCACAGAGCAAACAAAGGCAGAAAGTTGCACGAGATGCAGAGAGATCCACTGTCTCAGATCTGGACACTAACAGGCACACTAGTGGAGTGTGGAAACCCCGTGACAAGGCAATAGCAGATTCTCTGAGACAAGTTTCTAATCCATATCCCAATTTTTCTGTATGAGGGCAAAGCTGAACTTTCACCGAAAGGATCTGGATTCAGAGGACAAATTAAGCTAAAAAGGACACAAAGAAAGACCCTGGAAATTAAATCTCAAACATCATCTTTGATTTGAATATACTCCACCATTGTAATTGTCACTGCATCTAGAATGAGAGAATAAAAAAAAATTAATATGATCTGAAACTATGGTTTACCCAAATGTAACCCTTCTGCCAGGCCAAGTTGATAGCAGCAAGGGCCGGGTTCAGTACACAGGGGTTCCCTCTCATCAAAGCAAATGCAAAACTGGCTCGAGCCCCCACCCAGTGACCTGGGAAAATCTTACACTCCCCCTGGGCGCCTCAAAGAGGCAATACTTCCCCTCTCGGTGTAGTAGAGAATCTTTAATAACATGAGGTAAATGACATCAGCATTAAATTGGGGAAACACCACAACTAGTGTTCATTAACCAAACCATGAGCAAAGACCCACCGCAGCAAATTGGGCCACATCCTTTCCCTCGGGTTCTTGAGTCCCAGAACCCAAACGTCTCTTGAGTCCAGCAATCCCACAAATCACCCAAAGTCCAAAAAGTCCAGCCCCAGAGTTCAAAAGTTCATCTGCAGAGTGTTACTCCCCAGTCTGGCTAAAAATGTGCCTGTGTGTGTGGGAGAAAGAGGTAAGGGGCACCTTACGTGACCTGAAGCTGACTGCCCCACAGGGCTCCGCTCTGCACAGCTCGCCGTCTCACGAACGGCTCCGCTCTGCACAGCTCAGCTCGCCGTCTCACGAACGCTCCACCAGCCTATCCATGGACAGCACCATTGCACTCTAGATCTTCCGGCTCCCCACTACTTGACATAGTGCTCAGTGATTCCAGCTCATAGTAGTGGGAGCCTTAGTGCTGGTGCACCATAAGGCCAAAGTGAATTCAGCACAGTACCTGTAGCAAGACTCTTAATAGACCCAAAATTAGCTCTGACATTCCACAGTAGAGAGAGACAGAGATGCAATTGGTGTTTCAGGGGCTTCACAAAGGGGCTCACACCCCCAAGTACTAATACCTGTCTCAAGCCTCTCTCAATTCACAGAGTTTTGAACCCATGTCCCTTGCCTAGCGAGTGCTACTTAGTTGATGGTGAGTCCCTCCATCATAACAAAAGGCCAAGTACAGTTCCAAGCACAGTTCCCATAATCAGGGTAATAACAATTTATTTTTCCTGACCCAATAACAGAGACACTGGGGATCCCACAACAGCCAAAGTGACCATTTGTGCAGCTATGGCCTCATTCTAGGCGAGGTGGGTGTGCCTATGCAAATGATATCGGCCCCTGAAGTTCTTTTCCACAACTTGCCACACCTCACCACCAGATGTCAGGGTGGAGCTCATCCTGACTCTGCTTACACAAAGATAACTTATTTAGTGGACTTAGTAACATGCCATTTCATAGAATCATAGAATATCAGGTTGGAAGGGACCTCAGGAGGTCATCTAGTCCAACCCCCTGCTCAAAGCAGGACCAATCCCCAACTAAATCATCCCAGCCAAGGCTTTGTCAAGCCTGACCTTAAAAACTCCTAAGGAAGGAGATTCCACCACCTCCCATTCCGGTGCTTCACCACCCTCCTAGTGAAAATGTTTTTCCTAATATCCAACCTAAACTTCCCACACTGCAACTTGAGACCATTACTCCTTGTTCTGTCATCTGCTACCACTCAGAACAGTCTAGATTCATCCTCTTTGGAACCCCCTTTCAGGTAGTTGAAAGCAGCTATCAAATCCCCCCTCAGTCTTCTCTTCTGCAGACTAAATAATCCCAGTTCCCTCAGCCTCTCCTCATAAGTCATGTGCTCCAGCCCCCCTAATCATTTTTGTTGCCCTCCGCTGGACTCTTTCCAATTTTTCCACATCCTTCTTGTAGTGTGGGGCCCAAAACTGGACACAGTACTCCAGATGGGGCCACACCAATGCCGAATAGAGGGGAATGATCACGTCCCTCGATCTGCTGGTAATGCTCCTACTTATACAGCCCAAAATGCCATTAGCCTTCTTGGACACAAGGGCACACTGTTGACTCATATCCAGCTTCTCGTCCACTGTAACCGCCTAGGTCCTTTTCTGCAAAACTGCTGCCTAGCCACTCAGTCCCTAGTCTGTAGCGGTGCATGGGATTCTTCCTTCCTAAGTGCAGGACTCTGCACTTGTCCTTGTTGAACCTCATCAGATTCCTTTTGGCCCAATCCTCTAATTTGTCTAGGTCCCTCTGTATCCTATCCCTACCTCCAGCATATCTACCACTCCTCCCAGTTTAGTGTCATCTGCAAACTTGCTGAGGGTGCAATCCATGCCATCCTCCTCATTAATGAAGATATTGAGCAAAACTGGCCCCAGGACCGACCCCTGGGGCACTCCGCTTGATACCGGCTGCCAACTAGACATGGAGCCATTGATCACTACCCATTGAGCCTGACAATCTAGCCAGCTTTCTATCCACCTTTTAGTCCATTCATCCAGCCCATACTTCTTTAACTTGCTGGCAGGAATACTGTGAGAGACCGTATCAAAAGCTTTGCTAAAGTCAAGGAATAACATGTCCACTGCTTTCCCCTCATCCACAGAGCCAGCTCTCTCATCATAGAAGGCAATTAGGTTAGTCATTGCATGATTTACCCTTGGTGAACCCAGCTGACTGTTCCTGATCACTTGCCTTTCCTCTAAGTGCTTCAGAATTGATTTCTTGAGGACCTGCTCCATGATTTTTCCAGGGGCTGAGGTGAGGCTGATTGACCTGTAGTTCCCCAGATCCTCCTCCTACCCTTTTTTAAAGGTGGGCACTACATTAGCCTTTTTCCAGTCATCTGGGACCTCCCCCCGATCGCCATGAGTTTTCAAAGATAATGGCCAAAGGCTTTGCAATCATATCCACCAACTTCAGCACCCTCGGATGCAATGCATCCAGCCCCATGGACTTGTGCTCGTCCAGCTTTTCTAAATAGTCCTGAACCACTTCTTTCTCCACATTTACATGAGCTTTCAACTGATTGACAGATCATTTTGTTATTATTTGATAAAAATGTAGAAAAAATCCTGTGGAATCAGCCAAAAATATATTACAGAATGGTATATAGGTTTTACTGAGCTAGCTAACTTGGAAAAAATGTCACACCAATCAAAGTGTTATACCAATAAAATAAAAACCAGCAGGATCTTATTAAAGGGGAAAAGGCAAAATACCACATTTATTGTGAATATAGAAAGAATCATAGTAAGCAGTTAGTTATAGCTATAACATTCCATTCAATCTCATATTTATTCACACAATCATTCATACAAACACACACACACAGGTTCTGCAAGGTTGTTATCATAGTTACCAGCCTTAGAGTTGCTCATGCCAAGCCACTGGCCAGGTGGCCTGGACATGAGGAGGGAGCAGGGCCTTGTCAGATGCTCATCGATATGCACCTGGAAGTTGGTTTGCAGAATCAGACCCCAAAGTTCTCACTTTCTAGAGTCTGTTTTTATAGGAATTTCTTCCTATGCCAGTCTATGGGAATTGCTTCATCATGCTGTTGCTGAATCAATCAGCAGATAGCACATTCCTGACAGCTCTGTGCTGCTAGATGTTATCTTGTTCTTTGGTTCTCCCATTCTTGAGGCTGTTGGGTGGATTCCAGTCTGCCCTCCGGGGGTCCTCTGGTTATTTCCACTTGACGCCTTCTTCAGCCGATGGACACTGGATTCTTAGTCTGGCACCTCCCTATCATTCAGTTATTATCCACACCAAGCATTCATCCACATACATCCTCTGTCTCTATTTTAATCACAATTGTTAATACAACAAAAGGGCGGGGAGTCTCTGGGTGCTGTTTCTGTTGTTACAGAGTATTGCTTTGAGTCTCTCTCTGTGTGAATTGCTTTGAGAACAGACTCTGTCTTACAATGTACTAACACAATTAGCAGTTTGCAAGTTTCACACATAGAGGGAGAGAAACAGTACCAAAAACCAAGAGACCTCTTAATTAGTAATACCCTGGAATTTAAACTATGGGGAATCAAACTCATTTGTGATTTTAATACAAAACTTCTTTAATATGAGCCAACAAAAGGTAAAATATGATAAATTCCAGGCTATAATTTCCAAGTCCCATTTCCTAGAAATGTCTGGCTAATATTGTCAATGGTATTTAATTGATAGAGATAGGGAGCAAACATTCTGAGTATCATTGAGTCTTAGCTGAAAAGAAACAGTTTTTCTTCCATTGCCTTAGAACTGGATTATGGCTTTACACACAGCCGTGAGCAAGGGGTGGTGCATAAACTGCCCTACCCAGTAAGGAGCCTTGGGAGGCACTGTGCCTTGGAGAAACCCTTCTACGGCATAGAGTCCCTGCCTCCTTTTTGTGCTGGCTGGGGAGTAGTCTGCTACAGCCCTTCATGCTACCTCCATTCCACAAAGCCAGCTCTGCTGACTGGCGTGTAGGGGGCAGAGCCCTGGCTTCACCTACTCCCTGCCCCTCTCTCTATTCACCTAGTCCCTCGGGGAGCATCGGTCATGGAGCACCACCCATGTCTGGCACCATTCTTATGTGGCTGCACAATGAGTGTGGGACCCCATTTCCCCTGCTCCCCTGTGTACAGGGAGATGAGGGCACAACTTACCCCTTAAAGATTGTCTGTTAATATTTTCCTGCATGTTCTTCTTCATATTCACAAAACTGTAACTGATCATTCACTGCCTAGGCATTAACTAAACAGTTCTTGTACCTTAAGACTCAACCTGCCTGTGACACTTATGTAAAAAAAGAACAACAGTAACAGAAGGTAAAGAGCAAATTCCAGCCCTACTCTATTTTGCCATGGAGGCTGGTGTACAGTAACACTGCAAACCAGCATCCATGCTGGACCTAGGAACAGCCCCATGCAGAGCCCCCTGCACAGATTAATCCTCATGGAGAAAGCAACACATTGTGGGTCCTGCCCTGGCTCACTGAAGTAAATTGCAAACATTCCATGGTTTAATAGAAGCAAGAGCAAGCACATGCACCATTACAGGAGACACCCATGAAATGCAATAGGCTTCTATACCAATTATTAGAAAACTTCTAGAATTGAATAGAGACTGATAGCCTTCCTATAGGTTTTGTGAACTATTCTATAGCAGTGATAATTAGACTGAAAATAACTGAAAATATCAGATGCTTCAGAAAACCTATAGAAAAGTTATCCTTTCCCATTACACTTCTATAGGCTTCTCAATAAGAGTGAGAAGGGTGATTTGGGTTCCATATGTGCTAAAACCGGCGGCCGTCAACCCAGGTTTTAATCAGATTGTGCCCTCCCTGGCTCCAGCCATGGAGGGACATTGCAATATCAACTCTGTGGGGTCCAACAGCAATCTCTCACTTGGACAGTATACTCTAGCATAGATGAGGCAGTCTGAATTTGGGCCTATCTGCATCGTTACTGTTCAATAACTCTTGTCTGTGCTAACTACAATTCCATAGGTAAACAATGGGAATGACCCAGTAACTCACATTAATGCAGCCACATTACTTCCTGATAACTCCAATTATCTCCTGTCATCCCTATAATGTAATTAAAATGTTTAATTGTTTGCTTTGGATAAGAAAGGTTATAAAACCTATAACAGTTTCTGGGGACTTAATGACTAGCTGGTATTAATGGCTCAAAGCCTCCAGTTATCAAACCTTTCAAGCAGTCATTGATTTCAAGGAAATGTCCTGTGCCTGGACCATTCCAATATCCTCTTGGATTTAAGCCATACTTGACCTCTCAATCAATTGCTCACACAAATACACTGATGCAATTTATTATACCCTGACCTCAGCCTACCCATTAAAGATTTACAGTGTGAATCAGGTTATGTCATGTCATTGAGCATGATAATCTAATGTGGCAAATCCCCTTTGGGGTGACTGCAAGAATATACAGCCAAGTTGTACCAGTGCTGACAGGGGTTTTATTAGCACTAAATAGTTCACAGTTCAATGTAAAGCAGAGGATGGGGGAACTCATGATTCTTCTGTTACTCTGAGAATTGCACCAATGCTGGTTGGCCATTTATAATCCCAGTTTCCACACAGCTGGTGTTTCCACAGAGAAAAGAGGAGAAAGACTAAAACAATACAGACTTGGGTCAAAATGGAGGCGGGGGGAGAGGATCAACAAATAAGGAACTTGTAGAATATCCTTCTCCATGATTTTTTTCTCTTTATCCTTTTTTCATGAAGCTCATCTTTTGTTTAAAAAGACAGTGGCCACACATTTTTTATACTTCCCAATATAAGACCTTGCTTGCAGTTTTTATAAGTTTGCTAATATTTACCTGTTTGAGCTGAAATTTACCATGCTATGTGTCTGCCTCAGACACATGTTTTTGGGAAAGTTTCAGCCGAACAATTTAGCCATTTCCAAACCAGAGGTGTGATGCTGGCAGACCACATGCCAGCTCTTGCCAACTCTGTAGGCATCAGCTGAGCACTGACAAATTCATAGCTGGAAACCAGACCAGCTCACCTATATATCAAGATAGGTGCTAGACTTGTAAGAATGTGTTCAGTGTTTAGACTCTATAAAATGCTTGTAAGTTGCTGCATGTATTAATCTTCTTTGTAATGTCTGTATCTCATGTTATACAGTAATATGAATGTTTTGCTTTATAATTGTGAAAATACCTGCTCTGAACTTGTGAACCTAAGCAGGAAGAGTGGTTTCCCCGCCCATCAAGAAGGACTACCAAAATTAAATAGGCCATTGTAGGACAAAACCTTGTTGATTACTTCACCCACTCATCAAGAAGCTACTTGCAGGAACACCCATTGGTTTCAACTCTGGGTGATGGGCATATAAAGATGCTCACAGGAAGAAATTGTTATCTTTTTGACCTGTCACAAGGGTGGAGCTAAGAAACAAAAGCAGAGACCTAAAAGACCTGGGTTAGACCTAAAGGACATTCGGTGACAGATTACTACATCCTTGTCATCTTTTGGAACCGTAAACTGTAACTTATTTGTGCTTATATGTTGCCTGCATTAACCTGTAAATAACTCTCTCATTTCTTTTTCCTAGTTAATAAATCCTTAATTAGTTTATTGTAGGATTGGCTACCAGCATTATCTTTGGTGTGAGATCTAAGGTACAAATTGATCTGGGGTAAGTGAATGGTCTCTTAGAACTGGAAGCAACCTGAATATTTTGTGATTTTTGGTGTAAGTGACCATTTATCACTAAGTACAGCTTGCCTGGGTGGCAAGATAGATTGGAGTGCCCAAGGGTCTGTGACTCCCTGGTAAGACTTGTACGGTGATCCAGGAGTTCACGTGTGTTACTGGATTTGTGAAATCCAATTATAGAACATACCAACAATTTGGGGCATCTGACCTACTTTTTGACAGTCTGCCCTGTGGCTGGCACTCACAGTCATGAACCACTCCAGACAGCATGACACAAGGCTAGGGAAAAATACATTGTTTTGCCCATGTTAAAAAAATGTGGTCTTTTCTCTGAACAGTGCTAGCACACCTGTACTTTGGAATCAAAACTTGAAATTTGGCAGGCAAGGAGTGGCCTTTGTGACAGGGAAATGCCTTTTGCTATCCCCATGAAAATCTGCCCAAATTTGACTATGTTGTTAGCTGTTGAAAAATTGCAGTTTGCATACTTTGTAGCGAGGTCTTCGATTTTTAATAGCTAAATTTCCTAAACATTCTGTGCATATGGGGCATGCTCCAGCCCCAGGCTGGCCTGTCACTTCAGTTGCAGTTGTGGGCTGTATCAGATCCGGGTCCAGGCCCCTGAGTGAAAAGCAGGGATACTCTTTTTCCTGTGATTTGTGACCTCTCTCTGCTGAACCTAGGCAGCATGGAGTAGGAGGCTGGCTGATTCAAATTCAGAGGGCACAAGAGCCAGACCTCAGGGGTGTGGACTGGAACAACAGGTCTCATGAGGTCGGGAGATGGAACTGGAACTACGAGCTGGCGGAAGATTGGGACTGGCTGCGCAAGGAGACTGTGACTGGGATCAGAAGCCTGAGGCATGGAGACTGGGAGTGGCTATATGAGGAGAATGGGACTGGGATGAGGAACCAGGGGTGAGAAAGACATAAGACTTGGACAGGGTGAAGGGTACAGGAAAAAAGGGGTCAAGTTTGGAGGGAATGGATAGAAGGGTCTGCCAACTAGTGTACTCTCCCCTCCATACCCTGAAGAGGAACCCAAGATCCCTGAGTCTCACCATTCTTCTCTTATCAGCAAGTATCTGTAAATTAGCAATATGTAAAAAGAAAAGGAGTACTTGTGGCACCTTAGAGACTAACCAATTTATTTGAGCATGAGCTTTCGTGAGCATCCGATGAAGTGAGCTGTAGCTGTAGCTCACGAAAGCTCATGCTCAAATAAATTGGTTAGTCTCGAAGGTGCCACAAGTACTCCTTTTCTTTTTGCGAATACAGACTAACACGGCTGTTACTCTGCAATGTAGCAATATGTGTGTCTCATCCCCCTCTAGTGCATAGAGAATCACATCCTACTACTGCTATCAGTTACTCCATTAGTTCAAGTTGCTGAGGTATGCACCATGGGTCAAAAGATCTCAACTCTGCTTATGACTCATGTGGGTGTCAAAATGATGCCACATGATGGAATTTCTTTTTTTCAGTTTACTTTTTTAAAAACCTAGGAAATTACACATAAAAATCCCCTTATCTTAAAATAACATGATTAAGGTTGCAAAATCAAGCACTCAAAAGTTAGAAAATATCAGAGTAAAAGTTGCCTGTGTGTATGTATACTGATTATGCTTGGAAGGTTTAGATTTGTACCAGTAAATAAATGTCAGCAAACATCAATTTGACCATACACATACCGAATATTTCCATTGACAGTAATCGAAGTGTAGAGATAGGCAAAGTAAGAAAATGCTGCTTGAGAGCTTATTAGAGTTTAATATAAGGCTAATTTACGGTGTATATTTCAACATATGATGTTGACTTTAACAGTTTAACAGTTGACATGTTTTAACGATTAGAAAGCTTTAACTTTTTGAATCTCAGCATCTACATCTACTGTCATTAATTCGTTTTTAAATCCCCCCCTCCATAATTTCCCACAACTATGAAAATGTAAACAGATAAAAAAATTTAAAATGCTTAAGCCTGTTACTCAGGGGGGAATTCTGCACCACTGTGCATGCACAGAATTTATGTCTCCCACATATTTATTTGCTTCCCTCCAGAAAAATAACTTTCTGACAGGGAAGCAAAGGGAAGCCACAAGAGTGTCAGACAACCCTCCCCAGCAGTATGTTTTGGGTGCCCATGGCGGCTGGCAGAGAGGTAAATGACTGTGGGGCAGAGGTAGGACTGGGAAAGATCCAACTGGTGGCTCCTACCCTGCACCAGTCTCAGCTGGGCTGGGGAGGATGGGACTTCCTCTTCCCCTGACTGGCATCTGGGGCTGGGTCAGACCCACTTCCAGATTTCTCCCCCAGCTGCAGGAAGCTCTGCAAACTCCATTCCATCCCCACCCCCCTTTTCTGCACCCATCGCTCCTCAGCTGCAGGGGGAGGGATCCCTGTACAGGGAGCTGCTCCTCCACCCACCCAACCCTCATGCATACAAACCCCCTCATACCCAGACTCTCCCACCAAGCCTCAGCCCCCCAAAACCCTCCTGATGAGCCCCACTTCCCCTGCACCTGGACCACCCTGATGATCCACACGCACCCAGGTCCCCATCCCACCAAGACCCAACTAGCTGCACTTGGATCTCCACCCCACTAAGCTCCACTCCCCCAGCATCTGGACCCTCCATTGAGCCCCCACACACCCAGACCCTCCTGCCGAGGTCTATCCCCCCCACACTCAGACCCTCCCCCTGCTCAGCCACAACCACTTCACCTGGACCCTCCTGCAGAGTCCCATTACTGTTGCACCCAGAACCCCCCAACAAGCCCCTGTGCACCCAGATCCCCCCCGCGGCTGGATCCCCCACTGAGCCACCCACACACAGATTGCCCCACACAGAACCATCTCAACACACACCTGGATCCCCCCACATTAAGCCCCTCCAAACTTGGATCCTGCCTTGATGAGTTTGTCTGCCCACACCTGGTGCATCTGTCATGGAGGGGAAGGACCCTGGGGTGTTTCTTGGGGGCAGGCCTGGTCCTTGGGCTGCATCAGGGTTGGGTGAAGCCTTGCTGCTGAGTCTGTGTTCCGAATGGGAGCTGCACAGTGATCTCCAACCTCTGTGCAGCCACTGGCCTGTGCTCCCCAATGCCATGCTGGAGCCTCCACATGTATTTGACAAATAAAATTTGCAGAATTTTGCAGAATCTTAAAATATTGTGTGCAGAATTTTAAAATTTTTGGTACAGAATACCTTCAGGAGTAGCCCATGAAAACTTAAATTGAGAAAAAAGAAAAAAAATGCTTGAAATACACATTGATATTATCCATTGGTATAAAAAAATCAAATTCTGCCAAGTCCAAATATGATAGTCTGTGATCATGTAATTGAAGACACGATGTTTTTAACAAAGCCATTGACTAGGTGATCTAAAGCCCACTGAAGTCAATGGAAGGACCTCAATGGCTTTGAATTAGACCCTTAGTTGTCTAGGGTAAGAGCAAAGTGGGACAATAAAGGGTCTATACTTTAGTTCTCTTTGTTATGTAAATGGTAAGTGCAAGTGTTGTGGTTCATTTGTATTACTTTCGGCACTAATTATTCAGACTGGTCACTGTCTAACTGGTCATCTTTACATTTAATTCTTCATTATCAGATAGTTAATGTTTTGATTGTGTTTGTTCACATAGCTGTCTATAATAGCAAAACAGAGGAATTGATATTCAGTAATTACTTACGACAGTGCAGCTGGGCTAGTTTGTGTACATTGCACAGTATATTGCTCCCTGAATTCAGGAGCAATCTGTTTGACTGACATGTCAGCTAGTTGGAACATCTGGTGGACAAGATATTTCATCTCTTGAATCAATTAGCTATGCTGGAGAGAGTCAAGGCAAAATGAGAAATGTAATGGCAGTATTCATGGTGAGATGAACACACCCCAGACACATCAAGGGGAGAGGGCAGTTTCATTTGCACCAGGGAACAGAATTTAGCTTAGAGAGTGTAGTAGAAACTGTAGCCCACAAGGTATTTTTAGTTAGGGTTGGATGATGATAAGGCTGTCTAAATATAACATCAACATTCTGTCCGGATGACACACTCTGCACTAACAAATTTGCAGCTTTCATCAGCAGTGGACGGGATCTAACAGATAGAAAGCTGAATATTGCCTGGACAGGGTATCCATTAGACTAAAATGTGCTAAAAGTGAACAGGTAGCCCAGGGCTGGATTTCCAATGAAGCACAGTAGGCATGTACCTAGGGACGCCGGCATTCTGGGGGTGCCTTATATCTCTAAAATTGTGTGCAACACAAAGGTCAGCTGTAGGCAGGGGGTGAAGGAGGGAGGCGCTGAAGGTGCTGTGCCTAGGGGCACGTAAGGTGTAAATCCAGCCCTGAAGTAGCCAATGTCTCCTACTCCTCTCCTTGTCCTTTAGTAGTAGCCATGGTCTGGCTGTGCAGACTGGTTGGGAGTGAAGAGTCGTTCTCTCAGTTCAACAGTGATTCGAAAGCTTATGCTCAAATAAATTTGCTAGTCTCTAAGGTGCCACAAGTACTCCTGTTCTTTTTGCGGATACAGACTAACACGGCTGCTACTCTGAAAAAGCCATTTTAATAAGGCTTTATTTATTGTCCTGAGAATTTAGTTCAATGTGAACTAGATGAGTCCATGGATGGTAAGGATTGAGGCCAGGTCTACACTACAAACTTACACTGGTGTGAAAAATCCAGAGCCCTGGCCAACATAGTTATACCAACCTAACCCCCAGTATAGACAGTGCTATGCCAATGGGAGAGCTTCTCCTGTCAACATAGCTACCGCCTCTCACAGAAGTAGATTAACTACGCAGACAGGAGAAGCTCTGCTATTGGCATAGTAGCCTCTCCAGTAAAGCGCTACAATAGTGCAGCTGTACTGGCGCACTAAGTCAACACCTTTTGAATCAGGGGTAGCCTTTAGAGGAAAGATAAAGATGAATCACTGTATTTAGGGGGATTAGGTAAGTAAGAGTGGCACCAGACCTAAGTAAATGTGGAAATATAGAAAAGAAAATGGAAAAGGATAGAAAGAAATTGTAGCACCCTCTCTCCACCCGGTTACCTCCTTTAACGCCAATCTGCTTACAGGTTTTGATGAACAGGTCTGGGTTCTTCTGGATCCCACTGTGATGGGACACCCCATAAACTTTATGGGAATATGCTTATGAATGTATATATGACATAATTGGAATATGTTTTATGCTACATATGCCATATAACATATATCTGTAAAGGTTATGATCCACTGAATCCATTCATCCTATTTGTATGCACGTATCATTTTTGTATTCGAAGTTATGAATATTGTCTGTGTACCTGCTTGATTTTTAAATAGCCTTAGTAAAGCATTTGGTCAACTTCTTGAGAAAGGAATGTGCAAATTAAGTGCCCAATCAAGAAGCACTTAACAGACAATGGATCTTAGAAGGCTCCAATCCACATAAGAAGTCTACATGAGGACGTTCAAGGTAGCATGTAAACCATGGCTGCTACCTGTAAATTCTGAGTCATGCATGGACATGTGACTCCAAAATTCTATCTAGTAGCTGGAATTCTACACAGGGGGAGGGAGGGGTATCTGTCCATAAGAGAAAGTCTATTTAAACCCCTGGGAGACCTGTCCATTTTGTCTTCAGCAGGCTCAAGAGATAGCCTCTCCACCCCCAAGGATACCTGAAAGAAACTGGAACAAAGGACAGTAACTACAGGGGTGTGAGTGATTGCTGGACCCAGACTAGAAGGAGACTAGTCTGTAAAAGGAAGCTTACTGGAACGTCTCTGAGGGTGAGGTTTTTGTCTGTATTCAGTTTTCTTATTGTATTAGGCATAGACTTGTGGGTTTTATTTTATTTTACTTGGTAATTCACTTTGTTCTGTCTGTTACTACTTGGAGCCACTTGAATCCTACTTTCTGTATTTAATAAAATCACTTTTTACTTATTAATTAACCCAGAGTATGTATTAATACCTGGGGGGGGGGGGGAAATAGCTGTGCATATCTCTCTATCAGTGTTATAGAGGGCGAACAATTTATAAGTTTACCCTGTATAAGCTTTATACAAGGTAAAACATATTTATTTGGGGTTTGGACCCCATTGGGAGTTGGGCATCTGAGTGTTAAAGACAGGAACACTTCTTAAGCTGCTTTCAGTTTAAGCCTACAGCTGTTAGGGGATGTGGTTCAGACCTGGGTCTGGGTTTGCAGCAGGCTAGCAGGTCTGGCTCAAACCAGGCAGGGCACTGAAGTCCCAAGCTGCCAGGACAGGAAAGCAGGAACAGAAGTAGTCTTAACACATCAATTGGCAGTTCCCAAGGGGGTTTCTGTGATCCAATCCATCACACCCACCACCCCTCAGCAGGGTATATCTTCTTTATTTTTCCCTATGAATTTATTTGGCCGTGCCTCCACCCGCCTTGCTCCTTCCTGGCAGGGTCACCAGGGCAGCTTGGGAGGAAAATTCTAACCATAGGGTAACCCCCACTTACTTGCCAGATAGTTGGAGACTCCCAAGAAATAACACAAATACATACAATATATCAACACAGTAATTATATTAAACAGGAGACAAATATAACAGGGTAAAACACTATTCTTAGGGGCATTGGTGCCCTCACTGATAATACCAGTAACTTCCCCCAGTCACGTGACCTGATGTAGCAAATGTAAGATCAGTGTCCTGTTGGTACGCATACTTTGTTGGGGCCCTTGATGACCTATGACCATGGTATCTTCTCTGCAGTGGTTTGGCAGTGTGTCTGACTGGGTTCAGTACAGCCCAAAGGATTCTCAAGTGGGAGGAGGTGGTAAATCCTGCAGCAGGTTATAAAATCCCCAAACCCTTACTCCCTGGCTTGAGGACATAGGTCAAGGAGTAGGGGGTCCCCAAAACAATTTCCCTAACTAAAAGATGGTGCACTCAGAAACACCATGAATGATCCTCAGGTTCAGAGATGACTCTGGACTCCTCAGTCACTACAGAGGGGCTGATCTGTGCTGGCAGGAATCCTCTTCAGGCAGGAGTCAGGCTGCTTCTGGTCCCAGGATTTCCCCTCACCACAAAGGGGTGCAGGGCTCAAGGTGCAGATTACACAAACTGTTGTCTCCTACCCTAGTGTCCAGTCACACACTCAGCAGGCAGCTGCCCTGGACTAGGAGCCAGAGCAGAGCTGACCATGTGGTGACTGGTCTCACCTAGGGAGCTGGAGGGCTAACTCAGCCTGGTTGGGGAAGTTTCCCAGCAAAACTCTACAAACTGGGAGTCATCAGTGGAGAAGGAAAACCCCAGCTGAGGGATCTTGCTTTCAGGTCCCTAGAGGCCAGTTCTCAGGGGGAACCCGGCACGCAGGCCTGAAATCCCAAAACCACATTAAAAAGATAGACTGGGTAACAAGCCTTGTGGATGGGGGGAAGCAGAAGATGTGGCATATCTTGACTTTAGTAAGGCTTTTCATTACCTTCTCATAAACAAACTAGGGAAATACAACCTAGATGGAGCTTGTGAAAGGTGGGTGCATAACCGGTTGGACAATCATTCCCAGAGAGTAGATATCAGTGGTTCACAGTCATGCTGGAAGGGCATATTGAGTGGAGTCCCAAAGGGATCAGTTCTGGGTCCGGTTCTGTTTAATATCTTCATCAGTGATTTAGATAATGGCATAGAGAGTACACTTAATACAAATACAGTTTGCGAATGATACCAAGCTGGGAGGGGTTGCAAGTGCTTTGGAGGATAGGGTTAAAATTCAAAATGATCTGGAGAAACTGGATAAATGGTTTGAAGTAAATAGGATGAAATTTAATAAGGACAAATGCAAAGTACTCCACTTAGGAAGGAACAATCAGTTGCACACATACAAAATGGGAAATGACTGCCTAGGAAGGAGTACTGCAGAAAGGAATATGGGTGTCATAGTGGATTACAAGCTAAATATGAATCAACAGTGTAACGCTGCTGCAAAAAAAGGAAACTTCATTCTGGGATGTATTAATAGGATGTGGTAAGCAAGACACAAGAAGTAATTCTTCTACTCTACTCCGCACTGATTAGGCCTGAACTGGAGTACTGTGTCCAGTTCTGGGCATTACATTTCAGGAGAGATCTGGACAAATTGGAGAAAGTCCAGAGAAGAGCAACAAATATGATTAAAGTTCTAGAAAATATTACCTATGAGGGAAGATTGAAAAAAACGGGTTTTGTTTAGTCTGGAGAAGAGAAGGCAGGGAGAGGACATGATAATAGTTTTTAAGTATATTAAAGGTTGTTACAAGGAGGAAGGAGAAAAAAATTTCTCCTTGACTGCTGAGGATAGACCAAGAAGCAATGGTCTTAAATTGCAGCAAGGGTGGTTTAGCTTGAACATTAGGAAAAACTTCCTGTCAGGGTAGTTAAGCACTGGAATAAATAGTCCAGGGAGGTTGTGGAATCTCCATAATTGTATGAAGAGCAACTTAGAAATACACCTGTCAGGGATGGTCTAGATTATATTTAGTTTTGCCATGAGTGCAGAGGATTGGACTAAATGACCTCTCGAGGCCCCATCCAGTCCTACAATTCTATGAAAAATGGGCCCTTTATCTACTACAGAGGACTGGCAGTTATATTCAGAAGAGATTAATAAATATGGACACTTCTCTTAGAGTTTATACATATTTAAAAAAAGAGGGGAAGAATTTAGTCGGAATCTGTTTACACAAAGCTTTGTTAAAATGCAATGCCCTGCCATGGCAGCAGAAAAGAACCCACCTACTAGTAGATATGTATTTAAAAGGACTAGTCAGACACTTACCAAAGTGGAGTAACCTATGCTATTAGTCGGTCGAGATGCAAGCTGGGTAAATGAGATGGGTACAACAAGCTCATGAGCCATGAGCAACCATAAGTTTGGATGTTTGTACTAACTTACCCTTTGATCTAGAAATCAGACTGTAAAGTTCACACAAACAGGATATCTTGTGAGATATCAGTTTCTCCTGCTAAACACTATAAGGCTACATCTATACTACAAGCTAGGGATAGGGTCCCGGCTTGCAAGAGCTTTCATGCTAAAAATGGTTGTGTAACCATGGTAGCATGAGGAGCAGCAGAGGCCGTACTGGTTAGCCATCCTGAATACAAACCCGCTTGAAGCTTGCGGGTACACACTTGGCGCGGCGAGCCTATGCCACTCACTGCTGTTGCCTGCGCTACTGTGGCCACCCTACTGGTTTTATTGCACTAGCTCTCATGAACTCGGAATCATGCCCCTAGCTCATAACATAGCCCCAAAGAAGAGCCTTTTCATGGTCTTCCTGTCTCACCCCAAATCAAACCCTGCTGGGTGCACAAAGAACGACAAGTTTTGGTTTGATGTTTGGTTCAAGTTTTGAAGGAGACTTTTATTTGAGCTGAATAGTTCATCCTCACTTTTAATGTTCCTATATTTTTGGTTGTCTCACATCAAATAAGTATTTCAGAGCAAGAAGACCATCCAGTTAAAATGGGCCATATTCTTCAGTCGTGCCACACAAAAAGGTACAAATTAAGCGTAGGCCAAACTAACTTTCCTTCTTGTCTATACAGTAGGGTGACCAGATGTCCCCATTTTATAGGGGCAGTCCTGATTTTGGGGGCTTTTTCTTATATAGGCACCTATTACCCCCCACCCCGTCCCGATTTTTCACACTTGCTATCTGGTCACCCTATTATGCAGTGCAGACTCACCAGCACACATTCTCTTTACTCAAGCAGTTATCGGGGGGAGAGGATTTGCCCCTTGTTGTACTACATAAAAGACAGAGAAAGTGTGACCAGACTTATGGAATTTAATACAAAATGATAACCTTTCTCTAGGTTATTTGAACTTTCCTAAAAAATGTAATAGAGAATTATACTACTATTACAGAAGGTATAACATGGTTGAAACACAGATGGAAAGAATACTCCTATCTATTAAATTTTATGGGTTTTTAGCATAATTTCTATAAAAATCTATTGGTTCCATCACCATTAAATCCTTTATGACTTTTACTTAAAGGGAGTTTAGCTCTCATGATTTATTATGTCATCTGAGCCCTTTTGTTTATATTCTGTGATTCACAGTTATAATTGTATAAATCTGGGCCCCAATCCTGTAATCAGATCTTACATTTATGTGAGGAAAAGTTAACTGGTCTGGTATATTTTTGGATTCCACCAGAGCTCTTATATAAAACTATTTCTTGTATAGAACTAATTCGCCAGATGACAATTACTGAAATAATCCATGACAAATAACACCTGTTCTGGGCCCTTATGGTAATGTTTCTTCTCTAGCTTCTCATTCCTTCACTGTAATTCATAATTATAAGAGTGTTACCTACAATTTTAAATCCCATTGTATGTGTCATACTTACAAAAAAATCCATTGTTATACAGAGGATCTTCAGATGGAGAATCTAGGAAATCTTGTTGGGTTTTTTTGAGTTCTGTATGATAGCACCAGCTTGTCTGGCTAATTGAGATCCAGAGACCAGCAGTTTATTAATGAGGATGACATTCCTGAACAGACAGGTTCTGGCAGGTATCCAGGTATATGCACTCTATTGTATTAAGTTGTCCCTGCAGTGAAATAACTCACCTTACAAAATTAGGAAGTGTTGTTACATATGTACGTATTCCTTTAACCTGGGTATTTAGTTTGCTCAGTCTATTAATTAATATAGATTTTGTTTTGAACATCACCAATTTGTTAGCTCAGCATCCACATGACACTGAAGAAGTCTAGAAGCTGACTGGTTTATATTCATGATGAATTGGGGACATAGAAAATGTTTTCCAAAGAGGCCAACAATTTGAAAAAAAAATCTAAGTAGTTATTTTGAACAATAATATGATCAGTCCAGAGCCTTAAGTAAAGGATCTATCCAGCAGTATTGGGAACTGTAGAGATAGAAGGCTTAGTGAATTTGTAATGTGAATACAGCTGTCAGTAATAGCTTTATCATACAGCAATCTGAATCACAGCCTACTGAATTAATATTTGCTATATGTGAGAAACAAGCATGGTGCACAGAGAGTGTGACCTGGCAACCCTTATTCATGTTAGTGAGCACTTGCTCATGCAGATAGTCCCATTGACTTCACTGTGCACACTTGAATGGTAAATAGTCACCAAAGTAAGTGAGGGTTGCATAGTCTGACCCATGACATCTGTTAGACTGCGGAAGTAATAGAATCAAGGTATCCTAAAGATGTTTGTTTGCTTTGGACACAAACTCATGCCATTACAGTATCATTCCCCTAACAGTAAGATAAAGAGTAAGGATCCAGACCAGGAAAATCAGGCAAGCCAGCAAAAAAATAAATAAATAAATAAAAAGGGGTGCCCAACAAGGTGAATTCACAAGAGATACCTGCAATAGGAAAGGCAGGGGGGATGCAAAATATCACTTAGCACATCCAGATCCTAAGTAGTCCACAACCTTGCAATCAGAGATTGATCTCTTGCGATTCAATTGCTGTGAAAATAACTCATCTAGGAAGAGACTATAGTAGAAAAGAGGCACAACAACTCAACAGGAAAAAGTGAGTGGCTTTTACTGAAGCATGCATAGCAATCACCCAGGCAGCAGAGGAATGCCAGGAAGGCGGCAGTGACCCTGAGTCATCAAATGGTGATAAGGTGACATGGTGCTCAAAATAACGCTGGCAGCTGGTGGTTCATCTATGTTACGTCTCACAAAGTTCCTGACAGCAGTGAAGCTGAACCATTGTTTTCAATGGATGGAAATTTCCCTAGTATTACATATCTGCACACAGCAGTGATGCCAGGCAGCATTGACTAACATCAAGCTTTCATTATTCCACATGCCTTTAGGCCTTGATTACTAACATGAGTTCATGACAATGGCAATGTGTTACTCTCTGGCAATTATGGCTGTCAGAGGAAGACAAAATTCTTTGTCTTGGTAGGTGTGGAGTGGGCCTAATGGCAACCAAAACACTGAAAGGAAGGTAATGGTACACAGCTACATTAGGTGGCTACAGGCAAACTGTGTATGACCATCTGAAGGAGCAATGAACATAGATCTGTGTGTGGTGCTCTAGAGATATATTGCTATGAGTTTCAGATTATATTTCTCTTGAATGAATGGAGCCTAGAGATATCCATATGTGCAGTGCAAAATATTAGCAGAGGAAAGGAAAACAATCAAAACTTGCCTTTTTTTCAAATATGTTGGATTTTCATTAAAATGCAGCATTAAGAATCACAGCACATGTGAATAAATCAAAACTAAATTGAAGATTTGGCTGTGTACATGTGTTTGTGTGTATATTAAATATGAACTTCCTTTAGCTTGTTTAACATACCTTTTTATCTTATTAGCTAATGAAACATCTGCTTCTTCTAACATCTGTTCACATTACAAAGGTCAGCATTCATTAGTTTGCTTACAACATAACAATAATTTTATAAAAGCAATAACAACACTTGAGGAAATTCAGTTTTAATGGATACCTGCATTATTTAAGCAATGAAAGGAAATTAGCCTTAGAATTATCCCCCATAATGCACTGAAGTGTGTGTGTGTGTGTGTGTATACCCACTGTAACAGAGCACCTTGTATTTCACTACACATACATACATGATTTTTAATAACAGTGGTAACAGCACTTGATTAGCTCTCAAAGACCTAGCTAGGTATGGGCCTCACTGCGCTACCAGTAGGTGTTCTACAAACATATAGGAAGATGCAGTCCCTGGCCTGAGGCATTTCAAATCTAAATAGACATACCAGGCCAAGATGCAGGAAAGTTTTACAGCAAAAAGCAAAATATACTGTACAAACATGATTTAAGATCATTTAGATACTTTTAAATGAGAAACATTTTATGTTTGTTAAACCAAGCCTTTGACTTTGGGCAGTAACCCAAACCATTTTTATAAGTTTCACTGGAACGAGATTTGGGTACAAAAATATCTGATTTCATATGCATTATTTTTTTATATCTCACAGCTTATGCTATATTATCACTCTATATAATATGGCATGACACTGTTCTATTACAGCATAGTATTATCATATGCAATATCTGAAAATTTGGTTACAGACTGAATGTTAAGACACATTTCAAAATACAGTCTTCATTTCCAGGAGTGGTAAAGTCTAGAATCCCATAAGATTTTGATATTTTTAAACTACCTTAAATGATTCATGAATGACGGGTGTTATAATACCCATATGTGACTGCTTACATGCCTAATTAATTTTTTTAAAAAAGCATCTGTAGCAGATCGGGGGCTGGTGAACCTCAAATTGTTCTAATTTAGGTTTATACCCTACTATTTAGCTTAAATTATCCAGACCTGAAATTAAAACCAGCATTCAAATGTTAAAGAGAGGTCAATTTAAGCTTAGATCTTTCCAATGCAGGGGAGGATACAGCACCTCTCACTGGTGCCAACAAAACTGATATGGCAAAGGTAGTATTTAGTAGGAAAAGTTTCAAAAGTGGGAAGGATGGAACTTCAGTGTTGTGGGGGAGGCTATGGAAAGGAGGGAATTGGCTGCTGAGTGGGACTTAATCAATACAAAAATAAATCAGACAGGAAACAGATTCTAGAAATGAATGGGAAATAGGATTGTGAAAGTATATTGGACACTTTGTGGATTTTTGAGAGTAAATTATAGATAGAGTGGGTAGAGAATATCTCCCATGTTATTGAAAGCCACATTGCAAGGAAACACATCTTTTTGTGCAAATAAATTCCAGCAAAATGGTAATCCAGAGTTTTCCCTATTATGTAGGTTATGACTGTGGAGACAGGCATCTTGAGAGCAGACTCATTCCATCTCCAGTTCATTCTTTTCTCTTTGTACAATTTAAGAGATCTACTTCCAAACTTTTTTGCTATTTGTTTTTAGTGCTGCCTTTTTTTGGCAAGCAAAGGCAGCTCCATTTCCAGTAAAGGCTAGATAGAAGGTCGTGTGAATCCCTGCTCTTTATTCTTTTTTTGGCACATGTGTAATGGCATTAGGCTTACTGTGGTGTTTCCATAGCAATAACCCACAGTAATTGTCTAATTTCTGCAAAAATATAATGTTAACGTCCATGGATTTCAGGTGGGACTATGAATAGACATTTTTTACTCTTAAAGAAGACAAGTCTCCCCTTTGTATAGGTCCAGGTGAATTCTTGCACTAGTGAACTCTGGCTTTTCTCTATCCAATGTGCCATGCTACCTGGGGAAGATCTGATTATGAAGTCCCCAAGGACATGATAGATTTCAGTCTAGGGCTCCCTGGGTCCAGGAGACTTGGAAGCAGGAGTCAAGGAAGGAGCTGGATGGCTGTCGTGAAAGGTGGTGAAAGCTGAGGAAGAGAAAACCCAGAACCCAAAATTTCGCTGGAAATTGGGTTTTGAAAGTGAATAGAATGCTCTTATTTCCCAGCACATATCCTCTTCCTCCATACAGCATTTAATTTATTCTTTAATGCCTAGCTCTACTTATCTTATTGCAGGTCAACTGCTGTCTTTGTTTTGCTAAGGACACCAACATTATTCACCTTATTCTCTACTGAGCACTCTCACACACCTCTCTCCCCTTATGAGTGGGAAAAGCTCCCAGTCAAAATCTGTAAAATGACCAATTTATTCTCCTTCAAGTCCCGCCTCAGAATTAATCTCTCCCATAATGCCTATGAAAAACTGTAACATGCTAATGGCTAGCAGGAGAGGAATGGCGATTAGTATCCCTAATTGAATAAGAATAACACCTTTGCTATTTTGTTTCTCCACCCTGATTGGTCTGCTTGTCTCATTCACCTGTCGTGCCTTGTCTTTTGTTTCTTTGGGACAGGCCTGGCATTTTACAAGGACTGCATCCCTAGACAGTTCTAGGCCGCTCTTGTTTAATTTTATCCTTTTGGTTTAGATTTGATAAACATGCACCTCCTTGTAGCTTATGTGATTTTTTTCCAGTCTGCAGGCATGTTCAAGAACCCAATATTATAGATACATTAGATTCATCAAGTGAATCAGAACTAATGTGTGGCGGGGAACCGAAGGGGATTCTTTCTACTCACCTAGTCAAAACCAAGAGCTAGCATATGTATTGCTGTGGTGAATGGATATTTTTGAGCCATTGCATAAGTTCAGAGGTATATCTTTTCAGAACCAGCTTTCTGCTCTTTGATTTTTTCCTCAGTCCTAATTGCTGACTAAAGAATAATTCCTCAGAACTGAACTTGCAAAACCTTTCTGAAGTTTAACCACCTCAAATTTTTCAGACATTCAAATTCAAAATTATGTGGGCTTTTTGTTTTTTTTTTAAACTGACTATTGCTTCCAAAACAACTCTGCAGCTACCGGCTTCATTAATATGCATATGGTGCAATGTAAATGGCTCTTGAGGCCTCCCCTTGGTAGATGATTTAATGTGGCAGTTATGAAAGCTGCTCAGACTGTGCTCGATTAGCATAATAATGAAGCTTCTGCAGCAGTGTTATCATCCTCAAAGGAAATAGCCTGAGTGGTCACAGGTCCTTTAACAAGTACCACTTTAGGATAAAAAGCAAAGGAGTCTGTTTGAAATGGTAGATTGGAATATGCAAAGTGGGAGGGAGTTGTTTGCTGTCAGTTTGTTGTCTTTGCTTTGCAGTGGAAAAGTGGCATCTGTAGGCTGTGAGCAAGCTGCTACATAGACTGGGGAAGCAACTCTGGGTCTTACTGTATTTCAAAACCTTTGCATCTGGAGAGACATTTTCTTTGTTTTAGAAGTCAAGCTAATAATTAGCCTGACTCTCCTCTAACCTTCCTCCTCTCTCCTACCAGGCCCCTCTCAGGGTTGTTGTTTATCAAACCATCCTAAACCCACACCTGAATATAAGGAACGCTGTAGCCGTTTAATGCTGACTGTTCAGGGTTTGATTTCTGTTGGTTTTTAACAGAGCAGGCGGTATGACAAAATGGAAAGAATAAACCTTTTGATGGCTGAGAAACTCTTGCTACATGGCTGAGTTGAATCATGATTTTTTTTCCCAAATGAAAAAATCTATGTTTGATTACTGGTAGCACATGCCAGGCAGGAGCCACAGGTCTCAATGCAATTCTCCTTTTTTTCCAGTTCTGAGTTAAGAAGTGTGAGCACATAGCGGTGACACTTCATGAATGATTGTGGGAGGAAGGTAGGGAGGCAGGGAGTGCTTCCACTACTGCCCCTGATGGTTGAATTTGGTAGTAGGAAGCAGTGCCCTTAACTAGGGAGTGTTTCCCACCCCTGGGTGAAGGACCCTGCTCCTGCCATGGCATGAGCCTTGATATACCAGTATTTTGCCAGTCTTTTCCTGTATTTCTAGCATCATACTCCATCAGGCAGAAGAAATCTTCCGAGTAGAGCAGCGGGAAAGACATGAATGGAAGTGCCAATCTTTAAAAAAGGGAAGAAGGAGGATCCTGGGAACTACAGGCCAGTCAGCCTCACCTCCGTCCCCGGAAAAATCATGGAGCAGGTCCTCAAGGAATCAATCCTGAAGCACTTACACGAGAGGAAAGTGATCAGGAACAGTCAGCATGGATTCACCAAGGGAAGGTCATGCCTGACTAATCTAATCGCCTTCTATGATGAGATTACTGATTCTGTGGATGAAGGGAAAGCAGTGGATGTATTGTTTCTTGACTTTAGCAAAGCTTTTGACACGGTCTCCCACAGTATTCTTGTCAGCAAGTTAAAGAAGTATGGGCTGGATGAATGTACTATAAGGTGGGTAGAAAGTTGGCTAGATTGTCGGGCTCAACTGGTAGTGATCAATGGCTCCATGTCTAGTTGGCAGCTGGTGTCAAGTGGAGTGCCCCAGGGGTCGGTCCTGGGGCCGGTTTTGTTCAATATCTTCATAAATGACCTGGAGGATGGTGTGGATTGCACTCTAAGCAAATTTGCGGATGATACTAAACTGGGAGGAGTGGTAGATACGCTGGAGGGCAGAGATAGGATACAGAGGGACCTAGACAAATTGGAGGATTGGGCCAAAAGAAACCTGATGAGGTTCAATAAGGATAAGTGCAGGGTCCTGCACTTAGGACGGAAGAACCCAATGCACAGCTACAGACTAGGGACCGAATGGCTAGGCAGCAGTTCTGCGGAAAAGGACCTAGGGGTTACAGTGGACGAGAAGCTGGATATGAGTCAGCAGTGTGCCCTTGTTGCCAAGAAGGCCAATGGCATTTTGGGATGTATAAGTAGGGGCATAGCGAGCAGATCGAGGGATGTGATCGTTCCCCTCTATTCGACATTGGTGAGGCCTCATCTGGAGTACTGTGTCCAGTTTTGGGCCCCACACTACAAGAAGGATGTGGATAAATTGGAGAGAGTCCAACGAAGGGCAACAAAAATGATTAGGGGTCTGGAACACATGACTTATGAGGAGAGGCTGAGGGAACTGGGATTGTTTAGTCTGCAGAAGAGAAGAATGAGGGGGGATTTGATAGCTGCTTTCAACTACCTGAGAGGTGGTTCCAAAGAGGATGGTTCTAGACTATTCTCAGTGGTAGAAGAGGACAGGACAAGGAGTAATGGTCTCAAGTTGCAGTGGGGGAGGTTTAGGTTGGATATTAGGAAAAACTTTTTCACCAGGAGGGTGGTGAAACAATGGAATGCGTTACCTAGGGAGGTGGTAGAATCTCCTTCCTTGGAAGTTTTTAAGGTCAGGCTTGACAAAGCCTTGGCTGGGATGATTTGATTGGGGATTGGTCCTGCTTTGAGCAGGGGGTTGGACTAGATGACCTCCTGAGGTCCCTTCCAACCCTGATATTCTATGATTCTATGAAGCTTAGTCTCAGACACTGAACCAAAAGCCAGGTGCTTAGTGACTCAGCATGGTGGCTGTTTTCCATGCGAGTGAGTACTAAATCAAAGCTATTCCTTGGTGTTACGGAACTCTGTGCTTCTTGGAGTTTCAGTCTTTCATCTGAGACATCCAGTTGAGGTCATGACCATTTGTGGTCAATGAAGATCCCATATCATTTCTTATCTTATTCCAATGTGGTTAATTGCATTCTTCCTGTCTTGAATTCTCCACATGTTTTCAATGGGTTAAAGTGAGCCTGATTCTCCACTGCATGACACTTTGTGTTGTCATTTGCTTCTCTGTAAAACTCTAGGTTTGTGATTTGGTAGCATTTTACCCATACTTTCCACAATAAAAATGACTTCACAATGTGCAAGGCAGTAGAGAATTAGGCCTATTGTCACTTCTTATCTTACCTATATGTATAGTGTTGTTCTGAGCAGTTGTTGCATTTCTCTTCCAGAGCTGATGACATTTGTGTGGGTGGGCGAAGTGCTTTCACATGTGTACGCGTATATACTAGGTTTGCCAACCCTCTAGGATTGGCCTGGAGTCTCCTGGAATCAGCATCAATCTGCCGGTGACTATTGAAAGCAATCTGGGAGATTTTAATAGGATATTTTTTTTAAAATGACCTTACATCATGTTGGGGGAAAAAATCTCCCGGAATACCTTCTGTCAGAGTTGGCAATTCTAGTATACACACACACACACATACTCTTTAACAGGGTTTTTGCCTTTGTAAGGAGTTACAGGAAAGGGAATGTTTGGGGCCAAAAAAAGTATGTTTGGCACAATGACCAAATCATGTAAATTCTTTCACCCAGGAACCACTTAATTAGGGTGATTTGGGGTGCACATTTAATCCATTTCATTGTGCAGTAACTCCAGCACAAAGCTGATAGTGCTGCAACTCCTGAACTTGTATACATGCATTTGTTTGTTTATGGTGGGATTTGTCAAAAGCACCTAAATGATTTAGGAGCACAAGCTTCTATTACTTTACTGGGACTTGTGCCTTGTTTTTGAAACTCCCACCCTTACGCTCCCATGTTAGGAAATTTGGACAACTCACACTGCGGAAAATTAACTGTCTGTGTAACTCTTTTCAGATTTGGGGTCTAAAACATCCTATTACTTCTACACCCTAGAGGATCCCCCGAGGAGTGTGATGCCATAAAATAAAATAAAATAAACCAGTGACACATATCTGCTTCTTGTTATTTAAAAGTTAGCTATTCTCATTTCCTTTGGACCAGCACTGTGAATTAAACAGCAGATGCAAACAAGTTTGTAAAATAAAAATATTTAAAAAAAAAGATTTAAAACAAATTGGAAATAGAAAAAATATTAAAAATAAAAACAAAAATATTTTAAACATTGGAAATTATTCATTTTTGTGAAATATGTTGAAAAAAATAATAAAATGGAAACACCTACAACTTGGCCGTGAAATCACAGAATATAGCAGTGTAAGGCATTACATTACAAGCTGTGTGGTCCAGTGGATAGGGTACCAGACTAGGCATCAGGTAACCAGAGTTCTAGTCCTTCTTGGCTAGGCTGTTGGCCTGTTGTAAGGCCTTGAGCAAGTCATTTCTGCACTTTGGTTCAGAGTTTCCATCTGTAAAGCAGCGAGAATTATATGTACACTTTCCTTTGTTACAAAGCTGTAAGAATTATGGATGTAAACTACCTATATAAGAGCTAAGGTATGATTAGAATGTAGACTGTAAAAATGCATATTTATAAACCATCTAGATGTGTCCATCTGTTTAGGTGTCTATTGCTTTGATATCTAAGCAAGGCTTTGTATCCTTCCACTAAATCTTCCCAAGTTCTCTCCATCTCCAATTCTGGGAAAGGGAAAGAAGGGATGTAGATATGCAGTAAAAAATATTGGATTATCTGCAGTCTGTGAAGAAGTATTAAGTCTCTGATTTTATCGGTGGATTCACATGGTCAGAACCCAACTCCTGAGTGAAATCCCTTTGAGTTTAATGGTACTCTGCACAGTGCACACTTGTAGATCTCTTTGTGGGACTGGGCTCTGTGTCACAATATCCTGTAATTAGGGAGCAGTCCGTATCATGGACCTCATTACCCAAAGGATTATTTTTTCAAAAGCTCCTCTGCAAGGTGTAAAATCACCATCTACCTGGCTGCAGATTTAACCTTTTCAAAGATGAGAATGTGCAGATCTGAGAACAGAAATTCCCCTATAGCTTGGGAGAAATTTTGGATTCTTCTAGATGAAAGGCACAATAAAAATGTTAGTCATATTAATATCCTAATGTGACAAATCCCACTCTCATTATTAGGTGAGTAATCTAAATGTTTTCAGTGGAACTGTGTGCATGAGTGAGATGAGCAGCTTTTTGCACAGGTGAGAAAACAACATGATGCACATTACACTGTAATGCGGAGTACTAACTTGGGGTTTGCAAACAGGTTTCAGGAGGTCACTCGGGACAGGCCTACCCTTCCCATATTGCTAAATAAAAGGGAAATCCTGGTTAGATTGCAGGTGGCTGGAAGGAAGATTTCCCTGTATGGAAAATGGGGTCCAGGTGTGGAAAGCCACTTCTGTAATATAAAACATTTCCCACAATGTAATCTTACTGAGAGTATTTGATATCTTACCTGAGAGAATATGGAGCAAGTTCCCTCCATCTCCTTTTGCTTCATGGAGGAAGGCCACTATATGAAGGAGGATGATAGGGGACCATGTGCTCTGGTGAAAATGGAGGGCATGGCTGGCCAGAAGCCCTGGGGTATGAAAGAGCAGATCCTGTGCGCAAAATGATTTGGAGATTATTAAAACCAGCATGGAGCCCCTGTTTAAGACCTCCATAATATCATTAAACTCTCTGTGGAAGGGGGTATAGTGTGTGTGGAGCCATGGTGGGGAAGCCAGTTGCAGCATGGCACCAGAGCCAGCTCTTACTGTTATGGGAAATCCATAAAGTCAGGATGCTGCCATGCTGTGTCTGCAGCTTATTATGTGAAGTTCACCTTGTCATATCATCGCCTCCCATTCCTTTGCTGCATCTTCTGTTGTCTTTTGTCACATGCTAAGGCCGTAGCAAGCTCTGTGTGGCTTTATATTTGTCTTTTGTCCAGCACAATTACAAATAATATAATAAATAATAATAAGAGGAACATTGTTTCCATTTGTCTGATTGAGATCGTTGAGATTGGACTAGGTTTTCCCAGCAATCCCTTACTGACACTAACACCTCAGTCTGCCCCTTTGCCTCTTTTCAAAGCTTCTTCTCCCTGCTAATCAAGAGAACGATGGGAGAGAGCTGCCCTGATACAAATGGGATTTCACAAGAACTGTATATGTAAGTTGTCTCCTCTGCAGATTTTTCCACGGATGAGGATAGTATGAGCTCTGAATTCTACAGTGATCTCTATAAATAGTTTTTCTAGGATCCTTTTAAGATACAGAAAAAGGAAACACACTTTTGACAATGCAATATAAAATGTGGAAATAGGGATTCATCAGAATTCATTTGTAAAGTTTTATAACTGTTTTACAGGAAACTCTGATGTGGTATGAGCAGCAAAAAATAGATACCACAGCGGTCTGTCATGTCTAAGTAGATGGATTAGAAAGAGAAGGGAAAAAAGTCCATGTTCTCCCTGATCCCCAAGCATTGCATTTTTTTCATATTGAAAATCGCTTCCTACGAAATAAGCATAGGAAGTGATTTACCCATGAACAGTAGCTTGCCTTGGTGCCAAGCATTGCCCTGAAGCAGAATGCTAAGACTAAACCTTTACCCACAGAATGGCTGAAGGACAGATGGGTCATAGTCCTGCTCTCATTGAAGTGAATGGGAATTTTGTCACTGATGTTCAGTGGGAGCAGGCTCAAGCCCTGTAAGTATTATCCCCATGGAAAAGGCGTATTCAGATTGAAAAGGGGAGAAAAGGCAGTCTTAGAATTTTTTTGGAATTTGTCTTTGCAAATATGAAACTATGCAAAATGCTGCGGCCTGACTGTTAACTTTTGAAATCCAATTACAGGATATCTTAGATACTGTGGTACACAGGCATTCGTCCATGGCTTGTGTCCCTGTCATTTAATTGCTTTCTTTATGCTAATAAACATGCACTCCATACTTCTGTGCACTTGCACTGCATGGCCCAAGGCCTGTATTGTGGATGACATGGGGTTCTTTCATTCTAATTTGCAGACACCTCTCCTACATTGATTATGTTAATTACATGTGCTTCCATGACCTCTCTTCTATTTGTGCCTTTCTTCTTTTGCTTGTAAAGCTCCACTGGGAGGCTTAATCACATTGGTTGTTCCTTTTTCTCTTTTCTTTCCTCTGAAAAAGTAATAAAATATTTCTTTGACAACTTAGCTAACTTTAAAAGCGTCAAAGAGTCCTGTGGCACCTTATAGACTAACAGACTTATTGGAGCATAAGCTTTTGTGGGTGAATACCCACTTCGTCGGATGCATGTAGTGGATATTTCTAGAGGCAGGTATAAATATGCAAGCAGGAATCAGGCTAGGGATAACGAGGTTAGTTCAATCAGGGAGGATGAGGCCCTCTTCTAGCAGTTGAGGTGTGAACACCAAGGGAGGAGAAACTGCTTTTGTAGTTGGCTAGCCATTCACAGTCTTTGTTTAATCCTGAGCTGATAGTGTCAAATTTGCAAATGAACTGAAGCTCAGCAGTTTCTCTTTGAAGTCTGGTCCTGACATTTTTTTGCTGCAGGATGGCTACCTTTAAATCTGCTATTGTTTGTCCAGGGAGGTTGAAGTGTTCTCCTACAGGTTTTTGAATATTGCCATTCCTAATATCTGATTGGTGTCCATTTATCCTTTTACGTAGGGACTGTCCCGTTTGGCCGATGTACATAGCAGAGGGGCATTGCTGGCACATGATGGTGTATATTACATTGGTGGATGTGCAGGTGATGGTGTGGCTGATCTGGTTAGGTCCTGTGATGGTGTTGTTAAGTAACCTGGCAAAATGTTTCTTGAAGCCTGAAATGAGTTTGCAAAGAAAAGCTGTAGCACGTTGGTTTGAGTCATGTGTAGGAGAGACATTGAAATGTGGTTGTGTGTATGAAAAACACATTTGATTGACTGAACACCCTTACCTAAGGCCACAGTTTGGTATCCCTTACACAGGTGCATGGAGTGAGTGTACAAGGGTCTTCTACTCCCACTCCCAAGTGTGCCACCCAAGGGCCACTATTTAAAAGGCAATAGGCAACTCCTAGTAGATAGTTGAGATTTATTTCAGGGCCATCCAGAGAACAAAAGAAAATATAGATTCGTTTGTGTTTCTCATATTGTAATGTTTTTAAAAAACATTTTCAGCTGAAATGTTTTGTGAAACTTACTGTTGCTAATGCTCCATTTTTGGTGGAAGGAAATGTTGCTATGCAAACAGATTAGTGTTTGGTTATGCTGTAGCTGTGTAACTGTTTTATGTGCTTACAGGATATCAAACATGTTTCAGGCCTCATGTTACATGCCATAAAAGAAAGTTATTTTGGACACTGCAGAAATGAAGTGCTACCAGCCTCATTGTGTTCTCCAACACTGGTGAGTGGAGGAGCAGCCTACTCTTAATGTGAAACAAAAGGGGTTTGTGAATATTATAAAAGCAGCATGGCCAACTAGAGTTAAACATTCAGGATAAGATATTAACTTAAACCACATGTGAAGTGCAGCTGTTTCTGCTGAGGCTTTCATCGGTCTGTACTGGAAAGATTGGTGGGTTTTAATATGTGATTTCAAGCAGAGCCAAAAGAGATGTGTGGAAAATGTGTGTGAAATCAGTGTACATCCATAGGGGGTCCTAGAGCTCTAGTGTAATTTTTTCTTTATATTAATATAAATAATGTTGACAATATATTTATCACAAAATGCCTTTATTTCAAGACCATAAATTGAAGGGTGGAAGGGTTGACTAGGAATATGGATCCTCCTGGTGATATTTATCCCTCCTCTGTCACAAAACACAACATGAGGCTTAGCATCAAGTAACGGAAAAATGGAAACCTTAGTCTGAAGATCCTTCAGGAAATACATGAAGCTTTTTAGATTATCATGTTCAGAACACTGCTGAAATCTGCAATTCTAGTTGTTGCTGACTTGGAGTTTTAAGATGACTAAGGTTCAGGTGCTCTGAGTGACTCTTAAAGGTGGAAATTTTGCAACAGAAAAGCTTCAAAAACAGACTCCAACAAGTAACTGCTGAGCTTGAATTAATATGCAAACTAGATACTGTTAACTTGGGTTTGAATAGAGACTGGAAGTGGCTGGGTCATTACACATATTGAATCTATTTCCCCATGTTAAGTATCCCCACACCTTCTTGTCAACTGTCTAAATGGGCCATCCTGATTATCACTACAAAAGTTTTTTTCTCCTGCTGATAATAGCTCATCTTAATTAATTAGCCTCTTACAGTTGGTATGGCTACTTCCATCTTTCCATGTTCTCTGTATGTATCTATATATCTTCTTACTATATGTTCCATTCTATGCATCTGATGAAGTGGGCTGTAGCCCACGAAAGCTTATGCTCAAATAAATTGGTTAGTCTCTAAGGTGCCACAAGTACTCCTCGTTCTTTTTTTTAAATGAAAGAAGAGCTGCAGCAGAGTGATAGATGTAGCTGTGACCTGTGAACTCTGATGAACAAGTGCTTAGGATCCCTGGTATGTTTGCAACATAATCTTCTTAATCCCATCCAAGGACAAAAGTCAAACTCTACTACTAAGTCACCAGGAGATCCAACCCTTCTCAGCATAGGAGCCAGTGGAGCTGCTGAAGGATAACACACTATGATAAAGCTTGTATCTGACACATGGTGGCTGGATGCTGTGAATGGACTCAGCATTACCAGAACTAACTGCATGTGCGGCCTGCAGACTATCAGTAGCTAAGGCTTTAACTGAGATCCTGGGGGTCTGCAGGCAAGGTCTCTACAGGTTTGCTACAGGAAAGCCTTCCGCTAGCTGTGTCGATAGGAGATGTGATAAGCCTTTCCCAGCTGGAAGTCACTGTTACATATGTATGGTACATAGCATGGAAACATTCCAAAATAGGTAACAACAATGTAGTGGGACTGGGGCAGGAAGAGGGGAGAGATCCAGATACGCTGCAGCTCTACTTTACTGTGTAGTCCTGGAGAATCTGGGGGAACTCCAAAAGATCATTATAGAGTAACTTGTCACCCACTACAGCTTGAGAGGAGAGAGAAGTGAGAAGCCTGGATGAGGTTATACTAAGTGGGATCTCTTCTTTCTCCCTCCCTCCCTGAAGAGCAAATGAGAGAGAGTCAAACTTTATTTTTCCTTCACAACTTTGAAAACTGCTAAAGGGAACAAACAACTCTCACACACATAGGAAGAAAGCAAAGTGGCATTTTGCAATAATAGTGTTCAAGAGATTCATTTTGTTTGAGTATATTTGTGACCAGACGGGGAGGATACAGGAGAAGCACTTTAGATTTTGAATCGGAAAGAAAGCTCAGTGGCATCCATACAGCAAAAATGGGAGGAAAGAATTGAGAGTTGATGCCGTTACAAATATTGTAGAAGACAGTGAGATCTAGCAGTAAAAGAAGGGGACTAGGAATCAGGACACCTGGGTTCTATTTACAGCTCTGTCACTACCTCACAAATTACCTGGTTTCCAATCACTGAGGCCTGGGCTACACTGGGGGGAGGGGCGGGGGTTCGAACTAAGATACACAACTTCCACTATGCTATTCACGTAGCTGAAGTCGAAGTATTTTAGTTCGAGTTACCTGGCCGTCCTCACGGCGGCGAGTCGACCGCAGCGGTTCCCCCATTGACTCCACTTACTCCTCCTGCCGAGGTGGAGTACAGGCGTCAATTTGGGGATTGATTTATCGCGTCTAGACAAGACACGATAAATCGATCCCCGATAGATCAATCACTACCCGCCAAGCCGGTGGGTAGTGAAGATGTACCCTGAGGCTATCCATGTGCATTAGTTTCCCTTTGAATAAAATTTGGGAGGATAATAGGCTCATTGCTTTCAGATCCTTAGTTAAACAGTGCTATATAAATGCAAATGGTTATTATTTGTATTACAATAGCACCCAGAGACCCCAGCTTGGAGCAGAGCCCTGGTGTGTGCACTGGATATACACATAGTAAGAGACACTTTCTGCGCTGAAGAACTTAGATTAAATAAACATACAAAGGGTAGGAAGGGAGACAGAGGCACAGAGTGACAAGTGACTTGTCCAAGGTCAGACCAGTTGTAGTCAGAAACAGAACCTAGGTCTCCTGAGTCCCAGTCTAGTGCCCTGTAGGGTCTGCACTTGTGTTGTAGGACAAGATTGCTGCCTCTGCTGTTGTTGTATAACAATTGCCTATAGGGAGTAGTCCAAAAATTGATTTCTTCTATAATTTTCAATTGATTTCTTCTATAATTTGCAAATGAAATATAAAAATCAAATTAAACCCACACCAACGCAAACACAGTCACTTGAAGAAAGAGCAGTTTCACCTAATAATAACAGCCTTCAAAAATTGGCATTTGATACGTGGATCTCATTGCCTAAAGGTCTGTGCTATAAAATAGCGCGTGGGCAGAAGCCTAGAACCCTTGTTAGATCCTAAATGCTTTGGCAACATTCAGGAACAGTGCAAACAAACTGCTTTTTGTGAACTTGAGAAAATCAGCAGCACTAGTGTTGAAAAGCATCAAAACGCAGCCACCCACCCTGTCAGTCAACATGCTGTGAGAAGGCTTACACAGAACACTAACAAGAACTAAAAAGGCTCTGCAGGTGGCTGTCTAACTTCCATCAAAATCATCTCCCCAGAGCCAACAACAGCGAAGGAAGGATTACTATTATCGTAGCACTGATTTTGGCTCTAATACTGTGCCTGTTGCGGAAGAGGAAGATTAGTAATAGTGGCCATCTCTCTGAACCTCTCAATCTATATTTGATCCCTCTTTCCTATTGCTGGGAAGTATGGGGCATATACACACAGCTGTTTGCCACTCCAAGGTACACGTGCTTATTTGGCTTTGCTTAGGCTAGGATAGATCATGGGTGAGATCCACCAGAGAAAAGCCAGGTTAATTGCAAGCATGTGTTTTTTCATGCTGTCGTAACTTTCTTCCTTTATTTTAAAATTCTCTGCAGACTTAATTAACCGCAACTAGGATCATAAATAAGGCTGGACACATGATTCATCATGAAGAATTTATTGATGGAATATTTCCTCCTTTTTTTTCTCTTTTATTTTTTCAAATTTTCTGGGAACAGACTGATTTTCCTCAAATTTATTTGTTCAGAAACGTTCAGCAAAACAGCCTTGAACTGTGATTTGTTTATTAGTTCATTCCAAGTATTCAATACTCAAAAATTCTATTTATGTTTTTGTACTTATGGAACCGATGCTGTATTTCTGTTTCTTGACTGAAAATTTTCCAGTACAATTCACTTTCTGTGACTATCCTGCCATGTTCACTTAAAATTGGTTCTTTCAGGAAATATTTCTGCCAGATAAATTGTTTGCTAGGATATTTGTAGAGTGCAAATATACAGGGACAAAAACACAGTCAAAGTAAATTCACTCAAAAATTTAAGTAAAGATTCACAGTATGTTATTTGAATTATTGTCTCTGCTCTCATCATATATACTCTAAGAGGGTTTTGTTTTGTTCTTTTTTAAGAAAAGCAATAGCGGATAGCAAAAGTCAGAAATGTCTTCATTGACAAAACTACTCAAAAGTAACCCCAGCCTCAGGATCTGTGGAAATTCAAAACTAGAAAGTAAACATCCCAGAAAATAATTAAGAAGAAGAAGGAAAAAAAGTATATTCAATAGAGCTGTTCAAGTTTTTCCCGAGAGTAGATTAGCTTAGTTTGGTGGTGGTGGTTGGCTTGGTGGGGTGTGTGTGTGGGGGGGTGGGTGGGTGGGTGTTTTGGATTTCCCCTGCAACTTTTTAAAATCAGTAAATTGAGTGTTTCTGAATCTGGCGCTCTCCAAACAATAGAGATTTCAGTTGTCTGTCTTCAGAACTGTGCAGCTTGGGTAGTAGTGGCATCAGCTTTCCAACAATGTGTCTTGAGCCTGACCATGAGATTTGTTCAAGCTCCCTTAGCCCCTCTGCTGTGACTGACACCAGTCGTGCCAAATTTGGTAGGTTGCTTCTTTCTTGTTTTGGTTTGTTGTTGTTGTTGTTGGGTTTCTTGGTTTTTGTTTTTGTTTTTTTGGTTCTTAGGCTGACAATTTACGTATCCACTAGAAAACAGATGTTCAGACCAGTAACTTGTTGCATGTAAATTGACTGAATGTGACCTGAACTGGCATATCTGACTCAATCTCTGGACTTTGACTAGTTTTGTGTTGAAATGAAACATACGCACCTTGTTTCTGGAGTATTCGCTCTGCCATGAGTATTTGTGAATTTGATCCAGGGTGAAATTTTGCCATCTACAGCAGGCTTTGGTGACCCACCAGCTCCTCGGCACAACAGTGAGTTTGTGCCAAGGTAGAAATGTAGTACTTTGGGAGTGAAAACACCTTTTGTGGAGTTTTTTGTTTTGTTTTTCATCTGTGGAAATTGTTTACTGCTTTCATTGCAAATGTTTTTTCTTGAGTTTTACCAACAATGTAAGTCATCTTGCATACCTCCAGTCCTGAACCTGCATTACCTTTGCTATTTATGTACCTTTCCTCTCTTGAGCACTGACTACCAGTGGTAGTATTTATGCTGGGAAATATGAGGAGGTCTTGGGATATGGACATACATCCCCTAAGAACTATTCTATAACCATAAAGCTAACTATAAAAACAAAACAAAACAAAACTTATGACCTAAATAGGGTTTGAAGCCAACTCTCGAGAGGCAAAATGCTACTGAATTAACCAACTGTTCTACCTAGCCTGTTAGGTCTGCATATTCTGACAGAAGGCAAAACACAATGAAAAGCCTCTATTCATCTTTCCCAAACTCAGAATGAAATGCCAGGTTTTTAGTGAAATGGCAAAATTGGTGAAACTGTGCAGAATCTCTTTGAAAACAAATATGCACTTAACACCGAAAAATGTTTCTATGGGGCCCTGCCTATGAATAATAGATTCCATGTCGTGCAATTATAAGGGGAAGGCACTGGAATATAGCTCAGAGTGAACCGTTGCAATAGGTAAAAAGAATTTGGGGGAGAATAAAAAGAACTAGGTTGTTGTTTGTTTGTGGACTTTACCAGATCTTTTCTAATAAAAACCAAATAGTCTGCCTTCTGTGAGTTAACATAATCACATTTGTACAAGAGACTTTTATTTTGTATATGTAAATGTTTTGGTTGTTTGAAAATTAAACACGTTCTTAGATTTCGCATCACAGTGCCAGCAGCAGACCTACTGGGGAGTTCCCAGAAGGATAAATTGATAAAAGTCCTAATAGGGGAACTCAACAGGAAAAAAGCCAAAATGAATTAGCTTGCCGAGACATGGCTAACATCATTGAGTTTATATATGTTTCATTAAACCGAGACTTGACAGCTTTATGAGGAAACAGTGGGGTTTGGAGTGCATGAAGAACCTGTAACACTGCCAAGGCTGATCAGGTCCTCTGCCATGCAGCCTATTTAATAGACAAATATTTGCACAGTGAAAATGTCATTTTAAATGACTGGTTTGATAATCCCTTAAGCTTTTAAATGATCTGCAAAGTCTGGAAATTCTTCCCTGGTGTTTAAAATCTATGGGCATGTCAGATAATGAAAGCGAACATTAAATGATGGGGTATGCATTGCTCCCTAAATTAGGGATTACTTTGTGCATCATGATCCTTTTTTTTTCTTTTCACCCCTCCATTTTCTTCTTTATATAGGAGAATATCTGGAGCTGGCAGAGGCTGAGCTTTACTGTTTCAGGTGTAGTTTGTTCCCACAGGCCTTGAGCCTTTTGTGCCTGCAATGGTGGATAGTAGGTATACGTTGGAGTACTTGCCCTTTTAACTACCTGATCTGCATTGCTATAGTTGAGGGGCAATTACCTAGCATATGCAGTTTAACTGCAAGTACAAATTGTGCAGACTCATACTAGTGCTGCATGTCTGGGAAATGTTCTTGAATTACTACATATTCATTGTATTAGTTTCACAGCTTTGCTTTTCAGTCCCATCTACAATAAGGGAAACACTATTATCTCACATTTGTGTTGTCACAAGTCAGTGAATTAATCATAATTAGTAAATTAACTGGGTGTTTGTGACTAGTCGCTGGAAGCAGTGTTTGTTTTCCCTTACTTCTCCTACAGCTTAGATAAATGGAGATGATAGGACAGCCTACAGTACATATAAGAGTTGCATCTTAACACTGCCAGTATAGCAGTGAATGGAGATTAACTAAAAAAATCTAGATTAACCATGTAAATTTTTTGTAAAAAATCAGAAGAAATCCTAATTTAGGACCTCATCGTGCTCTCACTGAAGTCAATGACAAATCTCTCACTGTCTCCAACAGAACTAGGATTTTCTCCCTGCTATTTTAACCAGGGTTTCTTTCTATGATACAAGACATGATCTATTGCACCCACTCAGTCAGTGGGTGTTTTAATCTTGCAGAGAAAAGAGGATTGGGCCCATACTGTTATTGACCTTTATGATGTTACTTAATTAAATACACAGAGAAAATATCTGACTGGTTTTCAGGCAAATAGAGCAGTGGCCAAGAAAAGGAAAAATGCATCTGATGGGCCCTAGCCCCCATCACCTGCAAAGCCAGCAAAGGCACCCAATTAGTCATGCTTTGTACCTGGGAGGTGAGTAGCTAATTGGCTCTGGCCAGAGCGGGCAGAGCTAAACCATAGTAAGTAGACTGAAGGTGGTCAGCTGAGAAGACAGGTCTCACTGCCTGAAGGAAGCCTTGGGTTAGGATATGCTGGCAGAGGCAATGGCAGCAGTGCACTACAGGGGTAGTGTAGGCTTGTGCAAAGGAAGTCCTGAGATATGCTTTGTAAGTAGAGAGGAAAAGACTTCAGTAGTCCAGTAGGATAGGAGAACTATTCAGATGTGTTTGGACTTGTTCATGATACCCAGAATAGGTGATTTGGCTGAAGGGCCTAGCTACAGAAGATCTGCACCTGGGGGCAAGCAGGTGGCTGGGCAGGAGGTGCTGGAGCCAAAGAGTGCGACAACATCTCCCACTGATGGAAGGGAGCGCTCTGAGGGTGAGTGGGCCCTGCCACAATGCTCCAAAGCAGAAAAGGTATAAGTCTTGATAAAAGAACAAATAGAACTCCCCTTCTCCCTCACACAGACATGTATTGATCAGAGAGGTGGGGATATGGGGAGTAGCTAGGTAAATCTCATGTAGATGCAGAATGTGCCCATAGGCAGACATAAATAAGAACAACGTACCTAGTCCTGACCACAGATGGTATCATGTATTATTAAGCACCTGATTCCTTTCAGACCATATACTAAAGAGCAAACTTCAGAAGGTTCCTCAATAATAGTTGTATACGACAAAGTGAAGCTTAGCAGCATGAGAGCTGGAGTTCAGGTGGCTGTCAAGCTATCCCTCAGATTTGGGAATCAATGCTACGTAGCAGTGCTTCAGGCGCAGTAAGGAGGGATCCCAGGATAAACAGCAGGAAATAAAAAATCATGGAATCTCGAAAATTGAATTAAAGGAAACAGTAGGCAGGGGGCCAGAACCAACTGGCTTTAATTTGTCCAATATTGTGATCATTACCAACACCTGGTAAGGAAGAAATACCAAAAAGAAAAATCACACAGATGGTATTAAATCTCACCACAGGATTCCCCTAGAGAATCCTCACCTGTTTGTCCTCCAGGACACACTTCCTCTGAGCAACAACAGTTGTTGATCAGAAGGATGAGGAGGCGTGGAAAAGCCGAGCACAAGTCCACAAATAGGTCCATCACACCACTGTGGCAGGGCATCAGTAAACTCAGTCCTCTACCTTGAAAGCCAGATGTATTCTGCTTCTGAATAAACTAGAAACACTAAGGTCAGTAACCCAGCAGGCTGTTCACCACAGGTTTCCTGGATCAAATTTTCTTTGTTAGGGTTGCCAATTTTGGTTGGACGTATTCCTGGACATTTAATCACATGACGATCTTTAAAGATTAATCTTTAATTCCCGGAGACTCCAGGCCAGTCCTGGAGGGTTGGTGACCCTAGCACACTGCCAATAACCACTTGTCAGCCGTGCTGAGAAGGATCACTTCAGGTCGTTCAGAATGAATGTACCTATAAATTCAGCATCTTCAAGAACACGTCCCAAAACTACACCCCAGTCTCAGCAGCCAAAATGTGCAGGAGTGGCTGTGGCTTCTTCAGCTGGCTGCAGCACTTTGACAGAACAAGCTGTCAAGGGCAATAGTCTTGTTACTGTAATTACAGGCTTTTGATGAAGAAGCTCTTTACCACTTGCTTCAAACTATTAATCAATAACCTCCACTCAAAATGCTTACTAAGAAAATGAACTATTAGATGACCAGCCTGATATTCCGGTAAGACTCTTGGCAGCTTGTAGTAGCTGATTAGGACATTCAGTGTTATATTTTTATCCAACAACAATCCCCCTTTATTTCCCCATCGCCACCACCGCACATTTCTACCAGTGAAGAAGTATTTTCAAAACCAGAAAAATCAAGGTAAATGTCCAACAAGTGAATGCTGTCTCCTTAGTGCTCTGAAAACTAGGATTTTAAAGGAGTTTCAGGGACTTAGGTGCATATCTTCCATACAAGCCAATGGGAGTTGGGTGCCTAAACCTAGGTGAAAAACCCAGAATAAATCCACAGTGTAAAGCCAGCACCTTTTAAAACCTATTTATAAATGTCAGCCAAACTTAGATCTATCCTTCTAAGACTGTAGATGACACATCATAGGTTTTGCCCCTTCTACTGTTATTTTTCCTCAGGGGGAATGACTAGTCATGTACTAATGAAACTTACTTTCACTAACAGGAAACAAAATAGTGATGGGAAAACTCTGCGTGGTCACCCTTTCCGTTCAATACTAAATCTGATTTAGGGCTGTGGTTTTTTAAAATAATCTAATATAATTCTATAGAAAGGGACAGTAACAATACAAAACTGATTTCATTAGTCCTCTGTGTGTGAATGTTTGGTAACATGTTTAGTGCAATGGGATCAAGCTGCAAATTTGGTTCCATATCCAGATTTTGAAAACCCCAAAATTCGAATGTTGCTTTAGGCCCACATCTGATATTTATGAACCTCATTCAATGAGATACCTAAGCACATGTCTTATTTTATATACAGAGTAATAAAGTTAATGGGACTAATCACCTGCGTAAGATAAGGCACATGATTATGTATCTTGCTGAACTGGGCTAAGGGTACACTGCACAGTGAGCAAGTTTTTATACTCTGATTTTGATTCCTATGTCTTTCATTGCATTAATTTCATCAAAACTGGCTGCATCTAAAACCCTGAGACTAATGTACATGTAAAGCACAATTTTTCTTCTTTTCACCCCACTCCCCATCATCCTGCCTTTTTTAGAGTCTCCATCATTTCTCTCTGGAGAGCCATGGACTTTATCATTTGGAACCATCTTGTATGTTAAATGTCTGAGATGGTGTGTTAGAAAAGTGCTGGGTGAATTTGCAGCATGATATAAACGAGGATTCTTAATCATAATTCATATCTGCCACATGTGGGAAATATTCAGTGTTCTTCATCTTAATAACCATATTGTATGTTTCACAAGGAGTACAGAATAGAGAATTTAGAAGGGGGGGGTACTTCAATCGTATGTAAACTGCCTAGAATTTTTATCTTTTAGCCGCAGTATATTAGTATGCTAAGTTACTCAACACTTATACAGTAGGTAACATGCTAAAATATGCTAATAACAGCACTGAAATAAAAGCCTTTTCACTATGTTTGTGTCTAGACATACTTCTTTGTTGTGATAGTCTAATTTACGATTCAGAGTTAAATTAACTTATTTGTGTTCTTCCTGTTGCCTCTTAAGAAACTAGAACATGAAAGAATTCAGAGAACATCAAGTGAAAGGTAATTTTTCTGATTTGGTGCTGCCAGAGATCTGAATTAATTGGAACAATAATATATTCGTATTTTCTAATAATCACTTTTGTTGATTTTCTGACCCCAAGGCCAGTTTCTGTGAAAATACAGAGTGATTCAATTGACTTCAGTGGATTTACACCACAGCAGCGTCTGGTCTATAAAAATCAGCGTCCACAATGCTACACTTTGTTTCTGCGGGAACTTCAGTTTGTATAGCTTGTGTAATACAGTGATGGAAATTCACAGCAATATGCCCATCATCAGGTTTGCAGTACCAGAGACCCCTGCAATAAGAGGCCAGGATTCAACAGTATTTTTAAGAAGTAATAGTAAGCTGAAAAGGGCTCTTGTAGGAACCTGGCCTTTAGCTTTGAATTTAACACAGGTTCCAGACTCCCCACTTCGTTTTCTTTGCCTGGAGGCCCTGGTGAAGCTATTAACAGTCATGATTACACTTCAGAACTAGGAACCTTTCCAACCAAATGGACAGAAAACAAATATGTTGCTGGATATTGCATAGTTAGAACAGTGTGTAATTCAGCATAATTGCAATCCTTTAGTACTGGCTAAAATATAGATCTATTTTAGTGAGTAACAATGAATATTAGTGATAACTGAAAACACTTATTTGTTGTGCTTTGGAAGATATATCCCTGTCAATATGCATGTTTGGGAAGAGCCCCAAGCACTTTATAGTTTCAAAATGGAATACCTACAGATACAAGGTTGGGGTGTTAGAAATATAAGTCATGGCTAGTGCAATGGCTTGAATTCACTAGAACCTTAATCTTGCAGAGCCTTAAGTGCATTTCTTTGAACACATGAATAGTTCCATAAATTGGACTACTTGCATGAATAAACTGGAACTATTTCCATGTGTAAAGTTATCCATGGACTTAACACCCAGATTCTACAATGTGTCTGGTTTGGATGGGCTATGTGTCTTCACAGAAGACCACAGATTTCAGTGGGGCACCACTCAGGTGCAGCAGTTCACTTACAAGATTGTAAACTCTTCGGGACAGGGACTGTCTTTTTGTTCTGTGTTTGTACAGTGCCCGGCACAAGAGGCACCAGATACATGATAGGAATCGCTAGGTGCTATCCCAAAACAAATAATTAGCAGGAACTGATTGACCTCTATTTAGTTGACTAACATTTCCATTATCAAAGATTTTTCCAACTTTTTGAGAAGCTCTAACACCACTATTGTTTGGCGAAAGCCTTCAAAGTTCATCAGGGAGAAAGCTCTGGGGTTAGAGAAGTGCATTTTCTTTGTGCCATGTAGCTCAAATCTTAGATGTCAGTGAAGAAATTTGAGGGTTTAAACCCTAGTGGTGACATGTGACTGGTTTGTTACATAATAGGTAAAAGCAAATTCTAGTTCTTTAAAATAAAACAAAACAACAAAAGACAAGGAAATAACATAGGGCAGAATTTGTTGTATGTAATAAAAATATGTTCTAGGTTGCTAAAATCATGCACCTTACATGTCACCAGACAGCACATACTTCATACCATAGTGACTAAATGTGCTCCCTCCAGACCAGTGCTAGAGATGAAACTGGTCCTGGTTGCTCCAGGCCAAACACAGGAACTGAGAGCAGGGAGCCTATTCCTCCTGTGCTCTAATAATCAAATTGCTGTTACTCAGGTAGCATGCAGCTACCTGACACTACTGAAGAGGGGAAAAGAGCTAGGCGGGGTGGGGTGGGGTGGAGGGCAATGGGTGAAGAGTAGCTTAGGACAAGGAGTCTGGTGATGATGGGACTGGGGGAAAGAGAGACTGGGATTGGCTGGGCAAGCAGATGGGGACTGGGAGCCAGGGAGAAAGGGGAGGCTGGGACTAATTGGGCAAGGAGAATGGAATTGAACTGGGGTGGAGAGGAGCCTGGGACTAGCTGAGCAAGGAGACTGGGAGGAGATGGTGCGGGGACTGAACCCAGCTGGGTACTGCAGATTAAAAAAACAGTGTATAATCACGTAATTAAAAACCGTACCAGAATGAGACCTGGGCAAATAACTGGCTTTTCAGTGTGCTGATAGTTCATAAAAATAATTTAAAAAATTGGTTCAGGTAGAAATAGAAACAGAATTTTTGCAGTATTTTCAATTTAAAAAAAATCAGAAAAAGAAATCATTTCAGTTTGAATTAAATGATTTGTTTCAGTTTCAGCCATCTTAAACCTTTCCTTTATTTTTTTAGAAAAGAAAATGAATGCCTTGAGTCACAAAACCAAAAAGCAGATGGTGGTGCTAGGGGGACCCCCTTACACCCAGTGATTAGGGCACTCACTTGGGATGTGGGAGATGCAGGTTTGAGCAGGGACTTGAACCCAGTCAAGTGCCCTGTCGACAGGACTATTGGCTATTTGGGAGGGGGCTCCTCTGTCTCTCCAGTTGAAGCTGTTCCACTTTGGATAAATAATCATTAAAGTCAATTAAGGTTGCACAGGCAATCTTAATTCTGGCATTTCCTAACTTTTGAGTGCTTGGCTTAGCAACTGTAATGTTCTTTTAATGTAGTTTTTGTTCGTGTAATTTATATTGATATTCAGGGTGACAACAATAACTTTTCACTAACGAAGCTCTCTTTCTCCTGGTGTGCTGTTTAATTGTCTCTGGTTAACATACACTGGGGCTGGTGCATCCTGCTCAGCTATGCTGGCAATTTCCCAAGTGTAACTCTGGGAAATTGAAAACAAACAAACAAAAATATACCCTACCACGATGCGTTACATTAGTAAAATCAGGCTCTAATAATGTAAACAATTGAAATGGTTTCATCTTTAGATCTTATGCCAACTACAGCAATTTTATGCTCTATAGGATTTATGGATTCTGGGCTACTGAAAATCATTTGCTGTATTATATTTGTGTATGTATTTCTTTCTTTTCTAATTTCATTTATGGAGAGGAGAACTTAAAGCCCAATGTAGAACAGTGACAATTATGAACTGTTTGATGTAACAAATATAACACTTAATGGTGCAGTTTATGCTGTAAAAAACATTTATGCCTCTATGTGACTATAAAATCATAAGAGTGTGATCACGAGTGTAAATCAAAAGTAGAGCAACGCTGAACATGATGGGTAACTCATAATGTAATTCAGACAAGCTATATCTTCCGATATATCATCAAAAATATGCATTACTTTCCCCAGCATCATTGCTGCTTTGCACATATGCACTGAAAACAGTATTTAGATGATACTGTGTTGAAATGGAATTATCTGAGCTACAGCATCTGTGCATCCTAATTGCCTAAGTGACAGCTGAACTGCACACAGCAAAAGTCAGGGTGTATGTGCGTGCTATGGTGGTTTAAGGATCACAGAGCTATGCTCTAATCTTGTTGCTATACATGGATCTATATGCATGTTCCCTTGCACCATAGTTAGAGCAGCTTGAGTGGCTTCTATGCCTGCTGTTTGCCACGAGAGCCTCCCAGTCGCATTGGGGTGATTCAATACAAGGTGTTGAGCAAAGTGGGGTGTGATGTATGGAACAAGGAAGCCTGTTGTTTAGAAGCATGCTGTGGGCTACAAAGTTTTTTTGATATAAAATGAATCTTATTATTTTCCAAGGATATAATTTACTTTGTTTGTAAATGGTAATGATGAAACCAGAAAATTTAGTCTTGACATGATTTCCAGAGGAACTTTCATCTTCCCTGAAAGAATGTTAATGGAAATGTTTGGAAGATAATTAGGAATGGTTAAACTCCAGTTGCTATTTACATCCTAACAACTAATGTTCTCCTCCTCTGAACTGTTCATTGGATTCATATGTCATACAGCTCTTGTAGAATCAAACATTCTCACAGAAATGTCAGTGGGTCAAATTTCCCTTGTACAACTTCATTGACTTTAATGGAGTTACATTTAGGATTCATTTGGTCTATTCTAGTAATATCTAATATAGGAGTCTAGTCAAATGAAATGTTACGGTTTATTTTATGTTACTGCTAGCCTGAGGTATATGGTTATACAACCCAGAAGGCTAGTCTGCTGTTGACCATGTGGCTTCTAAAAACATGTTTTGTTCAGTTCCTCAAAGGTCTGGCAGGCAGTATCAGATGTGGATTAAGACTCCTAATTCTTCCCACCAGATATAGCAAAAACAAGCTTCAAATCAACAGAACAAAAACAAACAAAGAAACAAAAAACAGACCGTTCAGCTGCTAAAGAAGCCATTTCGTTCTCTGTCTCTTAAATAGCATGATGGCATATCTCTTCGGGGCCTGATCCAAAGCTCTCTGAACTCCAGTATGACTCTGGATTATGCCCTTAAAGAGTATCTTTGAAAGATATTGTACTTGTACCTGGAAACAACTATGCAACATATTTTTAGTTTATTGTTCTTGTCCTTGGTTCTTTTACTAATAGAGCTGTTTTCATGAAAACAGGATCTTTGTTTTGTAGGAGATAATTTGCTCCTGTTTATTCCTAACCTGAAGTCATAATCTTCCTTTTGTGATTTCATAATCATCTCCACAGCAACCAAGATGTCATAGATAGGGAGTTTGGACAGCAAGTAGAGCAGAGACAGGTGTACTCTTAAAAATAAAAATCCTGTTATTATTAATAAAATGGGGCTTGGTGGGGAGATGAAAAACACAGAAATTGTGTTACAAAACATAGTTTTTTGTTTTTTTCTAAGAGACATCAGTTGCCCTTTAGTTTCCTTGGTGTAAAATTAACACACAGACATTCAGAAATCCTGTCCTTGGTAAACACCCATGATGCAGATACATGACATAACTGAAGCCTCTGATGATTCCCATCTGGGAGGATGACAGTGAAATGGCTCATAGTTGGACTGATCTGCAGCTGAAGACATAGCTCAGAGGAGTCCTTGACTGATCTGATGAAAGCACTAAAATGCTTCGCAGGGTAGATTTGGCCTGTCTTCATGCATCTAGATCAGGAAGCTCTTGGAGTTATTAAACCACACACTATACTCACTGTTCTTAATAACTAGTTAGAGCTGGTCAAAAAATGTAATTTCCACCTGGTGGGAAATTCTGATATTTCAGCATTTACTTTCATACTGAATTGTGCAGTGGAGGGGAATCAAAATTTCGGATTGCTTTTCTTGGAGCAGAAAGATATAAAACATTGATTTGGGAATGCTGAAATGTTTATTTTTATTTCAGCTTGGTTTGACAGTGAACTGCAACTGTCCAAGCTAGTGCAATGGAGCCTGGGAGTTGTAATTTGGGAGCCTCATTCTTCCCTATGGACTGAACATCCTAGTTGGACTGCACCTCCCAGGATGCACCATTGTCATGGCACTCTCATGATACTCTGTGGCAGTTCTACCAGAGGGGATACTTGATACATCATGGGAGATCTAGTTTAGCTAGTAAGACCCTAGAGGAGAATGGGGGCATGAGGCGCCCAAACTAAAGTTCTTATGAGGCATTGTGGCAGCTCAGAGAGAAAGAGATTAATGCAAAGCTGACCCTAAAACAAAACATTTTTATTCTGCTTGGCAACCCAAACTATTCCAGTTCAGGTTGACCCAACCTGAAACATAATATTTCATTCTGATTTTCCATTGATTTTTTCCCCCTAATGGAAAATCAAAATTTTTCAGGAAAATCAGAATTTTCCTGCAGAAAATTTCAGTTTTGTAGAAAATACATTTTTCATCAAAATCCATAACAGAAAATTCCTAATGAGCTCTGATAACAATCTTACACTTCATTGTACCTTTCATCCCTAAGTAACTTGAAAACTTAAATATACAGATTATTAGAGATGACATAATTCCACTTATGACATTTGTTGGACACCAAACATCTATCTAAGCCATCAGTTAAGGGATACAGATCTCAAATAGATAATGACCTCCCAATTCTGTATCTTTGGTTTCACATATGAACAAGCAATAACTCACTAATCTGATATTTGCTTTCATGAATAAATAGGGATGCTAGAACAAAGAAGATTACTAGACTCATATGCAAGACCCTGGAAGGACTCTGACTGAATCTTGAACAGGATGTGGTAAAGTATTTTTCATGTTATACTATTTTTTTCTTAATTTGTAACATAACATTAAAGTAGTTGACAGCCGTTCTGTTGTTCCATTGCAGAAATTCTGTTGTCTACGATGCATAGGAGCCATTATATAAATGTTTGCATTTTTTTTTACAATAGGCAAGATGTTGTTTTTCCACTGTCCTTGCATTTAAAAGTGGGCAAAGTATTTGTTTTTATTCCAAATTTGCAATTTTTCTACTTTTGGGAAGATACTATACCTAGAAACTTTCACTATAAAAGATGAAAGCTTTGGAAAGTTACTTATGAGCAAATGAAAACTGGAAATATTGAAAGCATTCAGGACACCTTACCAGTAGCTTCACTATTGCTCAAGAAAATGATATTATTTATATCTACAGAATTGTATATACCACACCATTTTGTAATCTGTATATGCAAGATCTATTAGAGAAGTGGGAGAATAACTCTTATTGATGTCTTGCAGACTTTTTAGACATTTTATTGGGACCATTTCTTGTATACCTTTGGCTGAGAAGCCAGTGTATGGTCCTTATTTTCAAATGTGCTGAGCACCCATACCAGCTGAAGACCATGTATTTAGTACCCCCTAAAAATCAAGTCTGAGTTTTACTGTGTGCAATTAGTAATAATGCAACTATTTCATAGTAAAGCTGATAGAAGAAATTTTGAAAGAACCATATTCTGTTGGAATATGTAGTTCCATCAAAATGCTTAGCAAAATCAGGTCACTTTGCTGAAATTTCATTTTTGAAGAATACTGGAAAAGTTCCAACAAAGTCAAAACATCCTATTTTGACATTTCAGAACAAAAAGTATCTTTCTAAAAAATATTATTTTGAAAGGACTTGAAACAAAATTCATTTTTGAATTTTTCTTTGTGGAGAATTTTCTGTTTTCTTTTGTGTTCAGAACAAAGACAAATTTTGAAATCTAAAACTCCTTTGCAAAATGGAATTCATAAAAATCTACACACACAAATCAAATAAGTTTTATATATATAAAGAAGTATCACAGCTTTAACACATCTTGGGACATTGGCCTGCTAAACCCAGGGTTGTGAGTTCAATCCTTGAGGGGGCCATTTAGGGATCTGGGGCAAAAATTGGGGATTGGTCCTGCTTTGAGCAGAGGATTGGACTAGATGACCTCCTGAGGTCCCTTCCAACCTTGATAGTCTATGATTCTATGATTCCAGAGTTAGACACAAATACTGTGTGTCTGTAATGGGGTTCAATCACCACTCCGGTGCCTCCTTGTGGCCGATATGGGAATTAGCTCTGGTTGCCAGTGTGCCCTGCTCTGGTGGTGCTCCGCCTGTCATCTCTTCTCCTCTTAGACCCATGGCCCTCCAAGGACCATGGTGTCCTCTTCAGTGACACAGCTGTCTGGCCGTGCCACACTCTGTGCTCCCCACTTCCAGGGGACATCTCTGCTGTCCTTGACCCATCATTTCTCTCAGTGGTGACTGAGGGGGGAGACACCTGGGTCTGCCCACTATTCTGGGTCCCTGTAGATGGCCACTGCTTGCTGCGGTCCCCTCCAACTCTTCAGTATATTTCCCTGGGCCATTTCCCCCGTGGCCCCAGCAAGGCAGCCAGTCGCCCTCCCTCCCTTGAGCTCCAGGGAGTGACTGAAGCTGCTCTGCCCTGCAGCTGTTCTTATAGGGGCCTGCCAGGTCTCTCACTGACTGCCTCCTACGCAGTTTCCCTAGGGCTCTATTAACCCCTTAGAGCCTAGTGTGGGCAGGTGCTGATCACAGTGCCCCATTGGGAAGCTGGCAATATCTCATCCTCAGTGGTATGAAGCTTCAATTTGTAGCTCAGCAGGATTGCAACATATTGGACCTTAAACTTGTCACTGGTGCATACAGTACTCAATATTGCTGGGCCTTTGGCTAGTATAATTTGTGGAGGGAAATTTCATAGTTGGGGGAAGTGTGGAAGGAAACATTTCTTTGTTAAGCTGATAAAATAAATGCCCGCTCTTTGAAGCTGTTTGGGGTGTTAGACCTGACAGAGATGGACTAGCAAGCTGAATGCAAATAAGGTAGGCAAAGGTGGCTGGTAAATACAATTTATTACATGACTCTGCAGTTTATCTTGTGGATATTGCCTCCACATATGTCCTCTATGACAGGGCTGGGACCAGTACAGGGAGCAGACTGCACCATAATCTTGAATGATGTGCAGTCTGTGTATCTCCACTGCATCCCAGGGAATATGGAGAGAGATTGTGCCAATGTACAGCCTCAGAATCCCGCTGTGGGATAGCTTCTATTGGTGACCATAACATTAAGCATAACACCACCCCATGAGATTCTGGGTTGGATGGGGGGCCAAATACTCCAGCATAGAGCCCACTCTGGTGTTTCCAGGTTACTGTCGCTGTCTCTAGCTGCTTCCGGGGCTATGTTTGTTTTCCTTTGCTTCCAGCAAAGCCAGTCCCTCCCAAACACCATCCATTCTCCTTTCTATTCTTTTGTTTTCACTCACACTCACTATCTGTTTTCAGGGCCCTGGCCCGCATTAATTCTCCCTGGAGGTTCACAGTGCCATACCTCCAAGGCACTGTTACTACCTGCTCCAGACCCATTTACCTCATTCTCTGACTGTCTGCTTCCTGGATTCAATCTCTTTTTAAAATCTTAATTTAAAAGGACCAGAACTGAATCCCTAGAGAACAAATAGACTATCTCACCCATGAAGGGTGATTACCAGTCTTTCACTTGTTTAAAAAAAAGTGCCTTTCATCTCTCTCTGGGCTGCGGCCCTTTTGAGTTATGTGTCTTTCATAAGCAGGAAAGAAACAGAGTACTCACCCTTCATGGGTGAAGTATCCTATACATATTCAGGGCCAGGGACCAAGCAATTACAAATAGATTTAAAGAGATGCCAAGATCATTGTCTGGAAACATCAATTACTGTGAATTCTTTGTTTGTTCCTTCCCTCACCCTGTGTTTCACATTATAGGTTCTAGCGGTGGCGTGGCTGGTTATACATTTTAATATTAGGGGTGACAACTGATTTGCCCCTGCCAAAGCACTGACTTGGAGATTACACCAAGGCTATGAAATAACTCGTGTTTACCAATAGTAACGAATGGGGCTAAATTCACTCCCAGAGTAACTCCTTTAGTCCCCTCCCCCTGCAGGGAGATGGTTTGAACTCCTTGCACCTCCTGAACACAGGGACTGCACAGATCATGGAAACTGGTGTGTGGGGCACAATCTAACTCTTTGACCCAGAAAAACTTGCTGAAATGTCACCATGCAGTATAAATGCTGCTATTTCTGACTCACGTTCAGTGTATTTTCTCAGGGTGGATTTTAAGGTGTTGCTTATGAGCTATGAAGCCTTAAAGGGTTAGACATGGCCTACTTGAGCAACCACCTCTCTCCCTGTATCATCCTGCCACAGCAGGGTCTCGAGCTGGATCCTCTCATTATAAAGAGGGGCAGCTGGCAGGGAGTCCTTTGTGACTCTGGAACTTGCTCCTCCCCTTAGTCAAAAATAGCCCAGCTCTGGTGACTTTCCAGGCATGTACAAAAGACATCGGTTTGAGAGGGTCTCTGAAGAAGGCTGAAGGCCTGCTTCTTAGATGATGAAGGGGGTTAGTGGCTGGCTGGCCATCTGAGTTCCTGTGAAATGGATTTCAATGCTGCTGATTTTTAATTTAATTATATTTATTTTATGATTAATTATATCAGAGCATCTAGAGCCTTGGATAGGTGGCTTAATCATTTTAAATCTAAATAAATATAATTAAATGTTAGGGCCATGCTTTCAGAAGAGCTTAGCAACCAACAGTTCCTAGCTGGGCATCTAAATAAGTGGCCATATATTCGGGAGCTGTTTGGTGCTGACTCTCTTGAAAATCTGATCTCTTCAGTTAGGTGTCTAAATGGGAGCTAATCTTTTTCTTAAAAAAAAATCAGTCCCAATATGAGTGCTGAACACTTTTGAAATTCTATCCCATAGGGTACAACCATTCCCTGAAATATGTGACATACAATAGACCTGAAGACTATAAATTTGTCAAGTGTCCAATCAAGCGTGCAAGCTAGCGAAAGTAAATGGATGGTTGTTGCATGTGGCACCCAGTGACGGCACAGGTCCAGCCCCAAGATAGGCTGCAGGACAGCAGCCAGTGACTGACCTGGATGTCATCAGAAGAAAACACTGAGAGGCAGGAATGCCTCTATCTTTGCAATGAGGGCAAAGGCGCATGGGCACATGAACATCACACCGTCACTCATTTTCAAATTATATATTATAATTATATACATTGCATTGTAATGAACATTGCAAATATCGGGTGTTGTTTCCTCTGCTGTCCCCCCTAGTAATATTAGAAATGCTTGGATTGGGATCAGGGCGAGAAAGATGAGGAGCTCTTGGCTGACTTTCTAATCCTGAGCTGAAAATCCCTTGGTGCAGAATGAGTTACCATAACCCAGTTTGTGGTTTCTGTAATAATAGTCAAAGAGGACCATAACCAGTGCCACACAGAGCTACCAGATGCAGTTTCTCTTTTTAAATACCTAATTCTGCCAGCCTTGAAGTGCAACCTATTTGTTTTAGCAATGCAATAGCTCCAGAGAAAAACAATACTTGGGCTAGATTTTGTAGCTCACAATATCTAGAAGTAAAAATACTGTAGAAGCAAAGTCAGTCTGGCTCTCAGCATGGGAGAGGAAATCTGACTTCCCGCAGCAACCATCAACCTGAAATTTTAAAGCAGCAGCTGGAAGGTCTGTGAGCTTTTTGCAGCTGTTTGATGTAGTATTTCAATTTTTTTATTCATCAGCTTTGAGCAAACATACAGTCTGTTTTGTCACTTTACAATATATCAGTGTGTGGGGGGGTGTCATTTTGTAACAGCTCTACATCTGATCATAATATAGTTGCATATCTTAGATGAATGATTTATAAATGCATGTACATGTTCATGCATGTATTTATTATCTTTGTATGTATACATATGTGCATGTATATATGTAAGTGTTAAAATATATGTGTGTATATATGTAGCTTGATATATGTATACATGTGTGTAGGTGTAGAGATGCACACACATATATACTGTAGATTGTACATTGATATTTTCCTTTACTCTTCCAATACATATTTTTGCTTCTCTGTGCCCCATGAAGTGGGCCAGCTCTATGCTACATACTTATGGATGTTTGAAGGCACACGTCATCCATCAATATGATGTTGAGCAGTGGAGTGGCAGACATACAGTGTTTATTCAGTGGTCACCATTAAACCGCCAGGGCTACATCTTTAGCTGGTGTAAATCAGCAAAGCTTCACTGACTTCCCTGGAAGGTAGGCCATTTTACAGCAGCTGAGGATCAGGGCCTCAGAGTATGTCAGTTGTTACCACAGATAAATAAATAAAAACATGGTGGTATCGCCGATGACTCTAATAGTGAAACAAAAAATTATTTTTTTCCAGATAATACAGTGTGAAGTGAGCCTTTTAAATGAGGGCCACTGGATGTGTGCTTTCTCCGTAGCATATATGCAGCCTAAGGAGTTATGAAAATCAAGCTGTCCACTTACTGCTAACAACTCATCATCAACATTAATAGTGTGGGAATAGGAGACATTTGCTCAGTTGGAGGAGCAGTGGAATTCAGTGTTTGACTATCTGTTTGAAAAGGTGGTGAACTCAGCAGGATTCCCTTACTCTGCCTGAGCGAGGAATTGTCTAGCACATTACCCTTCACTTTCCCCTAGAAATGCTTATTAGCTTTTCATAGTTAGTGAGTTCCAACCAGAGGTGGCACTAGGGGATAGCAAGAATTAATCTATTAAAATATGCACACATTGTGCTCTTCAGTCCCTCTTTATAGGTCCCTACCCCCATACCCTTTTTAACTCTGTAGTTCCTACAGCTGGAGTATTCTTGTCAATTAAAATAAAAATGAACATTCAGAATGGGGGCAGTCCTTAACTGTAACCTCCTCAAACAACCCAATTCAGAGCCCTACCGGAGTGCTACTGGCCGTTGGCCCATCTGAAGGAGGCTGTGTTAGTTCTCAGCCTGGATTAAAAGGTTTTTACATCATCATGTATGACTGTTAGATATATATTGATGTATTAACAGCTTTTTCCTCTGGACTGCTCAGCTCACACATCCCCGTTTGGACTCCAGCTCTACTTACTGATGTTCTTTTGTTGGTGGGGGAAATTTCCAAAGGCACTTCATTCATTTCTGTTTGAATGCATGTAAGTGCCTAAATGCCACATGTGCCTTTGCAAATCTTTCCTCTGACTGCAATCCAGTTTGGGAGCTTCTATGTCAGACCTTCCCCTGCCCCCACTACCAGGAAAACCACTGGCAGCAGCATCCCTCACTGGGGCTCATCAGCCTCTGTGGTGTCTGGATCCCTTCCTAAAGAACTAGACTGTGATTCACGAGATCTGAGTAAAGTTTCCAGCTGTACCACAGACTTCCTGTGTGACCTTGGGCAAGTCTCTTATTCTCTGTGTGCCAGAGTTCCCCATCTGTAAAACTGGGAGAATAATCATTACTTCCCTCACAGTGTTGAGAGGATGAATCAATCACGTAACGATACTGCAGTGGTGAGGGACATGTAAGTACCTACATAAGTAGGGAGTAGACCTACTCTTAAGGGTCTGCTTCAAGTCCGTGTATGGTGTATTACATCTACCAACACTTGCTGCTGAGTGGAGTGGTCCTGTACAGACAGCACCTCACTGCTTCAGCACAGATTCAGCAACTGTGTGTGTCTGGGCATGGGCACAATTTAACATGAGCAGGCCCCTGTGTTTTAATTCTGGTTCTGACACAGACTTGTCAGACTGTGTGCAGGTCACTTAGGCCAGATTTTTTAAGTATTTAGCTACCTGAAGATCCAGGTAGGTGCCCAGTGAGATGTTCAAAAGCAACTAAATACCTCTTCATCTCTCCCCTCCAAGGGTATTGGAAAGCATAGCTAAATAGAAAAGGAGTACTTGTGGCACCTTAGAGACTAACAAATTTATTTGAGCATAAGCTTTCGTGAGCTACAGCTCACTTCATCTGATGCATCCGATGAAGTGAGCTGTAGCTCACGAAAGCTTATGCTCAAATAAATTGGTTAGTCTCTAAGGTGCCACAAGTACTCCTTTTCTTTTTGCGAATACAGACTAACACGGCTGCTACTCTGAAACATAGCTAAATAATGTTTGTAACATACTGTTCATTTAATCCTCCACGGTTGAGGTGCAGAGTGTTACACGTACAAGTACAAAGTTAAAAATGATGGGCAGAACAGCGAGCTTGGGAACTGCATCAAATGTGTGTTTTGCACCAAGTTATGCCTGCCTAGTAGGAAGGGTAAGGGTAAAGAGAGGAATGTGAAAGTACATCTCTTATTCGTATGCAGAGGATCAATGTCACCTCTGATTTGTCCATCTATAGCCAGCCTGTTTTTCACCCTGTGCTTTTGAGAGTAAGGTAACAACAGGTGGGCTCAGGGTGGTGCACTGTGCCTACCGCTCCGTCTTACTCGTGCTTATGTGAAGCTGCTGCTTGCACTGGCATTGGAATGCAACAAACTGTGCTCCCTTGCTATGTACCAGAGGTGAGAACATTACTGAGTACCTGGCTCCCAGTCTGGTGCTCAGTCCACTAGGACCATGATGCTTCTTGGAGTCCTGCACTAACACAAACTTCCAGGGGAGGGATGTGGAAAGCAGAGATTTCACAAACTTTAAAAAAAAAATGTGGGGAAAAAATTTTGAGTGAGGAACATCCCTCCCTCTCCTTTTCATGGTGACTATTTTCCCTGGATCTACTAGGGGCAAGCCTTTGTTTACCTCCATCCTCATGTCTGTCAACAATTCAGGCATGTCTCCTGGTCAGGAGGAGTTAACACGTTACATTTGAAATGGTGCCTGTATCTATCTATTTCTTAAATAATGAGTATCTCAAGCCCCTTTCGCCCATAGAATATGCAGTGCTGTAAATTCAAGGATATGTTCTAATGCTGGTTCCTCCCACCCCCACTCCACTTGCAAGGATCTCTTTTGCAACATGTGGGCACTGCGTATCCTGAGAATATGAAACAAATTTCTGATGAACTTGGTGCAAGGGAGATGCTCCCAAATACTGTGGAAAAACTGCAAATGAGCAGTCTCCGAGCACGGAAAATCTGCTCTTTTAACAGGCTTCTTCCAGTCACCCCAGTCTTTTATTTGTTTGAGAGAATGTCATCATTGTACAGTAAGTCTGAGTTGTACAAATGGAAGTTAAAACCCCCAAGTCTGAAACGTGCTAATCATAGTTTAAATCATCACTGTACATAATGTTTTCTGAGGGAGTCTATTCTGCTTACCCAAACCATAGCAACTATATGCTAATAATGTTAAAGGCCTGATGTAAACCTACAAAAGCAAAGAAAAGATTCAAAGCTGAGCGTGAATCTTAGTCTTCAGAGTAATGTAGGTCACTTTGTCTTTGCTGGTTCAGAGGGATTTGAAAGACCCAATATCAGAATTGTTTGTAGCTACGTATTGTATAGGTAGCAATGCTAAAAATGATAGTGTTTTCCAAAAGAAAGATAATAAGTTGAGCTTATTGAATGTAGTTTTCTACTCACTAAAGAGACAAATTGTGGCTTGGCTATACCTTGCATCTCCGTAAAGTCCATGTCAGTTATCCATACCATGGGCAGGGAGCAGGAGGGGAAACATGCTTTGTTGACCGGCTACATCTTCCTCCTCCCTACAACCCCTTGTGCAGGTGTGTGGGAGGAGGAGGAATGAAACAGGGACTGGACGGAGCCTTCTCACTCCCTCTCCCCTCAATGTACAAGCCAGCATAGCTGCTGCAGCACACATAGGCATGTATGCAGCACTGGGCCCAGAGCCATTGCTGACTCCCACTGTAGCAGTGCCCTGCTCCTTACTCTTGGCCTACAATTCATCCTTTAAGATGCAGGATCCCTCAGAGTGAATTGCAAAGCACTGGATAAAGGACAAATCTCAGACTAAAAGAAAGAGATGTCCAAAGAGAGATACAATTGACATGTGATTCCTGCTTAGGGCTAACCAAGTGTGCGTCAAAGATTCTTATTACTACTAGTAGGAAGATGACGCCGTACTCGGCAGCACACTGACCGTATCAAATGTGAAAGGTGCTGATCTGATCTTTTGGGAGAGCAGGTGCTGACTCTGAAGCAATCTACTGAGGTTCCACCATGGGTGGTGTGTGTAATAATCTGAAAAGAGTAATGAAAAAGGAGAATGGCAAAATACTTAGACTCTGCTCGCTTCTTTTCTATCCATCAGGGTAGAGTTAAGAGATGCCAATCACATCACTCCATGCCTTCCCATTTTTTCCTGTTTTTAAACACAGATAAAAACAATACATAGTTTTAAAGACATTTCTTAGAATTTCCTGAGGATGCAGGTGGCTCTACAGTCGACAGGGGAGGGAATGGAAGCTGAACTTTTTGGAGGGGAAGATTGTTTCTTCCTAGTTTTCACAGACTGCCAAATTCTTTGGGGGAGCATATGTGCTCCTCTAGTCTCCTTTCCCACCCTTTTGTTCCATTCAGCTATCCTTTTGACATGACAAGATCAGGCAGACTTTTCCAGCTCCCCTTTAATTCAAGGTTGCAGGGTCAGGCTTGTAGGGAATGACCCAAAGCCCTCTCAAGTCATTGGAAAGACTCTCATTTACTTCAGTGGGCTTTGGATAAGGCCCAGAGTGGGCAACTTAACAGATGGCTGGGCTTCCAAAAATAAAAGGGATGTTCCCTAAAAGAGGTCCTATATATATTTACCTCTTGTAGTTTTCTTACCTGGTACCTCTAAGGTGATGTTCTTTAAAGATGTGTGTCACAGTGGGCAACCCAAACAGACACAGAGCTAATGCGAGCTATGAAATGTTTGTATTTGAACATAGGTCTTGCTAGATAACATCAGTCACCTTTAGATTCTAAATCTCTGGAGGTCTTCCTTCTTCCCATATAAGGATATGAGCGGAAAGAGAAATTGTAGGGGCAATATAGATCTATTAATAAATCAGGAGGGAAATGAAATTAATCATGACTATAGCTGGGTGAACTAGTCATTCTGAGCTATTTTATTTATGAGATTTGGTCTTGCCCCACCCGCATCTACAAACTGATCCTACATTTTGGCTCCCTATATTCTTTCACAAAGAAGTTGTAGCTAATAGTCCTTCAGCGATTTGTTATTCTTAATTCTATATTTGGGCTGAGTCACTGAGTGAAATGATGGTGTTTCTGCTCCCAGATTAGGAAATAAAAGTAATGTCCAAAGAAATCATTCAGACTTCAAATCACTTGGCGAGAGGAGGGAGGAGCACTTTAAAGAGAAATGCAATCCTAGAAAAAAATTGGATGTTTTAAGTCACTAGCTGACACAAGAAATAGCATAATATTTAGCTAGGTATTGTATGTGGATCCCAAATTTTAATAACTACTTTCCTTTCTGACTCAGAGAGAAACAAAGATAAAAGTCAGACTTATTGGCTATCTCTTATGTCTTATCACATGGCCACCAAGTCATTGCATACACAGTATATAATATAGTTCTGCTAGGCTTGTATTTCCAGTGCACATGTGCTTGTTCATGTGTGAATAATCTTGCTCATGCACAAATACCCATTTGTAAGAATAAAAGCTCCTTCTCAAACATTTTAGTATGAATGATAGTCACATCAGTTGTTGCAGAAAAGCAACCAAGAAAGGTTACAAATATTACAGCTCAAATTGCAAACTGAATTTAGTATACTTATTACCTAATAAACGTTCCCACTGTTTGCCTCTCTCTAAGATTATTCAAGAATGGCTGAGAGTTTGGGCAATGAGAAAGGAACCCCTTGTAAAAATATAATATGATATATTATAATTTGATATGCATTTAACAGTCTAACTTTAATAGAATGTACGTACATCTTGGTAAGATAATGTTGCTACCAGAACCTTATATTTTCCATGTCCTGCTACTTAGGGTCAGATTCTGCCTTCTTAGTCATCCTGAATTGTTCCTTATTCCATTAATGTTCCTCAGTACTTCTTTTCATTTACTTTCTGTTCTTTGGGAAGAAATGGGAATGGGGGGGATTATATCTCAAGCTTAATAATGTTATTCACTGTCATGCAGAGTTACCTGGTGGGTTATAACACAGTAATGTTCCAGCTTTTATGACATGGTTTTCCTGGCCTGTGGGAGTGGGCCAATGAGCATTATAAACTGGCCACTGTTCCACAATATAATTAGAACATGGCTTGCTCCAACCGTATAGACAAGATGAAGTTTTAACAAGGTGTCCAACACAGTAAAATGTGACCTATAGGAAGGTCTTAAGTATTCCATGTAGGCTTTGAAGTTCTTTAAAGGTGAATGGGGTTGGGGAGAGAAAGTAGCACTTTTGCTGTTGCTATTGGTTGGCTGGGAAAAATTTTCTGCAAGTCTAGCACACAGCCTATAGTACAAAAATCAGCTGTGTTGACAGGATGTAATATAACTGGGCAGCAACCCTTGGTTTACATTGGGACAGCTGTATCTTCAGATAGGAAAAAATAACCCTAAATGAGAAGTTTAAAATTAAAAAAAAAAAAAAAACGGAATGCAGCAAAAAATTGTAGAGTAACCCTAAAACTGTCAGCTGCACCTTATTCTCACCTCATGATTTATCATACTCTGTGGCTAGGGCAGATTTCTGATGGACTTTTCTGGGGGTTTTCATTAGATATTTAGTATATTCCTCAATCAACTCATTTGAGCTCCCTGAACATGGCAGAACTTCTTAGCAGGGTATCTGGTAAGACTAGGATGGGAAAAAGTGTTTGCCCACTTAGTGGCCAATGTTTACTCAGACTCTATTAAAATCTTAGCATGTCCTGAGCATGCTCATAAGCATTTTTAAATGCCCAATCTTAAAATATATATTTCTCAAGGAGACACAGCAAGTCTGAAGCTTTAAGTGTTCAGCCAGTGTTATTATTAGTGAGCAAAACGTCTTCATTTTTCTTGATGGAAACATATCTCTATATCTTTTTCTCTACTTTCTCTAATTCATAAATGGTTGAATAGAATCTCCTCAGATTTCCGATGAAAAGTCACATCTGTGATGGAACAAAGCAGGGACATTTTCAGCCCCAATGTTTAAGGTATGTACTTCCCCTGATGGCTTGTATTTGAGTGGTGAAGGAAGGGAGTGGAACGATGGGTCTGACAACTGCCTGACTCTCTTTGCCCCCTTTGGGCTTCCATATATTCCAGAAGAGACATTTTAGTAGCAGTCCTATGCTCTCCCAAATGCAGAGTTCTGCTTGGTACTTACATGGGGGGGCACTAGAGTGGGTGAATGCTACTTATTCCCTTACCTTTGCATTGCATGGCTGAATAAGGGCCAAGAATCTAGCCCTTGGTTATTAAAGGCAAATGGAAAATTTTTTAGGGCTGTTGCTATATAGTGCTCTTACTGTGTACACCCTAATACTGCCTGTTAATGAAGAACTTCAACAGCTGAGTTTAGTAATGATATGAAATATGGCTAACTGGTGGGAATTTGGAGAGAGACCATTGTACTGATTGGCTAAACTGCTGCCCTATCATGGGTTGTATAATTGCAAGTGGTCTCATTCTAATCCCTGATGGACAAGTGTCACAAACGGCATGATCAGCCACTACTGAAGTCACTGGAAAGAGTCCCATTGACTTCAGTGGGTCAAGTTCTACTTTCATAGTTCTGTTTACTCTAAGATTTTATATGGCCTCCATCACCATAGTATATGAGCACTTCACAGTCTTTAATGTATTTAGCCTCACAGCACACCTGTGAGGTAGGAAACTGAAGCACAGGGAGACTGATAGTTTCCCAAGGTTATACCAGAAGTCTGTGGTGGAGCTGAATTGAACCTGGGAATCCTGAGTCCTAGGATAGTGCCCAAACTTCCAGTCTTAATTGACATTGTTAATTATTGTTCCAGCAGAGATACCACAGACTGAAGTAACTTGGAAATTCTACACAAAGGTGGTTTGAAGTCTAGGGTTGAAGCCACTGTGGGTTTTTAGGTAGTTCTTATGAATAATGCCGATGCTCTCTACTCTTGCTCTGCAGGTGAATGAAGGTATTTAACTTCCAGTTCTCTCAATCTAGCATCTTTCTTCAGCGTTAGCCCTTTTTCATAAAACAAGGAGTCAAGGTCAGCATTGTGCTGTCAACCACTAGTGTTTGACAACCATGCTTTACCACATTCTTGTTATAAATGCATTTCTCCTAAGTGGCTGAAAGTTGGATTAAAGTGAGACAGACCTGAACAGTATATAAATGCTGAAACTCATTAAAATCATTATCTAATTAAAAAGAAGTCAAAATGAATAAACTCCCTGTATGCCAATGGCTAAAGCCCAACGATTTTCTGAACTGTGCCCTACTTTGCTGTATGTCACTATTTTTTGCAGAAAATGAACAATGGAAAAGAACTGAACCTTTAAAAATAATATATTACTGGATACTCATTGTTTTTTCCCCCAAAGCTGATTTTGCAAATACAAATAATTCACCTCCTTCCATTTAGATTTTATAAGAGCAAGAGAAGAATGAGGAAAGCAATTAGCATTACTCAACCTTAAAAGTACAAGAAATTCCACACTGAAATTCCACGATTGGTGTCACAGTTATGGGGTGCAATACAGGCCTGTGAGGGGTTGTGTCATCTCTTACTCTGTGAGGCACTCAGCGTTACAATGCTCTGCTACTGTAACTCTCTGTCTGGGACACTCACAATCAGCAGCAAGCATGTGGGTCACAGAAGTGCTGGTCTGCATGCCCGGTTCAGCATCTCTGACCCTAGCAGCCTGTCTACAGCCCCACTCTGGCTTCCACCAGCCTTGATTGGCTTTCCCTCATTCAGGACCTTCCATGGAAGTACAAGAGGCTGGTTTCCCCTGTCTTTGTAGGTGAAAGATTTTTGCCTAAGCAGGATTCTCACCTTATATTCAGTTTCCAGAGACTTCATCCCTCACCTTAGTTGAAGGACCCATCTTCCTCAGCTTGCAAGAGCTCTGTTCCCTTGTGTCTTTCTGGTGATGGATGCCAAAGATGGCTTCAGTCCCTGTCTTTATAGACCAGTAAAACTTTGCACTGTATTCTTTGAAAGTTAAAACCCAGACGAAGCTTCTCTCACTCCTGCTTGGATACAGATGCCGTGCTGTCTCCTCCCCCACTTGTTATCTTAATAGCTTTGTTTACCTGATATGTAAATGTACCTTCATTGTCTCTGCAGGAGGACTGGGCTGGTCAGAGAACCAAATACATCCCTTTGTCTAAGGCAGACCTATTTACCCACTCCCCATGACATGCCTGGCTTAAACATGTTTTAATCATCATTCCAGCATATATCCATAACTCTTAATATACACTGTGTACATACATCACACAAGAATATTAATGATCAGTGAGTTGTTAGTTTTCCAGTGACATATTACATGACACCTTTTAGATACAGATTACAATTATAGTGAGTTGGGGTACACTGAAGTGGTCATGCCAGCTTAAACTCCTTATCTAATAGCAGTGAGTCCCTTGCCCTCTGGCACTGGGATGCTCTTAGGGTCACAATTGGTTATTGGTTATGTGCATTCTTATTATGTCTTGAAAGAACATAAATTCCTATAGACACAGGAATGCAAATGTAAATAGTTATTTATACTTGAATGCAATTTTCTCTTCTAAAAATTCAGCTTTTCATGTTTTCTTAATTTTTTTAAAGTAAATTACATCAGAATGGTCTTTTAAAATTTGAAAATTGACATGAATGAATATAAATATATTCAGAGATTCTTTGAAAAACAAGTAAGATTGTTTTGTTTAATTTTGGAAAATGAATAATTTTCTTGTCTTTTAGGCAGATGAAGAATTACAGTACAGTTTAAACAAGTATGTGAAGTGACTTAGGGCCTAGTCCTGCAAGGTGCTGAGAATCCTCAACCCCTCTTGCCTTCTAGAGCCATTGAGAGTGCCCAGCAATGTATGCAATATGCTTAAGATCTGACAGAATCAGGCCCTAAAGCTCAATCAATGTTCAGAGTCTTTTAACGCTGGATTTAAAAATAATTCCGGGTGGGTGTTTTTGGCTTCAACCTAAAATACTGCAATGAAGAGAGAATAGAGTGTAGGCTAAAGAAATGTTCTGAAGTCTCTAGCATTCTATTCTGAAGTGACAAATTAATTGCTAGCAAAATGCTACACGGATGTTCTGCAGGAAGGTGTCTTCTTAGACTGGGACATGCTTTAAGTGCTCTGGGTCTTCCTGTTAGTCAAACAAGACTTGTCTGGTTTTAGGAATTTGAGGATCAATATGTATCCATTAATCCAGCTGAAAATATTCAGGGCTTGATCTTGTTCTCAGATACTCACTGTAGGCTCATGTTGCCACATATCTTTTAAAATCAACACCTATGTTTGTTGTGATTTGACGCAGCTGCTGATTTTACAAGATAAGTGGTTGTATCTGAGAGCGGAATCAAGCCTTTTAACAATAGATGATGAAAAATTAGGTAGGCCAAGAGAGATTAACACTACAAAAGGCGCTGATCTAGCAAAGCACTCATGATTTAACTTTGTGCGTGAGTATTCCCACTTAGTAACATGTTTAAAGTCTAAGCATATCCTTAAGTGATTTGCCGTAAGACCTGGGATAAAATTTTTTTACTAGGGGTTTATTTGCCCAGAAAATACAGTTTTGGACAGGAAAAAAAGTAAACATTTTGAAAAGTCACATTTCATTTCAACACTTTGAAATAAAATGCATAGACTTCTTATTTTGAAATGATGTTTCATTGTGAAATTTAGCTAGATTTATTTAAGAAGAAAAAGAGTAAAAAAACACATTGTTTGGGGGCAAATAAAACATTTGGTTTGATCCTAATTTTTTTTTTTTTCATTTCAGTGAGAGGAAAAAATCCATTTTGGGTCAACCTGAAACTATAACTAATATATACATTTTTTTTTTTGGTTCAGCCACTGAAGCGTAAAGGTCAGAAACATTGTATCTGTCTCTACTTGCCAGTCCCCATATTGTGTATAAGGTACATCTGGATGTTAGAATCATATGGTCTGAAATGGTTCTACATAGTTCAGGCCCCTGCTTGTTTGGCTGGATATATGGGTAATGTGTGGAGCAGCTGTTATTGCTTAGTATCTGGGATGTGGCTTCAGAAGTCCGGGGTCACCCTCCCTCTTGTAAGTGGGGTGTTGGATTGCAGGGGGCTACAGGCTGCAGTCAGCAGCAGGCTCTGGTGGCTGTTGTGTTAGTTATAGAATGCTTAAATAAAAATAAAGATATTGTTAAATACAAGCTCTCTGTCTTTGTACATCACCTAGCACCATGGAGTCCTGACCTATGACTGGGGCTCCTAGCCGTAATAAGAACAGAAGTGCCATAATAGGAACAACACAGCTATGCCATATTTATGTTTTGGTCCAGAGCTTGTTAACAAACAGGGGGGGAAAAGATGAAGAAACAGTGGACAAAAGTATTAAATACACTTTTCCATACACTGAGATCAATCCTATGTTTTCAGGACTCTAGAAAGGGAGACAGGTTTCAGAGTGGTAGTCATGTTTGTCTGTATCAGCAAAAACGACGAGGAGTTCTTGTGGCACTTTAGAGACTAACAAATTTATTTGGGCATAAGCTTTCATGGGCTAAAACCTCTTCAAAAACAGACTCCAACAAGAAACAATACCAAGAAAGAACTCAGGTAAAGTCTTTCTGAGAGATCACAATGCATGTCTCGTGTAACAAGCCTCAGTAACTGTAGAATAAAATATCTGCTGCCTCTGCACACAGGAAGTGTTCTTACAATTTAAAGATGCAGTACACAGAAATCAAAGACAATACTGTTTTATAAATATATATGCCACGCATCACTAATTTATTGCATTAGTCCCTGCATGCACCTCTCCTTCACGGGGACCTGGCTGGCTCAAGGTGACTGGTGGAGAAGAGTTCCCACTTTATAAACATCCAGCTTGAAGTTTGTAACCATGAAACTGACACCTATACTTTCCTCAAGGAGTGCTGCTGAGGCTACGAAGTAGGAGAGCAGAAGGTGGTTGGTGTTTTGCAACCAAAATGCCCAAACAGATTGTTTCTGTGATATGTACATCCTCAAATAGTACCATTTTCTTAATGAATTTTTAACAGGCATTGCAACATATACAGCAGGCAGTAAAATAATAGGTTTCAGAGTAGCAGCCGTGTTAGTCTGTATTCGCAAAAAGAAAAGGAGTACTTGTGGCACCTTAGTCTAGTTTGTTAGTCTCTAAGGTGCCACAAGTACTCCTTTTCTTTTTAGTAAAATAATAGAAAGTAGTGCATAAATATACATTGATATTTTTCTTTTAAGGGTAGATGCCACTTTTCAGTATCCTATGGAAGTAGTGGCCTCTGAGCTTACCTTAAAACCAGTGTTGGCAGACTCATAAATGACACAGGAAAAAAAGACAATTCACAGTTAGAAAGGCCATCTTGGCTGCTGTCACTGCTGCTTCAGCTTGGACATTCTGGAGTCTGATCCTATAAATATATAAGAATTCAATTGTGCAATTGCTATTACTGAGGTGAATTCAATTTGTATATATATTTTATACCGTACCATTAGATTTTAGACTCTTGAGCTACTATGGTTTCCTGTGATGAGCACAGATGGGGAGGGCTGCAGACCCTGAGATACAGAAATTAAGTCACAAAGAAAGATGAGAAAAGAAGGAGCTGAAGAGAACAAACACTGTTCAGCATGGCTAATTTTCACATTTGCTTTTAATAATTCTTAAGGTAGGATTTTTGCCTTGTGTTAATTGTTTTAGGGCCTGATCCAAAGTCCACTGAAGTCATATTGAAGCCTTGGCTTTAGTGGGCTTTGAATCAGGCCCTTAGCGCTTATTAAAGGTGTCAGACTGGTGGATTTGTAAATGAAGTCCCCTGTAGTAGAGCACAGGAAGGAGCAATGCTCTTACAGTGCCCCACCAATGTGATTCATTCCCTGAACTGAATGGATCGTCAACAGGGGGAGGAGGGCAGTCTAGTCTCCATGCCCGTTTCTCCTGCATTTTGCGCCTCTGCTAAATGTGCAGGAACTGTGCCAGGTTTGAGGATGTGCTTTAGTTTGAATACGTGTTCACTTGGAACTGGTCTGAGACCACCAACTCACTTCAAATGAGCAATCCAGCACCAATTATATGGTATAAACATTCAATCCCTGGGCTGGATTCCAAGAGTGACCTAGGGGTGAAATGCTCTGTATTCCCTTACCAAAGCCTGAGCCTACCCTCCTTAATTTCATTTTAATTACACTGGACTATGACTGGTTATTAACTGCTTGTTTGACACACCCAGACTACCTTGGGGGGAGGGGGGGGTGGATTTATACATATGGTTTTTTAGACGTATTTAAAATGGTATTAGACGTTTTGCTTAGAGCATTAGGTGTTTTTACAGGAACTGTGGTAAAAATATTGATTTAAAATACAACTAAACCTTACCTTAGGTTTTTTTAGACACATGGTTAAACAACACTTCAAAACCCACTGCACATGATGAGTGTATGGGATGAGTGGTTGGGGTGCTGGTGGTTTGATAGGGGAATAGAAATGCACATGCATTCCTTGAACAGCCCTGTGCAAGCTCCCTGGGCGGAAACATGCAGGGGTGAGTGAGGCTGGGTCCAGGATGGCCTGAGTCTCCACTGCTACATGAATCTTGTACTGGAGGGTTTTCTAATGAGCTGATGGAGACTATTCCAGTTGTTGGCCTGCAATGGTGTCTGTAGAGCAGTCAGGCAGCTGAATAGACCATTTTCTAGAACAGCTAGAAAATATTTAAAATGGAGAATTGCTGTTACTTAGTAACAACAGTAAATATAAGACCTAATCATGGTATCATTGATGTGAATGGGAGCTTGTCCTTGTGGTCAGTGTGTGCAAAACCAGATTCGTATTCACTATATCTCATCTTTATTTCTTCTTCAGAGGAAGCCTGGCCCTGTATGGTTCTGAGCATCCTCATATCTGTACAGGATCAGGTCTGTAGCCTTTATGAAGTCTGCATGAAGATATCAGAACTTAACTTTTAAGCCTATTGAACACTTGCTTAACCCTTAGGCATTGGCCAAGTGCATCCTCAAATTTTTTTGATTTTGGCCACAGGCTGAATGCACAAGTGGCATTTTTGCAAACACTCTCCTAATAAAGAACAGGCATCGGTATTCACTATTAAGCTAAATCATTTCTTTAAAGGCTACATCCAACAATGGATCTTTTGATAACAGTCCTCACTCATGTGAGTAGTTGTACTGGTTTTAATGAGCGATTATGTGAGTGAAACCGTTATAGGAGCTGACATATCCCTGGGCCTCTCAATTAAGTGGAGTATACTCTAGATCAGTGATACTCAGACTAAGGCTCGTGAACTGCAAGTGGCTCTTTAATGTGTCTCCTGCAGCTCTTTGCAGCTCATGATATAAAAACACTGTGTGATTTAACTGTTAACCAGTCTAAGTCATTAACCAATCAGGATGCTTTTACTATGTTATTAACCACTGTAGTTCATAATATAATAATACTTTGTCAGTCATTTTCCTGTGAGAATACATAAATTATACAGAGAGAGAGAGAGAGAGTAAATGAAACAATGAATTCACACCACTGTGGCTCTTTTGGGTAATGTTGATCGATAATTGACTCCTGAGCCACTGAGGTCTAAGTTATCACTGCTCTGCATAAAGCAAACAAACAAAAAAGTAAACTTGTATTGCAAACTGAGGGTCTGGGGGTAATTTACAACAGAATTTGGCCTTCTGATGGATTTGGAAGCATACAGAAACTCACTTGCCATTGAGGAGAGATTAAAATTGCTTGTTTTCCTTTAAACTGGTTCCATACACGTGAGCTGAGAAGCCCTCATACATTTTGTTTTACTTGTTTAAGACCCCAAATCTGTAATAGATTCAGGTGCTTATCTAACACTCACTAGTACAAACAAAGCCAGATTATGTGTGGTCCTGCAGGAGAGCACTAGAAAGGGGAGTGTTAGGAAGCCTTTCCAACCTCATTCCATGCAGGGATGAGCCCTAATTTAGCTCCACTCCCTTGCACCCTTCAGAGTTTTGCTGTGGGAGTTGCTAAGGGCACCTTTGGGTCAAGGCCTCACTGTCCAGAGTGCTTGCTCTAGCATCTTTCAAATGTGCTCTATAATGACTCTTGGCACTGGCAGCCAGCTGATGCTGATGATCCTGACCCATGTGGCTCAGCCTCATTGGAGCCATAATTAAGCCCTTCTGTTCTAAACCAAATAATCTGAAAATCACTCTTCATTTACAGCAACTGCCAAAGACAGCTCTTGTAACTTTTTTTTTTATGGAAGTAATCCTATTGACTTCAATGCAACTACTCCAATAAGCAAGGGTGGCTGGATTGTAACTGCTTCTGGTTGATTTTTTTCTGATGACATGTATTGGTTTCTGAGGTGCAGGATGGAATTTCAGAGGGGAGGTAGGAAGAGAGAGAGATCTACCCCCTGTATAGTCTAGTGGTTAAAGCACTCAAGTGGGATGTGGGAGAGTCAGGTTCAAGTTCCTCCTCCAGATCAGGTGGAGTGGAGATTTGAATCTAGGGCTACGGCTACACTACAGCTTAAGTTGACATGAGTTATGTCGCTCAGTAGTGTGAATTAGCCACCCCCCGAGCAATGTAAGTTACACCGACTTAAGCACCGGTGTGGACAGCACTCTGTTGGCGGGAGCGCTTCTCCCACCAACATAGTTACTGCTGCTCTCGGGGGCTGGAGTTATTAAGCCCACAGGAGAGCTCTCTCCCACCGGCTAGGAGCAGTTGAGAGCTTAGAGTGGCACAGCTGCACCGCTGTAAACTCTCTAATGTAGCCATAGCCAGGTCTCCCACATCTGAAGTGAGGGCTGTAACCGCCCAACTATTCTGGGTTCTGCCTTTTAAATTTTCACAACAAATTTCAAAAGATTTCATTTTCGTGCCAAGACAGCAATGCAAACAAATGTTGATACCTCAGCATTTTTTGTGAAATAGAATTCTTCTTTGCCAGCCAGCCCTAACTGTGTCTTCAGTTCTACCCTGTGTCTTGAGTTCTATTTTCCATACAGGTGCTGAGGACACCCCCAGTGGCTCCCTAGAAGGCTGTGGTGCAGGGAGTGCAGATTAACAGGTTGTCTTCAACTTCGGTACTGAGTTTACACAAATGTGCTGAATCTGGGTCATGGTAAGTAAGTAAATGGAAAAGCTGATTTTTCATTACTTTTAAAATTTTATTCATTTGTGATTGTTATGTCTACTGATACAGGATAGTTGATTTGAGTTCTAAACAGTTTCTAATATTTATTTGTATAAAGCTATACAAATTATCTTTAATATAATTATGCAATTTATTATATTAATACCACCTGTCATATTTGGCATTGGTTATATGGAGTAGTTGAAAGACTATATTATTTTTCCTTGAACTAGGAAGCTGATTTTAAAAATTTAGAGAAAAACCGAGCACCCATCAGCCAGCAATATGTCTGGGGGTGGGGAGAAGGGTTTATTTTGGGGGGTGTTTCTAGTAAATATTTCCCTGGTTCAACAGAGGAAATTATCAGGCTTTATCAGGAGGATACCTTCTATTTCAGCTATATTCCTTTTGCAGAATTGGCGTTGGCAGTTGAGGGGTTGGTCAGTGAGCAGTTTCTCAGCCTTCTGTAACTGTAACAATCTCTTGTGTAGTGTGATCACATACGCCATGCTGCATGGGGCTGGCTTTAGGATACCAAAAGACGGTTAATTTATTACTACTTTAAAGGAAGGGGGCAATGAACAAACCCACCCCCACTCAGAGATTCTCCTCCATGTTTCTAGGCCTCCAGGAGTAGGTGACCCAAAGCTGGGTTTGTTGCAATGAGTTAGCACTTTTTCCCAGTAGCAAAATTAAATATGGGCCTCACTGAGAATATCAGATCTGATTTGCTTCCAACTTTTGGGAAGTGTGGATCCAGATTTAAACTCAGCTCAGGCCCCCCTGTAATTATGTTTTAATTGCACAGAACTGATCAGTACAGATCCTAAAGGCCTCTGTGATATGCAACACACAAAAGCAGCCCTGCCGAGCATCTGACTGCTCAGTCACTAATAACTCTTCCCCTCCATGCACAGTTGCCCTGTTAGGATAGGTCTACATTGCAATTAAAAACTCACGGCTGGCCTGTGCCAGCTGACTCAGGCTCACAGGTCTCCAGCTAAGGAGCTGTTTAACTGCAGTGCCGAGGTTCGGAGGTGGGAGGGTCCCAGATCTTAGGCTGCAGTACAAGCCCAAATATCTACACCACAATTAAACAGCCCCTTAGTCTAAGACCTGCAAGCCTGAGTCAGCTGGCACAGGCCAGCCGCAGGTATCTAATTTTAGTGTAGACATACCCTTCTTACCATTATGACTTTCTGGGACTGGCCCTTTAAATATAGCAAAGCCAAGCAGCTGCTGCCCTAATGAGGCCATATTATAGCTGGCAAGTGCTTGCTGCAATTCCCTCTCTTCCAGCTGCAAACACTTGCCATGAGTTCTCTTTCTAATTGCTGGGGCGAGAGCACATTTTCCTAGCCTTGAAATTTGAAGGGGTTCAGGTTCCCACCCTCTGGAAAACCTGGTTTTCCTGTGTTCTGAGTCTTACTAAAACCTAAAGATTCTGGTCCACACAGGCTTGCACAAGCTCACAGTGGGATACTGGAGGGGAGAAGAGCTGAAATAGAATGAGAGCAAGAGATCCCTGAAACACACAGTGATTTGATCCTCTTACTGCTCTACATTACCACACCCCTGTCAGGTCAGAGATAGCAACATAGAACCTGCTTTCACCATCTTCCTTCCATCACCTCTTGATGTTCCAGAGAGGATGCAGTGTTTGTAGCGGTACAGTCCACAGCAAAATTAAATAGGGAATAAAAGGAAGTTTGAAACAGAAGTCATGTCACTTTTAAACCTAGGATCTAATGTGCGTCTACATATAAAATAATGACACAGTGGCCTATCACAGAGGGAATTCCAGGAGGTATCAGTGCAGGCTCCTGGCAAGAATACATAGATTAGACATCTACTCTGATGTGAAAATAGAACTCTTCATCTCAGCAAAAGACATTTTCCCTTTGTAAAATTGGCATCTATTTATTTGGTCCATAATATAAAATAAGGCATTTCAGACTAACAATGGGAATTACAGAAAGTGATAACATAATTAGATCACAGTTTGTCAGTCAGGGACTAGTCAGTGGCTAGAAGGGAAATGGTTTATTTTTTTCTGACTTTTCTAGATGAATCAGAGAACTCAATTTAAATGCAGCCTCTACAAATCACAAATCAAATGAAGAGGGAGTCTGTGCAGCTGATCACATGATATAGGATCAACCAATGGGGCATTGGTGAAATACCGTGACTTGTCCCACATGATCTGTCCCAAGTAACATTGTTCAAACTCAAAATATATTTTGAAGAGCAGCTTCAAAATGTTCCCAGGTAGCAGGGATAATTTGAATAAGGTTTCATGTGCACATAAAGGTTCTAATCAACTAGTGCTGGTTCACAAATGCAAGCCACTGTGAACAAGGGATAATCTGAAATTAGTCTGTAATTCAAGTAAAAATGTATTGCATAACTCAGTCGTCTACTCTGTGCTCTAGATATGTAACCAACCTATGTTTGAACTTTAAAGAAAATTTTGGAGATAACATATTTTTAAAAGTTTACTTTTAGGGCTGTGGTATCATTTATTGGATTAACTTCTGTTGGTAAGAGAGACAATCTTTTGAGTCACACAGCTCTTCTTCAGGTCTGGGAAAGGAATGCCCAGCCTCACAGCAAAATGCAAGGTGGGACAGACTATTTAGCACAAGTAGTTAGCACATATTGTAAGGGACAATTCAAGGTAGAGCAGTCCATTAACACCTCTGCAGTCATAGGACAAAAAGAGGGGGTCAATGGGTTACAGCGTTGTAATAAGCCATAAATCCAGTATCTCTGTTCAGTCCTTGATATTTGATGTCTAGTAGAGTAATGAATTTAAGCTCCCAGGCTCATCTTTTGAAAGTTGGGAGATTCCCAAACCTGAGCCATTCTTTTTAATTGACAAATCTGAGGAACTGTCCTAGATTGAGGTGTCATTAGAGGAGGTTTGGTAACAAATTGATAAACTAAACAGTAATAAATCACCAGGCCCAGATGGTATTCACTCAAGAGTTCTGAAGGAACTGAAATGTGAAATTTTAGGACTACTAACTGTAGTCTGTAACCTATCATTTAAATCATCTTCTGTACCAAATGACTGGAGGATAGCTAATGTGATGCCAATTTTTAAAAAGGGCTCCAGAGGTGACCCCGGCAATTATAGGCTGCTAAGCCTGACTTCAGTACTGGGCAAACTGGTTGAAACTATAGCAAAGAACAAAATTGTCAGACACAGATGAACATAATTTGTTGGGGAATAGTCAATGTGGTTTTTGTAAAGGGAAATCATGCTTCACCAATCTACTAAAATTCTCTGAGGGGGTTAAAAAGCATGTGGACAAGGGAGATCCAGTGGATATAGTGTATTTAGATTTTCAGAAACACTTTGACAAGGTCTCTCACCAAAGGCTATTAAGCAAAGTAAGCAGTCATGGAATAAGAGGGAAGGTCCTCTCATGGATTGGTAACTGATTAAAAGATAGGAAACAAAGGGTAGGAATAAATGGTCAGTTTTCAGAGAGGTAAATAGTCGTGTCCCCCAAGGGTCTGTACTAGGACCAATCCTATTCAACATAGTCATAAATGATCTGAAAAAAGGGGTAAACAGTGAGATGGCAAAATTTGCAGATGATACAAAACTACTCCAGATAGTTAAGTCCCAGGCAGACTGGGAATCATTAAGAAAGGGATAGATAATATGACAGAAAATATATTGCCTCTATAGAAATCCATGGTATGCCCACAACTTGAATATTGTGTGCAGATGTGGTTGCCCCATCTCGAAAATGATATATTGGAAAAGGTTCTGAAAAGGGCAACAAAAATGACTAGGGGTATGGCGCATCTGCCATATGAGGAGAGATTAATGAGACTGGGACTTTTCAGCTTGGAAAAAAAGATGACTAAGGGGGGATATGATAGAGGTCTATAAAATCATAACTGGTGTGGAGAAAGTAAATAAGGAAGTGTTATTTACTCCTTCTCATAACACAAGAACTAGGGGTCACCAAATGAAATAAATAGGCAGCATGTTTAAAAAAAAACAAAAGGAAGTATGTTGTCACACAATGCACAGTCAACCTGTGGAACTCCTTGCCAGAGGATGATGTGAAGGCCAAGACTATAACAGGGTTAAAAAAATAACTAGGTAAGTTCATGAAGGATAAGTTCATCAGTGGTTATTGGCCAGGATGAACAGGGATGGTGTTCCTAGCCTCTGTTTGCCAGAAGCTGGGAATGAGCGACAGGAGATGGATCACTGAGCGACAGGAGATGGATCACTTGATTATTACCTCTGGGGCACCTGGCATTGGCCACTGTCGGAAGACAGGATACTGGGCTAGATGGACCTTTGGTCTGACCCAGTATGGCCGTTTTTAGGTTCTTAAGTGTTGTGTAGGTTTTCTTTGAGGACGAGAACTGATAGGTCAGATAGAAAGTGATCGCTTTGTGCAAAGTGTTCACCCACAAGTGAGAGAGGATGTTTTTGTCTTTTATCATTTTCCTGTGTGAATTCATTCATGAGTGTAAAGATTGTCTGGTTTCACCCATATAGTTGTTGGGGCATTTAGTGCACTGGATAAGGTACACTACATGTTGTGATAAGCATGTATAAGACCTATGGATCTTGAAAGGTGTGTAGTGGGGGTATTGATCATTGTAGCAGTGGAGATATGTCTGCAGGTTTTGCATCAGTTGTTCTGGCAGGGTCTGGTGCTGCTTTGAGTTGGTTTGTCCTGATCTGTGGGGACCTGGCTTCTGATGATGAGCTTGGAGAGGTTGAGGGGGTTGTTTGAAGACCAAAAGTGGGGGTTCAGGAAAAATTTCTTTCAGACTGGGGTCCCCATCGAGTATGGGTTGTAGTTGTTACCTTGTCTCTCTAACATCCTGGGTCCAACATGGCTACATGTACACTGCACACTTTTAGGGCTGGTCATTTACAGTTCTCCTGTCTCTGGAACTCCCGTGTGTGAAGTGGTGACTCAGGTAGGTGCTGTATTAGAAAATTATTTTTTTTACATGTGCCAGTTTCAACTTTCTATGTTTAACCTCTTAAAATCTCTATTCTTACTACTTGTAACATTCTTTTAGCTTGTATTCTTGAAGCAACTTATCCTAATATTATGTATTCTAGACTATTCCTTCAGCAAATAACTCAGAGGCTAGCTCATTAAACCCTGAGTCCGTGACTGTTACAATTGGTTGCTGTCTTTCAGCATATTGTATTTCTTAGGATGATCTCTTTATGAAGAATGTCTATTTGCTAAAGTCATTTGCTTTGTTTTTAAAGTTAATCATCTCTAGTCCAAATTTTCCTGCCACAGAAAACAAAACAAAAAATCTATGACAAACCCCTCTCAGATCAGTGAAATAGAGCGGTCAGACTTTTGCATTGTTGTAATGTTTTGAGCATTACTTTATTTAACTAGGTTCCCTACTTTTTTTTCCTTCATTGGTTAAACACCTTCCTTTCTTTCTATGATCCACTTTTACAACTCTAGTTTTTCATCTTAATCAGAAAGAAATATGTTAAAGCTATTAAGTTAGCAAGGACCAAATACTTCTCCAGCTCCCCACCCCCAGCTCTGTTGCAGAATAGGCAGTACACATGAGAAGATGTCCTTTTAAGGAAAGAATAATCTATTTTCCAGTTCCAACAAATTTCAACCACATTCGAACAGAAAAGATCACATTTCCATGCTGTAGGTAGATGGCTCCAACATTATTCATGTGATTCTTTGTATATGTCTGCAGCAGCCCTTTAACAGGAGCACTGAGCTAACTCTGAAATACTATAGCACTCAGGTCCAGCCTTTTATGTTTGTTTACTTATTTTTATGAGCTTTCCTCCGTTATTTGATTAACGGAGCTGATGTATAACAGAAGACAGCTAAAGAAATTCATTTGACTATTCTAAAGGGAGGCCCCATTATATCGACCTTGGAACACCAGGACAGTGAGCCTAAAATCTGAACTTTTACCACATGGCTGTTAAAAGACAAAGGGTCTCAGCTGCTATAAATTGGCCTAGCTCCACTGATTTTAATGGTTCTATGCAAAGTTCTTGCCAGCTGAGGATCTGGCCCAGAGAGTCCAATCATCCTGTTGCTTCTATACTGGGCATGAGACGAAAATGAGGCAAGATAAAATGGAGGGGAAAATGTGCAGATAGCAGCGTAACAGGGTTGGAAGGCCCGAGGCCAGTCAACCCTGATTACTGAACGAGTCACTCCTGAGAGGTATGAGGGGATGTCTCTATAAAGAGCAGTGATAAGCGGGGGATGGGGTGGGGGAGGGACTGGGAGTATCATGCTAAAGCAGGAAAATTCAGAGACATCGGGGAATTTTAGGCTGTGCCCAGCTTGAGACTGAAGCAAGGATTTTTGTGTTTAAGCCTGAACTTTATGTGGATAAATCAGATCCTAAGGAAGGGTCTCATTAATGGACTTGTCAAAGTCTTTTTATTTTAGTTTATTGAGAAACCAAGAGGGGAAACTGAGTCAGGCTGCCTGTAGAGTGACCTGAGGCCATGAGTGGGTGCTTGGGAGTTGGTCAGCATGGTGACAAGCACCAAAACTTGGAAGGCTGATGTACGAGCTTGAGCAGACCGATGGGCACGTAGCGCTGGCAGCAGTCTCGAGGTGAGCACACCACTGAAAATGAAGTCAGTCACAGATACAAGGCAAATGGAGATGGGTAGGAGAGCAAGCCACTCACTATATGCGCCTATCAATGGTCTGTTATGAGGGAACATAAAAAGAACCGATCTGCAGCAGCTTTATTTATGTTATGGCCGTGCCCTGAGGTGTCAATGAGGATCAGCACCCCCATTGTGCTACATGTTGTCCAGACACCCAGGTAGAGAGAATTCCTGCCCCAAAACAATTATAATCAAATAACTTTAATTTATGACTGGGACAGCTGCAAGAGAGAGAGGTACTGTGGGAGCCAGAGGTAATGAAGGCAGGTTCCAACATACAATCAAGTGAGTACCAGGCTGTCTTGGCCATGGAAGACCGTTCTAACAGCAAGATTAATAAACCATTGGGATGAGAAGGATTCTCCATCTCTTGTAGTCTTTATGTCAAGATTAGATCTCTTTCTAAATGATATAGTATAGCTCAAACAAAAGTTATGGGCTCAAGGCTGACATTATTGCCTGAGGTGCCTTGGCCTGTGCTATGCAGGAGGTCAGACTAGATGATCACAATGGCCCCTTCTTGCCTGAAAATCTATTAATCCAATGACAAGATTTGGCTCACTGTATCTATTTCTTCCATTAGAATTTCTCTTTCCCCCTTTCTGTTCTCTCCCCACCCACCATCTATGTGAACCCAAGAGTGATAGAGTTGAAGTTGAACTTTCAGACCATTGATTTGTGAGTGTTAGAAATTAGACAAAAAGGATTCAATGGGAATACTTAGATTAGAAGCCTTATGGGGGAAGGATTCTCATTTTGTATATAGGGGGACAGTGCCAGAAGTACTGGGGCTGGGACTTCTGGTCGCTACTATAATGCACATAACTATTAATATTCCCATGACTACTGCAAGCAGGATTTGGCCCATAGTAAATGGATTTAGTTTTCATATCCTGATTGCCTACAGTGGCTCATTTCATCAACCTTGCACAATTTGCTATGGTTTTGATTTATTCTACAACATCCTTATACACTTCTAATCCTTACAGCTTTCACACATATGGAATTAGTTACAGATTTAATGCCCCATTGATATCAGGGAAAATAATTAATTTTCTGACATTGTAAAATCTAAGCTTCATGTTTTCCCATTCCCACTTACCATTTAGGTGTCATCTATAGTGCAAAAGGTAAATCTTTAGTATTCACAATAACTTCACTAATGTGACTGATGTTTGAAAAGTAACATAATAAACATGGAAATTGAAGAGGTAATGGAATTCTCTGGAAGCAAGTGGTAGGGAATAGTTTTCACAGTATTTTTAATATACTTACTAATGTGAGGCCTTAAAAGCCACAAAATGGAAATTTGAGCTCTTTCTATTGAATGATCTGTTTCAGTTAACTTTTTATCTTAAAAAGCTATAATGCAAATTCTTACACAGTAATTGTCCAACAGTATATCTGCCAATGATACTCAAGTCTCCTGGGATATTTCTGTAGGAAATATATTTTGTAAAGGTTGAACTGTATGTGAGGACTGTTTTAAAAGAAAAGGCCACAGCTTTGGAGGGCCAGCCTCTATAGAGTTTTCATAGCTCGACTCCTGAGGGACTTACAGTGACTTTCCCTTTATTTTCCCTTATGAAAGACCTGCATAGAAAGTAACCTCTGCATAGAATTTGTCAACCATCCTTAAGAACTAGACAGAGAATTAGACGGTTGTTATAGCGAGTTCTATAGGATGTTTAAAACACTATAGAAAGGGGTATCATTCTCTAATAAAATATGTACGTTTTTAGAGTAACTGCTATAGAACCCAATTAGTTTAATCTCTATTACACTTTGTAGGGCTTTTTCTATTAGTTAAAAGAAAACTGTTTTTCTGTAATGCTCTCCTGGATTTAGGCTTATGGTTTTAAATAATATATTATTGAGTAGCTTGTAATAAGTTGTTGTGGGTAGAGCTGTATGGGGCTTTTTGGTTTATTTAGTAGCAGAATCAAAAAACAATTGTTTGTGGTTGACCTGAAATGCATTTTTTGAACTTTTTGGCAAAACAAACAAACAAACAAAAACAATCAATCATTTCAGGTCAAATGAAATATTCTGGTCAACTCAAAACTGATCTTTTTGTTTTCAAGTTTTTAAAATTAAATTGAACCACATTTTGAAACCAAAAATTGAAACCTTTCATTTTGAAAATACCTAAATGAAACATTGTCTTTTTCAACCATTTTCTGTCCAAAAAACTTTGCCCACCTCTAACCATGGGTCCCCAAGCCATGTAATAAAAATGAGATAAAGACGAATACAAATTTGTCTTGATGTTACTAACAAAAGAACCCAAGTGGGTTCTAAAGGCTGACATCACCCGTTGTAGATCATCCCCCAAAGAAATTGTGGCTAAGCAGACGTCTCTTATAGACTTGTGCAAAACATTCACATAAACCTCAAACCCAGTTGAGCTTAGCCTGAGTTTGAAGTTCTGCATTAAATATTAATATGGACAGAAGATGCTTGCACAGCTACATAGTTCAGAAACTGTGAGCTGTTCTGTACTGAAATATCTCCAAGATTCCTTTACTTCCTAAACAAAAAGGTTATCTTTTTTAATGAAGACGGAGTCTTTGGAGATTTTAGAGAGCAATACACTAATGCAGCCAACCTAAACCTGCACCATGCATCTCTCTAGGAGTTTCCAAGCTATTCTCCTGGACAGCTCTTTTGTATAATGCATTCTCCTGATTAATTAAACACGGGTGTTGGCTACAATATTAACTACAGCAACATATTTTTTGTCTGTTTCCATGCCCTTCTAGCAGTATGAAAACAGCATCTCTCATGAGCTCCTGTTTAGTTCATGTGCCAGATTTTTTAAAGGTATTTAGGTGCCTCATGGGATTTTCCGAAGTGTCTAGGTGCCTAACTCCAACTAAAATCTTAATCTTGTTGATTTCAATGGGACTAAAGCATATGCTTAAACATAAACATGTGATCAAGTGCTTTACTTAATCAGGCCCAAAAACCTTGGACCTACTACTTGTAAAAGTGAGACTTGAGAAATGTCTCTCTGATGGTTGTTTGTTGCAAAATCTCAAGATAGCCACCAAGCATGACCACATTTCAGTGTGTTGCGTTTATGGCTTGCAGTTGCGTTTATGGCTGAGGAGAAATACACGTGCTTTTAAAAAAAAATAAAAAACAAGCAAAGCAACAAAATGTAGTGTGAAACTCCCTATGTGCTGAAGTTCTGCAGAGAATATTGAGCTCTATTTTTCTTGTCTTTGATTTGGTCGGCAATTCTCTCCTATTAATTCTCTGATAGCCCACAGCTATCAGAGAATTAATATTCTAAGCAGTCAACCTGCAAGAACACATAGCATAATTAAAAGCTGCTCTCTCTCTTTCCCTCCTCCTCTTTCCCTCTGTAGACTTCACTAAAAATGTATGTAAAAAACAAACCTTTGATCCAAAATGATCATTTTTTAAGTCTAAAGTTACTAACCTCTTAATTTGTCATTGACAGTACTAGTAAAGAGAGCTGTTCTTAGCTGAGGAAAAACTCTTTCAATATTTTTTCTAGAAGTCAGCCAAAGCAAAACCTGATTCCAAACTCCTGTGAAACTTTAGAAGTTCAGACCTGGCTAGAGATCCAAACTTTGCAGCTGGCCTGTATCAATATAATAGGCCTAAGTTTAAAAAAACCCCAAAAACCTGGGCCAAATCCAGAGGCAATGTGTAAATTAAAACTCCTTTCACTCAGCTCCCTTAATGCTACTTATGCCTACTATTTCAATATCTAAGGTCGTGTAACTTGCTCTCTGAGGAGTTGCAGTTGGAGTAAGAAGTTATAAGTTTTAGGTGTGTGACAGATCGCTCAGTCATAAAGGCTAAAGGCAAATACCTGTGAATCATGACACGGGTTGCTGTAATGAGGCCACCTCAAGGACATCAATTATAATAAAGTCTGTGGGCTAAAGTCTCAAGCTTATTCTAGCCCTTTTGTGCAGTTCTGATGCTGCAACAGGATTGGAACCTGGCTTGATTTCATCATCTGAAAATCCCTTCAAAATGGCTGATTTTTCAATTGTCGTGATGCTGACAGCTCTCAGCACTGCAGTAGGAGGGCATGCTGGGAGATGGCAGGGGCAGGACGGGACACTCTGGCTATCGTCAGCTGATGAGATACCCCCTGGGAAGCAATTATGGGATGGTATTCTTTAGAGCAGTCCACAGGCTCCTCTAAGCTATCCTGGGGCCCTGGCTGGATGCAGCCTAAGAATCAAGGAGTCACAGGCCCATCCTTTGCAGCCCCAACCCTTCTCTCTGCTGTGCCCAGGGTGGGGAGAGGTAGGTGCGGTAGAAAATCTGCGACTGTGTGTATTGGTCTTACTGAAGTAGGCCCTTGTGTTCTGTAATAAAGAAGTAATTGACCTTGAAACAATTATTTCTTTTCCCCTCTGCCTCTTCTACAGAGTATTTCCCCCCTGGAGTTAGAAGGACCTGCAAATAAAGAGCTGTTCTTTTAAGATAATCTGCATTCATCTTAGACTTTTTTGTAGAGATTCATGCATGAATCATCCTTTCTTTCAGTGTGCTAGAAGAAGCATCTTACAAACTCTGATTGCTAAAACATACCAGGTTTATTTAAAAAAAACACAGTAAAAATTGCCAAGGGGGAACCTGCCCACACCACCTCCAGTTGTGCCCAGTGCTTAAACTTATCTCTGTTATAAGTGAGTTGAGCTTTTGCAGGATAGACATTAGCATTGTTCTGCACATCCTTACTTCATGCCAAGTATAATGGGTCCCAGCTTGTGGGGGGAGGAAGGAAAAGATGGGTTTTAAGATATCAGTAGCCAGCGCAATACGATATATCTACGCTAGCAAATGGAAGCAAAACAAGCATACACTTTCTTGCACAACCAATCAATACATTAATATATCTTCTTAGTGATGTTGTTTTATGTTATTGATATTAAAGATCTACATATTGTATCAGGTTTCTTTGTAATTGTTATTGATTAATAAAACCCTGTGGGCTGAGATGTCTTTCCCTTGTATTGCTGTAAGAGAGATCCCTTATTAAGACATAAACTATTATGATACTTGTGAAATAATACTATACATACATAAAGGTGTGGCTCATTCTGGGTACCACCAGCACTGGGGTAGAACATAAGAGGGTAGCTATTTTGGGGGTACAGACACTGCTCAGCTTATTTTAAAAATGGATTTTTGACTCATGTAATTCATAGTTCAAATATGACATCTACAATACAATGTTCAATTGTAATGAGATAATCTAATGTATACTGACAGGTCATTTATGACTGAATCCCAATGTTTGCTCTGCATACCAAAGAGCATGCCAAAGAAAAGTAACCCTTTTTACTCAGGGAGGAAGGAAAATGGATAACCTCTGGAATTAAGTGAAAAATTGAATCCAGCTTCCTGTGTGCACTTTAGGCCCCGCACAGGGATTACAGAACTAGCTCTGAACTGCTTGGCTGCTGACAATAAAGATTTTATGTGTGTCATGTTGAATTTTCAAAGAAGTTCCAGAATCGAAAAGGTCATTTTTACATTTCGTCTATGCTGTTTAGGAAGTTAAATGCTTTATACTGGCCTCTCTTCTCATTGGGATCTAAGTTTATGTACCCAATATCAAGTAATGTAGTAGCGTAGCAGTTAAGGATGGGTGGGGGAGGGGAAGAGGATGGTCCTATGCAAACTGAATTCCAAAGCTTTAGCCTACTTTTCATCATAAAAAATTTATCTAGTGTGGAACTCTTGTAACAAAAACACTTTCTTGCCAACAAATGCTCTATAGGAGGAGTTTTATTAACACAAAGGGACTGATTTGATTGATATATATGGCTATCAAATACAGTTCATATGTGTATAAAATGCAGAATCAGTGCCCTTACAATCCACAGCGCTTCTGTTCTTGGCATGAAACACCATATAATAAAAATAAAGATGCTTTTTTGTGTACTCGGCATTATTAAATATTTATATGCTTTCTTTGGTAGCATATAACCTAATACATTATAGGTCATCGGGGCTGTAGAATGTTTCACTCTGAAAACTGCTTGCCTATACTTTGCAGTCATTGTGGGAGACACATGAGACAGCTCAACATAAAGGACATGCTGTCATTTCTAATCCATGCATATAAATAGATCATGCAGGACTAAGACCCATATGAATATCCACTGTGAACACAATTTCAAAGATCTGTATTAAAAAGCTTCTTATTAACATGATATACTCCCCCAAAGAATTCCAGCAATGTTCCATTAATCAAGATGTTGCCTAAAATCTTTAAAAATACACTTAGGTACTCAGCCCTGTTATTTTTTTATAATATAGTTAGTTAGAACTACATGAAACCTACAGTCAAGAAATAATCAGTAGGTGTTAACATGGGCCACAAAATAGTGTCTTTAATTTTACATGTGAGGTTCCATCCCCTTGTTATTACTAGAAAGATTTACAGTGTATGTATGTGAAGAGGATTTAGATACTTTTATATAAAACTCCCCTCTGTATTGATGAGAGCATAACGTCTCAGAAATTCCTGGTGTATGAATTCCACAAGAAAATAACGAGGAAGCTCTCTGATATGATTTTTTTACCATATTCTCACTTGACTGCTAATTTATTTTTAACTCAGTAATGGGAACAGTAATTTACAAGTTAAATCCAATATTTTTTTATTTTAGAGGTCAACCCTCCAGTTGGAGTCATTTGCAAAACTTCCATTGACATCATTGGGGCAGGATCAGGATCTTTATTCATGGGAAAAGATAAGGACATTAAAATATCTATCATATTAGGGGGGAAATGTCCTCATAATAATATTGATAAATAGCCCACACACTTCATCTGAAGGTCTGGTTTTTTTACAAAGGAGAGAAAGCATCATCCCCTTTTTGCAGATGGGAACATTAAGACAAAGAGACTTGTCAAAAGTCACACAACAGGTCAGTGATAAAGCCAGGAATAGAACCCAGGCCCCTGTCTTACCAGTCCAGTGCTAATCCGTTGGATCATGTTGGCTAAAATACACTTAAGCTAACAGTATGTGACTATTACAAATCCTCAAATACATTAAGAACTAATTCTCCTAATTACAGAAATGCTATGTTTCTCTTCAAGGTATTTATAATAACTAAAGCTCCATATTTTTTTTTCCAAAAAAGAATTGGCAATTATATTGTAAAACAAGTATTTATGGGAGGAAATACAATCCAATGCCAAGAAACATTTCTGTTTTTGCCAAGAGGTCGGAGCTGTTTTATAGACCATTCTACAGAATTTACTGTATGTGCAATCCCATGGGGGAATAAATATGATCCTAAAACAGGCAAAATGCTGGACTGGATGTGATGATCAGAGAAAGTTTGTGCACATAGGTTGACATTCCCTCATAATTCCTACATTCTGGCTCCATAGTAGATGTAGGATTCTGGCTACAAATAAAGTAGTCCTCTAGAGCCCATCAGTTAACTCTCTGTGGCTACCTATGATGATCAACAATAATAATGCACAGGTACATAACCCCAGTGATCAAGAATGGGATACACACTATTGTTAGGTTCTAGAAAAACAGTAATGGATAAAAAAGTGAAACATAGCTAAAGTAAAGTACTCCATGGGTAGCATGAATCACATTTGTCACTTCATCTGTCAAGTCTCAAATCTTTTTCCAGCATGTACCGTAAACAAGACTACATTGTTAAATAGTCCTCAATATAGCTCTTCCCTGATTGGATTAGTGTGAGAAGAATGATGCTTGGATGCACTCATGAAAAGCTTTATGCAAGGAATATACAGCATGTGTGTTTGGGAATTTAAACTGACTCTGCATGTATATCTGATATAGCATGAGATGTATGAAAAATTGAATTTTTTAATCTGAATATTGGGAATTTGAATAAAGTGGAACTAGCATGCAAGATATTTGCTCCTCCTCTGAAACAATCTTCTAGGGTGCCCAAATTATTGTGAGAAAGCCAAAATATGTACAAAGCTATTCAATGTTAAGCAGTGAACAGCAGCAGCCTGAGGCATCATAATTATAAAAGCACAGCAAAATACTGACACAGTGGCCAAATTGTAACTTTTAAAAATTCTTAAAATCCAAGTTTTTCCAGGGTTCTAGCTAGCCCCTGGATTCCTTGAAGACTGAATATTTTTTAAAGAGCAACATCCATGACCTCCCCCAAGAACACCCACTTGCCCCCTCTCAGTAATGAGACCCTAAAACTGTCCCTGCTTAGATGAGAACCAACACTGGTTTTGAGTTTGGCTCTGCAACAGTCTCTGATCAGGTTCTGCAAAATCAAAAATAATAGACAGCCTCCGTGGCCCATCTCTAATTACAGCTACTATATGGGGGCCAGATCTTCAGCAGTATAAACTGTCCTAGTTTCATTAATGTCAGGGCAGCTACACTGATTTGCAACAGCTGTAGATCTGGCACGTTGTTTTTGTTAAGTCAATAAGGACATTTAAAAAAACAACAACTATTGATGGTCATTGCTGAGCTGATTCATGGGAATCAAAGATGAGATTTTTGGTTTTTATGAGCATGTTGTTCTTGTTTCTTTTAAGTGAAGAAAATTCACAGCTACCTACCACATTTTGTGTGTGTGTGTGTGTATAAAGGCAGTGTTTTAAACTACCAATGATTTTTTTTAAATACAGCCTCAAACCCCAGTAAAAGATCTATCTTGAAAAAATATAAATTGCCTTGCTAATGTAGGGCTAAAGATTATGAAATATAGTCCATTAAAATAAAACCAGTAGTTTCCTTCCTGGTGGAATTTTACAGATTTATCACATTTTGCTGTGTTAAAACAAAGTATCATCAAGCTTCCTCTTAGTTAGAGAGCAAGCAACCCTTAGGGCAAATGAAATTAAACAGCTTTATGTACAGAGTACCTGAAAAAAAATTACAAGGCTAGACAAGAGGAATGGTGCTACAGTGGAGGTCTGTAACCACAGTCTGTAGAAACCACGAGTCCTTCCTGTAAGAGAGTGGCTGAAAGGGACCACTATTTCCTTGTATCAAACAGAATTTGCACCCATTCAAGAACATGGTTTGTGTTATCAACATGGCTGCATGACTTTATTGCCTTATAACTGAAAGTGTTTGCACAAGAAAACTTTACTAATTTATTTTAACGAGGGGGTAAAGTAGTGCAAAGTGATACCAAAGCATTTCTGAAACTTCCCAGTTCAACTTTGATTTGTGAAAGCCCAGTTCAAAACCAGAAAATAAATAAGTGGGTACTATTGTTCATATAGTAAAATATGTATGGTGTGACTAGCAGAAGGCCTTTGCATGTTTAAACTGATGTATTCAGACTGAAGTGGCTAGGAGCTTAGATACTTGTTAACAGACTACTCTCTAAAGGCTCTGAAGCAGTGTTGGTGGTCACATTAAATCTGTTTCATTCTCATATGCGGCTCTCTTCCATTCCCTCCTCTGGGGAGAAATTTGGATTCATTTTCACTGATTGCCAAACACCAAGTCTAACAAGGAATACTGAAAAGAATAGACCCATCCCTTCACTAGTGAAAAGGGATCAACAATTACAGCGAGTTGCAACACAATTAGACTCTCTTTTTTGCTCAGTCCCTCTCTGGCTTTGCTCCATAAGCCCAAATTGCCAAATATAGCTGCTACGGAACAGCTCTGTGAAATTTCAAATGTGCAAAAATTTGAAAATTGCTTGAAATTTCAAGCTATTAGTAGATTGTATGAGCCAATCAGTCTGGAAGGAAATGGGCTACTTCATGGGGAAAAAAACAAATCCCTAAAATGAAGATGGTACAAAACAATGCAAAACAGACGGGCTAAAAAACAAAAGTGAAAAATTATTTTTTTAACCCATTTTACCCATCCTCTAAAATTTAGTTATAACACAGGACAACAGATATTTTCCAATATGTGGCTTCATTCTGCAGTCAAATACCACAATAAAACAATGTATTTTAGGAAACAGAAAACTAATGGCGAAGACACTCATGCAACAGCCTACATACATTGCAATTTTAACTTCATTAATTCTTCATAGAACTGTTAAAGGTTTCCTAAGTATTGTAATACTCTGCATTGGGTCACCATATTGCTAATTATCTTTTCATTAAAAATCTTCCCACCACCCCCAACTTGCTGTAAAATATCCACATTTTATCCTCCATAGCAATTAGGCCTGTGTTTGTATAGCAAAGTACTTGGCATGTTAAGCAAAGCTACACATTCAACTATTTTTGCTTGCTTTATTACTTAAGCTTCTGAAGACAAGCTTGCTGGCTATTGCAAATTACTCGAGTGGTAGATTGAATGGAGAATGACTCTTGCGTCCTTGACTGGAATTCTCTCAGATGTTCTTTTACAGCTCTGAGGATATTTGTCTTATTGTTGACTTACAGCACATGATCCATGCATAGAGTCACCCTGAGGAGCTTCAGATATCACATTGTAACTCTGGAAAAGCAGTGCCTCTGTGTTGGCTCATCATTTATTTTAAGGCTAACTACTGAATAGACTTTTTTTATTATTAATTTGTTATTACACTCATTTCTAAATTGCCCCTACTATATTATCTTGCTTATAGTATTGTACATTAATACTTGGAATAGGCTGTTAAATGTTGCATATGTTTACTCTGGGCTTGATCCTGCTCCTGTTGAAGTCAACAGGAGTTTTGCTTATGACTTCAATAGGAGCAAGATCAGAACTGCTGGGCCCCACCTAGTAACACCTGCTCACACACGTAAACCTAAAATCAAATGGGAAAGCCCATTGAAGTCAGAAGGCCCACTCATCTGAGCAAGGACTACTTGCATCAGGTTTACAGGATTAGAGTGCAGTGTCTCTGTCAGCCTTAAAACCCAATACCCAGTTTTTTACCAGGTTAAATTGGGTATGTTGTCTAGCATGGGCCAAATAGGAAGAACAATTGGAGTTTGTACAGTATATATTATTTCACCAGAACATATGGTTTAAATGCCAGAAGTTCACACTGAAGTTTTTTGTATGTTTGCTATTATAAAGATACAATATTTTGAAACACAAACACCCCACCCTCAGACAGAGCACATAGAGTATAGGCTTTAAGGGACCACTGGGTCATCTAGTCCCACCTCCTGTAAGACCAAAGTATTGCAGCCTACAGGAGACTAGATTATTGTGTGCCACAGGCAGAGAATAAGAGGGACCAAGGTGCACCTGTACTGTAACTATTGCCAGAATTACTCAAAAAGATATTTAGGGGCTTCTTTTCTTACCCATTTCTCTAGAAGAGGGCTTTCCGATTGGCTTTGATTTCAAATTCCACTTGTATACTTTTACAATATGACAAACATCTCCCTTTTTATAACATTTTTGGTATGTCCATCCAGCAATTAAACACCCACTGCTGGCTTGGGTCAGCTGATTCAGGCTTGTGGGGCTGTAAAATTGCTGTGTAGATGTTTGGGCTTGGGCTGAAGCCCCAGCTCTCTGTGGTCATGCCACATAAGAGTATAAGCAATTCTCCAGAACAATATGTGATGATAATAACAGCAACGGTCAAGAGAAACACTGAAAGGGTTGCAAGTTTCGGAGTAAGTTCAACATATAGGAATTGTATAGCTGTATAATCAAATCTATCTGTCACATCTATAAAAGATAACATACCATGCAAAAGAAAGGACTGAAGACGGAGGAGCTATGAGCTTTCAGTTAGATCTCACTATTGAAGCCAATTAGGCCTAGATCTGTGAACCTTTGTGATTTATAAGTTGTTCTGAATTGTCTGCTCAAAGTAGTATATTTCTAGTAAGTGTTTGACATTAGAGCAGAACATCACTTTCTGGTCTAGTATTTTGTTCGGGCCAAATTGGCCCAAGTCACATGCACAGATGCTAACATTTTGTTCCTTCCATAAGCCTTATATTAACTCTGATATGCCAGCAGGTCAGAAACCAAATGATTGATTCCACGACACTGCAATCTTTGCTTAACACACTATTGGCTCTTTTCAGCCAGCTCTGCAGCTCCTCCCTGCTTGAGCCATCAGTTGTCATGCCTCTTTGCCAATGTGCACAACCCCTCCCACACCCACCCAGAGCTGCTAAACCTGTGTCAAGTTGCCAGGTGATTTACAAGTAGTCTTCGAAGGCTTAGATTTTTATCAGTAGATGTTGATTTCACCGTACACATACAAACCAATAATGAAATTTAAAGTAAGAAAAATGCTGCTTGCAAACTTATTCATTTGTTGAAGAAATTTACTTTGTATATTTTGATATGTGATGTTGACTATTTGTGGGTCAACAGTTATAAAGCTTTAACTTGTTGAATCTCAACATCTATGGGCATGAAATAATTATATTTAGACCCCCTTCCCATAGTGTCCCATAACTGTAAACATTTAAATTGATAACAAATTTAAAAAATGCTTAAAAATTAACATTGATATTATCTGTGAAGATTATAAACCAATACAAAATCAAATTCTGCCAACCCCACTTACCAGGCTCCCTGCACTGTTTATATTTGCATCTGCTCTTCCCACCTGACCATCTCTGTGCCTCATCATTAGGATAACCCTGTTCCTCAAATATCACACTGTGGAACTTTTGCTTAATGTAACCATGATGGACCTCTCGATTAATATGATTCTGTCTTTCATATGTGGTTATGTATCCTCTCTGTGAACTTTTCCGGTCCTTGCCCACCCATTCTTTGTCTTACTTTCACAAAGTTAAAAATAATTTAAAGCATTTAAAAAAACAAGCATGTTAATAAATCTCTTCATGGGTCTCTCTATTTATGTATCATACTAATTCCTTCAACTTTGAGTGGTCTCTTGAAATAGCCCAGTAGTTTGGATTGAAATTTGGCCTGCAGGGGAGACCATTTCATGAGATCCATGTTGCATTAGAATTGAGCAAACTTCAGTTTGTGTTTCACAGATGCAAGAGAAAATTGTATCCCCTCAGTTCAGGAGTGACATGTTCAGGAGTCTCTCTGATTAAAGACTAAGCATATTTCCCTCTATGACTTGGCTAAACTCAATCAACAACAATCTTAAATCTTATGAGCCAAATCATGTTTGGGTTTACACTGGTGAAAATGGGAAGTAAGTAATTTGGAGTTAATGGGGTAACTCTAGATTTCCATCAGTATAACTGACGGTGTATACCTCTATAAATGCCAGGACAGCATGGCATCTCCATTACTACCACTTGTCTATAAATGCTGTTTTACCTGATCTTCAGACAGCACAGTTCTCTCCTAATTGTGTTGCCTTTGCTCT